>NC_142131.1:66805909-67435000 GCF_024610735.1 Ursus americanus | reverse complement strand
GAAATTCCACATTGACTCTTAAATGGTCACGTTCGAGGGACAGGTTGAAACTGTAATTACGTCCTGGTGGGCTCTTATGGGGGGCAAGTGACTCCATTTCAGGCTTGTATTTCTCTTTTTCACAATATATTTATATCTCAAAATGATCTCTAAGATTGTGGGCTCCAAAGACATATTGGAACAATTCTGACCCCCCCCCCATTGTCCAAGATAACCTAGAACATTCTCTCCCTCCGTTCTTTTTGGCTCTTTGTCATGGAACGTGTCATCATTCTGTGCTTCTGTGTAACTGTTGCTGATTGAAAATGTTCATCTGGTAGATAGGAATGTCTTCCGTTTTATAGTTCCTTGTCTTAAATGATGGAGACATTTGCCAAAAGTGTGTGCCATTGGGAAGGGTGGAAAGAACATGGAGCCATATGAATCAGAAGCCTGTAAGAAAGTGTCAGATTGGCCATACAGATGAGCAAGCTGTTCCGTGGCTTAAGGCTGAAGCATTTGGTTGTACGTTTTGACCATGACAATAAGGCACTCACCTGTATGTCCCTAACATTTTTTTCCAGTGAGAAAAATCATTTCTGCCATTTGCCATATTTCACTCTTAGAGACAAATGCATTCTCCTCAGTTCCCATGAGCTCCACATGCAAGAATGAGAAGACTTCACTCCTCCCTTGATGTCTGCCACGGGAACTTTCCATAACAGTGGTCTCTGTCATTCTTCATGGTCTTGCCAACTCATCCCGAAGTCCCACTTAGTATGGCCGTAGCCTTTCCAAACCAGAAGAATCTTTTAGCTTTCTCCCTCCATTTAAGCTTATTTCCCCCCTTTCTTAGTAAGGGAGACTTTTGGCATGTATTTCCCACCAAACTTGGCGAGAAATATTTTCTCTTTAACAAATAGAAAATCGGGGGCACTTCTAATGGTCACGTTGCTAAGCCATTGCCGGTTTCTAGCAGACTAGCCTTGGCTGTTTGTCCGTAAGACAAGTCTCCACCTGTAAATTGACTTCGAGCCCTGAAGTAGGTCCTGACATCACTTGGGTGCCAGAGGCTTTTAAGTGAAGTATGTCCTGACAAAGGGGTTTCTCCTTCAGATCTCCCAACTGTCCCTTTAGTGTTTTTATATAAAAATTGACAGATACTCGCACAGGACCTGTAAATGGGTGGCAGAACTGCAATCATAAAGATTTGCCCTTTTGCCTTCTAGCAACTTCCTAATTCATTACAGCATAAAGAGCAAAAGCGCCAAATCACTGCGAGGGGGGGGCGGCTATCCGCTGAATCGGTATTTGACTCCTGGAGTGTTCCCTGTTTGCCCTCTTCTCTCCATGGGGAACATCTTTTTTTCCAGAATAAGATGTACCATGTACCTCACACATGCTCATCTGTCTAGCTAAGAGTCTAAGCCAAAGGGTAATGCCAGGTGGGGCTGCCAACATCACATTTCTAGAAAAATCTCAGTAACTTGAAGTAAAGCCAAATATTTTCCCCAGGAAATGTGCATGATTTTTTTTTCTAAGATAAGCTTTTTGATTTAGTTGTCTTTATCTCTAAAAGTGACTTTTCTTTTTTAAGGAGAGATATACTTTTACAGAGTTATTGTGTAGGTCATTAAAGCTATAAAACTAAATCTTGTATAATTTGTATAATTTGATTCAATTAGTAAATATTTATTGAATGTCCACTCAAGTGCAGCCTTTTGGTGGGGGGAAAAGATTTCCGGCATAACACAACAGAAAAAGATGATGTTACCGCTTCTCTCCTCGGAGGGCTTTATAATTTGTTGTACTGGATCTTGGAAGAACTTCATTCTAGTCCAGATATACAAAGATTTACTAACATTTGCCAACTCCTCAATTCTTTGCATCGGTCGCCTGATTCCTGGTTTCATTCCTTTTACTCAACAAATATTTAGTGAACTCTTCTTTGAGATGAAGACCCCATTTAGGCGTTCGCTTTAAGAGGCGTTATGTCAGTGACTACTGGTGGGAAAATGTTACTCTCCTGATAAGTGGCTGGCTAGTGGCGTGGGGGTTTTGGTCCTTTACACTGCTGTTTTAGTGAGGTCCCAGAGATCACTGCATCTGAGAATCGGAGAGATGTAAACACAGCTGGGGACCAGAAGGTAGTGTATTTCAAGACAAATGAAGATGCGCCACTATGTTGTCTTTGGTTGACCCACTGGACCAGTGGTTCTTAGCGTCCATATCAAGATTCCAGGACTAGAGCCAGAGTCTTAGGGTTTTGATGACCCTCTTCCGGTGATAAAGGCAACAAAGAGGGACAGGGCTGGAGTTGCTCAGGGAAGGAATCGTGCAGAGCCGGTGTGGGTCCGAGAGGCCTCATGGGTGACGAGCCTTGGCAATGCAGTCGCTGTCCCCAGGGTGTGGCTGGGGGGCTCTCAGAAGTGGAGACCCCTAAATTGTACTCTGATGTTTCAGAGAACACGTCAGCGTGGATATTCGCCTCTGGTTTATGGAGAGCGGTAGTTTGGTTAAGTTTGTCCTTGAACCTCACTGTCCAGCTCTTAATGCATTGAAACTAGAGCCTCTTCCTCTTCGATGCCAGCACGTTTCAAGGGCCCAGGTCTCTGGTGCCTCGTTGCAAAGTGAATTGCTAGTTATTGGTTCTAAGAGTTGTACATGTAAGAAGCTAATATTTCATTGCTTTTCATGGTAGAAACAGCATCATCACTGTATTCGTTTGCACTGTTTTAAAAAAACAAACACAAGTATCTGCTGAGTTGTTTAAAATGGGAAACATGGTGCATCTCACAAGGCAGGGCGTTTCTGGAACAGCACAGGGTCAGTGGGTCCCTCTGGATAGGCCCACCAGCCTTGGATTTAGGAGCGAATCTGTCATTCTCTTACTAAGGCCACATCCGCCTGCAGACGTCAGGCACATAACACACACATTTTCAGAAGAGTTAGTTTCTATTTTCCTTCCTCAATGTGAGTTTAATTTTATTTCCCATAACCTTTACCAATTCCTGACATCAAATCCTGAAAGATCCTTGGAGATATGCTTCTTCAAGTGAGAAACAGCACATTCCAGAAATGTCATTCATTTGTCAGGAGCCTTTCAAGGCAAAGAGGTTTGGGGACATTTTACAAAATGACATGACGTTTGGGTACTTATCCACTCAAGACTTTGAGGTTTTCCCATCACTAATACTTATCTGAACTACCACAAAATAACAACATGGAGTCCTGGGAAGATCCGCATTTCAGGCCTTCTCAAGATTTAATTCTACAAACCCAACGGTCGGCTGTCAGGGACAACTGGCCGGGGAGAGCCCGCCTGAGAAGGGTAGTGCTTTACCTGTGAGAGCCTTGCCACAGATGGTGAGTCTGTAATTCATGGTTGTGTTTAGTGTCGAAAATATTTATTTGGTTTCTCCTTTTAACTAATGGATGTCAGATATTTCATCAGATCAATATCAAAAATGACAAGAAACAAAAATAGGTCAGCAAACAGGGCAAAGATGTAAAACTATTGAATTATTCTCCCTCTATCTTGAGATGCTACCGTTGTGCTTAAAAGAACTCTGTTGAGGGGCGCCTGGGTGGGTGGCCCTGTGGGTTACGCACCCGACTCTTGATTTCAGCTCAGGTCACGATCTCAGGGTCGTGAGATCGAGCCCCGCGTCCGGCTTCACACTCGGCGTGGAGTCTGCTTGGGATTTTCTCTCTCCCTCTCCCTCGCCCCTCCCCCGCTTTAAAAAAAAAAGAATCTGTTGAGTAAATTGTAATAGAAAAATGAAGTGAGCTTATTCTGCAGATGATGACAGGATGATGACAGAAAGGTACACGGTGCAATCACTGTCAGGCACCGTTCACTGCTCAACGTGGATAATCTGATTTAATCCTCAGTATAACCAAGATACTATCATTATCCTGTTCTCAGATATGCTTCATCTTAGCAGCTTCTTTACCTGCCCGCCCGCCTGCCCCCTGGCTCCAAAACCACACAACAGTTTTTTTTATGGGAAACTTTATTCAAAGCTGCTTTTTGAGAACGAGAGCTCTGTCAAAGAAAAAGACACAGGCGTCCTGTGTTTATAAAATGTGTTTCTGGAGGCAATGCCGAGATCGTCTTAAAATATATATACGTGGTAGTTGCTGATTTTGTAATCACCAAATCTTTGCTGCTGGATGGACAGCGGAATTGCAAATATCCTGGCACGCATTGTTTTTGGTTTTTCTAAACATGCAACTAAAATTCTGTATTCAAAGAAAAAAAAATCCTCTCCAGCATGTGAGGCGCATGGGAGACAAATGGCCAGAGGCAGGAAGGCCGATGATGTTGGGCACTGGCCAAAAGAGAGCTAGGCTAGAACACTACTGACAGGCAAAAACACATCCTAAGCAGGGCTAAGTGAAATCTAGTTTTCTCCCTTTGTGCTGACGAAATGGGGTAATTAGGTAGTGGTGTCCATTAAGAATATGAACTTCTGTGGTTAGCCTGTTGGTTTAAAGCAGTGAGGTAGAAAGATTGGAGTCCTCACAGGGTTGGTTTGTCAAAGGCCCAAACAACGGAGTTGCGTGCGTGAGGCACTCAGGAACCAGGTCACATTCTAGAGACTATGCGTGAGGTGTGTCCAAAAACTTGATAAAATTTCTTCATGAACTGCCTTTATGACAAGGCAATTCTTTATCATGGTGTTGAAACCAAAGCGTATGCTACTTTTGTTCCAAATTCTGATTCTAACAGGCTTATTTGTTTGTCACAAAGATGAACACGTTTTCCCCATCAGCCAAACATGGTGGTTTCCAGTTGGTATTTCCTTTCTTACAAAACATCTTTATTGCTGCCTTTCTCCCCCAGAGCTTGGCATATCACTCCTGACTGAAACAATCTTGATAGAAACTTCAGCCAACTTGAGGTATGTCTCTACAGCACAACTCTTCTTGTGTTTGGTATGTGTTTTTTTTTTTTTTTTTAAATCGCGTCACGGCAAGTGATCAACACATGTGAGGGAGAGCAGCCCTTTAGACCGAACGTCTGCCTTCTCACACTGTTGACCCCCCCCAGTCAAGCATTGTCTACTTCCAAAAATCAACCCTCATAGACTCCCTTTCTCTGAATGACCCAGAACACCTACTCGAGTTTTTCCCCAACTTGGAGAGAATGAGGTAGCAAAACCAGAGGCAAAGTTCTTCTCCTGGGAAGTTCTAAGTACTCTGTGAAAGATGCTTCCTCTGGTATAAACGCAAAGGCCCGAGTGGTGTCTCCAACATTACGGATTTTGGCTCATGTCAGCAAAATTATTTAGGAAACCTGAGGTCCCCAAGTTAATTTGTTCTCTTCAGAGAAGACATCCAGCTTCATAGCATACTAATAGTATGATATTTAGGTGCCATAAGGGTGCTGTGTCAACTTCCTCAATACGCTAATTTTTAATTTCTTGTGAAAAAATAAATTTATTGTGAGTGCTCCCCACTGGAATAGAAATATGACTGTCTCTCTCCAGCTTCCCACCAAATTAAATGTTAGGGGTAGTGCTTCATTTGGGTTCTTCTTTTTGATGTTTGGAAAGTTGAAACGAGTCAGTCAAGAGAATGAGGAGAGGCTCACTGTGGTGTTGAATGCTTGTTGTAAGAGCCCCTGATATGACAGCTGTGACTGACTGACTTGCCCTTAGAATGGTCAACAATTTGTTTATGCTTTTAAATCTTATTAAATTCACATCTTTGAAAAAAAACACCACAAAGGACCAATGAGATCATTCGTGCGGCTGTAGTCTTATGATGGACTCTACCGGGATTATATTGTGTTTAAATGAAAAGCAGACGTGCACTTAGAGATAATCAGCCAAGGAATGTAAATGTATTCGATTCATAAAACAGTCCTGAGCTGACTTGATCTGCCCGTGGGCTCTGCTTTTCCAGACCCACGTTGGTCCTTTTCCCAAGAGCAAGCTGTTCCATTCTAGAATCAGTCAACAAACGGATTTGGTAGGAGGTGTCCAAAATTCTACTTGGGAAAGCATTATCTAGACAATGGAACGAGGAGGTTTGTGGAACTGGCTAGCGGAAAGACTGTCATATTCCAGCCCTGTGCTTTCTTTGGGTTTTTTTGAGGTTGTCCTTTTCCTCACTCCTGTACTTACGTGCTCATTTGTCCAACCAAGTTGGGTCCTCTAGCAAGGAAACTTCTAGGTAGGGGCCCAGCCAGAGTTTTATGGCAGGGTGGACTTGACTTTTTATCTCTGGCCTCCTTAGCCTTAGAGAAGAAGAGCGAGCTCTTGTTCTGAGAGTAGCCTGGGTCTGTGATCCTTCTGAGTTTCCAGGGCCACGGGGCTGTCAGTCAGAGAGCCACAGTCCGCTGTTTGATTTATTTCTTGTTCTGTCAGGAAATGTATTTCCTCTTAACTTGTGAAAAGTATGTGAGCTCTGAGGAACATCAAGGAAAACACCGAGGCTAGAGTGGAATGAGCGAGAGGGGTCATGGTAGGGGTTAAGGTCAGCGAGGCAAAGTGAAGTGGACCGTGAGAACCTTGAAGGCCAGTTGGGAGAACGTGAAGGCCCTTTCCCTGGAATGAGGTCGGGAAGTTGGCTTTGAGCAGAGATGGGGCAAGGTCCGCTTTGGAAAGGGTCATTCTGGCTGCTGTGTGGACAACAGACTGTCAGGAAACATGGGCTGAAGATGGGAGTTGGCTGCGAGCGTGTCTCACTATGGGTGAGAGACGGTGGTGTCTGCCCACAAGGGGAGCTGTGGTCAAGGCGGCAGGAAGTGCTAGAATTCTGGGCACACTGGCAATTGACAGGTTTGCTGATGGACTGGACGTGGAATGCTAGATAAAGAGAGGTCTCAAGGATGATTCGAAGGGGTTTTGGCCTAAGCAACTGGAAGATTGAGTTTTTCGGTTTGGGGGCTTACGTGTCATTTTTAGATCATGCATCCTTTCCACAAGCATCAGGAATGTTCCTGTAGAATAAATGTGGAGAGGATCGAGCATGACGGGCAGCTAGGCAGCGAGGCTGCTGACTCTCCTTGCATGGCCGGCTTCAGCAGCCAGCCCCAATCTGGAAGCAAGGGGGTTGAATAATATCTTGCTGCTTCTGTCACACCCCGTAGAAATTCCATTGCTCAGGAATGATATGCAGATGTTTCTTGAGAACAAGATTACATCAAAGGGAAGGGTCTGCTTTCAAAATAATGGTACCCTGTAGCCAGAAGACTTTGGAGTCTCCTTCTGGAGATTCTTTAGGGCACGTGTGCTCTGGCAATACACGTGGGGAGGCCATGCGGAAACCAGGAGGGACAGATTTGAAGGAGTTGTCAGTTCTCTCCGGAGGAGGCATTCGGGCAAGTCTGAGGAGTTGCATTGTGAGATGTCCCGAAATGAAGAGACAAGGGTTTGGATTCCCTACTAAACAACTGCCACCAAGACTTGCTGTGGGCTCATGTGGAAGGTCTGTCACCTGTATTGACGGCTGTGCAGTGTGCCCTTCCCTGGGACAGGTGTGTCCTATTTGAACCAAAGTTTTTCTCTTGTATTGAATTTTTACCATTGTCGCCGTCCCCTGTGCGAATAACAGTTTTGCACCTGGAAAGTAGATAATTCGTCAGTAGTCCACAACAAACCGATGGTTCAGAACATTGAGCTGACCTGTGGATCTTTCTTACCTTTTTGGGTCAGCGGATTTCTTTGAGAATGTGGCTGCTCCACAGAAAAATTCACAACCACACCAAACTGTGTGTTGAATTTCAGGGAGGGAGGGGGGCCTGGATCCCAGCTTAACAACCCCCAACCCTGAGATCTTGCCTTTGGAATGGGGCCTTCCAGTCATGAATTCTATCTTCAAAAGATTGAGTGGAAATGAGAGCACAAGACTTTGATAATAAAGACATGTAATTCTTGATTTCTCTACATGAGGATTCTAGGTAAGGAAGGACAAGCGGGATTGATTGGGTCACTCTTCTAGCAGGAGGGACAAGGGGCTCGGGTTGTGTCGCTGAGCTTGAGAGCTTCTCTCCCTATTTACGACTTGGCGTGATGCCCGTGGAGATTCAGAAAGCCGGGCCAAACCAGCAGGGTAGAGAGGTCACTTTGTTAACATTTAAAAGGGCAACTCAGAGCCAGGCGGGGATTCTTTCCACCTTCCACATTATTCCCTCTTCCCTTACCCAAATTAAAACCAAATCTGTGTATGTAGAAATTATGTGCCACATGCATACAGTGGTAAGGGAATACTAGTTATCTGGAATGCCAGTCACAACCAAAGTCAGTGAGTATCTATCAGAGCAGATAAAACAGAATTTTTAGTGTCTTTTTTTAAGATTTTCTTTATTTATTTGACAGAGAGAGAGCACAAGCAGGGTAAGGGACAGAGGGAGAAGCAGGCTCCCCACTGAGCAGGGAGCCCAACGTGGGGCTCGATCCCAGGACCCTGGGATCATGACCTGAGCCAAAGGCAGACGCTTCACTGACTGAGCCGCCCAGGTGCCCCCAGAATTTTCAGTTTCCAGTTAACCATATAATAAAGCGGGGAGTGGTCTTACAAGTCCTTCCCATCAGGTTTCCCTGCGTTCAGGGAGCTAGTGCACGCACGTGCGCGCACACACACACACACACACACACACACAAACTCATTGTAAGAGATAATAATCTTTTATCTTTCACATCCTTAATAAAAGAATTTGAAGCTTCCATGTGCATTCTCTTCTGAGTTTTGACCATCCTCTTTGAATTGTACAACGGTAAGGAGTGGAATGGTACATGTCCCCCAGCCCCTGACCAAAAAAAAAAGCCACTTCACAAATGTCATTAAGGATCTCGAAGTCATCCTGGATTATCCGGGTGGGTCGTGAAGCCGCAGGTGCACAGAGAAGGCCGTGTGAAGACAGAGGCAGAAGTCCGAGAGATGCCAAGGAAAGCCTGGAACCCCCAGAAACTGAAAGAGTCAAAGATTCTCCCCTAGAGCCCTTGGAGGGAGCACGGCCATGTGTATGCCTTGATCTCAGACCCCTGGAGCCCCCAGATCTGTGAGAGGATACATTTCTGTTGTTTGAAGGTGCCGAGTTTGTGCCGATCTGTGACCTGCAGCGGGAGGACACGAATACGCTCTGTGGTTCCTCACCCAGCTTTTTGCAAACAGCGAGTGAGCAGTCAGATTGACCTTTGGGACATTTTCTTACCAAGATAATCGAGTTTGCTCCTATTCTCATTGGTCAAGAAGTCTTTCACTTTTGCAACGCAGAATGACAACATTCTCTCATGACGACCGTTCTAGAATGAGGGAGGAACCTGCGTTTTTACAGAATCTGTATTCTGCCGACTCTCAGGATTGGAAGCTTTTTTTCCGACTTTGGCTAAACATTCTTTGCTTTTCAAACTTTGACCATCTACAGGGCATACAATGGCAAAGAGCATCCCTGTAACCCACTGATTTTAGGTGTATTTCAAAAGAGTTGTCGTACATTGGAAATCATAGAACGTTTTACAATTCAAAATAATTTTTGTAACGTAAACTATAGGAATAATAGCATCTAAATAAAATCTTTCTCCGCATGATCTTCCTGAAAAGTAATCTGACCACCTGGCTTCATGGTGGATAGCATGAGGCATAGGTCTGTCTCTGTCCCGTGTTGGTTTTGTCTCTGTTTCTTTCTTTTCGTTTAGAGACACTTTATTCCAATTTTAAGGTACTGGCAACGAGAGCAGGTGTTCGAGGGCTCTGTCAGAGGCGTCTACATTCAGGTTGCACACATACCCGGGAATTAAGAATTCTTCCCTGAAAATGACCTTTGGAACTGTGTCAAAATCTAACCTGAAGAAAATACAGTTTCAAGGTTGGAAATTTGAAATTCCAACTCGAGAGTTAAAAGCAAACGGTTTCCTAATGCACTCTGGCTGTGCGCATAGCTGCGGAAAGTATTTCTTCCGGTTCTGTTGTGGTATCTGGTTTTGGTCTTAAAATGTGCCCGATAATTCATCTTGCATTTTTTTCTCCAACAAATGATAAAAATGATCGAGTATCAAAAAAGCTCTCAGCCATTAGATGTTTGCATTCCAGTTTTGTCTTCTTAAGAAATTATGGTTTTGACCACAGAATCACAGTATCTTAGGACTTCTTGTAGAATTAGAGTGTTCTCAAGTTGCTGGGCATGTTACGAGCAGTTCATAAAAATCCCGCCCACCAATTTTGAAGTGCATCTAAAAAAATGCATCCCTCGGAGAATAAATCTTGGGGGAAAGCATGTTTCGTCACCGAAATGGTCTTTTGCTTTGCCTGTCTCTGTGTTCATTCCCTTTGCCCTGTGAGTTTGGTGCTGTGGCCACTGCGGAGGTGAGTGTAGAGTGTAGTTCCCCACATGCCCAGTGTGGTGTGGCTTGTACCTTGTTGTCAATAGTGTCGGTAGGAGGGAGCGGACGTCAGTCCTGAACCTGGCCCTCAAGAGGTTCTGTGTGCCTCTGCTCGCCAGATTCAACAGAGCTGCCCAGCGAATCCCCAGATGATTCCAGCTGCCCGAGCAAAACATGGATTGTTGCAGGCCACGAAGGCTTTGTGATTCTTTGTGACGTGGACCAACCGTGGCCACAGATGATCAACACAAGACTTAACACAGCTCAGTGTGGGTCATCAGGGGGCTTGTATTCACATCTTTCATACCGAACGTCAAAAAGACATTCAGTGGCTGGGAGTTGATGATAGTTGCAATTGTCATTATTGCCTTCAACATTTCATTGAGATTGAGAGGCGTACTTTTTGGCCACCTGCTGTTCTTTGGGAATAAAACTGGGTGTGGATTGACAATTAATATTTGCCTATTGTTTTACCCTTTTATTCTTGGCACACACGTGGGTTAGCACCCCACCAATACTCCAATGAGTCTGCCTTTTCTATTGATGTCGTAACTCATCAAATAATTATTAACCAAAAAAATCTGTTCATCTGTAGTATTTGCTTTCAGTGTGAGTTTGAATAAAAGTCCTCATACGTTTCTCCGTCGTATATGTACGTATATGGATTACATCGTACATCAGCGTCTTTGTCTGACTGTAAGGTGAACTCTCTTAGCACGCAGCATGTCTACTGATTTGACGAACATTTATTTTGTAGCAAGCATCCTGCACCAGGCCCTGCCTCGAGGGCTTTACCTTATTGCTTTACTTCATCCTTTCAGCAGCTCTGAGGTGGTTCTTTTATGATCCCTGTTTGATGCATGAAGAAACTGAGGCAGGGGAGGGTGAGAGCCTCACCCAAGGTCATGCTGCCAGCAAGGGGCAGAACCGGGAGGTGGCGTTAGGCATTCTCGCTCTGGGCTCCGTGTTCTCGATCAGGACCCACGCTGGTAATTGTTCCTCTACTCTTCATGTCATGCTTGTTATGGGAAACCTACAGTGCCGTTTGAAAAGGGAGCTTCTCAGTGCCGTGTTCCACTTTCTCGCCAAGCACGATTATCAGCCAGGGAATATGGAGCTGGCTTTACAAACGTATTGGCGATGGTGGGCCTTGTTTTGCTGTAGGCTGCCACTTGAAATGATGCCTCTGTACTTTTGGTCTCCCCTAGGCCTCAGCAGCATGATTGGTAATCTCTTACTGCACAAAATTGTTCTGTACTTGTTCTAGAAAAATCCTGGTGGTTTTTCAGAAAGGGGGTTGTGCTGTGTTTATGAGTAAGGGGAAGGCTTGTGATGCTTCCTAACCCCATATGACAAAATTTCATGACATAATGTACTCGAGACGGGGGTAGATGGATAGATGATCATACGAAATCTTATTTTCAGATATTATATACTGGGGTTCGCTCATCCCAGCCCATATAGATGCATAGTTCACATTGGTGCTTAAGTCCTGGTGATCATTTACTTTCATGCCATTATCCTGAATTGTATATTTTGATTACTTCTTTTGTACTTTAGCATACATACCACTGTGGAGTTTGTGTGTGTGTGGGGGGGGTATGTGTGACTTGGTAATAAAGTGAAGCATAATTTAAGAAGCAGCAGAGGTCAGAGTCCATGGTCTCAAGTCAGATTGCCTGAGGTCAGACTCCAGATCCCACACTTAAGAATTAGGTGACCATGAGCTAGATACTTAATCTCTCTCTGACTCAGTTTTCTCACCTATAAAATGGGGATAGTAAGAATACCTGCCTCCTGGCATCAGTCTGAAGAGTAAATGCATTCGCTCGAAACAATGTCTGGCGGATACTGAGTGCTTTGTAAATATTTGCCGTCTAACCAATAAAAATGTATGTGTAACAAAAATGAAAAATACAAATTTAGCTTTTGTAAATATGAACGTGCAAGTATCACGAAAGACTCTCCCCCTGTTACTTGTCCTGTAACCATGACAAATTAGCTACCTGTCATCCTAATGGTGCATGTGTGACTTTTAAGAATACAGTGGTTACTGAGGACAGAAAGGGATTTTTGCAAAAACCATAATCAACGTTACATTGCACATTTGTGCCCTGAATCTCAACAAAGTTGTCTCCTCACCTTTTCCACGGAAATCACCCAACTACCAAGGGACCACACTCCAGTTACTATTGCTGGATAATCAGTTCTCCTAAAACTCAGTGACTTAAAATGATCTTTTAATGTTGCTCACAATTTTGTGAATGAGGAATTCGGGAAGGGCTCTGCTGGGCAATGCATGTTTGGAATCTGTCCAGCACTTGCAGCCAGTAAGGGCACGGGGCTGGGTCATCTGAAGCTCTGCTGGGCTGCTGGTCCAGCATACTCTGTGGTGTGGTTGACACTTGATACTGGCTGTCAGTTGGGAGCTCAGCTAAGGCTTTGGACCAGAGCACCCGGATGTGGCCTCTCGAGCATGGCCGTCTTCAGGGAGTTTGACGTGTTACTCCAGCTTCCCCCTGAGTGAGCCTCCCAAGAGGACCAACATTGGATTTCTTTGGTTGAAGCTCTTTCAGACCTGCCCAGATTCAGGGGAGGGGACACTGACCCCCACTTCTCAGTGGGAAGAATGTCCAAGAATTTGGGTGCCATGTTTTTAAAGTGCCACACACCGCTTAATTGAATTCCAGCAATGACAGAAACCTGCAGAAGCATTCCCCTGGTAATTCTTCACAGGGGTTTATTCTGGGCCTTTCATAATAGGAATAGCCCGGGCCAAACAAGGAGAACTTGGAAATCAGCTAAAACTTTGAAAGTGTGAGGAGAGTCCAGCAGAATTTCTTGAAGCTCATTGATAGTGTGTTCATCTGTCTCAGAGCTGGAAGCTCTCACTGGTCCTACAGCCACAGGGCATTGCAGTAGCTCCCTGTGTGGCCTGTATCGGATTGACCGAGCAGTGTCGAAACATCACCTTTCCTTAGACTTGGGCGATGGGTTGCTGTCTCCTGGCCCTGCTGCTTTTCCAAGTGAATTTTGCACATGACTCTGGAAAATTAATTCCTTCTTCACCCCACGCTCCACTTTGTTCCCCCTCACGTACTGCCCGCCCCTCCCTGGGCACTCCTCTGTGAAGTTTCCCTGGCTCTGAGTCTTAAAGTGTCTCTCGGCTGAGCCTTCCTTTTTTAGGAGAAGAGAGGGACCTGACCCAGTGAGTTCCAAGTATGAGGGCACCACTCGCATAAAACAGGCCAGAAAGCAACTGGCCTGAGAATTATTCTTAGATGAATCCATATGGAAATGGGCCAAAACCTACAGCTGGATGAATTCTGTTTTCAGGTTTAGAAATAGTTTGCTCTCTGAAAGTTGACATTGTCCATGGGACAAATATATTTGGTATCTCCCTTTGCTGTTGACTCAGGGCAACTTGGATAAAATTGCTTTGGGCCTAATAACAAAAGGCCACTCATCCCTCAACTGTGAAATAAACTGGATTCTGTGTAGTTTCCTTGGGTCTCACAAAGGGAAGTTAGAAGGATCATGGATAGGTTTGGTTCGTTTTCTTTGAAAAGACCATTTCCCATAGCTAAGAGCTTACTTCCGGCATCCCGGTCTACCTCCCCCTTTCTAGCTTGTTTTCCATTTATGATGACTTTCCCAGATGGAGTTTTCATGTGCACCTAGACACCAACCTAGTGGGGCGTGTTACTCTTCCCTGGGCTGTGTCTCTGTGAGCATGAGCCAGGCAACCAAGAAGCCAGTCCCGAATCAAACCCCCTGCCCTCCCAGCAGGAGAAACCTTAAGGAGTTAGAGCTCATCCCAGCTAATTTTCAACGACCCGGAAAATCTCTGACTTTCATTCTACAGCATTTTCTTACAGCCCTTTTCCTTTGAGCCAAGTTTCCAAAGTGCTCAGACTCCACGGGCCTGAGCCTGGGATACAAACTTGAGTCTTCCCGGCTCTTGGTCTCCTGGCCAACCACAAAGCCTCCTTCCATTAAAAACAAAGGAGATAAGAAGAGGCTAAGAGCGTCTTGCCCACCCACAAGAACGTCAAGGCAGCATTTCAGAAAGTGCTAATGTCTCAGACCAGATGGAGTTCATGTCCCTGAAAGAGACAAGAAAATCTGGAAAAGCAGCTCCTGCAGACCAGTGTCTTTGGGTTTTCCAAACTACAGCCTCCCTGCCCACATCGTCAGGCTTCATCCCGCCCTCTCGCCTCACCTGTCTACTGGAACTGACCCCCGCCCTCAGCCTCTCTATAGAGTAACCCGACTTAACCCAGGTGGAGGGGTGGCATTCTCAGCCTCTTTTCGTTACCAAAATGCACTTAGTTCAAAGTGAATCTTTTATTTTCATGTTTTTTAATGGTGGTGAAACATACACAAGATCTACCATCTGAATCAATTTCACGTGTACAATTCAGAAGCGTGAAGCCCGTTCATATCATCGTGCAACCATCACCACGATCCACTTCCAGAACTTTTTTTTTAATCTCAAACTGAAACTCTATGCCCAGTAAGCATGAACTCCCCACTCCTTTCTTCTCCGAGCGCCCAGCAACCACTGGTTCGCTCTGCCTCTCTGTGACTTGGATTCCTCTAAGTTCCTCAAACGAGTGAAATCATGGAGTGTTTTGTCCTTTTTTGACTGGCTGATTTCACTCAGTATCATGTCTTCAAGATTCATTCGTGTCATAGCACGTGTTAGTACATCCTTTCTTTTTGAGGCTAATCAGATTCCGTTGTACGTACGTGTTACTTTTTTTTTTTCTTTTCTACCCATTCATCCATTGATGGACATCTGGGTTGTTTCTACCTTTTGGCCATTGTAAGTGATGCTGGTGGGTGTGCAGATATCTCCTGAAGATTCCGGTTCGAATTCCTTTGGGTATATACCCAGAAGTGGAACGCTAGATCGTGTGGCGATTCTGTGTTTAATTTTTGATGAATTGTCATCGTGTTTTCCATTGTGATGGCACCATTTTATACCTCCACCAGCTGTGCACAAGGGTCACAGACTGTCACATTCTCTCCAACACTCGTTCTCTTCTGCTTTTTTGATAATAGCTATCTTACTGGTGTGACATGGTATCTCATGATAATCTGAGGTGCATTTATTTCCCTACTGGTTGGTGATGTCAAGCACCTGTGCATGTGCTTATTGGCCACGTGGGATTTGGAGACATGTCTCTGCAAGTCCTTTGCCCATTTTTAAACTGGGTTAGTTTTCTTGTTGTGGAGTTGTTAGAGATTGGGATATTCTGGATATTAACCCCCTTATCAGATATATGATTGGCACATCTTTTCTCTCATTGCCTGGGTTGCCTTTTCACTCTGTTGATGCTTCCTGTGATGTACAAGTTTTTAAAATTTTTATAAAGTCCAATGTATCTATTCTTTCCTTTTATTGCCTGTGTCTTTGGTGTCACATCGAGGAAATCATTGCCAAATGCAATGTCCTGAAGCTTTCCGCTATGTTTTCTTCTAAGAGTTTCATAGTGTTAGCTCTTGTGTTTAGGTCTTTGATCCATTTTTTTTTGAAGATTTTTTTATTATTAGAGAGAGAGAGAGCGCGCACAAATGGGTGGGGCAGAGGGAGAGGGAGAGGGAGAGAGAATCCTAAGCAGACTCCGTGCTTAGCACGGAGCCCCACTCGGGGATGGATCTCACAACCCTGAGATCATGACCTGAGCCGAAAGCAAGAGTCAGAGGCTTAACTGACTGAGCCACCCAGGTGCCCTTGTCTTTCATCCATTTTGAGTTCATGTTTGTAGATGGTATAAGGTAAGGGTCCAAGTTCACTCTTTTGCATGTGGATCCCAAGTTTCCTCAGCACATGCTTTGAAAAGAGCGTCCCTTCCAGATGGAATGGCTTTGGCACCTTTGCTGAAAATCACTTGACCATATATACGAGGGTTTATTTCTGGGATCTTGAAGTAATTCTTGACTCATGGGTTGTGTTGACGGTCACAGAATTCCCTCCTGCTCCTTTGGACCAGAGGCCAGACACGGAGGCCCCTGGGATGTCCTAGAATATTCGATTCAATATGATTGGGGGCATAGCACTTCCTCCTGTGTGAAAGATGTATACTGTGCTTTCTAAATAAATGAATGACCACAGCCCTGGAAACGCTCGTGGACTGAGGTAGGAGGGAGTGTAAGGCACAAGCCATCATCTGTGTGACGAGTGGTAGAAAGTGGGAAACAACAGATGCCTTCATGGTGGGTAACGGCACGGAGTTCGGGGAAGCGTCCCTGACCGGGTGAAGTCCAGTCTGAAAGCTGAAGGACAACTGGAATTACTTGTCTGAAGAGTTGGAAGAGAATGTTTCGGGCAAGGGGACAATCCATTATGGAGTCTTCTCTGACCTTCTGAGTGTGCTTTGATAATACCAAGAGCCCCACAGAATTAAAATGATGTTTTCTTAATGTGTCTCCCTCCTGAGACCAGAAGTTCCCTGAGGCAAGACCATGTGGCATTGACCTGTACAGCTTCAGTGCCTAGCACGGAAATCCTGCCCCGTGAGAGGCCAGTACACGCTTAATGTATCAGTCAATACGGAGCATATGTCTTTGGTATCTGACAGCTTTTAAGCCAGACGTCACCCTCAGATGAAACATTGACTTTTGTCGAGTCTCTGATTTTGTCCTCAGAGCAACCTGGTGAGGTAGGCCTTGTTGTCTAGTTTAGAGACAGGAAAACCAAGGCGCTAGAAAGGACTCTGTCTGAGGTGACATGGTCGTAAGTGGAGAACGCACGATTTGGACCCAGATCTGACTGGCATCAAAAGTCACGTTCTTATAATTAAATTTCATGCGGTTTCATTTGGTACCTGCCCAGGTCCCTCATAATCGTGGGCAGGGAAACCAGTTTTCATTGAGAGCCTCGCCATCCTGCAAGGGCCTTGACGTGGGTCAATATCGTCGCTAACTTTTACTGAGCACTTGGGATATCCTCGGCTCTTCCAAACACGCATGTCTTTTCTCACCGAGTTCTCAGAACCGGTCCTGTAAAGTAGGGGCTTGAATGATGCGTCTTTATCAATCAGAGAAACTGAGGCCCAGAGAGCCTGGGCATCGCACACCATACTGGCCCCCGGGTCCTCTTGGTGATGCTGGGAGGTGGTTATTACTACCTTTATTTTAAAGAGGAGGGATCTCAGAAAGGTTGAGATTGACCCTCTATGCTCTTGGTTTTTAGTCATTTGTATAATATGGATTCCCCCCCCCTTGTCCGTCCCTTATCTGCCTCAAAATAATCAGCAAAATCACTCCAGATGGGGCAGAATCTCTAAGAAATTCCAATGTCTCTCAAGCAGAAGCTGAGTGGTTTAAAGCAACAGTCCCTCCTCGGGGTCTCACTTGTTGGGTGTTCATTCTGCCTTTGGAAGGCTTGATGCAGAGCCCCGCAAAAAGGGAAGCTTCAGAGTGTCTGTGCTCCGAAGGGGTCCCTTGACCCTGGGGCACCCCCGTGGCTGGGCAGACTCGGTGACCATGATTTATAGATCAGTAAACAGAGCCCTTCCAAACCACGTTACCCCTCCTTCAAGGGAGTAAACCATCACCTGTCTGCATGGAACACGTTTTTGGAGGGCGGTGTTTTTGTTTGTTATTGAGAAAAGCCTTCATGCTGGGCGTGGGAGAGTGGAGGCCGGTGGTCATGAGCACCAAGGACGATGTGAAGGATTTCAACCAGAAGGAGCCTCAGAATCCTCACAGGCACAGACCCTACACACTTGGACTTTGGAGGCCGTACCTGGTGTTCCTTTGGTTCCCTTGCAAACAGACAGGGGCTGTCACTTCCCGGGCTCCCCCAAGGGGAAGAGTGACACGTGGAGGAAATGAGACTCTCCCCCCGCCCCCAGCCTTCCTCCCCGCCCCGCCGCTGCTGTCTCCACCCCGGCCCCCTCCGAAGGGCCACCACCCTTTTTTTGTGCTCCATGATGCAATGTGATTTTTTTTTTTTTTCTGGACAGGGAAGCAGCCGTTATTTTTTTTCTTTCTTGACTACTTTTTGTTCCAAGACCTCACAAGGCGTGAGGAGAGTAACTTCCTGAGGGAAAAAAGCATTTGAGTGTCTGCATCTAAAGATACACAGATCCAAGAACCTAATGGGCGTAGGGTGGAGACAAGAGTGAATGAAAACAGAAGAAAGCCATTCCCGCTACAGGGAAATTAGAAAACAAAACCTTGTTTTGTTCTTTGTTTGTTTGTTTGTTTCTTTCTTCCTTTTTCTTCTTTCTTTCTTTCTTTCTTTCTTTCTTTCTTTCCTCCTTCCCTTTCTTTTCCTATCCTTTCTTTTCCTTTCCTTTCCTTCCCTTTCCTCTCCTTTTTCCTTCCCTTTTTCCTTTCCTTTCTCTTCCTTCCTTTCCTTCCTCCCTCCTTACTTTCTTCTTTCTTTCTTTCCTTCTTTCCTCCTTCCTTTTCCTTCCTTTCCTTTCCTTCCCTTTCCGTCCCTTCCCTTTGCTTCCTTCCTTCCTTCCCTCTCCCTCCCTCTCTCTCTCTTTCTTTCCTTCCTTCCTTCCTTCCTTTTCTTTCTCTATTCCCTACATCTATAAATAACTCTATATGCTTTACGTAAGTTCAGCTTTCTTCAGCCTGAAAAACATTCCAAGGCATTCTTTTCTTTTTCTTTTAAAGATCTGGGTCACTGATTATGGAAGTTGGGATGTGGAAGATTCTTAGGATATGTTATTCTAATAAATTCTAGCCTGACTTGTTGTAAAATTATAAATTCTTCTAAGGCAGATTTTCCTCCAGTTTCAACTCCGGCGAGTTTTCCCTGTCTGAAATGCTCAGATTACACACAAGCGAGCACTCAAGTGGAGACGGCGGGAGGAGGGTAGATAAGGGGTAGGCGTCACATCCAGAAAATGCCTATAGCCAGGAACCTTAGGGGTGCACAATTAGCAGGCTTCCCGGGAAGGTTATACATCATGTCTAGGACTTTACATTAAAATGACTTTTTACTTGAGTCATTTGTTAGTCCATTACCAGCCCTCATATCAGATTGCTTTTCATCTTGTATTAAATCACGGTAACCTGGCACGTGAAAACGGACTCCTTCACGGCACTTCGCAGTCCGGGCAAGGTGGACATTCCCGTGGCATTGTACTTCACGCCCTTCCAGGGGGCCCACGGGAGCACAAGCTTCTGCAGAAAAGTAGTCACTGTGGATCGAATCCCAGAGCCTCCCGCGAAGACGTGCAATGGGCAAATCGAGGCCGAATCCTGTGCTAAATGCTCATTTTTCTCTTTAGGGTTCAACTCATTCTTTTCCAGCTGCGGCCCTAAAAGGATCTGAAATTGCGTGACTCCTCTTGCTCATCCTTCAGTCATTACAAACACAAAGAGCAGAAGAGAGACTCTGAACTCTCGACCGAGGAGCAGAGGACACCAGCATTAAAAAAAAAAAAAAAAATCATGCCCTTATGCTTTGCGGCCATGGGGGTCTGCCTTAGCTCCCTTTCCAAGCAGTGTGTCCTTTTATGGGGGCACAGGGGAGGGCTGCTTAATTACCAAGACTTCCCTGCTAGGAAAACTGAGCCTCCATACAATTCATTTTATTTATTGCGTGAAGGTACTGTTAGGTTTTTGTCCCGCCCGGGACACGAATGGCCACAGTGTTGGAGTGAAATCCTGCCCTCCGCAGGCCGGGACCCCATGTGCCACATCAATTACGTTCCTAATGCTCTTCTCCCGTACCCCTGTGTTTCCAGAGGCTTAATGCACCTATGAGTAAATGATTTCTTTCCACGACTGCTGAAAGTGCCAGAAGGCAAGAGAAATTTAAACAGACCTAAGATCAACATTGTGAGTTTACTTGGCCTCCCCATCTAGCAACACTGCTATAAATTTCTCCAGCTTCTTAGTTGGGAATTTAAAAGGCCTATAGTCTTGGCAAGGTTTATATAACAATGTTTCTTCTATATGGATTACAAACTTGCAAAATCCCAAGCCGCGGTGGGGTAACCTGTTTGGTCAGTGGGTCAACCTGAGAAGCCAACAGACAAATTCAGCCCACGTCCAGCCGAACACTTTTTTCTGGCTTTGGCCTGGTTGGTGGAAACAGCTTGGTCGGCTCCATCTTTGAAAGGGTCAGAAGCCTGGGTCTCACGGGCCTTTTTTTTTTTTTTTTTTTCCTTCGGGGTTTGCTGCCCTAGAGAGAGCCCTGTCTTCTGTGGTCTTTGCAGAGCCGGGGGCCCTCAGCAATGCTGTAGGTGGAAGAGCCTATGAGGAACACTTCATGGGGACATTATATGCGCCAGTATTGTGAGGCCGTGTCAGAGAGCCACTCGTCCGCGTGCAGGAATGCTCGAGAATGGAAACGGTGCTGGTTTGTGCTAGGGCTGGCCCCGGAAGGCGTGGGGTTCATCAACCAGTCAAGTGTGCTTGATTCTATCAGAGGGGGCTTTGCCGGGGCGCCTGGGTGGCTCAGTCGTTAAGCGTCTGCCTTCGGCTCAGGTCATGATCCCGGGGTCCTGGGATCGAGCCCCGCATCAGGCTCCTCCGCTGGGAGCCTGCTTCTTCCTCTCCCACTCCCCCTGCTTGTGTTCTCTCTCTCGCTGGCTGTCTCTCTCTGTCAAATAAATAAATAAAATCTTTTTTTAAAAAGGAGGGGGGGCTTTGTGATAAGAAGGCCCCTCCTTCTCTGCCTGACCACATTTTCCTCTTCAGATGGACCTGCTGTGGGAGCTAGATAAGCTAGATATGCTCCTTTCCCAGGTGTGTGGTCGTTGGCGCGGAACATTCTTGCACAAGACTAGTGGGTGGACCTTGTAAGTGATTTAGCTCCAAGGTGACTGCCGAAGAGCCTTTCCTTCCTGAGAAATGATCGTTTTCGAGTGACGCTCTGCCCTCAAAACACGTATCTCGTTTTCTGCCTCACATGGGGAAACTCAGTAGAACAGTCAGGCTCAACCTTGACCCTGAGTCCTCATTGCAAAGAGCTGTATATTAGGGGCTGGAGGCCAAAAGCGTAAAAACTGGCCAGCGAGTGACGAGCTTCAGTATCCAAGTACCGGAGTGACGTGCGTTCTACAGAAGACCCCGGTTTTTCCCTGCTGCTGGAGAAAATACGCCACCATGGCACGTGACTCTGACTTTGGAGGGATGTTTGCGTTTTATCCTCTTAGCTAGAAAAATTGCGAAGCTTGATCTGCCATCTCTCCTTGGTCATCCAAAATGGGCTGCAAAGGACGTTTCCCCGCAGCCCATCTGACGAGCCGGAAGGAGACGGGCGAACTTTGCTTTGCACCAGGATTAAGCTTCTCAGAAGGACCCCGAGTTGTAGAGATAGGACAGTGGTGCAGAAGACCGATAGGAAGTCCTTGGTTTACAGCATTTGGCCAGAGTGAGACGTGTCAGCCGAGAAATGACAGACACCAAAGGCATGCCTGCTCACACAGGTGTTTCTGGTTTGTTCACTCGTAATTCAAGGCCCCTGCGGTATTCACTTAAGTCAAAGGCTTCCATTGAAGGTTGATTCAAGGTTATCCTCTTTAAGCATGAACAGCATCCACTGAGGAACCTCGTCGCCTGGGGTTATTATTTAAGTCCAGGTGAGGACCTAAAAATGAATAATTGGGACTGCACTTTAGATCGATACTTTTTAAACATAAAAAAAAAAAAACCAGAAATCTTAAACAAAATCCTAATATACAAAGCAGGTAAAAGTGGAAATGTTGTGGTCGGAGGGGCACCCACTGGCCTCCTCTTGGTCCCTTGAAACACCCATGGCTCCATAGAGAAGAACGCAGGAACTGGTGTTTTCCATAATATTTTTTAAAATTGCATCAGGATGGACACACTGAGCACATAACCTCAATAAACCAGTTCCCCAGGGTCCAAAGCTAGCAAAGCGATAGATAGCCTCAGCCTTTCTGGAAATGAAGCTTCTGGGCTTGGTTTCGCATGCATGATGGCATCATGAGTGAGCAGAATCAACGCTCCCAGCCACCATAATTTCCTACCTGCGTCCCTTGTACCACGGCGGTTACTCTGTGGGCCAACGCTATGGAAACTGTGCAGTCCTTTCTCTCGAGTCTTCCATGCTGGGGATACCTGTCATGATCACTGGCCAGTTCCTGAATTTGCCAGTGGTTAGTAGTAAGCAGTCTGAAAGGTATCAGAAACAGATTGTATCACCATGTTACCTGTTGAAAATGGCAATAATAATGTCATCTCATTGCACTTGTGGAATTCTTCTCGCCGGAAATTCACTCAGGTCTGCAGAGACCAGGAGCCAAAGCAAAAGAGGCCATTTAGGATTATTTTCTGATTTCCTGCATGCGTGATCCCTTCCTGAGGGTGGCATGTCTATCTCTCTCATTGGGGATGGGATTAAAATGGATTGATTTTCGGGGCACCTGGGTGGCTCAGTCGGTTGAGCGTCTGCCTTCGGCTCAGGTCATGATCCCAGGGTCCTGGGATCGAATTCCGCATCGGGCTCCCTGCTCAGCAGGGAGCCTGCTTCTCCCTCTCCCTCTGCCGCTCCCCTGCTTGTGCTCTCTCGCTCTCTTTCAAATAAATAAAATCTTTAAAATGGATTGATTTTCAAATCCAGTCCCTCTGCCCTGTGTCAGCCGTCGCCTGTATGCGTGACACCTTACTCACCTCCTGGTCCACTTGTGAAGCCAGTGCCTCTGGAAGCCAAGTTCCTGTGGGTTTGGAAAATACAGATTTAGCCCTGGAATCGGGTTAGCTGAAAGTGAAATAAACAGGTTAGCGAAGGAGGTACAAATCTTGTCTAAGGGTCTGTAAATCTAGTGTGGATTTTCACTTCCAACTAAAATTGGAACCAACTTATCTCGCCAAAGGTAGGTAAATATAGAAAAGACGACTCTGCCTTAGAGAGCTCTGTGATTCTTTCGTAGTGAAGATTTTGTTCAGGTTCACAACAATTAACTATTAAAATATGTAATGAAGTTCCTTTTTATGTGGAGATTTGACTCCAGAGTCAGTATTGAAGACAAGAAATGTATGTCGTGTAATCATCCTTGACAACCCCTTAGAATGTGCATAGAAAGTACAGTAATATGTATGGATAAAAGTTTCATTATATAGTAAAACACTATAATCTATGATCACAATTGCACATGCAAGGAACAATTTTCTGATCTTTCTAATTGCACGAGCGGACAGACTCCGTCTGAGCACATGCGCCGAGCTGTTGTAAGTCCAACAACATGCTCTCACAGGCACGGGGGCCGGGGGGGGGGCGAGGGCGTTGGGACCAGTGCTGAATAATTCCTCCATATGCACGTGCTGCCGTTCCCAGACTTTGTTTATGCATCATCCAGTCCTGGTCCCGTTTCTCTGCGGTCTCTCATACGTCTTGGCGTCCGATTTACTTGCCTTGAGATGAAACCCGAGAGGATAGGATCCATGCGTTCTTCTGATATGGAGAACGCGTTCGGTAGAGAGAGTCAGAAATCAGCCTCGTAAAAGAAAGGTGAGCTCATGTTGGAGCAAATACAAATGGGTGGATATGGATTTCAAGGGCTTTTGTCCAGCATTTTGGGTGAAGGTGGGTAGCGAGATGTCACGTTGTGGGTGTGCTTTTTCTTATTTGACCTTCTGCATGACCTTGCGCAAGTCCTTGTGGGAGAGAGTTGCTATCCCCACTTTACAGATGAGAAAACAGAGTCTTGGAAAGACGGGGGGGGGGTCCCCGAGTTTGACAGCTAGTGAGTGGTGGGGCTGAGGCTGGAATCCCAGCCCTCGGGTGACTTCCCGCTCACCAGACAAACTGCTCATTTATGACCTTGGGAAGTCAGCCTCTCTTTTTTTGCGTGTGCTGCGTTCTTTCTGTGTGTGCAGACAATGAGGAGAACTTGTTTCACCCTGTGCTCCTGGAGAAGGTGCCTTTCTCAGGCTCCAGACTTGCAAGAATTACGGCCCCGTTCCTTGGATTTCATTTCTCTCTTCATCTGACAGCCGAAACACAAGTCTGGTCAATTGTGACATTTGATCAGGAATTTTAAGGGTAGAGTCAGTGGCTTAAGTGTTGTATCTACATCGTCTGGCTTCTGCGAAGATGTGCGGTGTTCCTTGGGTCTTAGCTGGCTTTCCCCTCCCCAGGCTGGCAATGAGTGATGCCTTCCCAGGCCCTAGGCTATTGTCCTTCTGCACTGGCTGGTTTGCCCTGGCCTCAGACCCCCTGAACACTTATTTCTCTTTGCACTCTCATTCCCACTGACTACTCTACCGGCATCTAGCTTGCTTTCCAGAGGCACAGAGACAAAAGGAATTCTGTGGGGCTTGGCCACCTCCCAGTACTCACGATGGGAAACAGGCCCAGTTCTCTGCACTCAGCTGCCCATCCCCCAGCGTGGGCAAAGTATCCACCCCCATCTTAGAGCCGCTCACGAATTTCTCAGCTCCCTCTCTCTCTCTCTCTCTCTCTCTGTTTCAGCAGCTCTAAGGATCACTATTTTGGGTGGGGGTGAGAGATTATTTCAGTTTGATTCCCGTCGCTTCTTCTGTCAGACTCAAGGATAAATGGCTTATGAATTTAAAAACTCATCTTTTGCCCCTTTGTTCCCCCATCCCCTCTGAAATTGCTCTCCAGTGGAGGCCATATGGCTAATGGTCCTAATGGGAGATGCTCACAGGGTCACAGCGCTAAACACACACACACATACACACACACAAAGGAAAAACCTAACATTGCTTAACGTATCAAATTATTACCCCACAGCAGTGAGAAGTGCATAGAGATTTGATACATGGCTATTAAATAGAAAACATATATGATCACATAACTTTGTTTCCCTTCTCCAAAAGCCAAAGACAAATGGGCCATCAAAAGATCTATAAAGTTACAGCTGAAACAGTCTTGCAAAGAGTATGTGCCCAAGGAATCATTAAAACAGGCATCCTTTCAAAGGGCAGTGTACAAAGTGGGACCCTCAGAAGTGAATTTCACGTTTGGTGAAACCTCGGTCTCGTACGGTGAAAAGTGGGGTAACTCCGAACGCTCAAGCTTCGGCGCCAATCTCTTTCACAACAGCAGCATTAAAAACTGTTAGTAGCTTGTCAACCCGCAGAGTGGATTTTTAATGTTGGGGAAGAGATTTCCCAACACTTAGAAATGAAATTTATGATCTATGTATCACTAAATAAAAAACACAAGATGTCATATTTGAGGCAGACTGATGGATGCAAAATTGACTTGGATAAATGCGGTTTATGGCTATCTTCCCGCAAGTGCTTTTAGTGCTAAAGCGTTCCATACAATAGATTTCCATTTTCAAAATCACATCATTTTTACTCAGAGCATTTCTGAAAAAACAGGTACAGGCACTTCCAATCAGCTGCTTGGCGATAATTTAAGATTCTCTTTCCGTTAAGTTGTGAAAGTTTGACCAACGCAAGGCAGAACTTCATTACTTTGGTGTCTTGATCTAGAAATCACTGTTTTCAGGGCTGCCAAGGATTGTGCCATCAGCTGCCGTGGAATGAAGGGAAAAAACAAACAAAAACCCACCCCAAACTTTTCCTGGAGTTTGGAGCCACATAGTTTGGAAAAGGGAGCGAGGTCTTGGGCCAAGCTCCCTTCGATGACTCTATGTTTGGAACAGGAAGCTTCTCCATGGCTGGAGAATTGATTGATTGCTTGATGTTTATTGAGGACCCGTGGTGGGTTTGGTTCTCAATGAATATGAACACATCAGTGGGTTTCTTTCTCAACCAGAAACATGGCACCTCAAGGTGCCGCAACCTTAAGGACTTTCCAAACTATTCTACCTGGAGTCCTTCCTTCAGGATGCATGTAAACAACAAATTAAGAAAATGTAGTTTTATCGGAAGCTTTCTGTCCTTCACCTACTGACCCCAAATACGTCTCAGTCCTGAGTTCAACCTTTGACCAGGGGGTTGATTGCCTTTTGCCATCAGTCAGGTTGTGGGAGCCAATCTGTCCCTGACCTCCGCGACAACCATTGGTATATTTCAGAGCAAACGTCTTCTGGAATCCAGAGGAGTCCTACCATTTCTACCACCAGCAGGAACAAAAAAGCCCGGGCTTGGCAACCCTGGTGGATGGTCTGTGCTTCCAAAATGACTGCCTGGGAGGATTGCTCTCCTCTGAGCTAGATGATTTCATTAATTGGTGTCTAACTCATAAGTCTGAGTTATTTATTGTAGAACCAAATAGGGACCATATGACTTTGAAGATCTGATCAGACCGGGCTGTGTGGGCCCGATACTGAGCAGAGCAAGCCTCCCAGCATTAATCTGTCACAGCCCATTTTTCACTTGCTAAATCAGCTTTATGCAAATATTCCCCTAGCAGGGGGCTCCCCCATTCAGGGACTCCTCTCCCTCACCTCCAACATCTGTGGATGTTTTGAGATATGGGCACATAAACTTCAGTCTTCAGATGTGCACTTAGAATTCGAGAGTGGAGAGAAATATTAGCAGTCATCTTGTTTAAGCCCCGATTTCCCATATGGTGAAACTGATGGGAAGTGACTCGCCCAAGATCATAGGGCCAGAATGACACCAACAGGAGAAGATCGTTACTGTGCAAGTTACACACGCGCAGTGTGAGAAGGAGCCCCAATGCCTTATCTACCCTTTGATGCGTTTACTTCCACTCTCTTTTTAACTGAGGCATAGAAAGTGTTTTTATTTTTTTTAAAGATTTTATTTATTTATTTGACAGAGAGAGAGCAGAAGTAGGGGGGACAACAGAGAGAGGGAGAAGAAGACCCCCCACTGAGCAGAGAGCCCAGGACCCCGAGATCATGACCTGAGCCAAAGGCAGATGCTTAACCGTCTGAGCCACGAGGCGCCCCTTGATTTCTTACAAAACTGTGATTGCGTGAGAGTTGATGGAAATCATAGAATTAGTTATGAGATTTCTTGAGTTCTTTCAACAAATACCGTTGCGATTT
This sequence comes from Ursus americanus, assembly GCF_024610735.1. Classification (NCBI taxonomy): domain Eukaryota; kingdom Metazoa; phylum Chordata; class Mammalia; order Carnivora; family Ursidae; genus Ursus; species Ursus americanus. Next base: position 67,407,786 of record NC_142131.1, on the reverse strand, counting down.
TGCACTTGTTACATAAACCCCAGGATGGTTTAGGACACCATCCTGACTCTGGCATATATAAGCATGGAGTTCTTATTTGGGTCCTGATTCTTTTGCAATGAACTCAGTTCTCTGGATTGAGGAATAGTATCTTTCTGTCACAAATCTTGTCCTATGGATATCTGCTCTACTGCTGTGATGACTCCTGACCCCAACTACCCGGAGTTAGACTTTTCAGGTTGAGGGCACCGTCCTTCGCAAGACCTCTCTCCCTTTAGGCACTAGCCACAAACTCAGGGTCCCCGGGCCACCGGCACTTTTGAACCAACTGGCTACAAATCGGAGGGTTTCCCCTATCCCCTTGGGTTTGATAATTTGCTAGAGTGACTCACAGAACTCAGGAAGGTGCTTTACTTGTGATTACAGTTTTATTTAGCAAAAGGATATGAATCAGAGCCAGCCAAAAGGAAAGATACATGGAATGAGGTCTGGGAGGTTCCCAAATGTAACATTTCTGTGTCCTCTGACACATGTATATGTGACAACCGGGACATTTGCCTCAGCTTTGATAGCTAGAGTTTCTACTGGGGTTCCATTACACAGGCATGACTGAGTGAATCATTGTTTACTCCACTCACTGTCGAGTCCCTTTCCCCATGGATGGGGATGCTATCACAGGCTTCGAGCCCCACATAGTCTCTCTGGCATCACCAGCCCCATCCTGAGGCCCGTCATGAGCATAAATCAGAATGTAAGGGGGTGCGGGCACGCACCGTGGATAGCGTGGGCACTCATCGCTCAGAACATCCCAAGGGCTTAGAGGCTTCCTCCCAGGAACCAGGGACAGAGGTGAGCCAAATTCCTTAGTACCGGGACCTGCGTAAGCATCACTCCTTCCCTTCCCTGTGCCCTCACCTCCGAAGTATACTTTTAACGCTGGATTAAGAAATGGGTTTAATTGACAGGACATAGGAGTGGGTGTAGGTAGACATCAGGACTTTGGATTATATGAGAAGCCAGAGATCTTGAACTTGAAGTGTCCATCAGCACTTTTTCCTGTCTGTAGGGAGGGTAAGCAGGGTTCTTCTTGTCCAAGGTCTCATTCAAGACCTCTGATATACTGACTGTGGCTGGTGATCGGGGGGCCACACCCCTGAGCTTCTAGGTTGCCTGGAATGCCAGAAGGCTTGATGTTGGTCTCATTTAAAATCTATACTCCTCTCCCTCACTGGTAAGCTTGATCATTGCATTTTCTGCACTGGGCACTAGGCAAGCCCGTAGGCAGAGGGAGGGAGAAAACTCTTGCAGCCCCATTCTTGAGCTGCTGTAATTTTCTTTTTCTTTCCAGATGGGTACTTCCCCTCCCCCTTCCAAAATGCTCAGAGGGAAGAAGTGAGTGTTTTAGGAAAGGGTGGTAGAGAGAAGATGCTGGACTGGGGCGGGGGCATTGGGAGCATCAGGAAACACAGACTTCTGTCTCTGGGATTAAAGTCACGAGCAGGTCCTGGAACTTTCGATTCTTTTTGTCTAGCACTCCCTCTAGTGACACCAGAATTCTCTCAGGTTACAGCTGGACACACGGTAGAAAGTGGCAAGCATCTTCAAGGAGGTGTAACATGCTACAAGGGTAGAGGAAAGAGTGGTGGCTTTCCTTTAGAATAACACATGACATAGGACTGAAATGCTCCAAGGGAAAGAGAAAGGATCATACTCTCTGGGACCTGGAAGGAAAGAGAATCAGGGGAAGAAGGAGTTAATCAGTGCAATGGAGATTTTGAGTTTATAAAGAGGAATCATGAGGGTCCATTTCAGGGTCCATGGAAGGCCAGGTCAAGGACATCGAGGAGCCAATAATGTGTGTTCTATTCGGAGATTTACTGCTTTGTCCTTTCGCTTCCAAGGATCGTGGGCCCGACCCTGTTTATCCCCCATCCACCAGGCAGGAACATATGCAAGCTGTCCCAGGCAGATGCATGTTTACCCCGTGATCGCAAGGCTCTTTAGGAGAGAAAGTACCATTGGCTCATGGGCTTCCTCTGAATGCACGCTTTGGGTCTGTATCTGAGCCTTCTTCGTCTGTGCATGGGAAAAAGTTGTATAAAATAGGGCACTGATAACGTTGGGCCATTCCCAACGGCTGACTTGAACATGAAAAACAAGGTTACACAGACTTGACTCAAAATGCCTCTCATGTCTATGCGAAGAAAAAGTGGCCAACTTAATTCTGTTTTGATTTTCCCTGATGTGTGACTTGATCTGTGGGCTGGATTTCCAGAGCCACAGTTGTGCCAAACCCCATTAGCGTTTAAGGCATACTCGTGCCCAAATAAGGATGTCTCGTGTTTTGTGTTGACCATGTGCCTGGGTCCAACCATCCAATCCAGGACAGACTCCTCTCCAGGGCTCCAACAGACACAACATAGACTAGCATTATGTGATGTATAAACAATTTTGCCTGAAATGACAGCATGTGAATAGCTTAGCTGGTAGATGTGTGAGCAGGGAGTATGATGCAGCCTGTGAATGGCCTCTCCTAAAATCACATTCTAATTGTTCCCTGCAAGCTTGAATCTCAGCCTTCACAGCAAGGATGGGAAGGTGCTTGACTCCTCTTTGGAACTTCTAAATTCCATCGTCTTCAAGAGAGAAACCGATACGGAATAATATGATGGAAAGGAGACTAGAGACTAAAAAAGAAGATACAGAAAAATATAGAAGGAAGAGAGGGAGGGAGGGAGAGACAGAAGGAGAGAAGAAGGAAGGAAGGAGAAACAGAGACACGGGGTGAAGGAAATAGAATAGAAGTCGGAGAGAAGAGGAGGAGAACTGGAGAGGAACAAAGAAGGACTTAGGTAGGAGCAGCAATGAGGAAACCCCTAGGGCTTAGGGGAGGGAGTCAAACAGGGCTCACCGCCTGGTATACCTGGCATCCGTTGCCTAGTGTGGGTATCAGGAGAACTTCGAGAGCCCGCAAATTCCATAGTGTTGAGAAAGGCTGGCTGGATCGTCTTCCTTCCCACCTCTCCAGTATGGTTGTGTGAAACCATTCCAATCCAATGGAACATCTGCCCATGTTGACTTAAGAGGCTCAACATCCGACACTGGGCTAAGTCTGGATATTTGTATTGTGTTTAAATGTAGGGCTTCTAGAACTGCCGTCTGGATATCTACCTCATGATGTTGCTGGCCTGGGTATAGCTCAGCTCCACAATACCCAAGGGAATTTGTTAGGGACGGTCCCTGTGTATTATTGGTGTGTGTGCACACACGTGTGTTTATTTGGATTATTTCTCCTTTCCCTAAGCCCTGCCCCCCCCCCAATGTCTCATAATAGCTGCCTGATCCATACTTGTCTGGGTGAAACTTTTGTCTCCTGTACAGTTTTATATCTGCCTACTAAGGTCCACCTTCATTTACTCAAACGGGACTGACCACTGAGTATTTGTTTCTTTGTATTGGACAGTGTTCACAGGGGAAAAGCTCTCTGTTTTCATAGACTAGCAGGCTAGCTAACTTGGGCTCAAGGTATCTAGTTGGTAACTTCTTTCTATTTTCATTACTTAGCTATATAGACTCTTTTACGACATAGAGACCCTCCCCAATAATTTTGTTTCATGCTTAAAATCTCTTAAAATTATTCCTTCCGAGTTTCACCATGCAATAGTTCTCTTCCAGTGTAAGGGGGAAAAATGGTCATAAGGTATTCACTCAGTGATTAGGGCTAATCATGGGTCCAAAACTCATCTGTAAAGTGGGCATGAGGAAAAGATGAAATGAAATAAGCACAGAAGGTCCTTCGGACGGTGACTGGTCATAGGAAGAATCCAAAGATATGGCTCCTCACATGGGGCCAATTCCATCCCAGTGTGGGGCAGTCCCAGAGGGCATAGTCGTCTGAATGCTTCAAGAAAAATGTGGACAGGCTAGTACTTACCTTGGCTGAAATTACCAAGAAAAAATTAAACAGAATTGACTATAAAGTCTCTTCTTGGATGGAAAATAATTATTTAAATTCCAGTGGAGGAAAGAGGCTTGGCAGTGCTGACAAGGTCTAGGGGCACTGATTGATTAAAGTCAACGATCCTAGAAGAAGGCTTGGTCACTAATATAACTGGAGAGCTCCTGGGTGTCTTTCATAGGTGATGATTCTAGAAAAGAGAAGTAATTTAAGTCATGGCACCCCTAAATTATGGCATAAACTATTGTTCTGAGGTCTGACAAAATGTGGACAAACTAAAAACATCCAGAGGAGGGAGAGCCAGAGGGTACAGGATCCAGAAGCTTGTTCTTCTGGAAAACAGTATAGCACATTGATTAAAAGCATGGGCTTTGAAACCAGAGAGACCAGGGTTCTAGCATTAGATGCCCCTCTTACTAAATGAGTCATCTTGAATAAGTTATTTAACTTCTCGAATTTCTTCATCTATAAACTGGAGATGAAGTGAGATAATATGTTGTATTTATTAAGGTTAGATCGATTGCTACTAAAATAGCTTTACTAAGGTAAGATGATCTACTAACAAAAAAACTCTGACTTCTTAGTGACCCAATGCAATTAACATTTATTTCTTGCCCCCATCACGGCCAAATGTGGGTGCTGCCCTCCATGAAGTCATTTGGGGACCTAGGATCCTCCCACTTAGAGACATTCCTGCAGCTGAGGAGAGAGACTACTTTCTTCTTAACCTTTTCAGCAGGGAATTGACATAAATCGTTTCCAGAAATATTCCGTTGTCAACAATTCAATCCCGTACCCACACCTAAATGAGAGGAATTCTGGGAAGTACATCTACTCTGCCCAGGAGGAAAGAGAATGAATTTTAGTGAACACACAGCAGTGTCCGCCACACGCCAGCCTGTGGTCCCCTGTCCCCCACCTCCTTCTTCTTCCATGCTCACCTCTTTCCGAAAGGCGACAGCTCCAAATCCCACCTCCTTACAGCATCTGGCTCAGAGTCCTGGATGTCTGGGATGTATAATCCTTTCTGTCCGCTCTGGAAGAGGCTCCTCATGGTCTCATGCTCTATGGAAAACCCTCTGTCCATTGTTTTCCACCTGCTCCAGCTTCATCCTCTGAGAATCTTCCTTGCCCAGTATCCTCCATGAACACCCCTAAACTGGGCATTAGCAAGTATCCCTTGCGGGCTGTTCAGCTCCCTGGTGGTCTGAGTTCTGGTGCCTGAAGGATATTTAACATTTAAACAATCAAAAGAGTTTTTACTTCTGTGTTTTGGTCCAGGCTCAGGGTTTCTTTGGCAATAGACTGATCCCAGAGACGTCGGAGGCTTCTGATCTATTTGCTTCGGTCAGTTCCTTGTGCTGGTAACCACACACAGAATTCTTTCTTATACATTATTCTTAAACTTTCGTAGTTCTCACTTTCTTCTTCCCATGCCTCTCTCTTAATTAAAGGGCAGCTTCACTGAGGTCACTATAGAAGTGAATACCTTTAATATAGAATACCTTTATTCTTTAATATAGAATACCTTTAATCTAGGTTTTGCTACAGGACCAAGTTACCTTGTTCAACTGGGAAGTCTTGCTGGGACATTATCCAAAATAGTCTTCAATGTCATCTCTTACTCATTGGGGTCCGGAAGCAATTAACCTTTCCAACCTTGTAAGATCCTTGATCCCTGGGCTTTCTCTGTTCCCTCCAACCCTGCTTGAAAATTGGGCAACTCTTTCCTGAGCTTATCTCTTCCTTTCCATACGTTGCTAAAGCCAGCGAGTAGCCAACATGCGCCACCGTTCTGATCCCTTCTACTCTTTCTATGACCTTTAGTACTGGCCATGGAGTCATTGCCACACATTTCAGGTTTTTGTTTTAGCATCATCCGTGTTCTGCTACCAATTTCGGTATTACTTGGGGGTGACAGTGGCCACGGTAACAGATAAAATTCCAATTCTCAATAGCTTAAGACAGGAAAATTTCTTATTTGCATCCCAGTCTCATGCAAGGGGCATGGTGGCCATCCAGGCACATGGTCCCAGGCTCCCACAGTCTTTGTGTCACCCACCCACCTCTAGGACTTCAGCGTCCCATCCACTCTGCCGGAGGACAGCCAAGACATCCGGGTACAGCAGGGAAGACATTCCTACTTCTTTTTTTTTTTCTTTTAAAGATTTTATTTATTTATTCGACAGAGAGAGACAGCCAGCGAGAGAGGGAACACAAGCAGGGGGAGTGGGAGAGGAAGAAGCAGGCTCCCAGCGGAGGAGCCTGATGTGGGGCTCGATCCCAGAACGCCGGGATCACGCCCTGAGCCGAAGGCAGACGCCCAACCGCTGTGCCACCCAGGCGCCCCGACATTCCTACTTCTTACGACACTCCCAACGTGCAATAAATATTAGTTGCTGTTTCCGTTACTACATCTTTTGAAAACCAGAGATAAAGGAACTGATATATGGGTGTAGCCTGGAGTAGGGACGACTTAGAGAAAATTGGAGAATAGCTTTGACATGTAACGTAGAAGAGGAATCATGTTAAGTCTGTGTGGCTCCGCAGAGCAAAACCAGAAAGCTGCAGGTGAATAAATAAGACAGGTTTCCACATAAGGTAAGGAGACCTTTCTTCTAATCAGGAATGAGTCCCAAATGCAGTCTCGTTTTAAAGATAGCAAGTGCCGGGGTCTGGGAGTGCGGAAGCAGAGGCTGCTGCCACATACCTTCGGGAGCAGGTTCCTGCTTTTGGGAACCCTTCCAGCCATAGGACTCCTGAGGCCTCTTGCCACATAAATATTTCATTTTCTGTTTCTGAGACAGCGGACGGGACGGACTTCGACCGGGAGTATCTCCGGCAGTATGTTGACCTCCGAGATTATCTATCCTTAGCCACTAACTACAGTTTCTGCCTTTGCAAGCCTTGGCTCCCTCTTTGTTCCCACGCTGTTGGTAAAATGGGACATCCCCTGTATATGATAGCTGCTCATCGCAGAGGGAAGTTTCCAGGCGAGCTCCTTCAGCCCCCCGTGCATTTGGTCACTGCAGGAAGTGGGTCATATTTTATACTCCCACCCACCCGATTGTTCAGGCCTGGAACCTGGGATTTATTCTGGAATCTTCCATCTCACTCACTGCCACGTCAGACCAATCACCGAGTACTTGCTCTTTCATTTTCTGGATTTTTTGCCAGTCCATTCTCCCTTCTGTCAGCCCAGTGCAGGGGGTGGGATTACTCTCTCTTACCTGCTTCTCTCCAATCCCCTTTTCACACAGGAGCCGGATTAAGCCTTTCGATAGGCACACACAGTATAAAGCATGGTCCCATCAGCAGTATGAGAAATATCACGGCGTTTTATTTTTCCTGATCACCTGTCCCTCGATTTCGAGGACCTGTCTGTCCAGGCTGATAGCACCTTTATTCTTGTGTATTCCTGAAGGTTTCCTGACTCCTTGGAATTATCGAGCTTCCAGGGTCTTGCGCAGTCAAGGTTTTCAAGGCATCCGGTAGACGTTCTCTGGGATGAGCATTGCCCACATCTCTCTTTCTCTTTCAGGAACCCTCTGGGCTCTTGCTGCTGCTGCAGGCGTGTCCCCCTATACCCACTGGGCTAACGCCTGCTAGCCACTCCCTTTTCTCCACTCCGAAGAAATCTATTTTTTCTAAGCTGGTGGGAAGCCCCCATCTCCATCCTCCTTCTCCCTAGAACCCCTCTCGACTTCTTCTGCAAATCTCCATGTTCCCTCACGTGCTTAGGCTTTTGCAAATAAAAGCCAGAAGTTCGTGCAGGGTGTTATCTTCTTCCTGCCCTGCGAGACACACACCTGCCCTAAAGTACCACAAAGCAGAGGCAGGTATCTGTTGGGAAAGGAGAAAGATAAAGAAGAAAATGCTAGAAAAAAAGCTTCAACTGCTCTTTCAGAATACTCTCAGGCCCCATGTGCAGATCTGCTTGTGTCTATCCCCCCTTCATTGCTTCCTGTTGCCCTTGGGATCAAGTTCAAATGTCTCTCATGGTCCTGGGGGCCTCTGTACGATGTCGTCCCTGCCCACCTGGACGGCTCCCCTTACCCTTCTGTCTCCTCTTACCCTTGTTCTTTCTGCGGCAAACACCCTGGACGGTCCTCTCTGCGTGAACCTGGCCTGGGGTCTCCCGGTGCCTGGGTAGGAAATGCTCCTGCCCCACCCGTCTCCTTGGCCGCCTGGCTGACCGAGCAAACTCCACGTGTGGGTTACAGTATGTGCTCCCTGGGGAGGCTGCCCGGGTCCCACGACCTGGCCCCTTGTTCTGGGACCTCACAGCAGCCCCTCGGCCTCTCCTTCCCCTCCGTCACCTGCAGAACTCTGTGTTGTGTCCTTGTTCTGTGTCTATAAGTTCCTAAGGCTGCTGATGGCGCTGAGGGTGGGTAGCCTGGGGGCGTGGCTTGGTGCTAAGCAGTCTCCCAGTGTCTCCCATAATGCCCTGCAGAGCCACCTTCCTGCTACATCACACCATGCTGTGGTGAGTGTGTGTGCAAGTGTGTGCCTGTGTGTGTACATGTGTGTGTGTGTTTGTGTGTGTGTGTGAGAGAGAGAGAGTGGGTGTGTGGCTAAGTGAGTTTCTCTTCTGGCTCATCTGTGCCCTCCTTTCCCCCCATGGAGCTATAAATAAGGATTGACATTGAAACCAGGCCCGTCTAGGAAGCACTTTACAGACGCTGTTGTGTTCTTCCTTACTAGAGATTTGCTTTTCATTCAGAATACTCTCATGTTTATTCTTGGACTTCTTCCTACAAATGTCTCCACAGCCTAGTTGCTGTGGGAGCAGAGGGGAGGCTGGGGGAGCCTGCATTTTGGTTCACAGAAGCCACGGAGCCTAGAAGGGCAGGGTTCTGGGAGCGAGGACGTGGATGCTCGACCATTTTTAGGGCATCTACATTTGTTTTTAACACATGGGGAGCTTGTTTCAGATGTCTCCACTATGTATATATTTTAAAAAAAGAAAAAAGAAAAAAAAGAAAGAAACAGGAAATGAAAAAGTCTGCAGACAGAGGGTCAGACAAAGTTCCAAAGGCTTCCAACATCAATATTTTTTTTAAGGGAGAAAAAAAGCCAACATTTTTTAATGAAAAGAAAACCCTGTTTTATTAACTGATGATAGCTTTATGACAGTTGTGTGATCTGGTCTGTAATTTCCAAGTCATTCTTGAATGTGTCCCTCTGGAATCTCTCTTACAGTTGCTCGGAAACGAGATCTCAGCAGCATAATTTCTGTGCTGCAGACTGACAGCCGGGGCTCCGGGCGTGTTCTATTCACACGGCCACGCAGCTGGGAGACGTGCGCACGAGGACGTTCCCAGACCCTCGTGTCACACCCTCCCAGGGCACTCGGTAACACAACGGTGCAAAAGCAAAATACGACTGCTCTGCTCCCACCACATAAATAATACTTTCACGCTGTTCTGAGGGAAGTTGTCTTTCTCTTTTGTCTCTTCACGTCTTTAACGAGTTCCCTCTAAATGGAACCAAGCCCTCGGGATGCCCAACGCGGAACACTGAAATCTGGAATTTGAAAAAGAACAATGCGATCATCTTCAGATGTGATTTTCCTAAAAGCCAGGACATTTGGAAGAGAGAATTCTCTGAAATGATGAAGTTATACATCGCTAACCGGGAGGTTGTCTCTTCTCTTAGGCAGATGAGTGAGTGCTCCCCAATGGCAGGGACAAAATTCTACTTAAATAAAATAATTATGGACTCAAAAGAGTCTTGTAAATAAAGATAAAACGTGCTAGGATTTTACTCTCACTTCCGAAAATTTATCCAACGAAAATTAATCCTCAAGTTGGAGAAGGCTTTACGCACAAAGATACCCAAGGTAATTTAATTAAAAGAGGGAAACAGTCTGATGCCTTTAAGTAAATTATTTGCTTAATGCAATATCGTGCAGCCATTTAAAATAAGGGTTACATGGGGCGCCTGGGTGGCTCAGTCGTTAAGCATCTACCTTTGGCTCAGGTCATGATCCCAGGTTCCTGGGATCGAGCCCCACATCGGGCTCCCTGCTCTGCTGGGAGCCTGCTTCTTCCTCTCCCACTCCCCCTGCTTGTGTTCCCTCTCTCACTGGCTGTCTCTCTCTCTGTCAAATAAATAAATAAAATCTTTTAAAAAAATAAGGGGTACAAAGAATTAGTAAAGGCATGGAAAGTTGTCATGTTATAATGTTAACTTATAACGTAAAAATGTTAAGTGCGGTGTGAATGCACACACACAACCCGACTTGAATAGTGACAACAACAGACACAGATTTACTACCATGGCAACTTGTTGCTTTTGGGGTATCTGCATTATGGGTGGTTTTTCCTTCTGCTTCCCTATAGTAGATATGCAATGTTTGCAATGAAGGGAAAAAAACCTAATTTTTCCAACAAAGAATCATGTTAGCCTAATCTTTTCTTCCACTCATGAACTTGATCACGAAGGGAAATTAAATGAATGATTCTGACTACTCCTATGCTATATATTATTATCTAGTTATAAAGTGTAAGAGTCTAAATTCATAAGAGAAATATAAGAGACTTCTGCTGTTCAGAATGAAATAATTCATAGCCACTTGTTTTTCAAAAGAAGAAAACTCTTACTGGTAGTTTAAATCAAGGGCGGGTTCACTGATGAAGAACTTCCTGCCTGGGTTACTTTGTCTGGTGTGGAACCTGTAGACTGACGAAACAAGTTCATCCAGAAGAATTATAACAAAAATCAGAACGATAATAGCAACAAATCCCCAAATGCCACTTGTTGTTAAGCAGATAATTTCCAAGCAATTTCTGTCCCACTCCTCACTCAATGTCGCAAAATCTTCAGACTTGCTTCCATTTCATAGGAGGAAATCCTTTTATGCAAGTTACCAGGCTTCCAGAAGAATTTCATTTATGGTGACACTATCTGATTTCTTCTAAGTAACATGCACAAATGGAATCCACATATGTGCTGGTACCACGTCATAGAAACAATATTTGGTTTTGCTAAGTGACCCCATTAAAAAGAATTGAGAGTCAGATTGATGAAGACGCAGGTGCACGTGGGAAGACTGCGAGTTTCCAGCAAAATAGGGGAGAATCTTGAGTAACCCATCCAGGTGAAGAACGAATCCTGTCTGAACTTGGCTGCTGACATGCGACGGGTCTCATTTTATGAAGCTGAAATATTCTTTCGAACTTGTCTGGTTTCGGATGTAAGGTGGTGAAATCCTGGACCAAGGCTGCATTTACCTTTTTCTTTAGAGAAAAGTAAGATAGTTAATCATCACTTACTTTGATAGGAATGGTATCGATGATTGTGTACTTTCATTTGAGATCAACATGGGCAGTGGAAATTGCAGGATATGACGAATTTGGAATTTGGTGGAAAGCCTCTCCCAGGAAGATGACCCTTGGTTAAGGCCGCCCTTTACCCCGATAGTGATGACAATGTGGAGAGAAAGAACAAGCAGGTGCCCCTTGAATGTGTGATCCCAAATCAACGGGAAGAGTAAAGGGGATAGCCTGGGGCAGGGGGAGGCTCACGAGAGAGAGAAACATCTGGTATCAGGCTAGACACATCAATTTCTAAACCACGTCTCCCCGAAAAACTCTCTGAGTAAGAAACAACCATTTCTGCTTCATGACTTGTGTGCCGTCCAGACTAAAGGCAGGGGGCTGGATTCTATCATCCACTGAGGTCCCCTTACCCTCGAAGCCCTCCAAAGCTGACCCTGGCTGCTTTCCCTGTCAAACACCTGGCAGACACAATGCCCTTAGAGGCCTATTTGTTGACTCCCAGGATGGGAGAAAATGGCCACGCGTGTTTGACAATGTGTGGGAATGCCTTCTTTTTGTTCATCTGACTGTGGCCTAGAAGGGCAGGGATGGCTGGATGATGACATATTTCTGAACGATCCCAGAAGTCTTTGGCCGTGTGGCACTGCTGCAGTCTGGGTGGTGGCGGTGTGGGGGTGTGGTGGTTCTTTTCTTTGTCATTCTGGTGCTCTTAGGGTGAAGCTCCTTCCAGATGACACGGAGTGAGCAGAAGTGGCAGCAGGAAGAGGTAGAACAGGAGTGGCTCCTAGCCACATTTGGAACACATCCCAACCCTACTTCCCAACATAGAGCCAAGGATTTTTGAAGTAGATGAACTAGGCCCCGTGTGGGAAAGAATTATTGGACAGCCTTACCCATAAATTCATCATTTTCCCCAACTCTTCCAGAACCCAAAGGTTGGCAATGCCTGCTCCTCAGTCTTTGTCCGTCAAAATCTCACCTCACTTCGAGACCTAATTCAAATACCCTCTTCTCTTCAAAGCCGCCTGTGATTCCCCACAAGTCAGAAGGAATAGTTTTCTCTTCCATGTGCTCATTTGCATGGCCTCATGTGGACGTGCGTTGTATTATATCTGCTGGCCTCTCTCATTACCCCGTAACTAGGCTCGCCTCACCCCCACTGGGTTACCAATAAGCTTCTGGACGGAAGTGACAATATGGCGTCCGCTTCTGAAACCTGCCTGGGGCTCACTGGACCTTGTGAACGATCTGGGCTTGTGGAGGGTCTGGTACAAGGGTTGACTTAGCACAGGGGTTTCCAGTGAATTCTTCCAATAATGGACCTTTTAAGTAAGCTGAGGTTTAGCTGCTTCTAAATGGTAGCCTAGCTAGAGCCTGGAGGCCAGATGGAGTAACTCCTGGCTGGGAGAAAATCCGGGCTCTGTGACATGAATGCAGGCTTTTAGCACCTTACCTCACCGGTGCGCCTCCAGGCTGTGAAAAATTTCCTATTTGATATTGTTAGCTCCCAAAGGGTGTGGACTGCGACTGCTCTGCTCACTTACGTAGGCCAGAACCCCATGCACAGGGCCATTTAATAAATACGGTTTCATGATCACTCTCACAGCGTGAATCTGGGGCACCCATGGCGTGCCCCAAGGAGCAGAGAGCGGCCGTGGCCCGCCAGACACAGCACACAGACTGCCCATAGTAAATAATCTTTGATGAACGTTCCTTCTAGGCCCCGCGACCCTGCACCAGCTTTTGTGGGAAGTAGCAGGAAAACAGAAGTTATGGTCGCTCCCTCGAACCTTCTCAGGGTCTGATATAAATCTTCATCCCAGAGTTTGTGGCAAATGAGGCCAGGGTTGAAGAAATACACGTCTAGGCAGGAAAGATTTTAATGAGAATTGCAAAAATCCCCACAGTCCGTCACTGGGAGTCTTCAAGCCACCTACATCTGCTACCTCTTCACTCAGGCGAGCGCAGGACTAAACTGCAGGGTCACTGGTGTGGATGTATGTGAGCTCATTTGCAGGAAGAACAGCATCTGGAAAGAATGGAACTCTATTCCACAAGTTCAGTTCTTTCACCAAAAAAAAAAAACAATTGCAGGAGCTTCTATGTTTCTGCTTAAAGTATCTCCATCAAAAATCCTAAGTTCTGCTTGAAAAAGAAAACTCACAGAAATAAAAACCATGTCAACTTCTTGCGCTCAGAAAGGCCATGCCCCCCTGTCTACCTGACACTTTGGGGACAGTGAGAACGGTTTTTCTCTGTTTTCTCCTCACAAGTGAGTCCCCTCCAGAAGGAAGCCAAATGTTGATTTCTCTGGCTCCTTCCTGAACATGACGTGATTTCAGTGTTGTTCAAGGGCCTTTGTGCTTCACGTGCGAATTTAGAATTCAGAATCTCTGGAAACATCTGTTAACTTGGTGGGGAGGAACACAAGAAGCAATCTTCTAACATCTCTCCCCCAACTCCGGGTCACAGTATGCTCTGTTGTTCTTCCAGAAATACTGCCGTGTCCCCTCTGTGGTGTCTTTCAGCCTGTCAGCTGAGCTCTGAAGTTCTGCTCTGCCCTGGGCTGCGTGCTTCCTTACTTGTGAGCTCATCTTCTCCTTATGGTAATTCTTCAGACGGGTGTAGTGGACATTCTTTGTAGCTACTAGTGCCTGAACTCTCTTGCTCTTGGAGTGTTTCCCAGTCTGAGGTCTGGGTGGGGACAGAGATTCACTTCCTCCTTCTGCGGATGCAGAAAACTTGCTTTCCCAGCTTCCTCTGCAGCTAGGACACACACAAGTGCTTTGGACTCCCATCGGGCAGAAGTCCGTGTTCTAGACCTGATTCAGGGAGCTCATGGCACAAAGGGAACAGTTACTGCCTCAAGCACGTTCTGTTCAAAAGAGCCACACCCAGGTTCCAAAAGCAGAAGTGGTTCCATAGCCAGGGAGCATCGGTGTCAGTGGGGGCATCTCCATGGGACCAGTCTGAGGTGTGACTTTGGACATGGATCTCAGCTGTGCAGCCTGGGGCACCTGCAACTTCTCAAGACCCTTAATACAACCCCTTTCTGCATACGTTGCCCAGAGTTGGTGTCTGTTGCTGAAACTAGGTCTCTTAACTGAGACTCAAGCACCAGTAGTAACCCTGTCAAGGTTACGATTCTGAGCTAGAGATGTTAAGTAACTGGCTTAAGGTCTAATAGCTAACAAGCAGTAGACCTTGGATTCAAAGAGAAGTTTCCCTGACTTTAGAGGCCTTGCCTTTCATGTCCACCTGAGTGGACCCCTGGGATATTATGTAGCTCCATGGAACTCTCTGGACCTCGCAGGCTTGCAAGAGCGTGCAGGGCACTAGGACAGATGCCCTCAGTGCACTCTGGACCTCACACTTCAGAGCACACGAAGCTACACTTTGTAGGCCCTGATGTACTGTGTAAGTTCCTATTTCTATCTGGAGAGGTAAGCATTATTACCGCTGTTTTACGGCTGAGAAAACCAAGACTAAGTAACGAGGGTTGTTTCTTGCCCAAGGCCACACACACTCAGTTCCAGGTGATTCTAAGACAGTGAGCACCTCCCCGTCTGTTGTCTGTTCACAAATCCTAGATCACAAAGCCTATAAATTTTATTTATTTATTTGTCAGGGGTGGGGCACAAGCAGGGGGAGTAGCAGGCAGAGGGAGAAGCAGACTCCCTGTTGAGCAAGGAGCCTGATGCAGGACTCGATCCCAGGGCCCTGGGATCATGACCTGAGCCGAAGGCAGACACTTAACCGACTGAGCCACCCAGGAGCCCCAGTTATAGCCCTTTTATCTATCTGCTTCATCTTGTAATAATGTGGGAAGTAAGGCTGTAATCATTGAAGGTTTGGGGCCAGAGATACTTTCTTTTATCCTGATTTAATATTCTTGATCCATCATTTAAGCCCTTTGATAATATGGCCCCATTGTCCAAGCGGAGATATTTTCTGCTGTCAAACAAAATTCATTTTCTGTGTATGGCATGAGACAAGATTCCAATTACAGATGTTTTTGCCTTGTGAAAAGCCCATCGTCCAGCACTACTTAATGAAGGCCCTGTCCTTTACCCACTAAAACTTGACCTACCCCTTCTGTCATATATCAAGTCACCATGTACATTTCTGGATAGTTGAAGCTATACATTTTGTCCCCTAAATTCTGATAGTTATGTTGATATTTACTTAATTTGTTTAATTCTAAGTATTTCGTAATTTCCATTTGATTTTGACCGTGCATTATCTAGAAGTAAGATTTCATCAGAATTTGTGATTGTTTAAACACTTTTGATTCTGAGTTCTAATTCTGTTGCCCTGGGTACAGGAGGGTGGTCTGTAGATATGGCGCTGCTCTGTCCGTCACAGCGGTCACTCGCAATGTGTCGCTCATGAACAGTTGGCGTGGGCCTCGCCCACATCGAGATGTGCTGTATTTCTAAGACTTAGTATGAAAAAGAAGTAGTATTTGGATACATTGGGTAAAATAAAGTATATTATTAAAATGAATTTCACCTGCCTTTCACATGTTTAAATGTGACTACTAGACACTCCAAAATTACATACATGGTTCCCGTGATGTTTCCATTGGACAGCACTGATACAGATTATTTGGTATTTTTGACACGTGGCTTGTGGCTTAGTGTTTGGTCAATTTTTGCAACTGTTTAGGTGGACTAGAAAGGAATACGGACTCTGTTGGCAGGTACAGTGTTCTCTACAAGTTCATTCGCTCGAGCCTGTGGATTAAATTGCTAATCTATCATACATCCGTACTAATTTTTGCCTCCTTTGTCTCTGAGTTCTAAGAGCAGTATGTTACAACTGGAAATGTGCACTTGTTAATTTCATCTTGCAATTCTGTCCATTTCTGTTTCTCATATTTTGAGGCCGTATTGTGAGGTGCGTATGCTGTGGGTTGTGGTATGTTTTGGGTGGATTTTTTTCCCCTCCCCATTTCTATATATTTCTTTTCTCTTAGAGGTTATTCAAAAATGTTCACATGCGATGTCTGCAGTTAATCAACATTGTTGCCTCTCGAGAGCCTTCGGGCACTATAACTCATGTCAGTACGGGGGTCCCCACCTCACCTTCCATATGATTGCTTGCCAGCATTTTTATGCCACTGTGTCTTTCAGACGTTCAGAATTAGACATTGTATCATTGGTTTTAATATAGTTAATGTGCATGTGTGCATTTTAAAAAACTTCTGCATCTTGTTCCTCAGTCCTTCCTTCTGTATTCAATTTTCTTCTTACTGAAGAAAAGCCCTTAGGGCTTCTCTCAGCAAGGGCCTGAGCCTGTTAGACTCTCGATTGTTCATTGTCTGAAATAGTCTTATGTTACCTTTAGCGGGATACAGAGTTTTAGATGATTGTTCTTCCAAAGGGAAGGGAAGCCATCTCTCTGGTAGACAGAGAATAATGCCCCCTGCCCAAAGATGTCCCATGTCCACATCCTAATCCCTGGAACCTGTGAATATATTTTCTATGGCACGGGGACTTTGCTAATTAGGATATTGAGACCAGGAGATGATCCTGACGGTCCAGGTGGGCCTGGTGTCATCAGCAGGGTTCCAATAAGAGGAAGGCAGGAGAGGGACAAGACACAAGGAAATATGATGATGGAAACAGAGGTGTGTATCTGTGAGTAAGAGTGGGGAAGGGAGGAAGAGCAGGGAAGGAGACGGAGGGACAGAGAAAGAAACAGAGAGATGGAGGGAGACGGGGAGACTAAAAGATGCTATGCTGCTGGCTTGAAGATGGAGGAGGGGCCATGAGCCATGAATGCAGGCAGCCTTCAGATGCTAAAAACAGAGGAGACACATCATCCCCCAGAGTCACCATTAGGAGCCAGCCCGGCTGATGCCTGCTCTTTAACCCGCTAAGACTGATCTTAGACTTCTGACCTCCAGAACTGTCAGATAAGAAATTTGTGTTGTTTGAAACCACTAAGTTTATGGGAATTTGTTAAAGCGGCCATAGAAAATTAATAAAACTACTACAGACTGTATTACAGTAAAAAGAAAAATGGGCAGATTGAGTTCAATAGAATGAGATCGCAGAGACTATAATTAGAGAGCTAATTATCACAAGGTTATTCCAGGTTAAAGATACTATTCTATCATCTCCTCACTTTCTTTCTTTCTTTCTTTCTTTCTTTCTTTCTTTCTTTCTTTCTTTCTTTCTTTCTTTCTTTCTTTCTGCTCTGTTTAGAGATTTATACCCTACCCCCTCCAGACACCTCCAAAAATGTCTGGAGTAAAAGAGGAGTTTTATAAATATTTGAGGCATATGCTGAAAATAATGAATGAATGAATGAATGAATGAATGAATGAATGAATGAATAGTAACTTTTATGTCATTCTAATGGTTGTTCCTCGGTAGGTAATGTCTTTTCTCCTTCTGTTTATTTTTAAAACTTTCTCTGGTGTTTCACTCTGGCCCCTGGTATGTCTGGGTATGGGGTGGCTCCTTTTTTATCCTGCTGGATTCATTTGTTTCCTAACATGTGGATTTATGTCTTTCCCCAATTTGAGAAAATTTTCCAGCTTTTCACCTGTATCAGCTGTGGAAGAATGAGATTCTTTTCTTGCTGTTTAAAATCATCTTTAAAATATCTGCATTATTTTATTTTATTTGGAAAAAAATGTTCGGTTTGGTTTTTTGTTTTGTTTTGTTTTTTTACTAGTCTAAGAAAATAGGAAATGTCATGATCACCGAAGCCATAGTCACAACCTCTTGTGACAGTTTAAAGTGGACAAACACAATTCTCTGGAACAAGGGAACACATGCAGTTCCCTAAAACAAACATTCATGGTCCCAAGGTTGCAAGTCAGCAGTCCTTGGAAATATCAAAAAAACAAAAAAAATTCTGAATGTTATAGAAAGGTTCTTTACTTTTCTTAGTATGTGGAGGTTGAAGAAACTATCGTAGAACCTTATTTATGTAAATGAAGACTGATAGCCAACCTAGTATTGAGACTTCTTGAATGCTCTGTGGGAGCTCTATTCCCATTCTCCTGTTCTTTCGTAGCTGCTAATGAACCATGCGTCTGCTAATGTTCAATTATAATTTTAACAAATGTCCTATTGAAAGTATTCAGGGCTAAGGTGACCAGGTGATTCAGTGGCTTAAGCTTCCAACTCTTGATCTCAGGGTCTGAGTTCAAGCCGCATGTTGGGCTCTGTGCTGGGCGTGGAGCCTACCTAAAAAAAAAAAAAAAAAAAATGAAAAAGGGTACCTGGGTGGCTTAGTCAGTTAAGCATCTCCCTTTGGCTCAGATCATGATCCCAGGGTCCTGGGATCAAGTTTCATGTTGGGCTCTCTGCTTAGCAGGAAGTCTGCTTCTCCCTCTGCCCTCCCCCTGCCACGATCTCTCTGTCTCTCTCTCACTCTCTCTCTCTCAAATAAATAAATGAAATCTTTAAAAAAAGAAAGAAAATATTCAGAAGTTATGGTAATTTAGTTCCACAACTGCATTCTTTCTATTCTCTCTTTCTCAAACTTGTATGCAGACTGGACTTTTGCTTTTTTTCCTGCATGCTTCTTAAATTCTCTTTTTTATTTTGTTTTCTTTCCTTTTTTTTTTTAAAGATTTTATTTATTTATTTGACAGAGATAGAGACAGCCAGCGAGAGAGGGAACACAAGCAGGGGGAGTGGGAGAGGAAGAAGCAGGCTCATAGCGGAGGAGCCTGATGTGGGGCTCGATCCCATAGCGCCGGGATCACGCCCTGAGCCGAAGGCAGACGCTTAACCGCTGTGCCACCCAGGCGCCCCTCCTTTCTAAAATCTTCCTGTGCGTCCCTCTAGGTAATTCCCCCAACTCTGTCTCCTAATTTATTAATGATTTCTTTAGCAGCCAATCTGCTTTTAATTTTTAATTTCAGTGTCTACATTATTATTTCTAAAAGTCCTGTTTGGTTTTATTCAAAATCATTTAGTTAATTTTATTGTATCCTAATATTTCATCATGGTTTCTATTTCTTCTTTTATTTCTTTAACCATTACAAAGTACATGTAATTATCTTAACGTGTTTGAGCTCTAATTATCCTATTAGTTATGTCTGCTGACTTATTGTAGATTATTTTCTCACTGCTTTATAATTTTTTTGGAGGAACTTATCATCAGTAAGGATTTGTTTAAGGGAGCCCGGTGCACCCTAGATTATGGAAGTATCCTTAGAAATCGGTTTGCTTTTGCTGGGTGTCCTTCTACATTAAATTTTCAGATTGATATTCCATAACACATTGTGACATAAAATCACAGTCAATATTTGCAACTGACCTAGGCTTCAAGTTTCTTTTTTTTTTTTTTACTAGGAGACATTTGAACTTTCTCACTGATTCCTTTTGTCCCTGGAAAGAGGCTTTTGTGTTCGTTTTTGTTTTTTAACAGAGGGATATTCCTTTCTAAGGATTCCTGCTTTATAAAATGCTCTAATTTTTGTCCAACTCATAGAGACCAAGGTGTGGGCTTTAAAAGCTCATCCTAACATTTTTGGCATCAACAGCCAGATACGGCATTTTTCCAGGTCACTGTGGCATCAGATTAAGTAAAATAGGCTAGTAGCTGACTGGCATAATATGAACTAGGAGATGAAAGTAGTTGTCATCTATCCAATGTTCTTGCTAAGTCTTGAGTTTTTTCTCTGATAGTAGGATTATTGATGTTTGCTGGAGGAGTGAATCATACATGCCATGTGGAGCTTTTGATTTGATTCTAAGGACACATAGGAAAAATTTTTTGTATCATGGGGTGAGATTCAAGAGTCTTCTTAGTGTCTTGAGCCCATGACAGAACAGCATCGAGCCTGTGATGCTGGAGAAACGTCAGTGTATACAAAGATCTATTGTTAACTCTAATATTCTTCTAAGAGCAGGGAAAGAACCACTTCACTCAAAATCTCAAAGCTGGGTTGTTCCCATCCTCTGCTGTCTTGTATGTGAGAGGACAGAACCTGAAGGATCTTTTGAATTCCCTTGCCAGGTTTTTCTAGCTCATGTATTTCCTGAAGTTCTGAGTAGTCTGCACAAAGTTAAGTCTTTCTTTTCTTTCTTTCTTTCTTTCTTTCTTTCTTTCTTTCTTTCTTTCTTTCGGCTCTTATTAAAAGAGTGTGATTTTTTTGGATTCACCACTTATAAGATCAGATTTTTTTTCTTTCTCCTTTTTTCCCACTCCCTCCCTTCCTTCTTTCCTTCATTTTCTCATTCCCTCCTTCTGCTGCACTGAAATCCTGAAGCTGATGTCTGGGACTTAAATTACTGGTTAAAAATTGGGGAAGAAGCCATTGGAAATCCCTCTGAACAGCCACACCTTTTCCTAGTTTATATAGATTTAGTGTTGTATTATGAGATATTTTTTCCTAAATGTTGTTACTTTACCATGTTTTATAACATTATCCACTTTCAGAAAATGAAAGAAAAAAGTGATGATTCAATTGAGCAGTGCCCCTATGACCCCTGCTATTTGTTTCAAAGACCAACAGTTTAAAAAAGTAGTAATGCCAGAAACTAAGTCCATTGGCTTTCACTTTTCCTAGCTAAATGTAAATACCCTTACTCTAATTATAACAGAGAGGTCATTCCTAAGGAATTACTAACCTTTAAATGATATGAGATAATTATTCTCAAGAGAATCAGACAAATTTGTAAGACAAATATAGTTGAAATTTCAGACATCAATCTCTTTTTTACCATAGCCTGGGAACAAGGGAACTATGAAATATAATTTTACCCCAAGGTCCAACAAATAGAGTGCATGAACATGATTTCCCGCCTGCCAAAAAAAAAAAAAAGGAAGAGAGAGAGAGTGGGGGGGAAAATCAACCTTTATTTTGGTACATAGCCTAGTACTTGTGCAGGGTGTTTTTTTATTTAAATAATAAAAATCCCTAGAGGAGAAAAATCATTCTCCTCCAAACAAAGAATTATAAAAATAAACTCAGTATGTATTTTAGGAACCATTTGCTGTGTGCTAGTCAACCATTCTGACTTTGTGTTGAGTCATTTCAGTGTCTAACCAATAGAATATTGGCCCGGGCTTCTCGTTTTCAGTAGCGTTTGGCTTGTTGGGTCTCTCCCAATTTCCCACTGAAACCTATATGAAGATATTGGAGGGGGTGAAACACAGCCCATCAGGGAAGAGTAGAACTCAGGCAGCCCACAGACCAAATCCGAGAGGAATTTCCTTTGACTCAAGACCAATTATCCTAGATTAAAGACGAATAGTTCACCTCTCTGAATGGTGGTTGTAGAAAGAGAAAAAAAGAAGTTTCCCTTGGTACCCACCTCAAAATCTTGGAAGCAACCCATTCACAGTGGAATTTCCCAAACTGGAGCGTCTAGGAGCTTAATCCCTAAGGTATGTGCCTTCTAGAAAATGGCACATGGTCAGACGTTTGGGCACTTCTGCAAGATAGATCTCTTTTTGGAGATCCAGAAAGTATGTGAGCGATACCAAGTTTGCGAGAATTCTTGCAGCATAAAAACGTATTTAATTCTGTTTAACTTGGAATTTCTGAAATGCATTTTTTTCCACAGCCCACTATTTTTTTCTATGTAATCATACCTGTTAACAGCAGTGTTCCAAGGCCTCTGTTTTGGCAATGCTACCTGGATACGTAGGTACATAGATTATGCCTGTGAAGTGTCAAAATAGTATTCCCTTTTCTCTCATCTCTTTTTATGTCAAGTTGGAGACAAAATTCTTTAAAAGTAACTGAATATATGTCAGGGGGATATTGTGGTAGAAAAAAGCCTGAAGAATAGAATAGACAATAATCCAAATAAAGCCACATATAATGAAAATGAAGAGTAGTAAATTATAGAAGGAATTTAAAGGGTCACGTATTCGAATATTCAGCAAATACAGTTTAAATGCAAGTAACAAGAAAAAATGTTAACTAAACAAGTTATTCTGAAGTTCATATGGAAAAATGGATGAGAAAGAATAGCCAGAAAAATCCTGAAGAGAAGCACAGAAGGGGAATGAGCCCAGCCAGTTAGGCCTTTTTATTGTAAAGACAGCATGTAAAAGCAAGCTCATTTTGGCACATAAATAGATTGCTTTCGGTGGAAGAAAATAGAAGATCCAGGAGTTCCCAGACAAAAACACATAAAGGAATCTAGTATATGAAAAAGTAGCCTCTTAAATCAGTGGGAAGAAATACCACTCAACACTTAACACAGCAAGTACTGTATACCAAGGGACGTCTAAGCACTTCACACACATTGGGTTACTTCACCCCTACAACCCCCCTCTGAACAAAGTAAGGTCAGAAACCTCAGTTTATACCATACCTGACGCTGGTAAGGATAGGTAGAGTTTGAATTCAAACCCAGGTTACATATCCTGTGCTTTATTTTTTTTTAATTTTTATTAAAAAAATTTTTTTTAGTGAGCTCTATGCCCAGTGGAAGGCTCGAACTCACGACCCCGAGATCAAGAGTTGCATGGTCTACGGGGGTGCCTCACATGCTGGCTCAGTCAGTAGAGCACGAAACGCCTGATCTTGGGGTCGTGAGTTCAAGCCCCATGCTGGGCATAGGGGTCACTTAAAAAAAAAAAGAAATTAAAAAGGGGCGCCTGGGTGGCTCAGTCATTAAGCGTCTGCCTTCGGCTCAGGGCGTGATCGCGGAATCCTGGGATCGAGCCCCATATCGGGCTCCTCCGCTGGGAGCCTGCTTCTTCCTCTCCCACTCCCCCTGCTTGTGTTCCCGCTCTTGCTGGCTGTCTCTCTCTCTGTCAGATAAATAAATAAAATCTTTAAAAAAAAAAAAAAGTTTCATGGTCTATGGACAAAACCAGCCAGGCGCCCCACAAATCTTGTACTTTAAGCTCTTACACTCATCAAACTGTTACGTAAAAATGTTCATCAAATAATTATGCTTAAGTGAAAAAGGCCTTGAAAATAGAGATACAAGAAGACCTCAAATTGTATGTATATTCTCATGTAATGGTGTATTTACTTGTTGTGTATGTAAATATGGAAATAGGCAGAAGGAAAATCACCAACCACAGTTAGTAGTTTGGGAATTATGGCTTAGCTTATTTTTTAAAGAAAGATTTTATTTATGTTTTATTTATTTATTTGAGAGAGAGAGTACAAGCAGGTGTACTCCCCCACTGAGCAGGGATCCCCCCTGAATGTGATCCCAGGACCCCAAGATCATGACCTGAGCTGAAGGCAGCTGCTTAACCGGCTGAGCCACCGAGGCTCCCCCAGCTTAATTTTTTTTAATTTGTATCTTGATATCATTTCCTGGTTTCTTACGGTGACGTTGCTTTTATGATTGGGAAGCATAGAGATATTAAGAAATGAAACAAAACAAGATTTGGACAGAAAATAATATGATTATATAGTATAAGGTATAAAATAATATGTAATTAAAATACGTGTATTTCGCTTTAGGCTTAGACTGCAAAATTGGCTTTCGTTTTTAGGATAAAGTGTGAAACTTAAGAAAATGTGGTGCTTGACGAAGACCCCAAGCTATCCCCAGGCCCTTGGTTCCTCTCAGCTGCCGTTAGTGGCACTTTCGAGAAAGAGTTTGAGAAACCCCGGGGTAAGGCTGAGAATGGTGGGGTGATGTATTGAGGGTGTTAAAAAATAATGATTAGGATTCCAAAACTCTTTTGGCTCATGATATCAAACTATTAAGATACCTGTAATGCAAGAGTGACCATAGCCACCATTTTCTGAGGCCTGGTTCAGGACGCACAGATTCCACCCAGCCACACAACTTGTATCTGAAGGTTTATGTTGAGCTCTGAAGTTCTTGGCATCCTGGAGGCCCAACCCTAGAGAGGTACACCACACAGGAGTTCTTTGAGAGGCCGCTGACCGCTGCCCTCCTGTAGAGCAAACCATCATAAGCTACTGAGATGGATAGGAATTCACTTCTTTTCAAAAGATGCCTGTTGGGGAAAGAGAGGTTGAGTCAGTCAACTGTGAGTTCTCTGGGGGCATGGTGATATTGAACGGTATACTCCCAGAGAGGCTTCTGTGGCCCCTCTGTCCTCTGTGAGCCGAGTCTGTGGCTTCCTGCCTCCTGCCACCCCATCACCCCAGCACGTAGGAGACCGGGTGGTCAACACTGGTTTTCTTGTCTGCCCCAGCTCCCACACTGCAAACGTCTCTAGCACATTCTGCATTATTTTTCTCCATATCCCATCTGTGAGCACAGAGGAAGTACTCCGTATTTATTCAGAGAACAAAAGCAAGGAATGAATGCCTTTTGATTCCACAGAAAAATGGACAGTTAGGAGGAGATCTCAGGCCTGGCCAGGGCTGGAGACAAACTTAGAAGTCCTGAACATGGTATCAAAGTTTCTAGAGGCTGTTAATTCCCAAACTATTTTCGTTGTCGTGTGTATTATCTCTTCAGAGCCTGTGAGGTCGGCAGGTGTTATCCCCAGCATTTCCTTATGTTCAGAGGGGGGAAGTGGCTTGTCCCGTGACATTCGGCTAGGAAGTCTAAAGAATGTACAGAATCACCGCATAGGGAGTGTTTCTGTAGTTAGACACTACTCTAGGCAGATTATTTACACTGGCTCCTTATATCCACTCACAGCTCAGGGAGGCTTTATCCCCAGGCGACTGCAGAGCACAGGGAAGGAAGAATGGCAAAGTATCTGGTTCAAGGGCAAGCAGGCTGTTCGAGCCTTTCTCTGGTTCACCTGGAAGGTTTCCTATCGATGCACCTGGAATTTTTTTTTTTTTATAATGATTTTTTATTATATTATGTTAGTCACCATACAGTACATCCCTGGTTTCCGATGTAAAGCTCGATGATTCTATAGTTGCATATAACACCCAGTGCACCATGCAATATGTGCCCTCACCACTACCCATCACCGGCCTATCCCACTCCCCCACCCCCCTCCCCCCTGTAGTCCTCAGTTTGTTTCCCAGAGTCCATAGTCTCTCATGTTTCATTCCCCCTTCTGATTACCCCCCCCATTCTTTATCCCTTTCTTCCCCTACTGATCATTCTAGTTCTTATGTTCCATAGATGAGAGAAATCATATGATAGTTGTCTTTCTCTCCTTGACTTATTTCACTTAGCATTATCTCCTCCAGTGCCGTCCATGTTGTAGCAAATGTTGAGAACTCGTTCTTTCTGATAGCTGAGTAATATTCCATTGTATATATGGACCACAACTTCTTACTCCAGTCATCTGTTGAAGGGCATCTCGGCTCCTTCCACGATTTAGCTATTGTGGACATTGCTGCTATGAACATTGGCGGATGCACCTGGAATTTTAATCAGACTCTAAATCCAGTGCTATTCCACGAAAGTTCATCATTTTTCCCGTCTATCACTCATCTCCTAGGCTGGGATGAATAAATTAGGTAAATGCAAATAAATATAAAAATATATATAATGCATCACGTGCATAGCTCATGGGTTTGAATAAATGACTTAGGCATATATGAAACACGAAACAGAATACCTTTCATGTAGTCAATACTCAAATGTTGGCCCTTGTTTCTGGAGTGTTGGCCGTAGGCACTGATACATTCTCCAGGAATTTTGTCACTTTGAGAAGAAAGACGAGAATCTCTTTGCTGGCCTGATTTTGAAATGAGCAGTAATAACAAGCCCCCTTCTTCCATGATGGATCGCTGGATGGAGAAAGCAAGATAATCATTTGGAAGCACTTTGAAATGTTGCATCTTGCACGCAAATAGAAGATAGTATTCAGTTATGTCTTATATGCAGTCCAAGTGTTCATACTGTGACGGCAGCTCATTTCCTCTTGCTCAGTCTTCAGTAAAAAGAGAAATACTGGTGCTCTGCCTGCCATCGGGGGGACCCTGCCCGCCATTCTCGCGTGGTCACTGGTGAGCAGAAGAGACGGTACAAGCTGGGCCTTCGCTTTAGGACCTCCTCCAAATCAGGACTGATGTTCCTCTCTAGCTTCTCTGTGTTTGGGCTCCTTGCATTGCATGAGAAAGAACTTTCAGGAGATCCAGAGACAGGGAGACACGAGGCAAAGGGTTTCACCCTCTTCGGTTCCATAGTGAATGCCATGTCCAAGTAATACTTAGTTATTACCGCACTCTTTTTGGTCATCTGGCAGAAAGTAAACTTCCCCAGGGCCTGAGTCCGTGTCTGAGTGAGGGCAGGAGGTGGGAGTTGCCTGATGCCTATAGAGGAATGTATGTTGCAAAGTGCCTCCCACACCTCCAGCACCTGACCAGGGGAGAAAACCCCGGTTACTTCGATAACCACTCTGGGGCATTAGAGACATTGTGGCTCGTGATGAAATCAGTTTGGAACTTCCCACGACTCAATCCCGTTAGATCTTTGGGCAAGTCCACTCCCAGGAAATACTCTTAGACTTTAAACTAGAGGGCATGCCTCTCCATACATAGATAGGGAAATAAACATTCCCTCGTGCAAACCCGTGAGAATTCTAAAAACAGCCTGCGATTTGAGGCTGTGTTTTCCATCGGTGTAAACCCGCAGATATCTTCCGTGCAGAAATTATGCCCTCCTGCCATATCTCACTCAGCAAAAAGTACTGCCACAGGGTATTCTCTTTTCCAGTAAGGAATATTGTGTGGCACGTCGGACACTACCCCAGGAACTTCAAGTCCCCTGGGGCGATTTTCCCGAAAATCAGCCTGCCTTTTTAAATAACGTTTCTCTGTAGGAGTTGTAGGCTTGGTCCCATGTCAGTAAATGGGCCCCTAATAGCCCTCCATGGCAAAGTTATGACTTATCCCCCCAAAAAATGCTGCCTTGTGTGCGTGTTTTATTGAGGCTAAGAGTCAAGTCATAAAATATCAGCCCTCACATCTGAGTGCCTGTTCGCTAAAACACTATTTGTACATAAATATTTGTCTTTTCTTCGCAGGGGAGTATTTGCTTGCGTATTCCAGTAGACCATGTGCGTAAATTTAAAACGTCCAAAGTGTGACAATGGGAATGTAGACTAGGGGCTGATTATTTTGGCTGCTGGTTTTTCAAATATATTAAACAGCCCCTTGCTTTATCTAAAGAATACATACAGAACCAGTTCTCACGTTGAGAAATCATGCACAGCTCTGAGTAGTAAAAGATGACAGACCATACGGCTCTTTTACTGTTTTTGGAACTTTTTGCCCTTAAATGAATCTTTTTGTGTCTGTGCTCGGTTCGGGCCTCACAAAAGAAAACAATTAGCTTCGGGGCATTTGATCACAAAAGCATTATGGCGAATTAAAACTAACATGTAGGGGCGCCTGGGTGGCGCAGTCGTTAAGCATCTGCCTTCAGCTCAGGGCGTGATCCCGGCGTTCTGGGATCGAGCCCCACAGCAGGCTCCTCTGCTATGAGCCTGCTTCTTCCTCTCCCACTCCCCCTGCTTGTGTTCCCTCTCTCACTGGCTATCTCTCTGTGTGTCAAATAAATAAATAAATAAATCTTTAAAAAAAATAAAACTAACATGTAAATATGTACATGAAGCCTTTAAAATAGCACATGCTAAAATCATGAGAGGTCCTTAGGAAGTCACATGTGTTCTTCTGTCCCTCTTCTGTTTGCTACCTGGCCTCTGAGTCTCTGGGGTTGCTCCTAATGCAAGTTGTAAAATTGTCTTCTCTTTAAATTACTAAAGAACATAATCACGTTTGCTTCCTGACGTCCACGGGATACAGCGTATGCATTTCCCAAGTCGAAATGTGTCTTCTGATGGCTTTGGGTGAACCCACAGTGACTTCCCGAAGCCAGCACGGAGGGGTGGGGGTGTTTCTATTCTCCTTTCCTTTTTTTCTCTGCGGTGTCTGTAGAGTGAAGCTGTTTCCCTCAGAAACTCCTACCATTGCTGCGGCACCAAGAGAGTCTATGAAAATGATACGTGTAAAAAAGTAGACGGAAATAAATCTATCCTGTGCTTTCATAAGGAAAGATATAAGCAGTCTTGTCAAGAGGGTGTTTGAACGGATTCATTCATTATGCTCCTTTCTGGCAGGTGTTGATAACAGGCTCATTACACTTAAGTTTGAGCTTAAACTTGGAATGCCGTATTTGAAAAGAAGGTGCTGAAAGCAATTCCGAAACCTCTTTATGTCTCTGCTAAAAATAATTAGATGGAAGAGAAGAAAAGAAACGCCGTCACCTCTGTGTCAAATCGGCTCACTGTGGGCTCCAACACAGAATGGAAACCGGAAAGGAAGTGCCGTGGAGCCCTTGAGAGTGAAATAAATTTGGTGTTGGTTCATTCTGCCCCCCTTCATGGGGCTGTTGATAGAAATTGCGTGTGAGATTCGAACGGCTAAACGTGGGCTGCCTCCAGCTCTCTAGCAGAGAGCCGTGGGAAACCCGCTCACACATTAAGATCTGTAAATTCAAAAGAAATTTCGGAAGAGTTGGATGTGATGTTTGGGGCCTGAAAAATGAAGGGAGAACTTTAGGTTAAGAAACCACGTCGCTGGGGTGCCTGGGTGGCTCAGTCGTTAAGCGTCTGCCTTCGGCTCAGGGCGTGATCCCAGGGTCTTGGGATCGAGCCCCGTATCAGGCTCCCTGCTCCGCTGGGAGCCTGCTTCTTCCTCTCCCACTCCCCCTGCTTATGTTCCCTCTCTTACTGGCTGTCTCTCTCTCTGTCGAATAAATAAATAAAATCTTATAAAAAAGAAAAAAGAAACCACGTCGCTGTTACTGTTCACTTCCAAATGGTTTGGAGAATAAAAAATGATGTTGTGTTTGATTGAACGGGAAGAATTCTTCACAGTGAGAGCGTAGCAAGTAGGAGTCATCTGAAAATCACATCTAAGGAAAGGGCGGTACTGAAAAGATAATAATATTCTGGAAAAGCCAAAACCGGAGGGGCAGACGCAGATCGGAGGTCGCCAGGCCAGGCGTCGAGGTGAAGCAAGGGCTTGACTCCAAATACTTTGATGGTGATCGTGCTGCAGACTGGGCGTTTCTCAGAACCCACGGACCTGTGCACCCAGGAGAGTGAATTTTACGGCGTGTAGATCAGCAAAAATTCAGTATTAAAGAAAAATCACCCTAGCTGAGAGTAGTTTTAAGTTAATGTCAAGATGCAAAAGTTCATTACTACTTCTTTTTTAACTTCCTGGCATGGGTTCTGATTCGAGAGGCAGGAAGAGGAAAGAAAGACAAGTTGCAGGGAATCTACTTTTGTGCCTCTGGCTTGGTTAACCGTAGGTCATCAGGAGAGCATTTTAAATTATTCGTGTGAAGTATTTTAAAGGTAGGGAAAACAGATACAACAAACAGCAGAAGAGTCACCAGAACTAAGAGACGTTAACATCTGTCCCTTTTGCATCGGATAGTTCTATGTAAATAAAATAGAACTTTCTAGATAAAGGGGAGGTCCCGTTTATGCGCTCCCGGAAATGTGGGCAGTTGGTGTCATTACCAGGCTGGCGAGATCAGGGGACCTGTGTGCCTGTGACCCACATCCACTTTTTCCAACTTTCTCCTCCCCTTTTTGCCAAAATCTCTAGCAATCGAGTCAGCCCAAGGCCGAGGGAAATAACGAGCCACTACAGATCTGTACTTAACAGGATTAATAAAGGTTTTAGCTCTAAAGAGTATCAGACCGAAGAGACCACAAGAGAAAACAAATTTGGTGCGAATGCCGAATCTGCCATGTTAATTTAAAAGAAATTAACTGTGAATGGCTTTTCAAATTGCAAAAGCTACCGGAGCCGTCCAAATGTCCCCACTCCCTTTCTCCTACATGCCCGGCTCTGACAAGAAAATTGCCAGTCTTAATCCAAAAGAAAGCAATTACCAGAGATGTGTCATATTTATAGTCTGCCCTCGGTTACGGGAATAACTGGCTTGAAGCATTGAGGAAGTCATTCACAATTGCTTTCTTAAACGGTTTGTGAAATTCCTGGAGCCCCGGACTAGCGTATTAGCCTAACCAGTTTACTATGAGTCTATTCGTATAAGCACCAGGCGCTGTGACCGTGGAGGCTGATGTCATCTTGCCATCAGCCACGTGTAGTGCTGGATTTCCCCCGAGACCATCGAGAACAAGAATTGTTTCTTCAGCCCAAATTCTCTTAAGCGGCATTGGAGACCCTTTACAACCGGACTCCAACGTTGAGCTCCTAACTCTTTTTCGCTGCCCTCAAAGGGAACCTTTTGATCCATCCAGACTTATATCCCTGAAATGCGTCCTTTGTACCCCCGCTCCTTGGCCTTTTTCTCGACTTTCACTCTCTTGGGGACTCATGGCTACCAATGTCATCCACATGTCCGGAACTCCCCAAATCGTATCTGCACCTGTCTCCTGGACTCCGAAGGCATGTACCTGATTGCCTACCTGACGCCTCTGCTCCGATGTCCAGTGCCTCATTTCTG
This sequence comes from Ursus americanus, assembly GCF_024610735.1. Classification (NCBI taxonomy): domain Eukaryota; kingdom Metazoa; phylum Chordata; class Mammalia; order Carnivora; family Ursidae; genus Ursus; species Ursus americanus. The sequence continues at coordinate 67,377,235 of NC_142131.1, read as the reverse complement.
CAAGTATGATTCTCACGTCGACACCATTGCGTTACCTGGGAGCTTGTTAGAAACGCAGGATCGTTTCTGATGGCTGATGGCTCCGTCTTCGACCAACTGAATCAGAACCTGCATTATAACAAGATCCCCAGATTCGTATGCACATTAAAGTTTGAGAAGCACTGGTCTGTATCATGGTTAAGGATTTTTTCTATGCTACCCTTATGATGTTATTTATTTTAGGTAACGATCCTAGCAGATTTTAAACATTGCATGGTTTGAGACCAAGACTCGGTTTGCTTTAGACTTCTAGCAGCTAGCGGAGGAGACCCTAGCAAAGTAGATACACAATGTGTTCAATTACACTAAAATGCAAATGGACAAATTTGCATGAAAGACTCTCACATTTGCGTCTGGGACAGAGGAAACTAACTGGCTCCTGTTATCTGCCCTTGACTGCCGGAAGCATCATTGCTTATCACTGGATTCATTAGCTTGCAAGTGGCACTTCGAGGCTGATTCTAGAAGGGGCGTATGATGTTTTCAGATGTCAATTGAGTAATGCTTTTACAAGAAGTTACTGCAAAGTGTTGCCGCAACAATCTCGCCCTTTCTCTGGCTTATTCAAAATTCGAATTTGTCCACGGAGCCAATTAGAGCAACCGCCCCATATGTCCTGCTCTAACATGGACATCTATACAATAATTGGGGCATGTCTGAAGCTGTGCCTTAAAATAATGTGTTTACCAACACGGGCCTGTGTTCTTCAGCAGAACAAATGAGTATTCGCACGTCACTCTGAGCTATGGACTTTTCCTATTCAATTTCCCCGTTTTGTGTCCATATCTGATACTTAAGAGGATTTCGCGGGACCGCCAGGATTTGTGAAAATCAATGGGTGGTAAATTTACCTCTCGGACAACCTCGGAATGGCCCTCATGTACCTCAGGAACTGAAATGGGGCAGTGAATGTCCTAGCGATGGGACCCCTAAGGTCCAAGAACCTCAGAAGGTGGGGGTTCAGGCTCCCATCGCGAGGGCAGAGGGAGGTCATTTAGTGATGCCATCAGGGGAAGGAAGGCTGACTTCGAAACTTCCGTACTAATGAATTCTAGCATTTACTAGCACCAGCTTTTTTTTTTTTTTACGTTTGCTTAGATCCCAGTGCTTATTGTCCATACAAATAAGGTCTCCTGCTAAAACATTATTCCTTATTTTTCAGCTCATTCTCTGTCGGTATTGCTATTTACTTTGGAGCGGCGTTCCCAAATATGCTTGGAGTTAAGAACCACCTGTAGAGCTCGTTAAATGCTTGCTTTCCCGAGACCCACCCCGATGGAAGGAAGGTTTCCCCGGGGACTACCCAGGAACAAGCATTTAGAATCAGCTCTCCAGATGATTCTTAATTGAAATGCTTTCTGTTAAGTCTTTATGTCTGTAAGTACTTTTTCTGAGGCAAATTGGAAAAGTTTCTGTTTATTCAGCCATTCAAAAGTCATTGGAGTCATTTCTGGATTCTGGGTCCTGCGGTAAGCCCTGGAAAGACAAAGAGGAATAAAATCCAGTCCCCCCTTCAAGGAGCTCTACTCACAAGGGAAACAAGACACACATAGTGCACAGCACAGAATGCAGAGGGAACCGTGTCGTCACTAGACAGATCCACCCCCACGTTTTTGTCTGTTGGAAAGGAATACTCATCCTACACATTTTTAAGTAGAGCCCAAACCAAAATGTTCATGGAATTAGTGTGGCTACCCTTCCACGTTAAAATGAGGGATTTTTTAAAAATTAATTTTAAAATTTATTTTTTATTGATTTATTTATTTTGATTTTTTTTTTCTTTTTTTTTTGGCTAGGGCCAGAAGACGCTTGTAGCGTGCCCAATACCTGACACAAAATGGGCGCTGAGAAAATATTTATTGAACAAATGAATGAATTGTAATGCCCACAAAGGGATTCTTCCAAACTAACCGTAAGTGAATAGGACCAGTAGGGCCTCAGGGTGCTTTTTCCAAGAGTTCACACCAGGGGATTCGGAGCGCTGGCTCTGTCCTCTATGTCCCAACACTGTCAGATACCTTGATTGCCATAGAATGAACTGGTATGTCCTTCCCGTGAGCCCCTTTGTTCCGTCACCAGCAGACAGGAATGTCTCTTGCTCATTGCTTTTGCCTTTTCTGTTTCTTGCTATCCCTTTTTTCTTCCAAAGGCAAACTATTTCGTATGAATGTTATTTTTTCCAAGCAGGGCATAATGTCTAATATTGGGCTCTGTACCAGGGGAATACCTTACTAAACAGAGCCTAGTCCCGAATATTTTTTAGGCCTCGATTTCATTTTCCTGGAAAGAATTTCTCCTCTGCTCTGGAGGGACTTTCGGTTGAAAGCCTTCTTGACAAAAATAAATACACAAGTAATAAAATAAATCCAACACACATCGCTGTGCTATCTACGTTGCCATATAAAGAACTGAACTCAAGGAGAGTATTTGTGTCCTGTCGTATTCTCCCTGTTTTTCTAAATAACTGTATTCTAAGCATCAGGAGTATAGCTGGAAAGCAATGAAATAAAGGGACCACAGACCACTCCGCGGCCAGCTTTGGAGAGAGTGAGATGTAGGTAGAGTGGTTCTCATATTAAAGGTTTCTTCCCGTGTCTGAGGGACGCTGGCTGCATTCCTCATGAGCCTTGCGAACCAGTATTTCGGAAGCAGGAATATTCATACCCAACAGTTGTGCCTCGGCTCTCTGGGAAAGCGTTATAAGTTGCTGTAGTCAGAGTCACGGAGCGCTGGCCGTTAATGTCGCTGTGGCGAAACACCCTTCTCGTGTCTGAGGTCCTAGGGTTTTCCTGATGGGGTCGGACCTTCCAACAGGAAGATGGTCAGCCGCAAAAGAAGAATTTTCCCAGGCTGTGTGGTTACCATATATCGTCCCCTTACTTCTGAATAGCGAAGAAAATCAAGATAAGGGACACCTGGGTGGCTCAGTCGGTGAAGCGTCTGCCTTCGGCTCAGGCCATGATCTCGGGGTCCTGGGATCGAGCCCCGCGTCGGGCTCCCTGCTCAGCTGGGAGTCTGCTTCTCCCTCTGCCTCTCCCTCTGCCCCTGCTCGTGTTTTCTCTCTCACTCACCTCTCTCTCTCTCAAATACATAAATTAAAAATCTTAAATAGATTTATTAAAAAAAAAGAAAACCGAAATAATTTAAAAACCTTCAGAGGATGACATATTGATGATGGTGGTGATGAGGTGGAGGAGGACGATGGCGGCTGGCGTGAGGTAAATGTGGCCCAGCGCTGTGCTGAGTGCCGCACATTCACTACATCACAAGATCTCGTAGCCGCGACATTGTGCAAAAGAAGCAAGACGCAACAAAGCGTGATTCCGTACTTCACACAAAGTTCTAGAACAGCCAAAAGTAACCTGGAGTGGTGAGAATCAGATGGATGGGAAGTGAGGCAGGCCTGCACCGGGGCTTGTGAGGGGTGTGTCGTGGGGGATGAAAGTGGTCCACGTCTTGGCTGGGGGCTGGGGGTTACATGTATCTATTTGTCGGGACCTCAGGCATCCACGGTTTGCTGGTGCACTTTCTGCCGTAAGGATCGCACACTTCTTACAAGCGTGGTTCTCAGCCTTCATTTTTATTTTTTTTTAAGGTTTTATTTGTTTGGGGGGGCAGAGGGAGAGAGAATCTCAAGCAGACTCCGTGCTGAGTACAGAGCCCACCGCAGGATTCGATCCCACCACCCTGAGATCATGACCTGAGCCGAAACCAAGAGTCGGACGCTTAACCGACTAAGCCACCCGGGAGCCCCTCAGCTCTTATTTTTGCATAAGACCCACCTGAAATGCTTGATGAAAATACAGACTTGGGGGCTCTTCCCAGCATGACGAAGCAGGACTCCCTGGGACTGGGACCCTGAAATCGGCGCCGTAAACCGTGACCCCCAGCTGCTTCTGCAGCGGCGATCCTGGGTGTGCACTAGGTTGCTAACTGACATCAGTCAGGCTTCCTGCCTATGGCTGGGGATGCTGAGGACCAGAGGCATCTATCGATGGTTCTAGAGAGATCCGTCTCTGCTTCCAGAAAAATCATTCAGAGCACCTGAGAGTGGTAGGTGGCTGCATTTTTATATTCGAAGGAAAGCGTTTTATCTCAAGCCAAACAGAAAGATCACTGCTGTGCGTGGAAGTGACCAGTAATCTCCGGGCCTTTTCCCGAGCAGTGCCTCCTGCCATTTCGTGGTATTCTTACTCTTCTTGTCATGCATGCCCTGATGATGGTTTTGTTGACCTGGGGCAACTGGTTTTTAATTGATTTTTTTAATAAAGGTATTTCTTGCTCTCTTTCACTCTGATTAAGAACCGTAGCGTGATCTCATCAGGCCTGGACGAGTATCGATGGGCTGGTGTATCGTGGGGCTAATAAAGAGTGTTATCCAGTATTTTTTAGTGACACATAAAAACTCGCTCATGAAAGATCAGGAGGCAGAGCATAATATAAATGTCATTCTAGAAACAGTGGCACTAGGGTGTACATGTCCGGATATTAGTGACCTCATGAATGCACTAAGACAGGTGTCTCCCAGGGAGAAGAGGTGGTGAGCGGGCATGGGGTGGGGGGTCAGAAGGAACTCAAAGGGGAAGCCGGCCCGGAACCAGCAGCGAGCCCTGGAAGTCTCTAGGTTGTTCTGGATAAGCCGTGGCGGTCCAATCAAATGCTTCTGATGAAAAGAACTTCATTCAACTCTTCATTTACCTATCTTCACCTTTTCTTTTCCCCAAACCGCTGTTTAAAATATTTCAGAAGGAATGAGCTATTGAAAGCCAGAAGCGCTTTTGGATTTCTCTTCTTTTACTCATTAATTTTTTTAAAAGATTTTATTTATTTATTTGACGGAGAGAGCGAGAGCATGAGCAGAGGGAGGGGCAGAGGGAGACAGAGAAGCAGGCTCCCCACTGAGCAGGGAGCCCCATGCAAGACTCGATCCCAGGACCCTGAGATCATGACCTGAGCTGAAGGCAGACGGACGCTTCACCAACTGAGCCACCCAGGCGCCCTGACTCCTTAAATCTTTAAATTCAAGTGATCTGCTCTACTTCTTGGATCACTGAGGGGGAGAAGGATCGAGGGGTGTGAGAGAACTTATTTGGGGGCATTCCAGCTCCTGCTCCTGGATTCCATTTCAATTAGTAAGTTTTTTATGTGGAGAAAAGAAAACTGACCAGATTTAGCACAAAGAGTCTCCGAATCACCGTGAAATGAATGCCCGGTTTTGGAAAGTCTAGGAAACCCCTCTAGGTCCACGGGCGGGAGAGATTTTGCACCTCTATTCCCAGATTAAAAATGTCGTTATTCTGTGATATGTACCCAGGGCTGACCTCGTGCCGTGGAAGATGGAAACCATTTAAGACCATTTGTTTCCTCCAGAAGGAAACTGGCTGAAGACATGGGCTGTATGGGGAAGCTTGCCCATACACACCCACATTCACACGCGCTCGGCTTTCAAAGAAGCAAATATGTAACAGCCTTTTCCAAAGAGTACATTTTGAAAGTTATTTTAATGGTTCGATTTCTTAAAAATCAACCGAGAAAAACCACCTTCCAAGACAACAGAACGTAATTTTCTTTTGAACATCTGTCTCTCCTTTCTCGTTATCCCTTGACTTCATTCGTTCCAAGGGATTCTGGGCGAAGCAGGTAAGGACAAGCCCCAGCGGAATCTGGATGATTACCATTAATGTAACAATGTAATTCCATCTGCACCTGCGGGCTATTAAGGCTGGGGGGAAGGCCCTTTTCCCGCAAAATTGGAATGATACTGGGAGTTGGATGAAGGGGCGTGGGTCTAAGTCTGTGTACTCTTGGCCGTGTGACGGACAGTCTACCCACAATATCCTGGAACTCATTCAGCCCCTTCACAGTTATTATCATGCGCACCCGTTTCGTGTTTCAATGTCTCACTGACACTTCGCTCCTTCAGTTTTTGCTTTGTTTTGTTTTGCAACTGGAAGCCCAGAAACAGTTGTAAGAATAACTTCCACATGGAAAGGTACAAAATGAGAAATTGAGTCAGGGTCCCAGATGATGAATCATCTGTAAATAGAGTAAAGCCATTGACAAAGATTTGATTTATTTTCACCCTCTCCCTCTGACCTGAACGTGACCAAATAAAAGTGTGTGTGTGCGGGGGCGGGGGGGGGCATTTAAACAATAATACGTGTTTGCCGAATAAATTTAGAAGTAAGGAAATAAGAAATAAAATAGAACGTAGAAACCACGGGTAGTCCTTTCATATCCTCCCAGAGAGAATGGATGCTAACCTTTTTTTGTGGTGGAATTTTACAAAAATGAAATCAAGATGTATGAACGGTTTGGGAACCTGCTGATTTTTTATTTATGTCCCGAGCCTCATTTCCTTGGACGTCATTCCAATACAGTGGGCGCCTGAGCAATCATCTTTCTTCCACTCTGGGTAAGTGACCGTTCTCTTTGGCCCGTGTCTTCTCTGGGCAGGCTTTTCCGATGTCAGAAGAGAATAATAGTAATAGCCAACATGTACTGAATGCTTATTATGTGCTAGCCCCTTTAATAGACTATCCCTAGTGAGTCTCAAAGCAAACCCAGGAGACCCATTTTACAGATGAGGAAAACTGAGGCACAAAGACGTTCAGAGCATACGGCTAATAGATGGCAAAGCCAAGATTGGAACCTAGACGGTCTGACTCCATGATCCCAGGCAATCCCCCCACCACCTGACAATGTGTCCAGATCTGTCAGATTTGAGCAGGATTCAAAATCTTGGAACTGAGTCGTGAGGCTGGTGGACAGCTTGGGTCTCACCTGTTCCACCTTCTTGGTATTGGTTGAGTAACTTCAAGTCACCTTCTGTACTTCTTTCTAGTCTGCTGGGCCGCCTCCTTGCCATCCTGTTTTATTTTTCCTTCTCAAACCTCTGAGACTTGAGTGTTTGGCGACAGGAAAGATTAATAACCCCGGTCTGGACCAGGCTGACTGTGGGCCGGCCTTGTGAGAACTTTTCCCACACTTCGGTGCCAACAGGTCTCGGGCCTGAAGGGCTCACACCCCTGTTATGTTTTCTAGCCGCGGGCCTCTCTGGAGCCAAGCAGACCCACCGTGAAAAAACTGCCCTGTGGTTTTGAGGGAGAGACCCATGGGATGCGGCTGCCCGGCTCGCCAGGGAGCCAGCCCTGGATGTCTCTACCTTCCTTCTAAAACCGGTGTCAGACCAGAGACACGCTGGAACCTTACCAAGCTGACACTTTAATCTATGTAACTAAATCCATCAGTGAAATACACATGCTGTCTACATCTTTTTTCCTTTCCTTGTCAGTTATGAGCAGCCAGAAAAAGTTTGTCTCGAGGAATTCACTTCCCCCAGGACCTTTTCGAGTACCGTAGAGTTCAGTAAGAAAAATGTGCGGGCCTGTCTCTGGGTCCAGAGCTCGGTGAGTGAGCTCGGTGACTGTGGACGTGTGGCTTCTCCTCCGTGGACCTATCCTTCATCGATAAACCAACTGGCTTGGCTTAAATGGATTCTAAGTCTCTTCCAATCTAATTTATTAAATGTGTGTTTATTCACGTACTTAAGAGTATTTTTAGGGGCTCCTGGGTGGCTCAGTCGGTTAAATGTCCCACTCTTGTTTTCAGCTCAGGTTGTGATCTCAAGGTCCTGGGATCGATCCCTACATCAGGCTCCGTGCTCAGTGCAGCGTCTGTTTCAGATTCTCTCCCTCTCCCTCCCACTCTGTAAAAGTTTTTAAAAGATTTTATTTATTTATTTGTCAGAGAGAGAAAGAGCGAGCACAAGCAGGGGGAGAGGCAGAGGGAGAAGCAGTCTCCCTGCTGAGCAAGGACGCTGACACAGGACTTGATCCCAGGACCCTGGGATCGTGACCTGAGATGAAGGCAGGCACTTAACCAACTGAGCCACCCAGGTGTCACAATAAATAAAATCTTAAAATATATATATATATATATATATATATATATATATATATATATTTTTTTTTTAATAGTAGCAAGCTTGTGTTCAGCACTTGGGATAGAGCAGTTAACAGACATGTAATCGATTCATCTCTGTTGTGCTAAGCGCCACCAATGAAAACTACAGGGAGATAGAAGAGTATGTGATGGGGCCCGGCCATTGTGAGGAAGTGGAATTTAGCTGAGACCTGAAGCATGTACCCGCATCGGCCAGATAAAAAGGAAGAAAGGAGCTCTGCCAGCAGAGAGCACATCGGGTTTGGATTGCCCTGCCCCAGGCAGGATATAAAAGCATCCAAAGAAATGAAAGAGCCCCAGTGAGCCTGGAGTGTAATCAGTGAAGGGCATGTCCTTTGACTAACGTCCCAAGTCCTTGTGTGATTGTGGCTATGAGGCCCTGCCTTCATCCCCAGCCTCAGCTCGTGCTGAGAAGAGCTCGAACTCAGAAGAGAGTGTCCTGAGAGGCAGCGGTAGGCTTGATGAGGAGCGTTGGAGGGAATAAACAGCCTCCCTTTGAGATCCCTGATGGAGAAGTCTGGCAACACAGCCGGGTTCGATGACGGCAGCAAAGCGTATGGGATTCATGAAGATACAAGAGGTCAGAGTGGAACACATGCAAGGATTTGAAAGGGGATGGGGGCTGAGTGGGACACCAAGTTAAGGGCCAGAGAGAATTAGCGAATGGGACTGTGGGAGAGAAGCTTGCGCCATGGTTTATGGGGCTGCCCTGAGAAATCACGGAGGATGGCATGGATTGGAGGCAAGGAGAAATGACATAGTTCTCAGGATTGTCAAGATACAAAGCTGGTTCTCTGTTCAGACAGGACCTGTCCGTGGCACTGGATGGCCAGGGTGCACCTCCAATAACCTTTCCCTCCTCATTTCAGGCTTCCGGGTTAGCCACGGGCTTCCTCGAACTCTGTTCGGCTCCGCACTCACCCACTGCAAGGTGCACCTGTGGGCTTTTGGTTGCCAGTCGAAGTCAATCGAGAAAACGTGTGCTCTCGTTCCAGTTTGTTTCGATCACTTCAAAATGGGGAAAACCATGCAAGCAGTTCACAGAAAACTTAGGTAACAGGCAGAAAAAATTCCCACGTAACGCCATCACCAGATCACAAACGACGAGTCTGAGAGCATTCGGTTCCTTTTACGTGCCATCGGAATTTTTACGAGTTTGCAAATTCAATTTTGTCCCCTGTTTATGACTTAGCATTTCAAACATTTCCGTGATCCTCCAAGATTTTCATACCTGTTACTTGAAGACGCTGTACGATAAACCCAAATCCACGCTTGTCTGAAGTTCTCAGGTATAAAATTTAGAAAGCACAGCTGACCTCCACCACCTGACTCTCCCCCACTCAGTGCACCTCATTCCCCAGAGAGCCCGTGCCGGTAGTCAGTGTATCTTCCCACACCTCTGAGCATTTGCACGCACAAAAGAACAATATACACATACATACCTACATATATATACATATATACATACATATATATACACATATGTACATATATATATATTTTTTGCTGCCCAAAAAGTACTCTGAAACCTTTTCCCCTTACTACATCACAGACATTATCTCATGCCAGCAAACACGGACCTATCTCATTTTCATTTACGGCTGCATATAGACACGCCATAATTGCACATGCCATAATTTATCTAACATGGCAGTTATTCACGTCAGAAGCCGCGGTGATAACCCATGCTCACACGTCCTCGTGTGCGCCAAGAGCTAATCTTGAGAACTGTTCGCAGTAGAACCCCGAGTGCAAGGGAATGTGCATTTTAAAATTGGACAGAGGACTGTCGAACTGCGCTCAGTGTTACATTCCTACATTTTCCCCAACTGTTCCCGTCTCTCCAAATCCTCAGTCTTTGGATCTTCGCCACCAGGTGAGGGAGATCGAGGGTCTTGCTGTAATGATCATAGGCGTTTCTTTGATTTTGAGTACACTTGGCATTGTTTTATATGTTTCTCCGTTTATGGTTCATCTTCTGTGGCCTTATTGTCCCTGTTTTTTTTTTTTGTTTGTTTGTTTTTTAAGATTTTATTTATTTATTTGAGAGAGAGTAAAAGAGTGCACACAAGCAGGGGGAGGAACAGAGTGGGAGGGAGTGGGACAAGCAGACTCCACCTGAGTGCAGAGCCCATCTTGGGGTTCAACCCTTGGATCGTGACCTGAGCCAAAACCAGCAGTCCAAGGGATGCTTAACCGACTGAGCCACCCAGGCGACCCCCCATTGTAATTTCTTTTATTGAATTATCGGGGTGGTGGTGTTGATTTGTTAGTTCTTTGTGTACGTGTTAAGAAAAATTTTGACCAGATTTGCCTGTCTTCTCACTTTATGTTTTCCCCTCTCTACCAGAATTTAAAATATTCAAGTACAGAGATGTTGGAAGGTTTTCGGTTGTGGTATTATCTCTTAATGGTTGTAGAATTCTCTAGCAAGTAGGTGTGTTACTATTTAACAATCTTACCACTAAACATGTATCTGCTGCGTGTATTTTTTTTTCCCATTTTGGGGGCAAAATAAATTTTTGAGGTGGGAGTATTAGATCATGGCTCCTGATAATACATTGGCAGAATTAGTTTCCAAAAAGAAAACCCATCAGTAATTTGTGAGAATACTAAAAAAACAGTCTTTCCGTTTCTAAGAAACACACCTGACATTTATTGGTAGTATAACATTTATACAAACGGTCCTTGGGTTTCCTTTGTAATAAGGGGAGTGGGCCAAAAATGGAAAAGAAGAGGGGGTGGTAGGGTTAAAGAGGCCTATTAAGGTTTATTGAAAATAAATGGGAGTTGGGGTCAACCCACTACAACCAAGCCTTTCATACGTGGGGGGGGGGGGGGACCCAGTTTGCCTCCTGCCCTCTCAGCATGTAAATGCTTCTCAATGACCTTGGAGTCATCTTTGCGTCTCCAAAAGCCACATAATCCTCTGAAAGTGGGTTCTTAGAGTTCGAGGTCCGTCTAGTGTTTCTCAGACAACAGAAACAACTCAGCTGTTTCGGGTTATGGTCAGTGGCCTGGGGATTCTGTTGGCGGGGCTGGGGGGAGAGAGAGGGCAGGCTCGCCCAACGCTGTTTTGAGCAAGCTAACAGTTATTTTACTTACACGCCTTTTTTTTTTCTTATGGAAATGTTCATAAGCACCTATTATGGACTGAATTATGTCCCTGGCCCATTCATGTGTTGAAATCTTAACCCTCAGTATCTCCGAATGTGGCTGGATTCAGAGACAGGGCCTTTAAGAAAGTAATTAACGGAAGAGCAGAGCTTCCTGGGAGGCCCTAAGTCAACAGGCCTGCGTGCTTATAAGAAAGGAGGAGACGCACCCAGGGGAGAGACCACGGGGAGAGAAAGAGTGGAGGCGGTCGTCTACGCGCCGTGGAGAGAGGCCTCAGGATGGCGACCTGACCTTGGATTTCCATCTCCAGAACGGTAAGAAAATGATTTTCTCTCATTGAAGCCACTGAGTTATTTGAGCCACTCGTGGTCCTGTTACGGCGGCCCTCACGCCCTTGTGAACTCCTACAGGACCCCCAAAGGAACAGAATCGTGTAAGCAATCTTACGTACTCCCCACGGTGCTTTGACAGTACCAGGTTTTGCTTTTCGTGCTTTCATTATCTCTTCAAATGGTTTTTCTGGAGTATTCCAAAATAAAGCCCAGACGTCATAGAGTTCCCTGATAAGTAGTTCAGGATGCCTCCCTGTTTGAGGACTTTTTAAAAACACACTCACCGGGCCGTGATTTCACTTAATGAAGCCAACAATGATTTCTTAATCCCTCTCATCCAGGCCACAGTTAAGCTTTCCCAGTTGTCTCAAAGGAGGCTTTAGTGTGTTTACAGATCCTTTGAATCCAAATCCAGCTCGTGTGTTGGGTTGGTAGCTTCGGTGAGTCTGTCTTATTGTAGTACCAACCGCAGTCTGTACCCTTTCCGTGGTAGAACTTGACGGGAGATGCTGGGTTGTTGGCCCTGTGTTGGCCCCGCTGGGGTAGCTGACGGCTTCTGGATCGTGGCGTTGAGTTCGAGCCTCTCTGTGTTTTCCATCATTTGGGGTTTCGATTTAGAAGCTTTGCTGGGTTCAGGTTCAACGTTTTAGGCTGTGTTATTTCACTGGGGGTAAATTTTGCATTTAAAACTGTTCAAATAATCATGACTTATTTTGTATGGGAAATCCTGTGAACAATACATAAAAATCGTCTCGGGGAACAAGTAGAGACCGTGATTTTGCATGTTAAGGACCAAGTAAAGACAAAATGAGAGAAATAAATGCAGAAGAGGTCTGGGTCCTCATGTTAACTAAAAATCTGTCCTGGGGACACCTGGGTGGCTCAGTCAGTTAAGCGTCTGCCTTCGGCTGAGGTCATGATCCTGGGGTTCTGGGATCGAGTCCCACATCAGGCTCCCTGCTCAGTGGGGAGTCTGCCTCTCCCTCTGCCTGCCCCTTCCCTGCTTATGCGTACTCACTCACTCTCTCTAACAAATAAAATCTTTAAAAAACTTGAAAAAAATAAAAAATAAAAATCTGCCCTGGAACGGAATTTGCTGACTCTGGGAATGATCCCCATCTATGTTTGAGGTCACAAGGAATCCGACTACTTTCTTTTTCTCATTTCTTCTAAACCGTGCTGGTGTGCCATCTGGGTCGCTGTAAATACAAAGCCGCCCAACCGGAGTGGGCCCCCTGTTCTTGACCTTGTCCGGGCTTCCTTTCCCGTGAGCCACTGGAAGCAGCCCGCTGGCTTGCTGTATCTGTGCTTCACCCCCGTGCTTTCAGGGCTCTGCCCGTCCGTCCGTGAGAATCGGGCTTCCCTAAAGCCCTGTTTACAATAGCCCAAGGCTGGAAACGGCCTCCCCATCCTTCAAAAGGGGACTGCTTAAAAACATGACGGAATACTAAGCAGCCTTTAAAAATAGTTCTCTAGGGCTGCGTGTGCTCCTGAGACCCCGCCGTCTCCCAAACGTGCAGTGAGGAAAGCGAGGTTAAAAAGTGCAGACAGTGGGGGCACCTGGGTGGCTCAGTCGTTAAAGTATCTGCCTTCGGCTCAGGGCGTGATCCCAGCGGTCTGGGATTGAGCCCCACATCGGGCTCCTCTGCTGGGAGCCTGCTTCTTCCTCTCCCACTCCCCCTGCTTGTGTTCCCTCTCTCGCTGGCTGTCTCTCTGTCACATAAATAAATAAAATCTTTAAAAAAAAAAAAAAGTGCACACAGGGCAGGCCGCTATCTGGGTAACACAAGGTTTACGAGCCGTGTGGAATATTACCGCAAGATTCCATGAGAAACGAGGGAATTGGAGGACCAAGGGGCTAGTGGAAACGCCGAGTTCGCTTTTTATGGTAGACCCTTTGTGCCTGTTGAATTTTTAGCCATGTGTAGAAATGACTTTTTTGAAAAAAGAATCCATTGCTTTGGAAGTGGGAGCGGGCTGAGGGCTTGTCAGTGACGCCCCAGCGCCGAGCCGGTCGTTTGCTGTTCTTGGGCCTGTGTGTGTCAAGGCCGGGAGATGACAGACAGCGCTGGGGCTTTCACTGGGAACAGTTTTCAGGTTCATTTGATCACTTTGAAGAGGGAAACCAAACAGACTTTTGGAACAGTTTTCACATCTCAAACGTGTTCTGTGTTTGAAAGGCCTTTAGCTCACAAATAGACCTTTCTCTGTGCTGACATGGCCCACTTTGAGAAACTCAGTCAAGTAGCTTGTACCCCCCAAAAAAGGTATAAATTATGATGACTTCTGATCAAACATGGAATGTCAAGTCTGGAAGGAAGAAAAAGAAACTTCCAAAATAGGCTTTATGGAAACACTAACACAGACTATCATATAGCCTTTATGTTGCAGGGTCCCAGCTAAGGGCGTCTATTAATAGACCTGGTGAAACAAGAATGGGGGCCCATAAGGCCTGGTCATTTTTAAAGATAGGAGAATGAGCTCTTGGCTTTAGAATTCTAGAGCTGTTAAAACACCTGCCAGCAAGACCTCTTATTGGTGAGGATTTTTTTTTCCCCATTACCTTGTGTGTGGAAAGACCTTTTCAGACAAAGTGCAAAAACCATTCAAGAAAACTCAGTCACGGCTATGAAGCGTGATAGTGTAGTCCAGAAAACCTGTGCTTACAAATTTGAAAATAGTCACCGAGTGCTTGCGTTAACCCTCAGGCTCCCATGCTGTGGGAAAGCCTGACTATGGAGGTAATTCCTATGAAAAGGATTGTCAGTAAGTGCAAATTCTATAGAGCAGGAAAAAAGAGATCGGTTTCAAAATAATTATCACAGACTTAATTGATGAGTGTCCCGAGGGCTGTCTTGTCATGTGACAAGGGTGTATATACACGGAAGGAGATGCTTCCTCGTTCCAGGTTCCTGGAATGTCTTGATTGAAATACCACAGCCCAGGAATTCCCTGGAAATGACTGTCTTTCACCCTGTAGAGCCCTTCATTTTAAGGGCTGAGACCCTCCTCTATGCATCCCAAGTATGGGAGCTTCTAGATGGTGGGTCCTCTGAACCTTCCCCGTAACTCTCTTCCCAACGAGCTGATCGGTTTCCTCATGGATTCTTTTGGGTTAAGGAATTGACCCTGGATATACCAAAATATTAAGACGTCACAAATAGAGCGTGGTGGCTAAAGGCTAGTAGTGTTGAGCCAGAAGGATAATGGATGTAAATCTTAACCACCCTGTCACCCCTGTCTGTTAGTTATAAAAGCCACAACAGAGGTTGGAGTAAAGGCTGAAAACCATAATACCATCTCTTGACTCCAAAGATTCCTGCCTCTGGAAAGGTCCACCTCTCTTGGGCTCCTGAATCCAGTTGCGACAACGGGCGTGCAGTGTAATAATAAGATGAACGATGGAAACATAGGAGAAATGAAGACCAAAGGGGAAGCAGGTGGCTTGGGGGGGGGGCTTTAGGAAGAGGATGTGCTCTGAGCATTGCAGGCGAAGGTAAAGCAGGATGTGGGGGTTAAGGAATGCTTGTAGTCTGAGCTCACAGTGTGACAGGGACCCTTCTCTGGTGTTGGGTGAGGTTGCTACTTCTGAGGGTCTTGGTAAGTCCAGGGGGGCTCTGGTGTATTTGGAGTTTCTTTTAACCAGGGTTGCAGTAGGGCAGAGTTCTCAGGCCTTTGCCTTTATTCCAGAACACCTTTTGTTCTTTTCCTCTCTGTCCATCTCCTGCTTCATCTCCTCCCAAGGGGAGGGACTATGCATCTAGGCAAATTGCAGGAGGTTGATGAGGTCATAATACTGTGGGCAGGACCCACATAGACATAAAATAATTGCATCCCTTTTTGCTGATTCTCTTTGATCCCTGTCGCAACCCCAGGTGTCCCGGAGCAGTGAGCGCTTTCTGCCAACACTACTGATTGTAAGGTCCCTCATCTTCAAGCGCCCTCAGAGGCCCCAGTTTCTATTACAGGAGCTGTGGCACATAGGAGAAACTCAATAAACGATGTCGAGATTGAAGACCGCTCTGGCAAAGAGAAACTCCTTCCTCTTGCTTAAACGTGTTTCCCCTTAGATTAATAGTAAAGGCTCACCGTAGTTGTGACATATTTATGAGTTAAAGGAGTTTCCTGGGAGCCATTACTGGCCTCAGATTCGGATTATAGCTACCTTGGCGATCTGTGAAATGGGTTGATGCAATTGACCTCTGTCAATCAATTCTTTCCAGCAGTAGTCTGTCCATGTGTGAAGAGCTCCTCCAAGACTGTTTTGAGGCACTTTGGAACTCAGAACACCTGCTTTTATGTAGGCCCATTGGGATGCAACAAGACCTAGAGGTTTCTACATAAGGGTCTGGGGAAGTGTACGGTCGACAAGAGGTGGGTCCCAGGGCACCTGCAGCAGAAGGATCACGTTGCTGCCACAGATTTCTGAAGATGTGCTCTTGGTTCTGGAGCCGGACTCCACGGGGGAGCCTCTCCATTCCCATGGCAGCTTCTTCCTCCTTGCAGAGGCCGCAGCTTTGTGGGGGCGGGTACTGGGGACTCATTTGTGCGAGCTTATCCCAGATTCTCTCTCTCCAGCCTTCCTACCAGTTCCAGGGAGACACATAAACATGTCCGCCTTTCGTAACTGCAGAGGGTAAAGAGCGGTGAAGAGAACAGACATGCCAAAAGACCCAGAACACCCCAGAGAGACCCTGGCAAAGAAGCAGATCGAGGGCTGCTGGACTCGTGTCCTGTGACACTGACCCCAGCTTCTCTCTCGGCGTTTCCTTCCACTTATCCACAGAGCTCACCCCCTCCCCACAGGCAGATGTCTGCTTAAGTAGCAGAGAGCCGTGCTCTGATGTCCTTCTGAGGTGACTTCCCAGATGGTGTCCTCTCTTTCTACTAGGCCCACTTCCGTTTTCTTCCTAGCTCTTACCACCACCAGATAGGTTAGAGACTAATGTATTGATTGCTTGTGAGCTCCAACTAGAACATCGTGTTGGTGGGGCGCCTGGGGGGCTCAGCCGGTTAAGCATCTGCCTTTGGCCGAGGTCATGATCCCAGGATCCTGAGATCCAGCCCGGCAACCTTTCTCCCTCTCCTTCTGTTCCACGCCCCTTCGCCTCCCTCTGCCTCGCCTCCCTCTGCCTCGCCTCCCTCTGCCTCGCCTCCCTCTGCCTCGCCTCCCTCTGCCTCGCCTCCCTCTGCCTCGCCTCCCTCTGCCTCGCCTCCCTCTGCCTCGCCTCCCTCTGCCTCGCCTCCCTCTGCCCCGCCTCCCTCTGCCCCGCCTCCCTCTGCCCCGCCTCCCTCTGCCCCGCCTCCCTCTGCCCCGCCTCCCTCTGCCCCGCCTCCCTCTGCCCCGCCTCCCTCTGCCCCGCCTCCCTCTGCCCCGCCTCCCTCTGCCCCGCCTCCCTCTGCCCCGCCTCCCTCTGCCCCGCCTCCCTCTGCTTTTAAATTCTTAAAAAAAAAACCACACACAAAAACCCAAACCACAGTGTTGATGAGAGCGGGACTTTTTTTTCACAGCCGTGTCCCAACATCCATCTAAAACAGGGCCAGGCACATAAGAGGCAATGAATGACCACTTGCTAGATACAAGAATGACTGCAAGCTAATAGTAGGGCCTTCATCAGTTCTTGGCTTTTGATATGCATTTCTTTATCAGATTCTTACACCAGTCTAATAAGACAGATGATAGAATCATCCACATTTTATAAACCAGAAAGCTGCCACCGAGAGGTTGAAGAACTTGTCCAAAGCCATGCAGTTTATTAAGATGAAACTTAACTCAAGGGCAAGGTAACCATCGGCCCCACGTTCTTCACCACACTCTACTGCCCTTTGAGATTTTACCTTCCTGACCCTCGATCTCAGATTCTCCAGCAAAGATCACTTCAGCACAAGTCCTTACTTTTGGAAAATAGTTAAAATCTGCTTTTTATTGATCATTTTTAATGGGGAAATTGACCCAAAATAAAAAGCATAATAAAATATTCAGAGAAGCCCAGCGTAGGAAGAAAGCCCATTACAAGATCTACAAGGGATAGGAACAGAGGTAACCTGCTCAAAGATTGTCATTATTTTTGTATTCACTTAAATGACTTCAGAAAAATACTTTGAGATAACTAGTTGGAACACTGAAAAAGCTCAAGCGATTTTCAAAAATGTTAGGTCCTGAGTAAATTAGTACTCGTTTGATCTTCCTGGTTATGTGAGTACCAGGGTGAGGGGAGAGGAAGTCTGTCTGCGTCACCCCTCAAGATCTTGTCACCTCAGAATTGCCTTTTGGGCAATCTTGCCAGTACCTGGAATGACACCATCAGTGGTGACTTCTGTCTCCTGTTAAACAGTTCTCCTGAGGGAGACAACTCTTGAGTGTTCTGTGTCTTTTATGTGAATGTATCCAGTTGCTCATGAAAAGAGTTTCTTAAAGTGGAGAGGGGTAGAATGCACATGAGGACTTGTGTTCCTGAGTGAGGACAGGGAGCCGAAAGCCGGGGAGAAGAGGGAAAGTCAATCAGCAGGTATCCCCCTACTTGGCACATCTAAAGTGGGAATTTAAATGAGTCTGATAACAAAAATAAAAAAAGATGACTTTCTTTAAAAAGTTTCTCTTGGTAAGCTGTTACAAGGTAAATGGAGACATGTCACAAATTGTAAGGGTTTATTTAAGTGTTAATTGATGGGAATCAGGCGGCATCCACTATAGCAAATCGAAAGGAGCTTCGGCGAGTCGCACAAAATGAAAGACTTCCATGGGCACAGGGGAATGGAAACAAGGAAACGAGGTTAAAAAGAAAACCAACAAACAAACAGGTTGGTTCTTGCAAGGTGACTTTCCTTTATGGAACGGCCACGGTCTATCAGGCAGATTACCTAGTGTTGATCGAGGGATTCCAGAGTGACTGGTTTAAGATGCCATTTCTGGGAAAGCCAAAACTACGTCTGTTTGGTGACGTGGCACTTAGCGTAAGCGACTCCATTTTGGGCCGACGCCTCTTCATTCCGCCTGTACGCCCAGCACCTCCTAACTGAGCCCAGTGCCTGGCATGTGGTAGGAGCTCAGTGAATGATGGGTAGATGAGTGTACGGTTCGTAAAATACGCCTCGGGCTCTTCCCTCCCCTCCCTCTTTCCCGTCCTTCAGGCGAGGTTTTACCTTCTCCCTCTCACCAACCTTCTGCCTGGGAAATGAATTTCTTCTCTGTCCAGCAAATATTCCCGTGGTGAATTTTAGGAAGAATTAATCACCTAGAGACAGTAAAATCTATTCAAAAATTTGAAGATTAACATGTCCTCTTCCGTCCTAAAATGTTTTGTATGTTTATCTTACCTCTGTGCGTTTGGCTGATAAGCCTCGGAAAGGTAGGGGCTTCAAAACTTTGCTTCCTTAGTGCTTTCAACATAAATAGAGCTGGTGATTGGGTTTTATAAGGAAACGCCTTTTTTTTTTAAAGATTTTATTTATTTTTAGACAGAATGCACAAACAGGGGGAGGGGCAGAGGGAGAGAGAAAATCCCAGGCAGGCTGCACGCCCCTGGGGGTCGACACGGGGCTCAATGTTGCAACCCCAAGATCATGACCTGAGCTGACACCAAGGGTTGGATGCTTAACCGACAGAGCCACCCAGGTGTCTCAGGAAACGCCATCTTTCAATTGGAGCAAACTAAAGGGAAGCAGGAGAACCAAGACACCAAGGATGGTATCTTAATGCTTCCATATCTCAAAAACAGGATTGGATAGTGCTGGATGAAATAAGCACATTGATCGTTAATAACATACTGATCTCAATCGAATAATTATTTTTTTAAAACGTCCTAATCTGCACATGAAGTGTGTCATCCTACACATACATGTGGGACTTTAGGAAAATGAAAAGTCTATCAAGGGCAATGCCATAGGCTCTCCTTTCTGATGGAGAAGAGCTACGCTTGATGGCTGTGAGACTCCTGAAACTACATTTTGCTTTTGGGTTACGCTGAAATTTTTATTAATATTTTTCCCAACTGCAGAATTTGAGTGTTTTTTTGTTTTTTTTTTGAGGTCGCATTCTATATTCTTCAGCTCGATTTCCTTCCCAAGAATCTGTTCTCACCGCTACTGATAAACCCTGTGGTCTTTCTAAGGCCAAGTCGTTTGAATTGGTTTGTATCTCTTGGAAGGTGTGTGAGCGCGACCACCATGACTCCACATCAGCGTCAACATAATGCAACAGTCCCCACCGCTCACTGCCTTCTCTGCTGGGTTATCACAGGGTTGAAAGTTCATCAGGGTCCCCCTCTAGCCCTCCACCCCCACCCCCTGCTTCACAATCCAATAAATCAACGAGGGGAGAAAAGAAAATCCACCACATACACGGTCAGCAGGATATTGGAAGCCGATGAAGGCAGACTTGAAGATCTTGCTGCTGCAGGTCAGGCTTTGAGCTCCTGTTTGTGGAAGAAATCCGGCCTCGGGTGGGATCTTGTGCGCCGCCATCATGGTAGCCATGGCCGACTAAGCTCACTTGGCCTTGCTGCTTCTGTGGTGTGCTACACGAAAGAGAGCGCAATGCTCGCCTTAAAAAGTGCAAACTTCGGAAGCAAGGGCTCACTCTGGCTCCCTAGGTTGGGGCAATTTTGCTCTGTGTCTCCAGGAAACCTGGTGTTCAGGGTTACAGAGCGGGGTCCCTCTCTTCTTGGCATTTCTTACCCATCACCAACCACCTTCTAGTAAAATCATGACCGAGGTACCCCTTCATGCTGTGTGCAGAGGCACGTGGAAGGTCTCTCTCTGTCCCAAAAGCCAGCTCTAAGTCAGTAGGCACCGGGCACTAGTTAAGCACCCCATAGGTGCTGAATCTTGGCAACACTTCTCTGAGCCTGGGGCCTTTATCATCCCATTTTACCCATGGGCGAGCTGAGGGAAAGCGAGGTCCCGCCCCAGGTAATCAGCTGAAAAATGGCACAATCAAAATTCAAATCCAGGCAACCCGCAGCCAGAGACTGCCCTCGCTCTTAATCCCTGAGCACCAACTTTTACTGCATAAATACCTCCCGGAGTGGACATGTACTCCCGGACAACCGAACCCTCCCACTCCTGTCATACTTTTATTCTCCTTCTCCGCTTCCTCCTCTTTTGTTGGAAGCAAACTTAAGGGTGCTCTCAACTTGGATTTCTCACTTCAACTTGGACCAATAGAATCCCACGCTTTTACTGTCTTTAAACCCATCTTAGATTTTGTGGAACTCGATACTTGCACAAAGAACTACTTAAAAAAAAAAAAAAAAAGCCAAGCTCTGCGCTAAAGTTGCATTATCCTCTTGGGTGCATGAGTCGTACCTAAGAGCTCGCCATCGTCTCCGTAAGCCGGTCTGGGGGAGGAACCAACAGGTCTTTGGCTCTTGAACGCTGCTGGCCTCCGAACCTCATTACGGCAAGTCACTTTTCGAAGCGGGGCTGTAGTTCCTGACAAATGATTGTACGAAGTTTTAAATAAACATACAACATTTACGTTACGCTGTTTCTTGAAATGATTTATCGTCATTTCGTTCTTTTAGTCCTGCTCTCTGGACATAAAAGACATGAGCTTTTGCTGTTTATACAAACCAAATCCTCTGTTTGCTCTGATTAAGCATTCAGGGGTCTTTAGTACAGCACAGGCTTGAGATTGGGGATTATTCCCTCTGGGAGTGGTGGAATTAAATCCATTAGCCAACAGAGATAAGCCAGGGCACCGGAGTTTAATTGCCATTGAAATAGATATGGAGGGTAACACAAATATTGGCAGGGAAACAGCCTGTATTCTCCTCCTCTGCAATGGGGGATCAGGTCCTCGGATCCTGCGACTTGGAGCTTGTCAAAGCCTGCAAGGCTAGTGTTCTGGAAGAGTCAGGGAAAGGCGGGCCATTGTACGGGGAGACCCGTTGGTTCCTGAATCCCTAGATGCTTTGTGCCGGGGGAAGACACTACTCTGATGTGAGGGCACCTCCGTGTTGCCCACTGTGGAGAGACTTCTGCTCTACCTGGTCTAGGCACCTTTGGCACTCAATGGAACGAAATTAAATTTCCCCAAACTGTCCTGCCTCTCAGAATGCATTTTAGAAATACGCAGAAACCACCATCTTCTGTGGCCCCCCACCAGTGACTGGACAGAGAGGAAATTTTCATAGGTCATTTCAATTGGCAGCGTTTGATTTTTCAGTTTCACAATTGGTTGGTCTGTCAGCATTTTCTTCTTCTTTCTATATGTGGATGTTGTAAATGGATCTCGTCACATTCCCCCAGAAGCTGACGCTCCGAGCCAGCCGTGGCCGTGAGATGGGTAACGTGTCCAGTTAGCTCCTACGGAGCAGATATGATGGACTTTGTTGTTGTTGTTTTTAATATCCCTATGGGAGTCTGGTAGATTTTTCACTTCGTTTGGGAAATCTTTACCTTGTCTGGGTTTTAAGTTGAAAACCAGACCCGAAGTGCTCCCTTCCAGGGCACATATATTAAAATTGGAAAAACCAGCTGGGTGGGGGGAACACAATGAAGTCTTGCCATTTTGAGCAATGAGAATTAACATAAACATCCTAGAAAATAGGAGTTTGTCAGAATGAGGGAAACCTTGAATTAAAAATACACGGGCTGATTTCATTTATTTGAAATTGGCAAAACTAATTCATAGTGACAGAAAGCAGATCAGAGTTGGCCTGACACCAGGGGAGAAGGGGAGGGCAGTGATGGACTGAAAAGGAGCAGGAAAGCTTCTGGGAGCGTTAGAAATGTTCTCCATCTTAATTGTAGGAGTTGCACAAATTAAACTGCAAAGAGTACACACTTAAAATGCATTTTATTGTATATAAAGGAATTACTGAGAAGCCATGGAAAACCTTTCTGAATCCTCTTTTTATTTTTCATAAAAAAGAACATGGTTGAACTCCTACTCAAAGAGTCATTAATGGTAGAATGGATTTTTTCCCCCCCAAACAAAAATAATATGTATCCATCAGCTCTCAGTGCTGTAGCTGACAGGCTGAGCTGAGCTTGCCAACTGCTATCTGAGAAGTTTCGGGCTGGCTCTCCCCCAGGCTGCGCACGGTTTTCCTTACTGAGCATGGTGGTGTGATACATTCTCCATCCTAGATCGCCAGGCACCCAAATTAATTGCAAGAGGGATTTTAATCTCCCATACGAACGTGGAAATAAGTATCCGTCAGCTTCGTGCCCAGCCTTTTTTTCTTACCCATGTGGCCGTTGGGGAGCAATTCTGGAAGGTTGTCTGGGTTTTTGTTCACGGAGGCCAGTGAGATGTGGGGCCAGGAAGGTGCTCCAGGTCAGCCCCCCGCTCCTAAAAGCAAGTGGCCTCTAGAAGTTGCTGAAGATGCTGGATGGTGAGCCAGGTACGCAGGTCCGTGCAGCTGCCGGGTCCAGGTCCGAAGGCCACACTGGCTGGGCTGCCCCCTGTCTGGTGGTCAGGCCATCCCACCTGGCTCCTTCCTGCCCTCGCCTGGCACCAGGTGCTCAACACCCCCCCCCAGAACGCGCCCCCTGCGCCCACCACTCTCCCCACCACAGGGGTGCACCTCCCTGGTTGGAGTTTGGGGTTTGTGACGGAACAGTTGACAAGGAGCATTCCCCTAGAGGAGAAGCAGCTAGAGCCCAGCTATTTCTCTCTGTCTGTGGCCCCCCAGGCTCTTGGAGTGTTTACACTAAACTCCAGGCCAGCCGAGAGAATTTACAACCTTATCATGGAATTTTAGCAACTCTTGGCTTGGGGAGGTGGGGAGGGATGTGTGTCTCCCTAGCTCCTTTTCCAAAGGAGACTTCTGGTTTCATGTAGGCTGGTGGTTATTTTCTCTCCTCTCCTCTCCTCTGCCTGAAGTTCCTCTTTGAAGATTTTCTGTCATGTTTATTGGGATAACGAGGACTTATTCTTGACTTCGCTGCCAGTATTATTGTCAGGAGATGATGACTAGAGTAAAGTATTCTTTTAAACACCACAAATTAGATTTAATCAATATAAAGATTGCTACAGATCAGTAGGTCTCTTTTTAAAAACTTAGCATTTATTACATTGTTACTAATACTCAGATTCTATGTAAGGTGTAAAGGACAACGTACAGTGAACATGGAATGTAAGTAAAGAGCCAGTGTTCCGTAACTAGTTCCTTGTAAGATCTTTGAACTCCACTCCCCCCTCGCCCACACCCCCACAAATGTTGCTCCCTGATCCCCAACCTCTCCTACCCGGAATTCTCAGTTAGGACTTTCTTACTATTAAGTGAATTTACCATGGGCTTCCATCTGTAAAGATGTGGTTTTTGGAACTGTTCATGTTTTTGAGCTTTCTATACATAAAATATTAAACCTATTCTTTATGGCCTGTTTTCACGCAACATGACGTAGCTAGGAGTCCTTTTTCCTGCTGCATGTAGCCTGATCTAATTCACTCTTCCATTCTGTTGATGATGGGTCTCCAGGTCACTCTCGATCGCTTCTATTACAATAGTGCTGTTGGGAAAATTTGTATACATTTCTCCTGATAGGTCATCTAGAATTTTCTAGGCCTAGGGATCTGTGGCTGGGAGTGGAATGACTAGGTCACAGGGATGTGCATGTTTATTGATAGTACATAATTGTTTTCCATACGGGCTGCACAGATTCCCTCTCGGCAGCAATGTATATGGAAGTTGTGCCAACTCCGCTGATAGTTTCTATTGTCAGGTATTTGGTTTTGTTTTTGCCAGTTGAGTGGTAAGAAAACGGATCCTTACGGTGATTTTAAGTTGCATTTCTCTGGTTTATCCTGAGGTTGCATATCTTTCGTTGGCCGTCTGGATTTCCTCTTCTGTGAAGGGCTGTTTTCCATTGCCCATTTCCGCTTGTTAGTTTCATATTTTGCAAATATTTTCTCTTGATTTGTGGCATGTCGTTTCACTGTCTTCATGGTAAATTTTGATGGACTGAGGTTCTTAGTTTAAGGTAGTTTCCTTTATCAGTCTTCATAGAGTCAGGTTTTTGCTATTGCTGTTTTGGTCTTATTTAAGGAAACCCTCCTTTAATCCTAGGTTATAAAGATAGTCTCCCATATTTTCTAACCATTTTATAACTTTGTACATTTAAGTCTCCCACCCACCTGGAATTGATTTTCATGTGGCGTGAGGTACAGACTGAGTTTCGTTCTTTACCATCTGGGTATCCAGTTGTCTCCAGTGACTTTTATTAAAGTCCCTGAAATGCAATGGCTATGGTCAAAAACTGTGTGTGTGTGTGTTTTCTGGGCTCCCTCTTTTGTTCCTTTGATCAATTTCTCTATGCCTAATTTGATAACATACGGCATCAGCTATTACAGTTTTATTGTAAATAGTGATATCTATTAGATTCCCTCTTGACCCCTTGATATTTCACATAAATATTAAAATCAGCTTGTCGGTTTCATGATAAAAAAAACTTCAGAGATTTTTATTGGAATCTTACTGAATCTAAGTACCATTTGGGGGAACACTGGCTGACAGCTTAATGATGTTGAACCTTTCAATCCATGAACATGGTATATGATTTGATTGAAGCTTTCCTTAATGTATTTCAAAAAAGCATTATAATTTTCTTCATATACATTGTACACCTCTTTTCTTAAATTTATTCCTAGAATATTAATACTTACGATGATATATTAATATTTAAAAAATTCATTGGTGGAGTAGAGAAAAGGAATTGATTTTTTTTTTTTTTTTGTCCTTTGATTTTTGTATCTAGAAACTTGGAGTTCTTTGTAGATTATTTTCCTTTACACAGTCGTTTTATGTGGGAAAATAGTTTTCTTACTTTCCAATTCTTATTTATATTTCTTGCTTTAACTGGAGAAAGGTTGAATAGAATTAATAATAGCAGGCAACTTTGTCTTCTGACTTTAAAAGGAATGCTCTCAACATTTCACCATTATATGTAATGTCGTCTGTAGAAACTCTTTATCAGTGGTAAGTATAGCTCTATTCCTTCTTGGATAAGATGTTTTTATTATGACTATATATTCAATTTTGTTCAGCATTTTTTCATTACTGAGATAATCACATGGCTTTCGCCTGTTACTGTGATAAATTTCTGTAGTTGATTTTCTAATGTTAAAATAACATTGCAATGTGGAAAAAAACCTCAACTTGAACATGATATATAACTTATTTACATCGTTGGGTTTGGTCTGCTAATAGTTTCTTAGGCTTTTTCTGTCTAATGTTCCAGGTCTTTATTTCATAGAAGCAAAATAATTTTACCAGTGTTTACCCAGTCTCAATGATACTGAACCTGAGAAGACTAACTTAAAAAAACTATTTGCCCCATTGTGACCTGGAAACGTAAACGTCAAATAAAAGTCTTTCATGAGTATATGCTTGGTGTTTCACTCCCCAAATTTATTCTGTCCCTCTGACTTTTAAACCTCGAATTCATTATCTCAGCAACTTTTCAGCCAGCATGAGAGAAAACTAAATTTGAAGGTGATGCTTCAAAGTGATAGTTGGAGACTCCCAATTTTCACCTGGTTCCTAAGGACCTTTGGCCATAAGGAAGCATCTGGATTTTGTATCTACAAAAATGATACAGCCACTTTATTTTTGTGCTTCCAAGTAATTGTCCTTATTAGATTGCCAGGCCTGCCTGGCTTCACCTCACAATTGACTCATCCGCCTTTTTAGGACTGCCTGTGCAGGGTCTTGTCCTAATCGGGTCTGCCCTAGTGCGCATGCTCTGTGTTGGGTCCGCGGCGCACGGTGCACTCCATAAATAGGGACCCATGGTCGAGGTCTTGAATAAACACGCTGTGAGGGTCAGTGGTAAAAACCAGTGTCTCAGGCCTTCATGCTTCTCAACAATCACTTAAGAATTCAAAAACATTTGTCTAGCTTTGCAGTCAGGCTTCCCACAGGGGAGTAAACAACCCCGAGCTAAAGACGCATGCTCTGGAAAACGAGCTGAGCAGCAGAGCCCTCACGTGAATTCCTGAGATAACATGGAAGGCAGGACATAGGTTCAATCTCAGCTGGCTCCCAGGGTCTCTCTTGCTAACGCTCCAGTTGACTTTTAAGAGGACTCAAACCTTTCGTTTTGTGAGTGATCCCTTTTGGGCTGGGATCCCTTTTATGGCAGTCGGACTGAGGCCCTTCATTTTATTAGAAGTGTCAGTGGACATGGTTGTTTGGAAATGAGAATGATTGAACAGGGCCATTATGTGGAAGAATTTTTGAAAAGTGAGAGCATAGCTAAAACAAACACTATTTTTAAACCTGCATCTGTTGACCTTGGGAACCACAAAATCATCATTTACTGACTCCTGCTGCTCGGCTTGCCATTGTTCGGGTGAACACGGGTGGCAAAACGTAGCTTTCGCTGGGGACCCCTAATCGGCTTGGCTGGTAATGGGACCCACCGCTCTCCGTCCAAAACCCTGTTCCACACGTCTTGGTTTCCTACTACAGAATAAAGGGGTTGGGGGTGGGGAAGTGGGCAGGTGAAAGCCGCTGAGAGTGAAGGTATCTCTCCAGGGTTCCATGAGAAGCCCTTGAAATGAACTCCCAGAGCAGGGGGAGAAACGCTCTATGTTACTGATACTATGATTTAAAATATTCTAGTAAAAACCTCTAGATGAGAGACACATGTGGATGCCCTATATTATGTTGAGTTTAATTAACTGTAAGTTATTACCCTATCTTGAGTTTGCTTAAAAGACTCCAGCAGAGGGGAGACCAGAAAGACATGGGGAATAGAGTGAGAGAATGAGGAGGAGGATGGAGGCTGCGGGTTGGATAGAGGAGAGTTTGTTAAACTGTTCTCTCGACTTTGAAGAAGGTTTGACATTTTCCACACTGAATTTTTTTTTTTTAATTCACTGGTTAAAATGGGCAAAAGATAATGGCCTTGCATAATTAACGCAAGTCACCCCTGGTGCCATGATGCTCTCCTCAGACCCCCTTCAGGAGTGAAAGCATATTCTCCAGCTTCTGGGCTACACCCCACCAAATCCTCCACCACCAGCCCTTAGGTGGGTTGAGGAGGGAGACACTTGACCCAAGGTAGTGCACTCTTTCTGGGGTGGCCTCCTCAAGTGACACACTGATGTGGGGTAATGTGGCCCAGTGTCTTACTCCGTCCCAGCTGAAGCTTCCATTGAGATGGCCTTGTGGCCCTTGATCTCCCTCTGGCCAAACCCGTGTCTGTCCCATCCCTCCCAAGAGCACTTCCTAATGAACTTCCTTGGGCTCATCTCTGATTCAGTCTGCTTCCTGGGGGAACTGAGGCCTTGATAGAACTATCAACACAGAATCAGAGAAACAGGCCAAAGTGCTTTCTCAGTGCAAATGCCTCATTTTATAGGTAAGGAAATTGCACACGAAAGGCGTCCTATGACTTGTTCAATACCAGTCACTTAACTAGTTCTACCTCAGTAGAACCCACGATACCCAACTCCCACAGGTCAGGCCGTTGCTCTGTTTTAAACATGTCACTGATTCACACGGGCCCATTTTGAAAATAAGTTGCTTAGTTGGTAGTGTTTGGCCTTGCAGCGTGATGGCCAAGGGACACTAATATGTCCTATCATTTTGACTTCTTTTAACACAATAGTTGGTGGAAGGTCATTAGCAGCAAGCACGTTTATTGTCACGTATACTTGGAAGATGAGTGCAGGATTTAGGCCAGATTTGTTGCATTTTTCTTTTTCTTTTTTTTTTTTTTTAAAGATTTTATTTATTTATTTGACAGAGATAGAGACAGCCAGCGAGAGAGGGAACACAAGCAGGGGGAGTGGGAGAGGAAGAAACAGGCTCATAGCGGAGGAGCCTGATGTGGGGCTCGATCCCATAACGCCGGGATCACGCCCTGAGCCGAAGGCAGACGCTTAACCGCTATGCCACCCAGGCGCCCCTGTTGCATTTTTCTGCTTCAGTATGTTCCATGTGTTGGCTTTATCTTCCAATCCTGAGAAGGCTGCTGTGACTCCGGACATCACATCCACCCACAACAAGGCAGAAAAAGGTGTGTGTATTAATAACAGTAACATTATTTATATAGTGATGAATCACTAATCTCTACTCCTGAAAACAATACTGCACTCTATGCTAACTAACTAGAATTTAAATAAAAATTGGAGAAAAAATAGCCATCACATTATTGAGTGACTATTTGTTAGTGAGAAAAATCTTCCCCAGAAGCCCCTCAGCAGACTTCTTCTCAGAGCCCCCTGGGTCTTAGACCCATGCTCTAGCTATAACAAGGCTGGGGAACTAGTTAGGATTGAAGACCTCTCTAGGGAGATGAACCTCGCTAACAAGGAACATGGAGGGCTGGAAGGTTAGACAACAGAGTGATCACCACATCAGGCTAATTATCATCACGTCACAATATGTGCTCGACCATGTACAGCTGTTGATTGGATGTAATACCATTTAATTAGCACCTATAATCGACAGATCTTCACCTTGGGGACTTCACTGGCCAGATGAAGTGGCCTATAGTTGAAGCACAAACTTGAAACAAGTTTGCTCTAAGA
This sequence comes from Ursus americanus, assembly GCF_024610735.1. Classification (NCBI taxonomy): domain Eukaryota; kingdom Metazoa; phylum Chordata; class Mammalia; order Carnivora; family Ursidae; genus Ursus; species Ursus americanus. The sequence continues at coordinate 67,348,291 of NC_142131.1, read as the reverse complement.
ATCCTCTGCGCTCTGCCTATTTATTTCTTCCCACCCCCAACCCTGGCAATTACTGATTGTTTTACTGTCGCCAGAGTTTGGCCTTTTCCAGAATATGTATTTTTATATTTCACTGAAACAGAGGCACAATTATTTTTTTAAAGGATGGAGCTTCTCTGAACGAATTAATACGCAATTTTTACTTTTTCAGTGCAAGGTATTTTTACATGTATAATCAATTATTAGGATAGTAAGACTAAGAAAATTGAGTCTGGAAGTGATTGGATTAACTTGTGTATAAAACTTGAGAAGATATGATTGGGGGAAAATAGCCAATCTAGGATAGAACATGCCAAGAAAAATAAACGCAGACATTTTACCTGTTAACAAAATGGTGGGCTTGGTGGGTGGCAGGAGAATGAAACACAAATAATTGGAGGTTTTCCATTTTTCCTTTATCTGTGACTGAAAGTTCTCCACCATCTGTCACAAGTAGATAGAACTTGTCTACTCGTGTCTGGGTATTTGGTTCAAGGAGCCCTGGTTTGACACTGTGTTACAATTTGCACTTTATAATTCCCCACCAGTATCTCCAATAAAGAGATCGGAGTTGTTCATTATTGTATTATCCAAAATGCCTAGCATAGTTGTTGGTAATCTGGTAAATGTATATGGATTATTTTAGACACAGCAAATAACAAGGCAGAGCCTGAGTGATTTTAAGTTCACGGCGTATACAGTTACCAGTGACATAGCTACAATGTAGGGAAAAGTTATTGTCCTAAATGTTTGGTTTGAATACTCTGGTTTGGTTCGGTTTTGTTTTTTCCTCAAACAAGACACCATCCGATAAAACAAAACTGTCCAGCATGTCTCCCCAGCAGCTCCCCACTTCATGCAGCTACTAATAAGCATGTCACCTATAGTCAAAAATGGCTGCTGAGGTTCAGGGAGGAGCTGAGGCCTAACCGTGGGATGTGGAGCTCCCCTACTGGATTATAAAACCCTTGAGGGCAGGGACTCTGTCACAGTCACCCTTACGCAAATTGCTGATGCTGGATATTAGCATATTGAAGAATGTCAGTCAGTGTTTGCAGCTGGTTATGACTCTGCCTTTCCTCCTTTTTTCTCTGTTACTTTTTCTTCTTTCTTTTCCTTCCTTCCCTTCCTACCCTTCCTTCCCTTCCTTCTTTTTTCTTAAAGATTTTGTTTATTTGAGAGAGAGAGAACTTGAGCTGAGTGAGGGGCAGAGGGAGAAGCAGGCTCTCCACTGAGCAGGGAGCCCATGTTGGATCCACTCAGGGATCATGACCCGAGCTGAAGGCAGATGCTTAAGCGACTGAGCGCCCCTTTCTTTCTTTTCCTTGTCTTCACTCCATCACTATAAAAAGTGTATCCGTCTCCTTTTTTCTTCAACACGTGTCTCCCTGCCTGACAGTAGGAGAGTAGACTGCATTTAACCTTGCCAGGGGCAAGCAGAACGAAGTCGGTTAGGAAGAAAGATTTCTTGACTCTGAAGGATCTTAAACCCTGAGACAGGTGGATGAGAAAGATTGTAGTGTTTGTCCCGGAGATCTTTGAAAAATAGAGAATATTTAGAAGGATTCAGGGGTAAACTCTACCTAGAGATCGAGCTTAACATTCTGTACTTACGTACAGACTTGTTTTTCTTGTTAGAAAAGTTACCCATGGGGCGCCTGGGTGGCGCAGCGGTTGGACGTCTGCCTTCGGCTCAGGGTGTGATCCCGGCGTTATGGGATCGAGCCCCACATCAGGCTCCTCCGCTATGAACCTGCTTCTTCCTCTCCCACTCCCCCTGCTTGTGTTCCCTCTCTCGCTGGCTGTCTCTATCTCTGTGGAATAAATAAATAAAATCTTAAAAAAAAAAAAAAAAAAAAAGAAAAGTTACCCATGTTCCTTGCCAAAAAAATAGTACAATCTAGGGTTTATGAAAAGCAAAAGAATGACCATACTCACCCCAAGTAAAAAGAGCTACAGTTAGTTTTTTAGTGTATTTTTTGGTCTTTTTAAAAAATGTATCGACTCATCATTTATTCAACAAATTCTCAATAGATGCCTACCAATTTTCTAAATCATAATAAAAGGAAAGTGGTGTCATATAGTAAAAGGTATTAAGGGCATAGAAAAAAATAGTGCAGCTTGACTAAGGTGATCAGAGAGACTGGGACAGAAAGGAGGGCATTGCATTTTTTTTAATAGAGAAGAGAGAGAGTTTTATTGTCAGTGGGATCCTTGATTTTTAAAATTTGAGATACAGTTGACATATAACATTAACTTCCGGTGTACAACAATGATTTAACATTTGTACTGAGAAATGACCACAGTAAGTCTCGTTAACATTTGTCACTATACATAGTTAAAAATTTTTGTGTGCTTGGTAAGAACTTTTACAATTGACTTGGTAGGTTTTAAATACGCAGTACCGTATTAACTATATTCACCATGCCCTACATTTCATCCCCATGAAATTTGTACCTTCTGACCCCCTTCCACCTTTTCACCTACCTCTCCACCTCTGGCAACCACCGATCTTTTCTTTGTATATTGAACTCGCAAAAAAATGGAGTTTTTTCCATTTCCCTCTTATTCTTTTTTTTTAAATTCCACGTAGAAGTGAGATAATACGGTATTTGCTTGGCTTTGCTTAGCATAATGATCTCAAGGACTGTCCATGTTGTTGCCAATGGCAAGATTTCGTTCTTTTCATGGCTGAATAATATTCCATTGTGCATCCATACCACATCTTTGTCCATTCATCTGTCGGGACACACAAGCTGTTTACGTGTCTTGGTTATCGTAAATAATACTGCAATAAACATGGAGGGTGCATATACCGTTTCGAGTTAATGTTTTCATTTTCTTTGGATAAACAGCTGGAAGACCGATAGCTGTGTTATATGGTAGTTCTATTAATTTTTTGAGAAGCCTCTGTACCATTTTTCCTACTGGTTGCACCCATCGACTTTCCCACCCAAGTGCACAGGTTTCTCTTGATTCTCCATCCTCACTAACACTTGTTATTTCTTGTCTTTTTCATACTAGACCTTGTCACAGGTATAAGGTGATACCTCTTTGTGATTTTAATTTGCATTTCCCTGATGGCGAATGATGTTGGGCATCTTCTCATTTACTTGCTGACCAACTGTCTGTCTTCCTGGGAAAAATGGCTATTCAGATTTTCAGGCTTTTAGAGTAAAATAGTCTAAAAAGACTAAAACAGTCCTTTTTAATTGGACTATTTGGGATAGTCCAATTTTTTTCTTTTTCTGTTGAGTTGTTTAAGTCTTTATATGTTTTGGATACTAGACCCTCACCAGATACTTGATTAGCAAATATCTTCTCCCATTCAGGAGGTTGCCTTTTCATTATGTTGATGGTTTCCTTTGCTGTGTAGACGCTTTATAGTTGGATATAGTCCCACTTACTTATTTGGACTTTTGTTGCTTTTACTTTGGTATCAAATTGAAAAATTCATTGCCGGGACCAATGTCAAGGAATTTATCCCGTTGTCTTCTAGGAGTTTTATGGTTTCAGGCTTACATTCAAGTCTTTAATCCACGTTGAGTTATTTTTCTGTATGGTGTATTAAAGTGGTCCAGTTTGATTCTTTTGCTTGTGGCTGTCCAGTTTTCCCAGCACTGTTTATTCAAAAGGTCATCCTTCCCTCCTTGTATATTATTGACTCCTTTGTCATAAATTAAATGACCATATATGTATAGGTTTATTTCTGGGCTCTCTGTTCCTTTCCATTGATCTATGCGTCTACCCACGCTTTGCTTTACAGTTTGAAATCAGGGAGAATGATGCTTTCAGCTTTGCTGTTCTTTCTCAAGATTGCTTTGGCTGTTTGGGGTCATTTCAGGATCCATACAAACTGTAGGATTGTTTATTCTGTTTCTGTGAAAAATGCCCTTGGAATTTAATCTTTTCTTTTCTCTCTCTCTCTCTCTCTTTTTTTTTAAGTAAGCTTTACGCCCAATATGGGGCTTGAACTCACAACCCTGACATCAAGAACCATATACGTACTGACGGAGCCAGCTAGGTGCCCCCCTCCCACCTTTTCTTCTTTTGTGTCATTGGAATCTTGATAGGGATTGCTTGAAATTTGTAGATTGCTTTGGGTAGTATAGACATGTTAACAATACTCTGAATCCATAAGCACGGAATATCTTGCCACTTATTGGTATCTTTTTTTTTTTTTTCATGAATGTCTTGTAGGTTTCAGCATACAGGTCTTTTACTTTCTTGATTAAATTTACTCCTAGGTATTTTTAATTCTTTTTGATGTAATTATGAATGAGATTATTTTCTTCATTTGTCTCTCTGATAGTTCATTAATAGTATACAGCAACACAACAGTTTTTGGTATATAGATTTTTTTGTGTCCTGCAGCTTTACTGAATTTGTTGAGGATTTCTAACATTTGCTTTGGATGGAATCTTTAGGGTTCTCCCTATATAGTATGATCTTCACGTAGGGATAATTTTACTTCTTTAATTTTCTATTTAGATGTCTTTCATTTCTTTTTCTTGCCTAATTGTTCTGGCTAGGACTTCCAGTACTATGTTGAAAAAAGTGAACGCAGGGGGCACACTTACCTTGTTTCTGATCTTAGAGGAAAAGTTACAGCTTTTCATGCTTTACAGCTTGTCATGCGTGGTTTCTTATGTTGAGGTATTCCCTCTATGTTGAGGTATTCCCCACTGTGTTGACATTTTTTATCATGAAAGATGTTGAATTTTATCAAATGGTGTTTTTGCATTTATTGAGATAATCATAGGACTTTTGTCCTTATTTTGTTAAGGTGTCACATTGATTAATTTGTGGATGTTGAATCATCCTTATATCCCTGCAATAAATCCTACTTAATCGTGGTGTATTATATACTTAATGTATTATTGAATTTGTTTTGCTCAGTTTTTTTTAGTGTTCTGTGTTCATCAGGGGTTCCTTGTAATTTTCTTATCCTGTGGTATCCTTGTCTAGTTTTGGCTTCCCGGTAATGCTGGCCTCATAAAGTTGGTTTGGAAGTGTTCCTTTTTTGAATTTTTTGGGGAAAAGTTTGAGAAGTATTGGTATTCTTTGAGTGGCTAGTAGAATTCACCAATGAAGCTGTCTGCTCCTCTGACTTTGACTCGTTGGGAGGTTTATGATTACTAATTCAATCTACTAGTAGTTTTTACTAGTAGTAGTTCTGCTCTGGATTTGGGGTTTTGATTTTGTTTTGTTTTTTATGATTCAGTTGTGGTGGGTTGTATGTCCCCAGGAATTCATCGATTTCTGTTAGGTTGTCCAAGTTGTTGGTACATATTGGCGCACAGCAGCCTCTTAAGATATTTTCTGTTTCTGATCAATTGTAATGTCTCCTCTTTGATATCTGATTTTATTTAAGTCAGACTTCTCTCTTTTTTCTTGATGCATCTAGCTAAAGGTTTGTCAATTTTATCTTTTCAAAGAACCAGCTCTTGTTTCATTGTTCTTTCCTACTGTTTGTCTTTATTTTTTTTTTTTAGTCTCTATTTAAAATTTTCCACTCTGATCTTTGTTACTACGTTTTTCTTCTAACTTTGAACTTCACTTGTTCTTCTTTTTCTAGTCACTGAAGGTGTAAAGTTTGGTCGTTCACTGGAGATTTTTCTCCTTTATTGATAAAAGTGATTTACTTACATCACCACCTTCTCTCTGGCAACTGCTTTTGCTCCATCTCAAAAGTTTGCCCTTTCATGTTTCCATTTTCATTTTTCTCAAGTTATTTTTTAAACTTCTCTTTTATTTCTTCTTCGACTTGGCTGTTCGGTAGCATGTTGTTTAATCTCCACATGTGATTTTTCAGTTTTCTTTAAATTGATTTCTGGTTTCTAACCATCGTGGTTAGAAAAGATGCCGATGTGGTTTTTACAAGACTTCAATGTTACTAGGTTTGTTAAGACTTGTGTGTGTGTGTGTGTGTGTGTCCTAATGCGAGGTCTATGCTGGAGAACAGTCCATGTGTGCTTGAGAAGAATGTGTGTCCCGATGCTTTTGGGTGGGATGGTGTGTATGTCTGAAGTCCATCTGGTCTCCTGTGTCATTTAAAGCTGATGTTTCTTTACTGTGTTTTGTTTTTGGTTTCTGTTTTGTTTTTTGTCTGGATGATCGATTCATTGATGTAAAGGGGCATTAAAATCCCCTCCTATTACTCTAAAGCTATCTGTTTCTTCCTTCAGGTCTGTTACTATTTTCATTAGCCTTTTTGGTGCTCCTATGTTGAGCGAATAAATATTTACAAATGTTATATTCTCTTCTGGGATTGACTCCTTTATCAGTGTGTAATGCCCTTCTTCGTCTCTGATTATGGCCTTTCATTTAAATTCTATTTTGTGTAAGTGGAGCTGCTACAGCTTTATTTTGGTGTCCATTTCATCTTTTTCCATCCATTCATAAGTGTGTATCCTTACCAGTGAAGTGAGGATCTATAGGCAACACGTAGATGAGTCGGGATTATGATGCTAAGGGGTTTGATCAGGGAAAGCCTTACAGAAAAGGTGGTATTTGAAGAAAGATGTAATTTGAATCATTTTGGAGAACTACACAAGTTTTTGGAGGATAATGTTACTCTTTCAAATGTGCTTATTTCATAGATGCACATTATTCTATTTTTGGAATGAGCATAATTTTATTTAACCCTGTGGCTGGACCCTTATATCAATGCTGTTCATTTTTTTCAGTGGTATCTATCAATAAATATAACATTGGTGACATCTTTATTCAGGTGTTGGAATTAACAATGTAAAAGTGAGCTTTATCTCAGAAAAGATGAGGCAGCACTAAGGTAAAAATGTTAAATTTTTGTTAAATGTTGCAAGGTTTTCCCAGCTGTCATTTACTTTGAATCTGTTGATAATGTTTTTAAAATAGTAGAAAGGGAAGAATGAAGGGGGGGGGTAAACAGAAGGGGGAATGAACCATGAGAGACTGTGGACTCTGGGAAACAAACTGAGGGCTTCAGAGGGGAGGGGGGTGGGGGATTGGGATAGACCGGTGATGGGTAGTAAGGAGGGCACGTATTGCATGGTGCACTGGGTGTTATACACAACTAATGAATCATGGAACTTTACATCAAAAACTAGGGATGTACTGTATGGTGACTAACATACATAATAAAAAATTATTATAAAAAATAAAAAATAGTATTAAGATTCGTTGTTGAAATTTTAGAAAACAAAAAACAAGCAAAAGAAAAGTTGAAATACGTATGATCACATCTTCCACCATCAATCATATTTTGTCCAAATACATATTTAGTTTGTATCCTATTAAACATACTGTTACAATTTTCATTTAAATAACTGAACATTTTTAAAGTATTTAAGTGCTTTACTCAAATATATTTTAGGTTACCACTTTTAAAGTACTCTTTTATGACATAATTTTGTGATAAGTGTAGACACTTCATAGTTGGGCCATTGCATAAACTATCCCCATTTTACGAACTGAAATGTCTAATTTATCACTGTTGTAAAATCCTTTCACATACATCCTTACGCACAACTCTTATTATTTCCTTCTATAATAAAGACATAAATCTTTCATCTGTGTTGCAAATATTTTCCCTGGTTTGTTGCTTTCCTTTTTGTTTTATTTATGTTGTTTTTTGACTTGAAGAAATTAAATCTATCAATCGTTTCCTTAAGGGATTCTTCTTTTATGTTTTCAAAGACCTTTAGCACCCTGAGGTTTTGGGTTTTTTTTTTTTTTTTAAACTCTTTTTTCCCTGGTGGGATTTATTTTGGCCTATGGTATGACATTTACTGAACTGACTCTATTTCTTTTGGAATAGTTATAGCTTGGTTAACCTTCAATAGGCCTTTCTTTTCTTTATTTTGTTATTCTGTCAGTCAGGACTGACCTGAATACTCCTTCAAACCATATGTAGGAGCAAAGGTGGGGCTTTATTGGCATTCCAAGTATTGACATCCTTGGGCACAGGAAGCTGTTGGATTATAAAAGGAAAATGTTTCAAGGAGAAGAAATCAGTATGTAGAATTAAAAATTTTTAATGAGACTTGGTAGGAAAAGCTCTGAATGCATAATTCCAGGGAAAAAAATTTAATAGAACCGTGAATTTCAAAACACCATGTTACATCTTCTTAGGAGTTGTACAGACTAGACGCACAACCTATGGAAAGTTGGTGTCCCCACTAGGACTTACATAAATGTATCAACAAGTACTCTCTCATTGCTTCCAGAATATCAGGAATGTAATAATGAGAGCTGCCATTTAGTGTATTCTTACCACATGCAAGGCATTGTGCCAGGCACTTCACATGTGGTATTTATTTAATCCACACAGCGTTCTAGGAGGGAGATGTTAGCAGGATCCCTCCTTCCCAGATGAGGAAACGGAGCCTCAGCAGAGTAGAGAATTTCTGAGATGCCACAGCTAGCCGACTGAATGGAAAGGACTCCTCAACTTTTTCCTTTCCCTTTTTTTTTTTTTTTTAAGATTTTATTTATTTGAGAGAGAGCCAGGGGGAGGAGCAGGGGGCGAGGGAGGGAGAGATTCTCAAGCAGATTTCCCACTGAGCGAGGAGCCTGATCCGGGGCTTGATCCCATGACCCCGCGATCACGATCTGAGCCAAAATCAAGAGTCAGCCGCTCAACCAACTGAGCCACCCAGGAGCCCCCGTCAACTTTTTCTACACAAAATTTAATCAGTGCAATAATAAAAATAAAAATGGGGAAGTCCTTATTGGACACATGATATGATGCTGCCAGCTTTTGTTCTCTAGGATATGCCTGAAAAATTCGAGGTGGCTTAAGGTATACCTGACCAGTAACAACTATATTTGATAAGTGAATCATATTTCATAAAGTATTTTCACCCAACAGAGGGGATGGTTACAGCATAACTCCTTTGAAGGGTGTATGGTTGGGGTCATTACCATTTGGACAGCTGAGAAAGCAGAGGCGCTGAAAGGTTAAGTGGCAGAGTTGTTACTTAAACCATGACTTAGAACTCTGCCCTCGATGATTCCCCTGATTCATACATTGCAAGTTTAGGGGGTTTCTCTTACGGAATTTATTTGATCCAAACCTCAAAGCATTATGACTGTTTTTTGTCATTGATATTACCTGACTGCGAATTTTTCCACAACTAACAAGCTGGATTTTTAAGTTCTCACTACTGTTATGATCTAGGCTATCTGATACTTTGACGTATTGAATATGAAATATCATGCATGCTCTTTCATCCAGTTCGTCCTCTAGTGAACGAATTATGTTATTTGGACTTGTCCATTTGCTGTGTTTTTTGAGGACCAAAACCAAAATTCTATAATGTTAGTAAACATATTGCAGCTGTGATTCCTTAATTTTTCATTATCACTACCTTCATTTTTTTGGTACTGTATACATTTACAGAAAAAAAATGACTTTGCTCTACGTAGAAATAGAGAAAAATTACAATAAGTGCATTAACAACAGCAACTTCTGAGCACTTTGTGAAAGAACAGTAATTTTACAGGGAATAATTAACAAAAAGGCATTCTTAAGGTTTGTTTGAATCTTTCATGGCCTGTTCAAATGCTAGCTCTTCCGTGACCTTCCGGCTCTAAAATACTCCTCTGAGTACCATTATAATAATTTGTAATATCAGAGAGGGAGAAAAACCGTGAGAGACTCTTAACTCTAGGAAACAAACTGAGGATCGCTGGAGGGGAGGTGGGTGGAGGGATGGGTAACTATGATGGGCATTAAGGAGAGCACATGCTGTGGTGAGCACTGGGTGTTACACGCAACTGAAATATTATTGAATTCTACATCTGAAACTAATGATATACTGTATGTTAGCTAATTGAATTTAAATTAATAAGATCATCATTAAATAATCAAAAATGGAAAATGAAAAAAAAAGTTTTAACAATGTGTTGTAGCACTAAAACCGTGGTATACCTTGTTGAGTGGTGAGTTGTGTATGTGTCTGTTTAGATTACAACCCTTTTGGGGTGGGCTCTATGTCCTCATCTTTTTGTCACTATAGTCTAGTGCTTGACACAAAAAGTGAAATTGAGTAAGAGGTGATCAAGCTTTAAATAGTAGATGGATAATCCTACTTGAAGGGCTTTGGTGGATAGACATTAACATACAGGGCATACTAAACCAGAATGCAAGTACACCTTAATTAAAGCTAGCTCTAAAATGAAAAGGGCAATTTAAATATTTTTAAATAGAACAGAAAATTAAGTCTATTGTAGAAATAGGATATGTATTATAACTTAAGATTATACAAAATTTTTGTGAACAAATTAATGTCTATTTTCCACTATTAGTTTAAGACTCTGATACCAAGGTCAAAACTCGTTCTACAAAAATCGAATGTGGGGGAAGGAGAAGTAAAAGTGTAAGGTTTAGGAAATAAATTGAAGATAAGTTTTCATATTCAAATAGAGTGTTATAATTTTAAGATTTTATGTAAGTCTCATGGTAAGCACAAGGGGAAAATATTACATAGAAGAATATGATAAAGAAATTAAAGCAGACTTACACCGAAAGACATCAAAACATGAAAAAGGACAGCAGACAAGAACCAAGGGACAGTGGATCTAGAAAATGACGAGAAAACAATTGACCAAATGGCCATACTAAGTCCCTACCTATGGATAATTACTTCAAATCTGAAAAGATGACATTGTCCAGTCAAAACACATAGGCTGGCCGGCTGGATTAAAAAAAAAATGCAGTGATAGTCTCCCCACAAGAGAATTACGAGCCTTAAAAGACACACATAGGTCAAGAGTGAAGGATTAGAAAGTCATTTCAAGAAAATGGTAACAGAAAGAAGCAGGGGTAACTATATTTAGATCACACAAAATACAATCAGTAAAAAGAGGCAAAGAAGGTCATTAGATAATATTAAAGGGGCAGGCCATCAAGATGATAAAACAATTGTAAATATTTCTGAGCTGGACATCAAGAGACAGAGCAAAAACTAACAGAGCCAGTAAGAGCCATAAACAGTAATGCAGTCCTACTCAGGGTCTTTGATACCCACTCAAAAATGGGTAGATCATCCAGACAATAAGGAAACAGTCATTTTGAATAACACTGAAGACCCAGTGGACCTAACAGGCATATACAGAACATTCTATCCAACAATGAAATATACATTATTCTCAAGCATACATGAAACATTTTCTAGAGTAAATCCTATGTTAAGCCACAAAACAAGTCTTAGGAAACTTAGAAAGACTGAAATCATGCCAAGTATTTTCTCTGATGATGCTGGCATTAAACTGGAAATCAGTAGAAAAGGAAACCCGGAAAATTCATGAACACATGGAAATTAAACAGCAGTTAACTGAACATTGAATAAATCAAAGAAGAAATTAAAGGTGAGATCTCCTGAGATATTGAGAAGGAAATATAACATACCAGAATTTTTAAGATGCAGCAAAAGCAGTCCTAGGAGGAAAGTTTGTAGCAATAATACCAGCATTATGAAAAAAGAAAGATCTCAAACAACCAAACTCTGCACTTTCAAGTACTAGAAAAACTAGAACAAATCAAGCCCAAAGGTAGCCTAAGGAAAGAAATCATGAAGCTTAAGAGCACAAATAAATGAACAAGAAGAAAAACACCAGGCAAGATTTAAAAACTAAGAGTTGTTTCTTTGAAAAGATAAAATTGATAAGTTCTTAAGTAGAATAACCATGAAAAAGAGAGAAAACATAATTAGCACAGAAATACACAGGACCATAAGAGGTCGTTATGAACAAGTGTAGGCCAACAAACTGGACAACCTAGAAGAAATTTAAAAATTGTTAGAAATGTACAATTTATCAAGACCAAATCAGGAAGAGAATCTCAGAAAGTCTGAATAGACCAATTACTAGTAAGGGGACCGAATCAGTAGTAATAAAATTGCCCAACAAAGAAAAACCCAGGATTAGATACCTTCACTAGTGAATTTTAGCAAACATGTAAAGAATTAACTCAATCCTTCTCAAACTCTTCAAAAAATTGGAGAGGCGGGATTCCCCCCAAACTCCTTTTATAAGGCCATTATTATCCTAGTACCAAAACCAAAAGAGGCTACTCCTAGAAAAGAAAACTACAGGCCAATATCTCTGAATATAAATGCAAAAATTCTGAGTAAGATACTAGCAAACCAAGTCCAGCAACTTATTAAAAGCATCGTTCACCATGAGAAAGTGGGATTTATCCTGGGAATGCAAGGATGGTTCAACATTAACAAATCAATCAGGGTGCTACAGTAAGTTAATAGAATGAAAGAAAAGAATCATGTGAACATCTCAGTAGGTGTAAGAAAGCATTTGACAAAATCAAATGTTCATTTATGAAAAAAAATCTTGTCAAATTAGGCTAACAGGAACATACCTCAACATAGTAAAGGGGGTGTACGATAAGCCCACAGCTAACATCAGACTCAGTGGTAAAAGATTGAAAGGTTTTCTTCTAAGATCAGAAACAAAATGATGAAAGAAATTGGAGAAGACACAAATAGAAAAGCATACATGTTTATGGATTGGAAAAATTAGTTTTCTTAAAATGTCTGGGGCGCCTGGGTGGCTTAGTTAAGCATCTGCTTTTGGCTCAGGTCATGATCACAAGGTCCTAGGATCCAGCCCCACATCTGGCTCCCTGCTCATCAGGGAGTTTGCTTCTCCCTTTTCCTCTGCCTTTCTCCCCAGCTTGTGCTCTCTCTCTCAAATCTTTTTTTAAAAATGCCAATACTATGAAAAGCTATCTACAGATTCAGTGCAATGTCTGTCAAGATTCCAATGGCATTTTTTAAAAACAGAAGTTGAGAAAAGATTCCTAAAATTTATATGGAGCCACAAAAGACCAGGAATAGCCAAAGATATCCTGAGAAAGAAGAACAAAGCAGGAGACCTCATACTCCCTGATTTCCACTTATATACGATAAGGGTATACTCAGCAAAACAGTATGGTATTGGCATAAAAACAGACAAATAGACCAATGGAAGAGAATTGAGAGACCAGAAATTAACCCAGATATATACAGTTAAATAATATTTGACGGGGGGGAGTCAAAAAAAAATTCAGAGAAAAAGTCGTCTCTTTAATAAATGATGCTGGGCAATTTAGATATTCACATGTAAAAGAATAAAAATGGAGCTGTAGCTCATGCCACTCCCCAGAATTAAAGACTTAAATGTCGGATGAGAAATGAAACTTCGAGAAGAAAACATAGGAATAAAATTCCTTGCTATGGGTCTTGGTAATGATCGTTTGGATACGACACCTAAAGCATAAGCAACAACAAAAAGCATAAACTAGAAAGTTTATTTAAAACAACAGAAACCAGAAACAAAAAGACAACCCGCAGAGTGAGGGGAAAAATTTGCAAACCGTATGTCTTTAAAAAATGACTAAAACTGAGAAAACTTTAGCTAGTTGAGGGGGGAAAAATGACTCACATACATAAAACCAGAAATGAAAAAAAGGACATTAATAGTTTTATAGAAATAAAAGATACTAGAAATAAAAGGTATAAGATAGTGGTATAAATAATTGTGCACAAATAAGCTTTGGTGATGTCATGAAGAAGAAATTGTTGGAACTCTGAGCCATGTACCTAGAGGAAGGCACTGGGTTTTTTTCTCTCCCTTTTCTCTCCCTACTCCTCCCCTCTCTGACTGGGGACCCAAGTGTGAAGGGTTCTTGGGCACTTACTCATAAAGTTTCATAGTGCCTTCGAGAAGGAGAGAGACGGTTAGCTCATTCCTGTATTGAATGTCTGGTAAATTACCCATGGACTCACCAATCGTAACTTGCTGAGCAGGGATGGGGAGAGACTTGGTGAGAGAGGGTAGAGTGGGGACAGAGGTGAGCAGCTTGTATCCCTTCCAGATGTGCGAGCATCCTACAGGTCAGAATGGGGGAGGCAGAAAGGAGCTGGGCCTGAGCCAACTTGCTGGAACCCACAGAAAGGCCACAAATGAGAGGATACAGGTTGTGCCCCGCCCCCACCCCCACCCCAGGGATCAGAGTTGAGGAGAGTTGAAGGAGGTCAGGCTGGGCGTGGATGCCCCATATCAGAGAACAGCACAACAGAGGGCCCGCCAATTCCTCATTCTCCAGCCCATAAGGAGACCTTACATGTGGGACCCAGGATAGAGCTGCCTTTGCACCTGCCACGAGGAGTGCATCAAAGGCCAGCCATGTTGGAGAAGCTGCCATGCCCCCAAAGGAGGAAGACGCACTTGGAGCCAGACAGATAAGTATGGCTTTTCCATTCCCTCTCTCATGTCTTTGGGTCTATGAGAAGAGGTAGAGCCAGGGAGAGGAAGGAGATAGAGATTACTAGAAACTTACCTGACGGTACTCTAAGAATCCCCCACATCACAAGCCTAGTCGGGTAGGAGTGGGGTGAAGGTTCATTCATGGTGGAGTAATGGAGTGATTTGAAAAATTCCTTTATCAGTACACAATACATTTCCATGGTCTAACTTTCAGAAGGAATTAAATGTCGCAGGGTGAAAAGTCGACTTGCCATACCAGTGTCCCAACGAAATCAGGGCGCATCGGTCCTCACTAAAGGAAAGTCAGCATGCTCAGATTCTTGGGCAAGGTTCTAGAGAGATTCCTTGCATGCAGTCATTGTTAGCTATGTTGGTTTTTCCACTTAAAAGTATAGGAAATGACTACAATCAGATACTTTGGACCCACCTAACAGAATGGATAAAACCAAAACAGATTGACCCTACGAAGTGTTGACATTAATGTGGTAACTGGAATCCTCGTAGATCACTGGTGGAGAGTGTAAAATGTGACAGGTACTTTCAAAGTGTTTGGCAGTTTATAGCAAAGTGAAACATATAGTATTCTATGAGTCAGCACTTTTATTTGTTGGCATCTACTCAAGAAAATTGAATGCAGATGTCCGCAAAAAGACTATAAACGTTACTCATGTCAGCTCTCTTCCTAATAGCCAAAAATTAGAAATAACACAAACCCCGTCAACAGCGGAGGGGACAAATTGTGAATATTCACACACCAAAATACCACTCAACAGTACTAAAAAGAAAACGAATGAGCTGCTGATATATGTAACAACATGGATATGTTTCAAAAGCATGATGTGAGTGAGAGAAGCCAGACATTACATTACATGGTAGGATTCCATTTATATGAGATACCAGAGTAGGCAAAATGAAACTATGATGAGAGAAGTCAGAACAGCATTTCCATTTTGTTGGGGGGGGGGGGGGTTGGCGTGGGTGGGCAGGGGATCCTGCCTTAAAAGGTACATAAGGGAACTTTCTGGGAGTGATCGGAACGTTTTATGTCCTGATAGGAGAGGTGGTCGCTTGGGTGGATACATATGTAGCGATGCCTTTATATAATTTACACACTGTCTTGTGTATTTCATTGCACCGTGGAAGCCTTAATATCATCCTTGATACTTGTGAATCTTACTGTATACAGACTATCTATTAAGTACCATACAAATATGAGTTGATCTCTAAATAGAATGAAATTAGAATTTTATTTATTTAATTTTTTTTTATTATGTTAGTCACCATACAGTACATCCCTGGTTTCTGATGCAAAGTTCGATGATTCATTAGTTGCGTATAACACCCTGTGCACCATGCAATATGTGCCCTCCTTACTACCCATTTTAAATAGGATTTTTAACAGTGTCAGATGACTAGAAAGTTCTGACATCTGCCCATGATGTACATATGTACAGGAGAGATTTAGAGTAAAAGAAGTTGAGTGTAGAAAAATGAAGTGGGTTCATGCTTATATGTTATTGAATAGATACTACTCAACCAGGTACAATTCCATTACGGAACATCTGTTACACATAAAAGGATGTTACAGATTGCTTATGGAACGCTTGTATGTAATGAGTTGTTTTTTTTTTTTTTAAAGATAGAAATGTGAACAGCAAAGTAAACATTCAGGAGAATGGTCAGAGGGCAATGGATGAGGGTCGATGGGATTAAGAAAAGGTATACCAAAGGCTCTTCAATTTGATTTTTTTCTTAATAGGCGAAGATTTAAAAAAAAATGTTAATACCTGTTAAATTTAGGTGGTGCCTTTAAGAGTGTTTATTGAATTTGGGATGCCTGGGGGGTCTAGGCGGCTAAGCATCTGACTTTAGCTCAGGTCATGATCCCAGGGTCCTGGGATCGAGTCCTGCGTTGGGTTCCCTGCTCAGCGGGGAGCATGCTTTTCCTGCTGCCTGCCGCTCCCCCTGCTTGTGCGTGCTCTTTCTCTCTCTGACTAATAAATAAAATCTTAAAGAGCGTTTATTAAATTTGTATCTGCAACCATTATTTAAAATGCTTCACATTTAAAAAATGAGATAGTTTTTTAAGTATTAATAGAGAATCATCTCTGAGATTTACTACAAGTCAACACAATGCTCTAGTTTCCTTGTGATGCTGTTACATAGGTTAAATGTGTGCTTGTGTGTTACAATTTGAGATGAATATCCAAGAAGTTTTTACTAGTCCTTGCCGCCGGGATAGGAAAAAACCTTAAATTCACTATATAATCTTTAGGAATAACTGAGTATTTCCTTTCAGAGTTAGATAGATAGATAGATCGAGCGATCGATATAGATATATATCTATATATAGATTTTAGATTTGTGAGAAAGAGTGAGAGCACGAGATGGGGGAGGGGCAGAGGGAGAAGCAGACTCCCCACTGACCAGGGAGCCCCATACGGGACTCGATCCCGGGACTCCAGGGTCATGACCCGAGCCGAAGGCAGTCGCTTAACCAACTAAGCCACCCAAGTGCCCCCAGAGTTACTTATTAATACTATAATTATATGGTTTAAATTATATGATCTTCAAGGTATATGTAGGTTCTAAAATGTCATAGAATGATACAGTTTTCCAGAAGGGACTTTATTCTCAGATCTGAAGACCCAATTTTGATACTATACCTATTTTGAGTTGTAACAGTGTATTAAAATTAGGGAAAAAGCATAAATGTTATCCTGTTCCTTTAATCAGCATGATACCCGCACTACCACTCAAGTTTAAAGTTAGTGAATATTAATGTGTATGCGTCGTGCTGCCATTGCCCTAGATTCCCCCCCCCCCCCCCCGTTTCACTGCGAAGTAGCTGACGTGCACCCCCTGTACGTGCAAGCCCCACAGCGTGGGGGTTTGATTTACATATGGTGTGACGTGTCCCCCGCGGCAGCCGGAGCTGACAAGCTGGGTTTGGGGCACTCTACAAGATACCTGATGATGGTCATGTCCTTACTCATATTTTCCCTGGGATTAGCATTCCCCAGTCTATTTTTTCCCCATCTTGTTCACTTCCGTCACATATTTCCTTTTGGAATTGAACGTCATTCTGCGAACAGTATGAAATTCCTCGTGCAGAAAAGCAAATAGAAACCTGTACCTATCTCAGGTCACTGCACATACGGTGCTTTACCACCCGGGCCGCCCCTGTCGCCGTGTCATCTGTGACAGAAAAAGATTTCTCGGTTTCTGTATTTTGTGTGTTAAAAAGCAAAGGGGGCTGTGATACATGAAATAGAGATGTATCTTTAAAAGGGTTCAAATAAGCATTTTCCAATATGGCAAATACTATGTGGCTAACTGCTAACATATCCTTCACCTCATGTGATGACTTTTTGTGGATGCCGAGAACATTTAAAATCTACTCTTCGAAACTTTCAAATAAACATTATCGTTAACTATGGTCACTATGCTGTACCTTACATCCCCAGAACTTACTGATCGTGTAACGAAGTTTGAACTTTGACCGCCTTCCCCCATTTCCCGTACCCCTGGCAACACCCAATCTCTTCTCTCTTCTCATCAACTTTTTTTGATTCCACATATAAGCGAGATGATATAATATTTGTCTTTCCCTGTCTGACTTATTTTACTTCGCGTAATAACCTCAAGGTTCATCCACACTGTTGCGTGTGGCAGAATTCCCTTGCTTTTATGGCGAAATGATATTCCATCGTGTATATAGTACCTTTATCCATTCATCGACTGATGGACCCTTCGGTTGTTTCCATGCGTTGGCCATTGTGATGTTGCAGTGAACGTGGGGGTGCAGATACTTATTCAAGATGGTGAGCTCATTTCTGTTGGGTATGTACCCAGAAATGGAGATTCTGGCTCGTATGGTTGGTTGTGTTTTTCATTTTTTGAGGAACCGCCATACTGTTTTCCCCAGTGGCTGCACCAATTTCCATTCCCACCCACAAAGCACAAGGGCTCCCTTTTCTCTACTACCCTGCCGACACTTGTTATCTCTCATCGTTTTCATAAAAGCCATTCTAACAGCTGTGAGGTGATATCTCATTATGGTTTTGATTTCCGTTTCCCTGATGACAAGTGACGTTGAGCACCTTTTCCCGTACCTGCTGGCCACCTGTTTTTTTTACCTGTATCTACTGAGGTCCTTTGCTTGTTTTTAAATTGTATTATTTGGGGCTATTTTTGCTGTTGAGTGGTGTGTGTTCCTTACATATTTTGGATTTTTTTAAATTAAAGTGTTGTTGACACACAATATTACATTAATTTCAGGTGTACAACATAGTGATTCAATAACTGTGTACCTTATGCTGTGCTCACCGCAAGTATTGCTATCGTCTGTCCCCATACAAGGCTCTTGCAGCACCTCTGACTGGATTCCCAGCTGTATCTTTCATCCTTGTGACTCATTCTGTAACTGGAAGCCTGTACCTCCCACTCCCCGCTACCCATTTTGCCCATCCCACTGCCCCCACCTGTCTGGCAACCATCAGTTTCTGTATTTGTGGGTCTATTTCTGTTTTTTACTTATTTTTTAGATTTGACATATAAGCAAAATCATATGATGGTCTTTGTGGGATTTATTTCCATCCATGTTGTTGCAAATGGCAAAATCTCATTCTTCTTTATGGCTGAGTAATGTGTGTGTGTGTGTGTGTGTGTGTGTGTGTGTGTGTGTGTATACACACACATACCACATCTTTTTTTAAATTTTATTTTATTTAAATTCAATTAACATATAGTGTATCATTAGTTTCACAGAGTTCAGTGATTCATCAGCTGTGTATGACACCCAGTGCTCATTACAACACTTGCCCTCCTTAATGTCTATCACCCAGTTACCCCATCCCTCTGCCCCCTCCCCTCCAGCAACCCTCAGTTTGTTTCCTATGGTTGAGAGTCTCTTATGGTTTGTCTCTCTTTCTGATTTGGTCTTAATTTTTCCCTCCCTTCTCCTATGGTCCTCTGTTTTGTCTTTTAAATTCCACATAGGAGTGAAATCATATGATAATTGTCTCTCTCTGCTTGACTTATTTCACTTAGCATAATACCATCTAGTTCCATCCACGTTATTGCAAATGGTAAGATTTCTTTTTTTTGATGACTAATACACACACACATACATACATACACACCCCACATCTTCTATATCCATTCATCTATCGATCGACATCTGGGCTCTTTCCATAGTTTGGCCATTGTGGACACTGGTGCTATAAACATTGGGGTGCAGGTGCCCCTTCGGATCACTACATTTTATACACCACATCTTTATCCATTCATCTGTGGATGGATACTTGGGTTGCTTCCTTATCTTGGCCATTGTAAATCTGCAATAAACAGTAAGAGTACATACATCTTCTCAATTTAGTGTTGTCCTTGGGTAAATACCCAGTAGTGGCATTACTAGATCTTATGGTATTTCTAATTTTAATTTTTGGAGAAACCTCCAGGCTGTTTTTTCCATGGCAGCTATACCAATATACATTCCCACCAACAATGAAAGAGGGTTCCTTCTTGTGCACATCCTTACCAAAAGTTGTTATTTCTTGTCTTTTCCATTCTAGCCATTCTCAAAGGTCTAAAGTGGTATCTCATTGTGGTTTTGATTTCCATTTCTCTAATGATTAGGGATGTTAAAAGCATCTTTTCATGTCTGGTTTTTTTTTTTTTTTTACCTGTATGGCTTTTTTTGAAAATGTCTATTCAAGTCCTCTACTTCTTTTAAATTAGATTATTTTTCTTTGTTTCCTGTTGAGCTGTATAAGTTTTTTAAATATATTTTGGATGTTACCCCTTTATCTTGCATATATCTTCTCCCATTCAGTGGGTTGCCTTTTCATTTTGTTAATGGTTTCCTTTACTGTGCAGAAGCTTTTTACTTTGATGTAGTCCCAGTGGTTTATTTTTGCTTTTGTTTCCCTTGCCCGAGGAGACATACCTAGAAAAATTTTGCTAAGATAAATGTCAGATTACTGCCTTGTTTTTCCCCCCCTAGGAATTTTGTGTAAGGTCTTACATTGAGGTATGTAAGTCTATTTTGAGTTTAGTTTGTGTATGGTGTGAGAAAGTGGTCCAGTTTCATTCTCATGCATGTAGCTGTCCAGTTTTCACATCATTTGTTAAAGATACTATTTTTTTCTCATTGCATGTTATTGCCTTTTTTTTTTTAGATTAATTGAACATAAAATCATTGGTTTATATGTGGGCTCTCTATTTTGTTCCATTGTTCTATGTGTCTATTTTGGTATCAGTACCGTACTGTTTTAATTATTGTAGCTTTGTAGTGCATCTTGAAATACAGAATATTGATAACTCCAGTTTTCTTATTCCTTCTCAAGTTTGGTTTGGCTCTTCAGCGTCTGCTGTGGCTCCATACATATTTCACTATTATTTGTTCTAGTTCTGTGAAAAAATGCTGTTGGTATTCTGGTAAAGATTGCATTGAGTCTGTAAATTTTTCTGGGTAGTATGGATATTTTAACAACATTAAGTTTTCCAATCCATGAACATAGTATGTCTTTCCATTTGCTTGAGTCATGTTCAGTTTCTTTCATCAGTGTTTTATCATTTTCAGAGCACAGGTCTTATACCTCCTTGGTTAACCAAGCTATTTTATTATTTCCAGTGCAGTTATAAATGAAATTGTTGTCTTATTTTCTCTTTCTGCTATTTTGTTTTTAGGCTACAAAATCAGAACAGATTTCTGTATATTAATTTTGTATCTTGCAACTTTATTGAATTCATTTATTCCTATAGTATTTTGGTGGAAGTTTTAGGGTTTTCTATGTATAGTATCATGTCATCTACAAATACTGACAATTTTACTTCTTTCTTACCAATTTGGGTGCCTTTTATTTCTGGTGTGATTGCTGTGGCTAGGACTTCAAGTACAATTTTTAATACAAGGGGCAAGAGTAAACCTCCTTCCCTTATTCCTCATCTCAGAGGAAAAGCTCCCTGTTTTTCATCATTGAATGTGATGTTAGCTCTGGATTTTTCATATATGACCTTGATTATGTTGACGTATGTTCTCTCTGAACTCAGTTGAGAGTTTTTGTTCTGAAAAAGTGTTGAATTTAGTTCAGTGCATTTCTTTCATCACTTGTCGTGAGCATATGATTTCTGTGCTTCATTTTGTTAATGCAGTGTATCACTTTGATTTGTGAATATTGAGCCATCCTTGCATCCCAGAAATAAATCCCACTTGACCATGGTGAATGATCCTTTTAATGTATTGTCGGATGTGGATTGCTAATATTTTGTTGAAGAGTTTTCCGTCTGTGTTTATCAAGGATATTGGCCTATCGTTTTCTTTTTTTGTAGTGTCTTTGTCTGGTTTTGGTATAATGGTAATATTGGCTTCATAGAATATATTTAGAAACTTCTCTTCTGTTTTTTGTTTGTTTTTTTGTTTTGTTTTTTGTTTTTGGAATAGTTTGAGTAGAATGGGTATTCACTTTCCTTTAAACGTTTGGTAGACGTTTCCTGTGAATCTCTCTGGTCCGGGATTGTTGTTTCTTGGGAGGTTTTTTTGGTTACTGACTCAGTTTCACTACTTACATTTACTCTGTTCATATTTTCTATTTCTTCCTGATTCAGTTTTGGAAGATTGCATGTTTCTAGGAATTTATCCACTTTTTCCGGGTTGTCCAATTTGTTTGCATATAATTTTCTGTAGTGGCCTCTCATAATCCTTTTTTTTTGTGGTGTTGATTATTACTTCTGTTTAATTGCTGATTTTATTATTTGGGTCTCTCTCTCTTTTGTTCTTGATGAGTCCAGCTAAGAGTTTATCATTTACGTTTTTCTTTACAAAGAATCAGTTCTTGTTTTCATTGACCTTTTCTCCTGTTTTTTAAGCTTCTAATTTATTTGTGCTCTGATCTTTATTATTTCCTTCCTTCTAACTTTGGATTTTGTTTGTTCTTTTCTAGTTTCTTTAGGTGTAAAGTTAGCTTGTTTACTTGTGACTTTTCTTGTTTCTGGAGGTAGGCCTGTGTCACTATTAATTTCCCACTTAGAACGGCTTTTGCTGCATCCCAAAGATTTTGGGCCCATGTGCTTTCATTTTCATTTATCTCCCTGTATTTTTTAATTGCCTCTTAGCTTTTTTTGTTGATCCATTGGTGGTTTAGTAGAATGTTGTTTAGCCTCCGTGTGTGTATTTTTTCCAGCTTTTTTTTTCTTGTAATTGCTTTCTAATTTCATAATGTTGTGGTTGGAAAAGATGCATGATATCATTTCATTCTTCTTAAATTTATTAAGACTCTCTGTGGTCTAACATGGGATCTATCCTGGAGAATGTTCTTTGTGTACTTGAAAAGAATGTGTATTCTGTTGTTTTTGGACGGAATGCTTTGTATGTATCTCTTAAGTACATCCGGTCTGATGTGTTGTTCAAGGATACTGTTGATCGATTTTCTGTCTGGATAACCTATCCGTTGATGTAAGTGGGGTGTTCAAGTCCTCTCCTGTGAGCGTATTACCTTTCATGTCTGTTAACATTTGCTTTGTGTTTTTAGGTGTCCGTTGTTGGAGTCTGTAGATAATTAAAATTGTTATCCCTTTGGTTTAATTGATCTCATTATTATTATGTAATGTACTTTGTTTTTGTTACAGTCTTTGTTTTAAAGTGTGTTTTGTGCAAAGTATTGCTACCAGGGCTTGCTTGCTTTTGGTTGTTTTGTTTTGTTCTTTTGGCTTCCATTTGCATGGAATATCTTTTTCCATCCTTTCACTTCCAGTGTGTATGTGTCCTTGGTCTGAAATGAGTCTCTTGTAGGCAGCATATAGATGGGTCTTGTTTTTTAAATCCATTTAGTCACCCCGTATATGTCTTTGGATTGGAGCATTTCGAACATTTGCATTTAAAGTAATCATTGCCATTTTGCTAATAGTTTTCTGGTTGTTTTTGTAGTTCTTCTCTGTTCATTTGCTTGTTCTTTGTGCTTAACTTCAGTGTTAGGCTTGACTTTATAATTTTCGTGTATCTGTTACAGGTTTTTGATCTGTGAGAACCACAATGTTCATAATAACATCCTACGTACTTAGCAGTCTGTATTAACTTGGTCACTTGAGTTTGAACATGTGCTAAAACAACTTCATTTTTATTCCCCTCTCCATGTTTTATGTATATGTTCTTTTTTTTTTTTACATCTTTGTATTTTGTTAGTCCCCTTACCAATTTTTTAGATATCAATGATTTTATTCCTTTTGTCTTTTAACCTTTATACTTTGTAAGTGATAACTCCACTACTTTTATTGCATATTTGCTTTTACTCATAAAATTTTTTTCCTTTTGTTATTTTCTTATAATTAGGGCTTTTTCTATTCTAGTTAAAGAAGTCCTTTAAACAGTTCTTTTAAGACCAGCTTAATGGGGGAAAAACTCCTTCTGTTTGCCTGGCTATTTTTTCCTTCAATTCTCAACAACTTTGTTGGGTACAGTATTCTTGGTGTTGATTTTTCCCTTTCTGCCCTTTGAGTATATCCTGCCACTCCATTCTGACCTGCAAAGTTCCTGCTGAAAAATCAGCTGATTGTCTTCTGGGTTTTCCCTTGTACTTTTTTTTTTTTTTTTTTTTTTTTTTTTTACAGAGAGAGAGAGACAGAAACAGAGATGGAGGTGTGTAAGGGCAGAGGGAGAGGGAGAGAGATTATCAAGCAGCTTCCACACTGAGATCATGACCTGAGCTGAAATGAACTAAGCCACCCAAGTGCCCATCCCTTGTACTTTACTAGTAACTTCTCTCTTGTTGCTTTTCAAATTCTTTTTATCTTTAATCTTAGACATTTTATTTTTTAAAATACTTTATTCATTTGAGAGAGAGAGAGACCAAGAGTGCACAAGCAGGAGGAGAGGCAGAGGGAGAGGGAGAGGCAGACTCCCCACTGAGCAGGGAGCCTCACTGGGGACTCGATCCCAGGACCTGGAGATCACGACCTGAGCAGATGGCAGACACGTAACCATCTGAGCCACCCAGGTGCCCCTTTAATCTTAGACATTTTAAATTGAAATGCAACGTGGACCTCCTTGGGTTCATCTTATTTGGTACTTTCATGCTTCCTGAACATGGATGTCTGTTTCCTTCCCCAAGTTAGATAAGTTTTCAGCTATTATTTCTTAAAATAAGTTTTATGCCCCTTTCCCTCTTCTCCTTTTGGAATCCCTAAAATGTTAATGTTTGTTCACTTGATATTGTCCAAGAGATTCTTAACCCATCCTTGTTGTTTTTTTTTTTTTTCCTCTTTGCTATAAGCTTAGGTACTTTACATTACCCTGTCTTCCAGATGGCTGATCCATTCTTGTGTGTCCTCTAACCTGTTGAGTCCCTCTAGGGTATTTTTCATTTTGGTTTTTGTATTCTTCCACTTTTATTGGTTCTTAATATGTTTTAAATCTCTTTTTTGAAGTCCTTCTCTCCGGTTCATTCAGTCTTCTCTCCAGCCTGGTGAGCATCTTTATGACCATGACTGTGAGCTCTGTACTAGGTAGACTGGTTATCTCTGTTCCTTTTAGTTCTTTCTGGAAGCTTTTGTCTTATTCGTTTGGCCCACATTCTTCTTGTCTCCTTATTTTGCTTGACTTTCTGTGCTTGTTTCTATGAATTAGGAAAAACAGGTACTTTCCTAAACTTGGAGGAATGATGTGTGTATGGCGGTCCCCTGCATAGACTGTGTATGTCTGGTGACTTCGGCTGGCTGGTTGGAGCTGTGGCTGGTGTGAGCTGGGGGTCCTGGGACAATCCGTGCTGGGGCTATTCTGGTGGGATGATTGGAGCTGTCATGGGCATGGGCCAGGGCCTTTCTGGGGCTCTCTGCACAAAGGACACTGGGGCAGGACAGCTGAAGCTGAAGTGGGTGCAAATTCGGGTGTCCCAGAATGCTCAGTTCAGGGAACACCCTGGCAGGGGGCTGGAACCAAGGTGGGCACAGGCTGGGGCATCCTGGGTGCTCTGTGCTGGGGATGCCCTAGTAAGTTATCCGGAGTGCTCTGGGGTCCTTGGTGCCTGTGTGACCTTGGCAGGCTAGCTGGAGCTGCAGTGAGCGCTGATCAGGGATCAGCTGATCCCCCTTGGTGGGATGGCTTGGGCTGGTGTGGGCTAGGGACTCAGGACTCACCCAGGTGGCAGGCCAGCCTGGGCACCCAGACCCCACTCCCATCCACACCGTGAAGGTGGAGGGGGCAAGCAAGCTGTGGTGCTTACCAGCTCCTCTCATCCGGAGAGATGCCAGCAGTTCCTCTGCCATTTGGCCGGGTCTTGGGCTGGTTCTTGGACATTCCACTTACCCTTTTAAACCATGGGTTTTGTTGTTGTTGTTATTTTGTGTTCTGTTTTGTTTTTGCTGTGCCCCAGGGCAGCCGAATCTCTCGGTGTCTGTCTGTACTATCCCTCCCCACCGCAGTTGGCAGCATTGGGGTGAGTGTCTCCCCATTGCTGTGTCTCCGTCTCTCTTGCTGTTCTCTGTGGGGTCTCTCCTTCATTGTGCAGGAGCTGTTCAGTCAGCCTCCGGTTCTTCTTCGGGAGCAAATGCTCTCTAATAAGGGGTGTGCACTTGGTGCGTTGGTGGACGAGGTGAGTTCAGGGTCTTCCTTTGCATTTCAATATAAATTGTAGATTCGGGTTTTCAATTTCAACAACAACACAAAACACGATGGGATTTTGATAGGAACTACACTAAACCTATAGATCGGTTTGGAGAGAAGTAACACCTTAACAATATTGACTATTTTGACCTATGAATATCCTGTTTCTTTACTTATTTAGGTTGTCTCCGCAGTGTTTTAGAGTTTTGTGTGTGGGTCTTTGACATTTTTGTTCCATTTATTCCTTAATGTTGCATGTTTTTTATGCTTTGGGGATTGCTTGTTGGGAGTACACAGAAATCCAGGTGATGTTTGTCTATTTCACATGTTGATCTCGTTGGGGTTTCACCCTTGCTAAATGCACGTACAAGTCCTAGTAGTATTTCTGTAGATTCCACTGGATTTTTTTTTGGTGATCCATTATGTCATCTGTATACAGATACTCCTGTCTTTATAACTTGGATGACTTTCTTTTTCGTCCCTGTTTCATTGAGTTATAATTGACAAAATTGTATATAAAGTGTACATTGTAATGATTTGATAGATACATACATGGTGAAGTGATTACTACAATCAAGTTACCATATCTATCACCTCACAGTGTGTGTGTGTGTGTGTGCGCGCGTACGCGCACACGCGTGTGGTAAGAATGCGGATGATCCACTATTGGAGCAAATTTCAAGTATACAGTACAGCGTTATGAACTATAGTTGCCATGTGGTACATTATATCCTGAGAAATTATGCGTCTTAAAATTAAAAGTTTGACCCTTTTTGAACATCTCTCCATTTCTCCTAAACGTCAGCCCCTGCTGACTGACATTCTTTCATTTCTATGAGGTCAATTTTTTTTTTTATGATTCCACATATAAGTGCTAGTATCGTGTTTGTACTTTCTATGGCTGAGTAGTACTCCACTGTGTGTGTGTATATAAACATATACGTATACTTCCCATTTTCCTTATTCATTCATTTGTTGACAGGCACTTAGGTTGTTTTCATGTTGGATGTTGTGAATGATCCCGTGAACATGGGAGTGCAGACATCTCTGTAAGATACTATGTTTTTTCCCTTTTGATCTATACCCAGAAGTGGGATTGCTAGATCACAGGGTAGATCTATTTTTAATGTCTCGTCACAATCGTAGAATTTTTGTCCTTCATTTTGTTACTGTGGTATATCACATGTATTTATATTTGTTGAACCATCCTAGCATACCAGGGCTAAATCTCACTTGATTGTGGTGTATGGTCCTTTTAACGTGGTGTTGAATTTGGTTACTAGTATTTTGTTGATGGTTTTTGCATCTAGGTTCATCAGAGATATTGGCTTGCAATTTTCTTGTGGTACCTTTGTTTTTGATATCTGGGTTAATGCTCGCCTTCTGTAGAATGAATCTGGAAGTATTCTGTTTTTTGGAAGTTTGAGCAAAGTTGCTATTCTTTAAATGTTCTGTAGACTTCACCAGTGAAACCATCCGGTCTCAGACTTTATTGGGAGGTTTGTGATTACTGATTCAATATCCTTACAAGTAATTGGTCTGTTCATATTTTCTTTTTGTTCACGATTCAGTCTTGGTAGGTTTTATTTTTCTAGAAATTTGCCTACTTACAGGTTATCCAATTTGTTGGCATAAAATTGTTGAGAAGTCTGTTGTGATCCTTCGTATTTGTGTAGTGTCGTTGTAACGTTCCCTCTTTCACTTCTGATTTTATTTGGGCCATTTCTCAGTTTTCAGTTTGTCAATTTTCTTTTTTTAAAAACAGCTCTTAATTTCATTGATCTTCTTTCCTGTGTTTTTACTCTCTAGTTCTGCTCTGATCTTTATTTCCTGTCTTCTAACTTTGGCCTAGTTTTTTCTTTTTTCTAGTTCCTTGAAGTATATAGTTAGCTCATTTATTTGAAATCCTTATTTAATGAAGGCTTCTACTGCTATAAATTGCCCTCTTGATATTCTTTTAGTGCCATTCCATACATTTTGATGTGCTGTGTTTCCATTTTTGTTGTCTTTTTTTTTGTTTGTTTCCCTTTTGACTTCTTTGATCCGTTGGGTATTCAGGAATGTGTTGTTTAATTTCTACGTATTTGCGAATTTCCCAGCTTTCTTCCTGATAGTGATTTCTAGTTTATACTGTTGTGGTTGGAAAAGATACTTGATATGATTTTAGTTTTCTTAAGACTTGTTTCGACCTAACATATGCTCTATCTTGGAGAACGTTCCCTGTGTGTTTGAGAAGAATGTGTGTTCACTCCTGTTGAGTGGTAGGTTGTTAATAAGTCTCTCAGCTCCATTTGGTCTTTGCTGTAGTTCAAATACAGTGTTTCCTTATTGAGCTTTTGTCCAGGCGATAGACCCATGGTTGATCGTACAGTACTGAGGTCCCTTATTATTGCATTGCTGTCTGTTTAAGCCTTCAGCTCTATTAATACTTAGCGTATTTAGGTGCTCTGATATTGGGTGAATATATACTTATTATTGCTATATTCTTTATGAATTGACCTCTTTTTTCATTAAATAATGACCTTCTTTCTCCAATTACAGTATTTGACTTAAGCCTATTTTGTCCGATAGCACTATAACTATCCTTGATCTCTTTTGGTTTACATTTGCACGAAATATCTTTTTCTACCCCTTCATTTTCAACCTATTTGTATCCTTAAAACTGAAGTGAAACTTGAAGGCAGCATACAGTTGGGTCTTTTTTTTTCTTTTTTTAAATCCCTTCAGCCATTTTATGTCTTTTGATAGAATTTAATCCATTTACATTTGAAGTAATTACTGAGAGGTAAGGTCTGACAGTTACTGTCTTGTTAGTTGTTTTCTGGCTATTGGAGTTTCCTTGTTCTTTTGTGATTCGACGATTTTCTGTAGTGATATGCGTTAATTTGTTTTTCCTTATCTTGTGTGTAAGTACTGTAGGTTTTTGCTCTGACACAAAGCTTACACAGAATATCTTTTAACAGTCTGTTTTAAACTGATAACAACTTTGATCATATACAGAAACTCTAACCTTTTTCTCCGCCCACGTTGTTTCTGAAGTCACAATTTACATCTTACATTGTGTATGCATTAATCAATTATCATATCTATAATTATGTTACCTTTGTCTTTTAATATTTATACTAGAGTTAAATTTTTTACACACTGCTAAAATATTAAAATATTTTGTTCCTGGCTGTCTCTAGATGCCTCAGTGATACCAGTCTCCCTAGAGATCCTTTGTGTGTGGTTATTCTCCTTGTTGGCTCTACGGTGTTGTTATAGGTTTGTAACTGGACTCTTGAGTCCTCCCAGGGCTATTTTCATTCATGGACGGTTGTTTACTTGTTTTTTTGTTGGGGGATGAAGACTGGTAGCTCCTACTCTGCTAGCTGCTTCTTTTCTGCTTTATCTAACTGGTTATGAACCTTCCATACAGTATCGAATGGAGATACTGAGAACAGATGCTGTTTTCTTCTTGATCTTAGGGAATGTCCTCACCTTTTACCATGAAGTAGGTTACCTGTAGGTTTTTTATAGATGTTCTTTATCAAGTTGAGGAAGTTCCCTTCTTAGTTTCCTGGGCTTCTTTTATCAGGAAGGAATGTTGGATTCTGATAAATGTTTTTTCTCACTTGATAACCATTTTCGTTTGTACCCCAGACTGCCTGTGGCCACGTGCTATACAAAGCTTTGGACCCTATGGATTTGAAGGCCATCTTCGATTCTGAGTTTGCCACATTCCCCTCCCCCACCACCAACTCTTCGGGGCCCAGGCTTATAAACTGGTTGTGTTTCGTCCATTCTTCTCCCATAGTTACCTCTGCACTTTCATTGTGACTAGTAGCTAAGTGGATGGAGCTTATGACTAAGCTGAGCATGTGTTTTCAACAGGTTTGATATTATTCTTAGTATCAAAATACTCTCAATCTGAGAAGAGTCTCTTTTGACCTACACAAGCATTATTAGGGCTTTTATTAGTAAGCCTCTGATAGGAAACTTTGTTGTTCCCTTGGACAGCTAGGATGCAGTCATCATAGGAAAGGAACAACAGTGAGTATAGACAAGAGATGAGAAGAAAAAGGCGGAAATGGTCTTTTGTCCATTCTTGGCTGTTGACTTGTGAAGCGAAGAGAGGCCCACTGTCACCGCCGTTCACTAGTAACTGCGAAGGGTATCATCTCTAAGGTGGCATACTAGGAAGAACCGCATGAGTGACTTATATATAACTGAACAATTTCATACTAAACAAAGGAGTTCCACAGCTTGTATATATGGAAACATAATATACAAATTTTAAAAATATATAAATATATAGAATCATGAATATCTCAGTTCATCTGATGTCAGCAGAATGGGCAGGTTATTCTCTCTCATTTGGTAGGAGGACACGCCCGAGGGACATGCCAGGAGTGCACACACCGGAGGTCGCATTACGATGGTGGCTGCGTGAATGCAGCAAGCGTCAAGCGGGGCTTCAGGCAGCCCCAGACCGGGCTGACGTCTGCTACTCCTGCGTGTGTGCACTGCTGCGTTCACAGGTAGCTCGTAGATCCGGACAGTGGCTCTAAGGTTCAAACCGTAGCGTAAGAGGCAAAGAAGAGTAGAACCAGCAGAACGAGCTGGCACCTCACAGCCCTTAGGAAGGAAACAGGCTGACCAAAGGACAAAACCGGGGCGTGAGCTCTTCTCTCTACTCTTTCTCTTTTTCCTTGCCTTTTCTTTTTTTGTGGGTTTTTAAAAGAATCTTTTGAAGACACATTCTGCGTGTCATTTGTTCCTGGTAAACACACATGCACAGAGAGATAAGGGAAGAGAAGTGTGGGTGGGCAATAGAGCCACTGATGGAAGACCGCATGTGGGCTGGCCGGGACGATTTTTACTGGCAAAAAGAGTCTGTGGGCTAAATTACTTCTGAAGACTATTTATAAAATGATTTCCTATTTGGTACCTTTCTTTTCTTCGTGCAAATTTTACAAATTTCCGTTAGTTACCTAAATAAACGTGTCAGAAACCAAGATAAGACCATTCATCTCATCTGCCGACAAGGAAGCTAAGTGAGGAATTTCAAGTTCCTTCCTTGAGGCCACAGTCAGGTGAACACAGCGGTCGGCTACACTAGCCCATCCAGTCTGAACAGCACGGCTGAAGACAGGCGCTCACGAGTTAGGCCTCAAGTTCTTGATTTGCCATACTTTGCTCAGGGCATCAGATTTTGCCCAAAACCGGAACCGAACTCAAGGAATACAGTACCAGCCTTGCCTGACAATCCAGAATTTCTCTCAAGCAAACAGATGGAAATGTTAGCAACCAAATGTTGCTTTTTCAGGTCACAGAAAGGAGTCAGAGCAAGGGAGCTAGTTGTTTGATGCTTTAATCGTGTTCAGTCTGTTCCCTAAGCGGAGAATTTGCAGAAGAGCTTAAAACTTTGCAAACCTACCAGGCACAGACTTTCTCAGTATTGGGTCAGCATTCACTAAAACTTACAATGATGTCAAAGTAAGATTTTGCAGTAACACTTCTTGTCTCTAGCCAGGTTTTAATGTAAAATATTGAGGAGAACTCAGCATTCATCCCGTGCATCTGCGTGCTTTCGACTAGTTAACACGTTAATCAAGAAAAGGGTTGTGCTGTCCAACTATTAGATAGGTTATTTGGAAAAGAAAAAATATTTGTCTATGAATGTGTGGATGAAATGTTTCCAAGAAGAAATTACAAATGGGCCTTATTTTAGTTCTCTCCTGTTATGAATGACAGGTTTAACATTCTTAGAAACCTTAAGAATATAATGACTACATCTTTAAAAGCCTCTAGGGATCCTGGTACATTAACGTATCAGTCAGTAAATTATTTATCTATAAATTAATCTTTCTAAACAGATTTCCACTGCCCTTTAATTTGAAAGCTAAACTTCTGAGTCTCCACTTCAGCAACTCTATATTTGAAGAGCCTCCATCTGTAAAAACATCTCTAATGAAAACATGAAGACAACCCCCAGAGAAGCAAATAAAATGAGATTTAAGTGTATAGCAGCCTTTCTACAGTTACATTCCTAACAATAGTAGACTTGAACTTGATGCCAAAGCGAGGTTATATAATATAATCCGTGAGCAGTCTAGTTCTTTTGGTGTTTGTGAAAAATGCAGTTGCTTACACAATTCTGTCTGAATTTCCCATCTGTACACCAAGATAGATGAGTTAGTTCTCGGTTTCCCTGAGTCACGGAAGCCGAGGGAGGAGGAAAGGAGGAAGCAAGTGTAAGAACTGCTCCAGTGCAGGTAGCAGAAGAGGGAATGCTGGGAAGTCCGGGCTCCAGAGCCTGTGCTACAGTTGCCAAAACCCAAGTATCAAAGATGGGTTTACATTTTGCGTCATTCCCTATGAACAATTCTTCAAGCAGACTTTATCCAGCGCTCCCGCACAAATCACTTCGTCCCTTGGAAAGACCACCAACCCACGATAAGACTACGGAGCCTGCTTTAGGCAACTTGAGATCCGTTGTGAAAAATTCTGTATCCGATTTGTGTCCGTGGTCTGGACTCTCTACTCAATGAAAGATAGTCTGTTGTGGGTTTGTTGTTGTTGTTGTTGTTGCTGTTGTTTGGGGGTTTTTTGGTCTTGGTTTTGCTGTTGTTGAACAAGACCTTAATTTTATAAAACACAGTTATATTATAGCATGTTTCAAGGATCCTGCAATTCACCTTTAGAAGTCAGAATGAAAAAGCAGCCATTTTCAGTAACCTTGGATTCTGTTAACAAGGGCACAACAAACATCTAACCAAGTGTCTAACCCATTCCTACTGTCAGCGAATGAGAAAACAGGAGGATCTTCCAGAATGGCTTGACAGGCAACTCATGTAGCAAGCAAGCTTTTTTTAAATTGTGGTAAAATACACGTACATAAAATTGTAACCATTTTTAAGTGTATAATTCACTGGCATTAAATATATTCACAGGGCTATGCAACCGTTTCCACTATCCCTGATCCAGAACTTTTTCATCACCCGAACAATTCTGTCCCCACTTAGCACTCACTCATTCTCATTCCCCGCCTCAGCCCCTGGTAATCTCTACTCATTCTGTCTCTAAGCATTTGAAGCACAATTTCTATTTTATTTATTTACTTATTTGTCAGAGAGAGAAAGAAAGAGAGCACGGTGGGGGGAGGAGTAGAGAGAGAAGCAGGCCCCCTGCCGAGGAAGGAGCCTGATGTGGGGCTCGATCCCAGAGCCCCGGGATCATGATCTAAGCCGAAGGCAGATGCTTAACCGGCTGAGCCACCCAGGTGTCCCAAAGCACAATTTTTAAAAGCACGACAGCACAACGAAAAGTCTTGGACTTTAGCAGGACCTGGGCGGTGAGGTCGGGAGAGCCTGTTCTCCTAGCATCTCCATCGTAGATAATTTGTATGTCTTTTGACGGGGAGACCACACGCAATCTTTTCTTATTTCTTTATGAATACGACTGTTGAGTGTCTACATCCGGCAGGCGCTATTTTAGGCCTGGCGTGTGGCGGAAAGTTAGCTAGACGGGTGCTGTGTCCTCCCTGACCTTACTTTGTGGTTACCCATGCTTCCCATTACTGCCAACTTCGGGAGAACACGGGGACGGCATGCAATTCTGGTAAGATGCTGGGGGCCTGACCCGTGCCCTGTATCAGTCGTCATTGCCGGCCCCACAGGAATGCTCAGAGATGTCACAGCAGAACGTGTTTCACCTTGCATTATATTAGCGCTCATCCCTGCTATGATAGGTAATGGATAGTAAGAGTGGAGGTATCTTCTTACTAGATTGACACAGAAAATTCAGGTCTTATTTCCAGTTTTAAATAGAGACTTTGGGATTTCATTGATAAGAAATGCCCAGAATCGCCAAAGCCACAGAGACAGAAAGTAGGTTAGTGGTTGCCAGGGGCTGGGCAGAGGGGAGAACGGGGAGTGACTTGCTAATCCCTTTGGGGTTTCCTTGGGGGATGATGAAAATGTTCTAGAATTACATAGTGGTGATGGCTGTACGACCATGAGAATGTATTAAAAACCCCTAAATTGTATCCTTTAAAAAGGTGAGTTTTGTGAATTATATTGATAAAAAGAATCAAGTCAGCTGTTCCACGAAGGTGGACATAGTGGTAGTGAGAGGCCCGATTTAAAATTCTACCCGTAGCTAGCGGAGGACCGATCCTCAGACTGGAAGGACAGGCAGTACGTCCCGGGAACTGAGAGCTGACAGGCTGGGCAGCAGCTGGACGGAGCCGTTCGTCGGCAAGAAAGCCACGTGGTCAGACCGGATGGTTCTCTTCCGCAGACGTGTGCGCGGTGCCCCAGACTCAGACGCCCACGTCTGCACGCAGGAGCCCGGGTCTGGTAGGAGTCACGGGCCTGCGGGGGTAAAGGAGCTTACCTGGGCGACCTGAGGCGCCCTGCCCACGACCACGTGCCAGCCTCAGACGTGGACACTAGGCTGTCTCCGTGTCCAGGAGCCACAGACGTCTTAGAGGTAAATGTTACTTCAGAGGAGAGCATCCGGTGACAGGCCGGCCGCTCGGTGTAGTATGAGGAAGCCGGCGCAGTCAGCGGCCACCCCCCTTCAGTCACCCACTGCGCTGTCCCTCCACTTCCCGACCCTGAGAATAACTTTGAATTCCTGGAATGACCTTGCACACGGAAGGGCTGTTGCTGAGGGAGTACGAGGCGGCGGTGAAATGTCAGATGTCCCCCGTGTTCAGACGTGTGAGAGTACGGCCACGCGAGCCCCTCAAGCCCCAGGCACACGGCGACGGGGGCGCCGCTCCCCTGCGGGCTCCGGGCGGAAGCAGAAGGGACACACCGCCCGGCTCCGCGTGGTGCAGGACACTGCGTGTTACTGCGTCAGTGACCGAGCCGGAGACGGTTTGCAGAAGGCCAAGTGCAGCCCATGGCCGCCCTGCGGGGAAGTCCTTTGTGTCTCGCAATCCGAGGCCCCCTCTAGTGTTGGAAAACAGGCGCGCAGCACGCAAAGCCCGGCAGGCACAGGCAGAGCCCTCCCGACGGCAACACGGCGTCCCGTGTGCGGGGAACCCTGCGACAGGTGTCCGGCGCTGATTAACACCGCACTTGCCGCTGCGACGCACAGAGCCGTTGGTCTCACTCAGTAGCTGCCTTCTGTCTCAGGGACCGCTGGGTTGTTTTCAGAAGATCAAGACCTTGTTATTAAGGAACCAAAACAAAACAATGCGTGGAGGGGCTTTCCTTTCCCCCAAAACTACACCTCCTTGAAAATAGTAGAAAAGTATTTTCTTGTTTCCAAACTGCCTATTCTGCTTTTATGGAAGTTCTCGGCAAACACTATATATTTCCTAAAATAGACTTCAACTTATTATTTTTGGGAGTCAGAAATTTGGAACTAATATTTTCAGAGTCCCCTCATCTGTGAAGGTGCTGAGCGCCTCCGGAAAAGCAGGCGGAGAGAGCTGCCCCGAGGGCAGGCCTGGCTGTGGAGAGGCCCAAGCACAGGGACTCGCTGAAGTTGCAGAGAAGGGCACTGCGTAAATCCATGACCTCATCTTGCGTACTTTACAAACCAATCGATTAAAATTCGGGGGAGTAAAATAGTCATGTTTCACTCTAATTTCTCAGCAGAAGCCTTTGCCTATTACATTACAGAGGGTTTGGGTTTTCAAGAAAACAGAACAATACGATCTTGGGCACGAGTGGGCAGACGAGCACCTTTGTAAAACTGTGACTTTCATCTTCCTGGAAGTGAGGAGCACAGCAGAAAATGTGGAAATTCAATGGGTGTTGAGACAAGTTTATTCTGTATGAACTTTATTTAAATAAATGCCTCGTTTGTCGTTCAGTAGAGCCTAGCGCTTCCCTGCACTGATCTTGCTTTCCGTTTTCAAACTTGTCACTTGCAAATGTTACAAGTTAAAAACACAGGCTGTCTAAAGTAAGTTAAATACAATTGTTTACAGTTGGCCTCAACTTTCGAGATAGCTGTATTCAAATGAATAGGACGCGGCATTTTTAAAGTGCAACATATACTCTTTTGGCTCCACATGAAAAATTATACAACCGGAAATTACTGCAGTCATTTCCATAAGGACAGATCTTGTGAAAAGCCGTTGTGAAAGCTGGCCATGAAATTATAAATTATGAGAAACACCGAAAAGTCATTTAAAATGAGTATATAAAATGCAATTACAAATAAAACCAGAGTGGGAGAGGTAGCATAAAGTAAATAAAATCAAATAAATACTGTACAGTGACATATAAAATTCTGCTTATAAAAAATTGAAAATTGGTTTTAAAACATCCATTTTCCCTTCTTTCGAGGGTCTTACAATGAAATTAATATTTAGGCCTGGAGTCTCTGTAAAGATTTTCCAAATGTTACTAATTACTGGCATTGTTTTTTGCCAAAACCTCTCTGATCTGTCGGTCTAGTTCACTTATTATTCGGTCCTCGTGGTTATACACACCCGTCCTCATCAAAGTATCCCTTTCTTCTATGAGTCGAGTCAAATAATCATCCAAACCTTCTTCCAGGGCATTGCCACGCGGGCTGTCCATTTTTCCGCTCGCAATCTCTCTGGAATCCTGGTACTGTTTCTGTTCTTGTTGCCTTAACCTGAGAAGTCAAGAACAAATGCCACTCTAAGCAGGCAGCAAGTGCTGTTTTGGTTTTTTGGTTTTTTTAGTTAACAAAACACTGTTTCAAAAAATGATTCAATGGGAAATTATGCCTGTAGCATTACTTTCAGGGAGATAACAAAAACCAGCGTTCTCCTTGGCTAGCCGGAGTCAGCAGGCTCATAAAAACAGTTTTGAAAAAATAATACTTGTTTTTCTAATTATAAAATATATAAAAACTGTAGCAGTTCTGGAAATGGGCAAAAAAGAAAAAAATCGTGATCTTATCCAGAGATAACCAATCTAAGTAGTAACTTTCTGTAATTCTTTTCAATTAAAAATGCATATGTATCTTAATTATTTTTCTAAAGAACTGACATAGGATACAGGCAAGGCTGTATGCTACTCTTTCCCACTTACTGATAAAATGTTCCCCTGCATGTTCCAGTGTCTTCTAAAGGGCTTCACCACATTCCCTCAGTTGGATGTACCCTTATTTAATCACCCTTTATTGTGGGTCTTTAGGTCGTTGGTAAATCTTTGTTGTTTTGAACTAAATTTTCCTAAGTCATTCAGCAAAGATCTCTATGTACCCAACAGTGCCGGGTGCTGGGGGTACTGCAGTGGCTCAAGAAGAAAACTCTTTGCTATTAGAGTTAATATCACCCAGTGTTCGTAGAAAGTGACCTTGTTTCGATGTCAGCGCCTGGTTCAGACGGCGTGCACCTTGTACGACTTTGTGATGCCTCATCTAGGAGTCAGAGAAGGGACAGCAGGTACCAGACTGGGACTTGGGTGTTTCCAATGGAATACCGTTAGTTGTGTGGCCTTGAGAATGTTAAGTATACTTAGTACCCTTTTCTAAGTGATAGTAATACCAACTTTGGACAGTGGAGTATGTTTTAATGTAATTAAGAATGTACAATTAAGAGGTAACTTCTCCTCTCTGCAAGCGGCTACAGAAATGTTTAAATTTGCAACTACCCCTAAATTTTATCTTTATAAATGGGAAGGATGAAGCGGTTGAGTCGAAGCCCCTGCTTCTGAACGGTCTTTAGGATGAGTATGCCAGTGAGGACCAAACCCACTTCTGAATTGACGCCGAGTGGGTGAGAGGCAGAAGAGCCAGTGA
The DNA here is from genome assembly GCF_024610735.1 of Ursus americanus. Classification (NCBI taxonomy): domain Eukaryota; kingdom Metazoa; phylum Chordata; class Mammalia; order Carnivora; family Ursidae; genus Ursus; species Ursus americanus. The sequence continues at coordinate 67,310,703 of NC_142131.1, read as the reverse complement.
GGAGAGTCCTGCTGTCACAGACAAGGAAGACTTGGCCCCAGAAACGGTGCAGGACTGTTGACAGTGTGCACTCTGGTTTGTTCGGACGACCCTCGAAGATCCCCCACAAAAGAACACGGAACCGCACTGCGCAGTCCAAGAAGGAAATCAAACACTTCCATTGTTCTCAGAGAAAAAGCCTACGTAGTCCAAGCCCTGTGCTTTGGGGGGTGACAATCAAGTGGTTAACGGGGTAGGGGTACAAATTAGAGCGATTCCCCTGGGGGTTCCCTCTACTTTAACTCTCAGAGCCTTCCTGGACAAAGAGGTCCTGAATGCAAGCTAATAACCTACAACATCAAACGAGGTAGGAGAAAGCGCAGCCGTTTTCTTGTCCGCTCTTGATACGTGAAGGATACACAGAATCTTTACACAAGTGACAGGTGATCCCTACCGTGATTTTACTAAAATGCAAATCACCGGTCAGGCTCACCGTAGAATGTTAGAACCTCGTAGGTGAAGAACCCCACCACGTTCCCAAGGTACCCCTGACGCCCCTGAATGACACGGTGTCTGGACTCCGCCTGCACACTCCTGTCACTAGGAACCCACGACCCTGCGGAAGTGCTCTGTTAGAAAGTTCCTTCTTACATGTAACTTGGGAGGCAGCCCCATCCTTCCCAACAGCTGGCTCCGATTCCGTTCAGGAGGGGCCCCTACTTCTCTTGAACTCGGGGGCCGGCCAGATTCCCGAAGACGGCTAGCTAACGCGTTGCCCTGGAGTTCTCATGTGCAATATCCCTCTCTCCTGACCACCTTTTCGGTCATATTCCCCTGGAAGCTCTCTAGGAAGCTGACGGACCTGAACACGTGCTGCACAGCGGTACGAACACCCAGGTGTGACTGCACCGATGCGGAGTCGTGAACGGCCCTTGACGCGCCGGTGCTGTAACAGCCACGTCACACTGTGTCCTCCCAGGCCTCCTCACGTCAACGGTCTGCTCCTGTCTTTCCCATCACTCTTGAGGTCTGCCTTATAATTTATACAGAAGACTCTGCTTTTACTTCTAATGTACTTAGTGGTTTAAGTTCTCCCTAAATCCTAATTTATTAAGATATTAATGATGAGATTCAAATCTGCACGATCTGCAAATTTGGTAGCCAAATGGCTATCAGCATTCCAGCCACCAACAGTCCTTAGCAAACAGCAGGGACTTAAGACCTACATGCTAAAGTAAACAAAAACAACAACAACAAAAAAATACCGTACGTGACAGCAAAATTTTCGAAGGCAAGGGTCGCGTTATTTGTAACGTCCTGCACGTCTACAACAGAGTGGACGCCGATTATCTGCCGCACAGGAAGAGCAGACATGGAGCCCTGTCACATGATGCTCGACCTTTTCCAAACGATACATCTACCGTGAGTACTGGAAATGTGGTTGTTTAATCCAGCTCTGAAATACCGGATAGAGTGACTGCAGGAGTCACCGCATGCGCTATGGACTGACCTTTGTGTCCCCAAAGTCATATGCTGAAGCTCTAACCCCCAACGCGATGGTATCTGGAGAAAGCCTCTTGGCCGGGGACGCGGTTTAGACGAGACCATGAGGGCGGGGACCCGTGGTGGGGCTCGTGCTCTTAGTAGAAGAGACACAGGGGAAGTTGCTCCCTCCCGCACACCGCAGGCCACAGCGGGAGGCAGCTATGGGTCAGCCAGCGGGTCCTCACAGAAACTACCTGTGCTGGTACCTTGATCTTGAACGTGCAGCCCCTAAAACTCTGAGAGAATGCATTTGTTGTTGAAGCCCCCCAATCTACAGTGATGGCAGCCCAAGCTAAGACAGTGGGCTTTGCTGAAATGGAAATACGAGTGTCTTCATAAACTAAGTTAAAAAGCCTTCCCCTCCGAAAAGAATATAATTTGTTCTGATACTCCTTTCTAATGATGGCTTTTCTAACATGGTACTGCCGATACCGTCACTAAGATGAACAGGACATTACAGAGAGGTCCCGTGTTGAACAATAGTTAAAAATACAGCCACAGCGGCGCCTGGGGGGCACAGTCAGTTAAGCGTCCGACTCTTGGTTTCAGCTCAGGTCACGATCACAGTGCTACGATGAGCCCTGTCTTGGGCTCTGCAATCAGGGGGGAGTCTGCTTGAGACTTTCTCTTTCTTCTGCCTCTCCCCCACTCGTGAGCATGCTCTCGTTCCCAGTAAATAAATAAAGTCTTTGAAAAGTACGTACATAGCCATAGAACCACCTTTCAACGCTGGCTCTCTGCTCTAGTAGCTATGTGACCGTGGAAAGGCTACTTAAACGTCTAACCAGCAGGTTCCCCATCTCTAAATGGGGATATCTTCCTCGAAGAGTTGCTTTCCAGATTAAAAAAAAAAAAAAAAAAAAGGGGCGCCTGGGTGGCACAGCGGTTAAGCGTCTGCCTTCGGCTCAGGGCGTGATCCCGGCGTTGTGGGATCGAGCCTGACGTCAGGCTCCTCCGCTGTGAGCCTGCTTCTTCCTCTCCCACTCCCCCTGCTTGTGTTCCCTCTCTCGCTGGCTGTCTCTATCTCTGTCAAATAAATGAATAGAATTTAAAAAAAAAAAAAAAAAAAACCAAAGCATTTACAATAGCGCCTGGCTATACAGTAAGGGCTTAATAAGGGCTATTTTATTTATATTAATAACATAACTAGATTTGAAGTGCCTATTATTAAAAATTGAGTATAATCATTTACCTTGAAGTAGTAGCAACAATCCTACAACAGTCACACAAAAATGAAATTCAAAGTGTTAAGGGTATGAATAGAAACGAAAAAGCGAACCACAGCTGCGTTCACAGCAATCAACGTGGGCCTGACGGTCGTGAGTGTAGACTTGCGGCTGTGGCAGCCCACGCACTGCGTGTGACATGTGAGCCCTTCCTTCGGGACAGCCCCGATATGCTACGTGCCCTGGCCCGATGGCTAAGGAACAGGCTCTCCTACCGCAACTCCCACTTCTGTATGGGGGAGAAAGGGATTTGGGGGTTATTATACCTGTTTAATTCATTTCTGATATCCAACAGCTCTTGTCTCTCGGTCTTCACCGTGTCTTTCTCCTCAGCAGCCAGGTAACGTAGCCTCATCTGTTCCAGTTCTTCTTGCTGTTTTTTAAGACGAGCCATTTGACTTTCTTGTTCCCGCTGGAAAGAAACAAGCCAGCACTTGAATGGGAGGAGTAAACAGATTTCGTACGACTTTGACTTGTGATCACAATCCCGTTAGACAGGACCCGTGATACAGCCACGCGCTCTCCTTCCGAGCGACCCAGTGTCTGGAACGGGCCAGGTTCTCTTAGGAAGTCCCGTCTTCCCGCGGCCAGCCACAGTCCTTCAAGGCGCAGGCAGTGACTGAGGTTAGCGAAATACCACAGGAGAAGCCAAGATGAAGGCAGGAAGAGTCACTGTCAACACAGTGAGCTGCCACAAGGACAGGGGTAAAAAGCATCTAAGAAACGGCTAATGATACAGAGATACACCGTGAAAAACCGAACGAACGGTCTCTGCACTGGCCAGGTAATAATAGGCTTTTCCACTCTTTTCTCTAAGCTCACACCAGAATCTGCACAGAGGACAAAAGGTCTTTAAAACAAGTGTGCAGCCTTCCCCAGAATGGCTATCCCACGACTGATCCAACCCCCTCCCAGGAACGGACGGTCTGGTAGCGCAGGCGGGGCTGCCAACGCCCTCTCCTGGAACAGAGTCGGCTCAGGCTTCTTCGTACACATTTCTGTAGGCACGGGTGCTCTTCTTTCGTTAGAGCTCTCCCCTTTGGGGCTTCGGTCCCGTCGGCAGGTAGATGTCGTCCTCTGTTTGTCAACATACACATGTTTTGAATACTGGTAAACAGAGTCTTTACACACGAGAAGTGTACAGAGTGGTAAAATATTACAAAGCAAACTACTCCGTGGCGATCACGACGCCCAAGTCCCTCTATGCTTCCTCCTACCCACGAACCACCCCTCCTTTCCTCAAGATAACTACTGCCCTAACTTTTAACACCACAAATGAGAGGTGACTGCTTGACCTTCAGAGAAATGGAACTGTATGTGAGACGTCATGGGCGGCTTCTTTAAGTGAACGTTATTTTGCAGATTCACTTGGGTTCGGGGTAGTTGAGGATTGTCTTTACTGCACAGTATTACGCTGGATGAATATGCAATCTCTTCATCCCGCTGTGGAGGGACATGGGCTAGTCTGCAGTCTTGTTCTCTAACGCTGATGTCAGTATTATCGCACGTGTCTACGGGCCCATGTTTGTATGCCTTTCTATTGGGCATATAGGATTCAGAGAAGGGCCATCGGGTAGGAGAATTTCAGCATTAGTAAGTATTGTTTTCAAAGTAGTAGTACTAATTTTTACTTCCTTGTGAGTATTCCAGTGCTCCATATTCTCACCAGTACGTGGCAATGTAAAAATTTTTTTTTCATTTAAACCATTCTGATAGGTTTATGTGGTGGTGATCTCGCTGTAATTTTATTTTGCATTGTTTTCCCAGACTAAGGAGGTTGAGCAAGGTTTAGTATTTTTAATAGCATTCTTCTTTTGTAAAGTTCCTGTTCAACCATTTGGCACTTTGCTCTACTTGGTTATGCGTTTTTCCTTTCTGATATATTCATAGTACCTTATATATATACAGGGGTAAGTCTTTTGTTGATTATTGAAATTGCAAATATTTCCCACTAGTTTTGTCTCACCTTTTCATTTCTGTAATGGCGTTTCTGACTTAATTTAAAATAGTCCAAATTTATTCTTTTCTGGCTAGTGCCTTCCATGTCCAATCTAAGGCAGTTTTTGCCTGCCTCAGTCTTGAAGAAAGAGACTCTTCTATGAAGATGCTCTTTTATACCATCTTGAAGCTTCGTTTAGGTCAATAATTCATATGCACTGGGTTTCGAGTATGTGAGATCAAGTTTCTTCCCCCCGGCCCTGTGGAGCTCCAACTGACATAGCAACATTTACTAAAAAAATAGTCTCTCCTACTGCTTGGCAGTCACACCACTCCCACACCACTTCTGTCCATACACGTATGGGTTCGTTCATGGACTCTCTAACCTGATCTATTTCTCTACCTTTGCATTAAATCATACTGCCTTAACACTGTAACTTTTAAAATAATCTTGATACGTGATAGCATAAGTCGTGTACATTTTTATAGAAATCTGTTTCCATGGCTGGGAAAAAAAAAAAAAAGGCTCCTCGGGTTTGATTATGATTGTGCTTAATCTTAGATCACCTTGGCCAAAACCATTAGCTTTACAATATTGATTCTTCAATCAGTGAACACTTCTTCAATTACTTAGGTCTTATTTAATTTCACTGAACATTTTATATTTTTCTATATACTAAGGGTAACAACTGTCTTAGAATATGCCCCTAGGTATTTCTTCTTTTTAGATGTTATAGTAAATGGCAGAGTTTTTAAGTTCTGATTTTCTAATTGGCTGCAGTACAGAAAAGTAACATTGACATTTACGTACTGCTTTGGGTTCCAGCAAACTTGGTAAACTCACTAATGCTATTAGGTCATCTGTAGATACTTTTTAGTTTCCTGAGTCTGTCACCTACAAATAAGAGCAGTCTTATTTTCTCCTTTCCAACCATGTTTTCGTTTAATAAACTCTGTTGTGCTTGTTATAAGTGGTTTATCAATGCTCCTGAGACTGTCCAATTTATTTTGTCCTTGTCAGAGTTGGGGGCCAAGATTATGCCAGTCTCATTTTAAAAAGAGGAGTGTTCGGTCTGCCTACTTTCTGAAACAGTTTGTCTAAGAGCAGCGGTATTTTTTTCTAACATTTTTACTAAAATTCAGACGTGAAGCCATCTAGGTCTAGAGCCTTTATGTGAGAGTTTTTCATTACAGATTCGATTTCCTTAACAGCTACCCAATGAGTATTTTCTGTTTCTTCTTGTCAGTTTTGTAAGTTCTGTTTCTCAAGTTTACAGAAAATTTTTTTTTACCCTTCTCTTCTCTCTTTCTAGGACTATGGGATCAATAACCCTGTGTCCCCCTTTTTTATTCTTGATGTTGGAAGTTAGCGCATACTCTCTTGAACGCTCTGCCATGCAGGAGGCCTTTTCAAGGAAAGAACTTTTCACTTTGATTTTGTTGTACACTTTCCCCCATTTCCTTAATTTTTATTCATCCCTAACTGCCTTTATTTCTTGTTTTTACTGATCGTCTGAAAAGGATATTTAAAGAATAATTTGGCTTCTCTTACTTTTTAAGTGCATTCAAGGTTATAAAATTTCCCGCTAAGCACAGCTTGCATTAAATATCCTGTGTCGATATGCTGTGTTATGTCAGTTATGGTTTTCAGTTTAGCTATGGGTAATTAGAAGTGTACTACTTAATTTTCAGTATATTAGCTTTTCGTTATTAATTTCTATCTTAATCTCCGTGTGCACAGAAGACTCTAAATTACAATCTTCTGAGATTTGTTGAGAGTAGTAGCTTGCATGTGAGCACTGTGGCTAAATGGTCCCTGTGTACTCGAATATGTGTATTTTAGACTTCTCTGATGAATATTCTATCGATACACCAATGGTTGTGGTGTCTAAATCTTCTCAATCTTTACTGATTTGTTGTTGTTGTTGGCTCTATCACTTCGCAGGAGTGTTATGGTAAAATTGACCATTATTAGGAATTTGTCTATTTTTCCTTTTAGTTTCTTATTGAGTGATAGTAGAAAGCTCCTGAAGAGGGAGGGGACCCAAGAGGGTTGCCCCCTTTGAGTTCTCTTAATTTTTGCTTTACATAAATTTGTGGCTGTTGCCAGGTATACAGCCAGGTGGAACTGTTGTCATCTTCCAGGTGAACTGACCCTTTTCTGAAGATGAACTATCTACAGTAATGCTTCTGAAGTCTACTTTGCCTGACAAAAGTAGTGCTAGACTGGCCTTCTTGTGATTAGTATTAATGTGGTATATGCTCTTCCCTCTTTCAAATGTGTCCACTCTATATCCTTCCATCTAAGCCGTGTCCCTCCTAAGTGGCATACTGCTGTTGTTTTTAGTATTCATGTAACATTTGTCTCTAATGACAGGATTTAGTCCATTTGTATTTAAAGCAGTTGGTCATATAATTGGTTTAAATCTTTACATGTTAGGATGCTGTACTCGTTCCACCTTTTTGATGTTCTTCTTTCCTCTGGTCTTTTTTTAGATTAACCCTTTGTCCTCTCCCCACCCCCCATCCGCTTCTTAGTCGTTTTTACTCTTCTTTAAGAAATAATAATACAGATCAGGACTTTGACAGCCTCACAAATAATGGAGCATACTGTAAACATTTTAACTCTATTCATTCCTTCGTATCTTTTCTACTTTAGTTCTTCCAGATTTTTGTCATGAATTTTAATTCTATGTATATTTTAAACCCAACAAATGCTGTGAGTGTTGTTTTCTACAATCAACTACTATTTATATTTAGTCAGATATTTATTTCCTTGCTGTTTATCCTCCTGTTTTCGTCTGGGATCATTTTCCTTCTGCCTGAAAAACACCTTATATTTTTACTCTAGGTTTGCCATGACAAAGTCTCCCAGTCTTATGTCACTGTTACTTACAAAAAACGTTGTCACTGCATACAGAACTTGAGGTTGGCAGTTATTTTCTTTCAGTACTTCAAGGATGATGGTATTCTATTTTCTTATGAATTCCTTCACCGCTGTGGTGAAGGCATCTGTCTGATTGTTGCTCCCATGAAGGCCATGTCTTCCTGTACCCCGATCCCTTACGGTTTTCATTGCTTTTTGGGCAATTTTACTATGATGAATCTAGGTATGGTTTACTTAGTATTTATCCTGCTTAGATTTCATAAATTGATACCTTTTTCACTTTCAGAGAATTCCCACCTAGTATCTCTTCAAATACTGTTTTCTCTCCCATTCTATTGTCCTCTGAGGGCTTGCTAGAGGCTTAATATTTGTGTCTCCCCCAAATGCAGGCAGGTTTCCCACCTTTTTGAAAGTTGGTATTACACTGCTTCGTTGTTATGAAAAATCTACATCAGTCCCGGCTTTTGCTAAACAAATCCAAAAAGGAGTTCCACTACTAGAAAAAAAGCCATTCCTATACTAATGTACATCTTTCATAAAAGCAAAAGTTGGAGGAATGTTGGGGGATACTCTCTGCTCTGCGCCATTTCGACTTCCAAGAAGTCGACTTCCAAGAAGTTTTACAGGAACCCTCTACTTCCAGGTAGCTGGGAAAATGTGTGTAATGAAACCTAATCCCCATTTTGAGCTGTTAGGAGATGGGGCCTTTTGGAGGTGATTAGATCATGAAGAGGAGCCCTCATGGATTACGGGCCCTCTACCACATGAGGACACAGCCAAAAGGCGGCCATTTATGAACTGGGAAGCAGGCCCTCACTGAACGAAGAACTTGAGCATGCCGGCACCCTGATCTTGGCCTTCCGGCCTCCACAACTGTGAGAAACCAATCTGTTGTTTAAGTCTGTGGTATTTTGCTACGGCCCCCAGACAAAGACAGGGTCTTAGTTACACACCAAAGGGAGTCAGTCTCATATAATCTATCCCACGTGATGCTCAGGGTCTTGGCTATATCTTCCATCTTTTTCCCCGCCTCTCTCTCAGTATGGATGGTTTTTATTGACGACTTCAGTTGGTACATCTTTGGTTCTGCTATATCCAATATGCTGTTAATTCATCTACTAAATTCTTATATTGCACTTAAAATACTTCTAGTTTTTCTGTATCATTCAAATGATTCCAATTCTCTACTATAATTCTTCATCGTATCACCTATTTTCTAGAACAGAGTGATAGTAGTTATTTCAAATTTGGCTGCTGGTAATTTGAAAATCTGGATTACCTGTTGACTGACTTCTACTGAGCCCAAGACCTAAAGAGGCATTCCCCAGTGAAACCACACGAGTGGTTAGGAAAGAAAGGAAAAGATGCTCCAAAGAGGTAATCAGGGATCTGGAAACTCAAGCCACAAAGTGATACTATTTCAGACCCAAGTGCTGAACATGGTATGAAGAATAACAATTACACAGCACTCTTGGGAACCGAAAAGTTGTACAACCACTTTGGAAAGTAATTTGGCCCTATTTAGCAAAGCAGAAGAAACCAGTGAACCCTATTACCAGAAACTCTACTTTTTGATATAAATACTAGAGAAACTCGGACACGTACAAAAATTTTCAGTGTTGTCTTGCTTTAAGGTAAAAAAATCACTGAAAAAGGACTGGATAAATTGTGCTATGTTCATATATTTGTTTTATAAAGCAATAAAAATGAACTACAGCTAAATCGTAAAAACAATTTTAAGTCATATAAGGTAGACAACAGAATGATTCCATCTATATAAAGTTTAAAAACACAAAAAAGTAAAGAAAAGCAAAGGAAGAATAAATATCAAATTTAGGCAAGTAGCCAGTCACCTCTGGAGGGGATGCAGTTGAGAAAAGGCACACAGAGGGTTTCTGAAGCGCTGATAATCCTGTTTCTTAAAAATAGAAGGTGGGGGTTGGGTGTATAGGAATCTTCCTCCTCCCCGGCCCCGAGACTGTTACAATGTATTTCTTTTAGAAAGTAATTAATAAAAAAGGACAAGAAAACTTCACAAAAATGTACCAAATTGTTACCTCTGGCTGAGGAGGGGATAAGATGATCGGGGAGGACTATTCTCTGTGTTATGCAATGTTGCGAGATGTGCATTTCTTTACAATAAGCAAGCGTAAGTACAAGCGGGAAAAAAAGTACTACACACCAGTTATGATGTGAGCTTACTCTACAAAATTGTCACTTTATGAAACTTGAAACATTCTAGTTCTAAAACATTTGAGAAAAGACTTTAAATGCCTTGAATTTTTCTTCAAGTGCATGGCATTAATAACAATCGCACATGCACGCACAGAAATTAGAGGTTAGAGAGAGAAACCCTCTCTGCAGCCAGGTGCTCTGGGTTAAAGGCTCCTCCATCAAGTGAGTATAATCTTTATTTTGCCTTAGCTGCCTATAAATCCAGAGAGGAGATGTAAACACGCATCCGCTAGACTAAACAGCGGCTAAAAAGTGGCCACTACTGACTCTCCCACTCACACATACCATGTAAGTCTGTGGGAAAAACTTACAACGAAACTCAGGAACTCAAGTCAAGTTTTCTGAAAATAACCCAGAGCTGACAAGTCAGTAGGAGGGCCTGGATGGTTTCAAGACACAGTTTTTAACCAAGACTTGGACCTCCAACTGTTTTCTTAAACAGAGATTTACATCCCATCCTTGGCTAAATTACTTATAAATTAATCAAATTAATTACCCCGAGTGGATAAGCAGGAGGCTGGACAAGATAGTGCTGGTGTCAGCCAATGAGGTCTGCGTTGTTTTAACGAAATACATCAGAGCTTAGTTTTAAACAGCTCTACTGTGCACAAATATGGTAAGGGACCCACAGCCTGCCCCAAATGTCCGTTCTGGTTCCTGTCCCGGGAACAAACGTACCTCCTTGTAATTGTTCTGACATAACGAGAATGTTCAATTTTCTCCAGCAACAAATTCATACCTCTCAATGACTGATTTTTGAAAAAAGTGGTGGCTTTTATTTAGACAATTACTTTCTAAGGTGACAGGAAATGTTCTTATGTGAACATATTATTTAGAAAAAAGAAGTTAAAAGTGACAACCTTGAGTATCTGTAGAACGATGAAGTGTTGGGGTTAAAAATCTTTGGGGACATGGAGGGGGAAAAAACTAAATTTCCCCTTAACTGTTTAACAATCAGAATTCTTTAAAGATCTGTGCTACACACTGTAGCAAAGATATCAAATCCAGAACGTCTGGGGCTCATTTCCTTGTTTTCTAAGTTCAGACCCATTTCTGTTTTACAGCGGTTATCTCCCCAGTTTGCAAAGACCAACAGCAACAACACAAAATTACAACTTGCAAACACTGATTTTTATGGTTGTGAGGCAGAAGAAAAGGGTTTTTTCCCTAAATCATTAGAAGAGTATGATTTTTTTAATTCACAAATTGACTATACTTGGGTCACCTTTGAGTAATGGAAATCTGTTTAAACATTCTTTTGGCAATAGGCACCAAGCATCAGATCTTACTGCCAAGCTTTACCAGCTGGGTTTTGTCATTAACATTTATTAACAATCTAAGATATGGCTTTCCCCGTCTAATCCGTACTACACAAATGTTTTGTATGGCCCTCCAGAGGATTTTGCTGTGACAAATTACTGGCAGAGATGATGGCCCCGTGGCTAGTCACCAGAGGCAATGTAAAATTAACATGGGACTAATCCAATTTAAACAAGAAGTTGCACAAACAAGCCTCTGCACAAAAGCAGAGCGAGGATTCCAATTTTATATTCAAACACAATAAATGTGTTTTTAATAAAAACTTCTAAAAAAATTGTATTTTCACACATATGAACTGTGCCTATTTGATGAAGTTATTAATTTTAATCCTGCAAAAATAGGGGCCGAGCACAATTCAGTATGGCTCTCGCATTTCTTCTTAAGTGCCGAGCCTCAAAAGTCGTCTGTCGACCATCAGTGATTCCTAGTGACCTCAAAGTTTGTTGACAGTGTTGTTTCCAAAGCAGAAAGTTTGTGGGGTAAGGAACAATTAGTCTGCAAGGAAGCTCACTGCACTCAAAGAATGAGGCTCTTTTCTTGAGCAAATAGTTCGGAGTTGAACCCGTAACGCAGGGCTCTTCTCTTCTTAACACATAAACTAACTCCAAGGGAAGCATCTGACTTGTGATAATAACCTCTCTGTTCGGAGGAACAAACAGCCCAAATTACTTTGCCAATGGTTTTCAGGCAAGAGGGTAGAAAAGACAGAGGAAGAAAGAGTCAACAGAAAAGAAGGGATTAAATGGGAAGAGCAAGACCCAGCCCAAGTGGACAAGGATGCCTGAGATGGGAAGGAGGGGCAAGGGGGCGGCAGCCTTTGCATGGCAACTCCGATGAATCTGTGTCCGTCCTCACTCTCCAACAGCTCCCACTTTTCTACCTTTTCTTTACTGATTGTGGTAATGCCTTCCAAGGAACTGCCATGCTCTGAGTCTCTGAGCCTTCACTAGGTAAATCTTCTTCAGCGGCAGGCAACATCTTCCCCAACGACTCTGTTTTAAGACCGGAAAGGACTGCAAATCTAATAGTGGTATCTCAAATACTGTCTTTAAAATGTTTTTCCCTTAGCTTTGAGGGACAGAATACAATGGTAAGCCCATTGTCCTCTTATTTTTCTCTTTTGGCTAACTTCATTTGCATTTCTTACCACCCGCCAGACCCTGGGGGACGTGGGATTGGGCGGGGGGGGGGGGGGGGGGGGGGGGAAGCTCCACTCTGTAGGGAGCACCTACTCCTGTGCGAGGGGCGCCACAGGCTCTCAGTAAGGACATGCTGACAGAGGAAAAGAGAGAACTACAGCCTCAGTGCACTCTGTAGAACTTCCTCAAGTTTGGGGATAGACTCTTGGGTGTATCTGTAAGTTTAGGTCTCGTTTTGTTTTTTTTTCTTCTATACAGTTTTCTAAAGAACATCTATAAAACTACCACGTAAATACAAAGTACTGTTATTAAACTATATTCTACCCACTTCCCTATTGCTATATAACCACACCTGCCACTTCTGTAGACTCTGAAATTGTTGGTGGCTACCAGTTCTTAGAACACCGTAGTTACAAATCCCTCCAATATTTTTCTGTCCCCAAAATATCCAGAGCTACCAACCCCTTAGGTCCCTGCTGACGAAAACTCAGAACACTCCATAACAGATTTAGGGCTCAGCTCCTTTTAACAGTTACCGCGTACTGAGCATGACCTATGTTCCCACCACTGTGTTAAATGCTGTATCAATCATTCAATTCTCAGAAGAACGTGTGATGAGAAAGTAGTCTCTTCATTTGTACAGTGAAAAATCAAAGAATTTAAATGCCCCAAGTCACAGAGGTAGTGAAAAGGTACAGCCAAGATTCACCTCACCTCTCGGGACTCTGAGACCATGTCCCAAACCACCCTGTGCGCCCTCTCTCAGAGAATCTGGATCCCGTTACTTTTAACAGCAACTCTCAACACATTCTTTCCTTGGTCCCAATGCCCTGGGACTCCTCCTCTTTGTACCGTATGTGACCTAAGGACCGTGGCATCGTGACTTTAGCTTCTCCCCACCCGAAGTCACTCCATTTTCACCAAGTGGTGCCATTTTCCTGGCGGGGGTGTGCCAAACTGTGCCTCGTGCCTCAGAGCTTTGTCAGAAATGCCTAGAGCCTTCCCTGGCTCACTTTCTTCTCCTTGAAATTCTGTCATTATTGGGCTTCTAGATAAAAAGAGAACATTCTAAAGGGGGGGAAAGAGCCTGGACTCGAGTCCGATAGCTCCAGTCCTCGCTCGCTCATGATCCGTCTGAGCAGGGGCACCTGTGATAACTTCTCTAAGTCTCCGTGTCTTTCATCTGGAAAATGGACGTAAAATTACCTGCTGCAGAGGGATCTTGCTTAGGATGGAATGACAAGAAGGGAGGGGCTGGAAATCATGGTCATGATCGCCCTCTTTCTAGCTGCTGCTTCCAGGATCAGCTCTCCTCTGTCCTCTGCAAACCTAAGAATGCTCAGTTCTGTCTGCCACAGCTTCAATTCTCACCTCTGCAAGGGAGTCCTTGCTCTGTTAAGCCCCAGTCAAACCTCCCTACACCAGATCCACATTTCTGACTGCTTGCTGAATTTCTCTGTGCAAAAGTTAAAACGTCCAACTTTACAAGTCCTATCTCCTTCTCGTCTTCATACCGCATTTCCATACTGGACAACTATTTCCAGATAAAAAGGCTTGAGCCTTTGGCATCGTCTTTGACTTCCTACTCTGCATTAAAATCAGGTAGATGGTCTTACACACCATCTACCCAAACTGTGCTTTTTGGGTTTTTTTGTTTGTCGTTTACAAGAATCTGTGTGTCTTGTTCCCGCTGAAGTTCTAGTCCTTATTGCCCGAAATGACCACTACAAGGGGTCCTCCTCTTGGGTCCAAGTACAGCCTATGCTTTCCAACCTCATGCCCGTTTGCCATAATCATTTCAGCGGTATTATTTCCAACATTTCCCTCAATCACAACCCACTCACCAGAGGTCTATCTCAAATACCTCCTCTCCCGCAACACCTTTCTTAAGTGCTATTACATAGATGTACTTTCCCCTCCTGACTACTCTGGATGGTTCCTCTCAGGGCTCTTACTCTTAGTACAAATGTAATACTTGTAGTTTTCTTCCCTACTACTCTATTGCGAGCTCCCTGAGGGGAAGACGTAAGTTTGACCTACATCAAAAAATCTAGGGCAATACCTTGAATTCAGGAGGCCCCCAGTAACACTCATCTATCCTTAGTCCTGTGAACTCTTATAGTCATTCTGTGTAATCTCAACTCTTCTAGGAGCTACGTTAAGGCAAACTGTACTATTCATTCTCCTGTGGTCTTGGACATAATTCTGAGGGCAGGAAGCGATTAGTACGATACCACAAAGATGTTTAATAGCATTGAATGGTCGTAGAGATAGATATAAAGAATACAAATTTGAAAGGCGCTATGTGCCGAATTTCTTTCAGAATAAAACTGACCATTAAAGAAAAGGCAAAAGTTAGAATAAAGCTAACGATTATTGATCCTTAAAAGTGTTAGGTCAAGTAGGTTGGATTCTAAAAATCCTTGCTCACATTTTACCTCATTTTAATCATCTGAGGAAACTGCATCCCAAAATAAGATTAATTTCTCCTGCGGCTTACAGCATTTCTTAACAAGTAATAAGGAGGGGGCGGGGGAAGTAACGTAAGAAGAATTCAGGAAACCAGTACCACTTTTTAAACTCTTGTAAAATTATGCGAGAATTGTCTCTGATTCCTTTTCTTCGCTGAATAAATGACTAAGTCTTCTAACATTTAAAATAAGCTGTTCAGTTGGAGGACATGTTAAATTTCTTAAGTTATTCTTGAAGTTCTCTCCTGAAAGGTACTTTCAATGGAAGGAATTTATACTAAGAAAAAAAATGGCCATTTTGTAAGTGAAAGTAAAATAAATTACTCCCAATTTCTTGTGGGGAGGATAGTTGGGCTATTCAAAAAAAAAAAAAAAAAAATTATTTTTATTAAGAAAAAGATCTTTAAAAAAAGCCCCTAACCTCTTAATGTCAGAAATAGCCCTGGAAATTGAAGTGGACACATCTGAACATAAGAGATATTGCCAAATATGCATACTTGTAAAGAATCAAGGGAAAAAAAAAAAAGACATAAAACGAACAATCCATCATCAGCTATAAACTACATACCTGTTTAAGTCTGGCAAGTTCTTTCAAAGCGCGGCCCCACTGCTGCTTGTAATGCAGTTTAGACTTAGTTGCAGATTCCAGCTTCCTTTCAAGTTCAACCTAACAGTGATTAAAATCGTATCAAGTGAAACACTACACCACTGTGTACAATCACTGAAAGATAATATATACAGAGAGTCTGGCTTAAGAAAAGAGTTTATATAGTGTAACATACGACATCATCTAAAACTGTTATATAATTGACTATAAATATTATGGCACATGAACATTTTCTTGTTTAAAATATAGTCGTATTTTTACTGCCTAACAGCCTATACTAAAAGGAACTGAATCAGTCTTAACCTCCAGACAGTTACTATAAATGTATTAAAACGTGTAGAGAGTGCAAAACACGTTCATTTTTTACAAAAAGCAGTTCTCACTGTTAGCATTCCAATTCCGCCAACACTTTCAATCTGAGAAACCAGGTTATTCCTTTTGGAGGCCTAGCATGACATGGAACTTGTCTTCTCACAGAAAGAGCTAGCACTGTTAAATTTTGGCAAAAATCACAGCAAAAACAGTGAAGTGTTTTATCAGAAAGCCGTTTACGAAGAGAAAGAGTACAAAGTGAAAAGTATTTTAAGAATGTTAAAATAAACCCAAGAGTAGGAAAAATAATGCTCCTAATAGCACTCATCTAACTCTTATTTTCTATTTTTCCTCAAATATATAAAGAAAAACATGAAAGTGATTCCATTAAAAAAGGTTATTTATACTTGCAGCAGGCAATCTGTTGTGCATGAACTGAAGCCAACTTGGCTATGTTCTGGAATGTACTCTCTGTGTTTCAAACCAAGTACCAAACAAATTCATGAAGCCAACAGACAGTTTTACTATTTAAGTGATAATGTAATAATATGCCTGAATTACAGTAAAATACTGTGACTCTAAACGGGTCTGAGTTTTGTGTTGTTTTTTTTTTTTTTTATATCAAGTCTAGTTTTTCCCATACACACAACTCCTCATATTTTGCAGGAAAACAAAACCAAAGGCACTGTCCCAAAATTCAAACTCCAGAAAACTTAAAATAAAAAGGAAGGAAAAGCTGATTGCCAAATTCCCTTCACAAAAGACCAGAACATTCTCTGCAGTAATATATGACTTCAGGGAGTCAAGGTCTATTCTGCTTTACAAATCCCTGGTGCTTGGATTTAAAGGTGTTGACATTTCACAACTAGACTCACACGTCTTAAATTGAATAATACTGTGAGATTATCAAAGATGATCTCTTCTGCGTATGCCCCCGAAATTTATACACATTACTTGGTAATTTAACAACAGGGCATCAGAGGAATAGGAAAAAATTTTTTATAGCTCTGAGATAAAAGGGTAGTATTTAATTATAAAAGCAAGCATGTCCATGGGTCTTAGAGAAGGTGGAGTAGTCTGGATGGGCCCAAGGATGAGGGTTAGGACAGGGATGAAGCCAGACAGATCACGTATATCTAGGGGACTGACTCAACAGAGAAAGCGGGATAAGGTTTTCTCACTTTTGCCATGACTATCAAAATCATTCCCATTTGCGTGGTTATTCATGCTTAAATTAAAAAAAAAACTGTAGTTAGCAGGTTTCAGATACAAAGCTCACTTTTCTAATTGTCTTTGGGCCCAATCAATGATTCCTACCTTTATTTTTTTAAGAATATAGGTGCCTCTGTGATTCTCAAGAAACGTATGGACCCAACGCCCAGAAACGTGCACACGACTGCAGATCTGCTACAATCCCAGGGCGTTCCCAGACCTCGCGTCAAGACGTCGCGCTGTGAGTAGACGGGAGGCGCGAGCCCGCCTACACACTTAGATCCCGCGCTGGTGTGCAAACTCACGTCAGGACCTGGAGTCAGTTGAGAGGTTCGTGCAGGCGGCCAGCACACACCGTGCTCACGGGTCGCCCAGCGCTGTCCTGCGCTACGAGCCGCCGGGCGCTGGCGTGGTCTCTGATGGCCCGCTCCCTAGCTCGAGTCTGTCGCAAGCAACGATAGAGACTGCTCCCCGGAAAACCTTGGTGCTTTTATTCTGTGACCTTCCCCACCGCCATTTCCTTAGCCCAAGCTCTTCTCCTCTTCTCGGGTCTCGTCAGCCTCGAATCTTTTCTGCCTACACATCCCACTTCCCTTTCTGCTGTTAAAACCCCTACCGTCGCTGCTACGTGCCCGCAGTCTTGAGCCTCTACTCCTCTGTCTAGGTTTCCAGGGGTTCCAAAAGCTCACCTCTGTCCTACCTGCTGAACCCAGTTCCTGGGTTTTCCTCAACAGAAGGCCCTCCCCCCTTCAGCCCCCAGGTCCGCGTCCCGTCGACCACATCCCCTGCCCCATTAACTTCCGGAGCCACTTACTTCTTTTTCTTCTCTGCTTCCTTAAAACTGGAGGCCTCAGGCTCAGCTACCCTCCGGAAGGGGTCTTAAAACTACTGTTTTCTAAATGGCAAAGAGTTTCTATCACGTGCCCTGGTACTCGATTACACACAGTCACTTAACGGCTCTCTGAGTCATCTCCCCAATTTCATTACAAACTCCTTAAAATTGAGGTCCCAAAGGATAATGTGCTTTTTTTCTCCTCTTTTTTTCCCCTCTCATCTTTCCCTTTGCCTTAAGATGGGTGGACGGGCAGTAGCTACCACATGATCGTAAATAAGACAACATCAGCGTTTATCTTCAACTTCAGTCTGCCCTACTGAATTCGGTTTTCCGTATTGCATTTACTTAAAAACCGAATTCTTCTTAAGCCATGTAAGAGACATTCCTACCGAAAAGCAAATCATAAACTATTACTGACTTCTTACATAACAAAAGGAATCAGGAATTATATTCAGTAAAACTGTATCTTATTTTTACATCATTTCATAAAAATGGAAATACTTCTTTTACACTGAAGAGAATGGGTCATCAGAAAAGAAAATGCTCTGTCAGATATAATCAGAAATTATGTATGGAATCAGATACGTTTTCACTTAGGTCTCCCTTTTTGTGCTTTTAGGTCTTTGTTATTAGGCAGAAATAAGAAATAAGATTCTGCCCTCTTCTGGCTCCAAAAAAAATTTACCAAGGAATTTCTAAAGAGCAGAGGAGCCTTGTTTTACTGAACAGTTAGTGACACATGCTGGATGGATTCGTTAGGTCTGGTGCAGGGGCAGCTGACCTAGTCTTTTTTTCCTCCTTGTTCTGAACAACTTCATGGCATTGTTTACACTGGCAATATGCTGACTGATTTTTATCCTTTTGCTAGAAGTAGAGTTGGAAAAGGGGATTTTGAAAATCACTTAAAATGTATTTCTAAGGTGGGAAGTGTCAAGTTTATATTCAGGAAAGATAGCGCTTCTGTTCTAATTTTGAGATAGATAGGTGGTCTCTGAAGGTAAAATGGTAAAACGAAAATCCTGACACCTGCGAACCGGGGCCTGTGAGAAGGGCTGAGACGCTGTGCAGGTCAGCCATCTTCTGCAAGTACCACAGAATCCACAGCTGTCAACACGGAAATAGTTGGGACACTTGTTTGTATCAAAAGAGGGGTTGAGAATGTCTAGCTGAATTCAAGTTCACAGGGAGACAAATGAACAGGCCACCAAATTAAATGGAAAAATGCAAAGACTGTCCCGATATATAGGCAGCAGCAGCAACCAGGCTGGGCAGTCAAGGTCACGCTGGGTAAGAGGGGGAACCAAAGACAGCACAGCCGTGGACAGGCCACGGAAACATGTAGTGAGTTTGGAAACAGAAGAAACTCGTTAATTAATATCTGCTTCAACTCCAAAACAAAAAAAAAAAATTTTTTTTAACCGCAGTCTAATTCTTGTCCCCACCTTTTCTATGTATTCCCCTATTCTGCCTCTTAAATTAAGCATCTGTACTTCCCAAGAAAAACTCTTGCATGGTCCACTCGTCCCCTCCTCTCATAAAGCTGAATTTCTTCTAGTTTTTAATTGTTTATCCTCAATCTGAAAACATTTGTAGATTTTCCTACCGCCATGTAAGATTTTTTCAACAGTGTTCTGAAGCCCTTGGGTTTTTTTTCTTTTTGCAATGCCAAACTTTTCAATAAGCGCCCGCCATTTGGCTTCTTCAAAGTGAGTGATTTCTTACCTGCCACACCCGTGGCCCTTCGCCCACGATTCTTCACTGGCCCTTCATGAGAGATGACCGCTACCTCCTCATTCTCGGAAAGCCTCCTCTGCCGGCACTGCACTAGACTCTGAATCTTTCTGGCCTCCTCTCTCTCCTTTTGTCCCTGAGGCTGTACTTCCCCCCCCGCCCCCAGTGTTCAGGGGACCTTCCCCAGCACACCTAAGGCCACTGCATCTGCATCTAAGGCGGCCACTTGATGCCACTAACTCCCCAATCTATATGTCTAGCCCTTTTCTCTCTTCCTACTATACTTCCCATTTTTAACCCCTCAGTCAACTGCTCCACTTCCATTCTTCTGCTAGCATCTCAAGTGTAGTATGTCCAGAACCATAGCGCTCTACAACTTCCACCTCCTCAAACGTTCTTCCTGAAAATTCTTCACTTCCATTAAGATCCATGAAGCCAATCTGATAAACGTGACAGTAATCTCTGACTTTTCTTAGCAGATGAAATACAAATTCTTTTTAACTTACTATCTAAGGTCTTCCCCCTCATAGAACCAAAAATTACATTTCCAGCATTCTCTTATCAGGCCTATTTTTATTTTGCATCTATGACGATAAGGATCAGGTTCTATTACCAAAATATGCAATAGTCTTTCTACCCTTTCTACTTTGCTCGAATACCTCTTTCTGGAATATTCTCCCCAAACACATTCACCCATTAAGAGGTCATGTGTCCTTTAGGTTCCATAGCCAGTCTTACTTCTTAGTTACATTTCATGTGTTGATTTCGGTAGAAGTAGCTTTGTCTCTCCTTTACATTCATGGCGCTTAGTAAGACAAAGTTAGATGGTACCAGCCATCATCCTCCTTACCCTTTGATTACCTAAGTAAGTTTCCTGCCTCTCTGTATGACTGGTCACTTAGTTGACTCTATCCTGAACGTTTTTTAATCATTCAGAATAGCATTTAGCACAGTGTCAGAGAGCATGCACGTTGCTGGGTAATGAAAAATCAGTTCTATCCACCGGCATCCTGCCAGGAAACCAGAAATCACTCTAGGTTTTCAAAAGAGTTTAACTTACTACAGGCAACTGGTGATACCGGTCATGGAAAAGCAGAAATGCCAGGGGGACAGGGTGAGGCCCCCCAGTGATGAACAGCTGCAGCCGGTCCCTACCTCTCCCAGGTAGGAGGGACTATACAGGAAGTCCCCGGAGGACCAGTTCTTACTACCCAGAACGCAGAAACGGAGGTTGTCCAGGGAGCTAGAGCCACAGTGGGGATGGCCCAAGGCAAGCGGAGAGAAGGGCTGTCTGGTGGGAGAGGGAACCATAAAATACACCTACTACCTGAGAACATAAGGGAAGCACAGAGACAAAGACACACAGAAAGAACTACCCTGGCATTTTCCCACCTTCCAGCCAGCAATCTTCTGATGGTGCTCCCTAGTGGCCTTTAACTTGGACAGATTATTTCCTTATTTTCTTTTGGAGGCTGTATCTTTTCAATAATGCCAAAAGAACATCTAATGAAAAAATGTGGTAAGAGCATGTACTGTCATACTTAGGTTGGCTTTTGGACCCTAGAACCAGAACATACCATCCGTTGGTGGTGAATCCCCAAAGAAGTAGAGGCAGGACCTAGCTTCCAACCACAGGAAGCAAGAGGATGGATGTCCCCTCTGGCAGGCTGCGAGGCGAGTGTGGGCTTGTGATGAATGCTCCCATTGGGGATGCTGAATCTACAGGGTAGTAATACACAGAGAGCATTCCCAATGGCAGGACTAGCACCAGAACTGGGGGATACAGAAATCCTGGGACGCAGCAGTGACAGCACCAACAGGCGCAAGAGAAGACGGTTTTGTGACAGGACACGCTGCGCTTCCCCCTGGTTCTTGCTCCTATTTTGAAACTTGTTCTGTAGCCTTCCTCAAAGTTTTGGGGGATTCCTTATTCCTACAATTCGTCACTTCTGTTGTCTGCAACCAACGACTCTGATCAGTATACGCTAGAACTGAGAAAACTGATAAAAGCCAAGAAATTCAAGTACTGACCATGTCAGGTGTCTAGAATTCTGTTCCTGGTTGACATCACAACACTACTACAGTGAAATGTTATTACATTTTATATTCAAATAATACTGACGTTATAAATTGATTATCAGAATTAAATTGCCATAATCTGACATGGGTACCTTTTCTAAGGTGAGGAGATTTATTTCAGACTGCAGACGGATTTCTGGTTTGTTGCTTTGCTGATCCTTGAACTGAAGAAACTCTTTTTCCAAAATCTTGTACTTATTTTCAGCATCACTAAGCTGTATTTAAAAAAGAAAAAGTAGAGCCATTAAAAAACACCTGTAGTATTGCTAAGCTCAATACTACAGAATTCAACAGTGTCATTTTTTCTTATGCTAAAACATGTTTATAGTAGAAAAATCTCTAAAGTATAACGAGGAAAATTAACATACAAAATCTTTTTAAGAGTACGGAATTTGTTCTAGAACCAGTATCACGAGATGTGCCTTATAAAAATACAGATACTACAGAATTAGGGTGTCACATATAAGAAAATACTGTGCAGTATAAATATACCAGCTCATGACGGATGAAAACAAAAACTTATAGTGCAGTATTTATTTTTATTGGAAGCTCTAAGAACTTCATAATTCAAATATTATTACAACTTAAACTCATTTCAAGGTGATTCGGCCCAATCCCTTCATTTTTGTGACTAAGAAATTTGAAGGATGCAGCAGCTTACTGACGGGCCAGCGCCTAAGAGCCAGTCAGATCCAGATCCGCTCCCCGAGGCTAATGCTCTGATGAGAGCAGACGATACTTCCTTGAATTAAAAAAAGAGACCACCTTGACTCAAGTCTATATATAATTCCCCTTCAAACAGTTTCAGAACTACCAACTCCCCCAGCCAAAAAAACAGGATATATGACTACCAATCATTTGATAAACCCACATATCTTCTAAGACCTAAGACTTACCTGAATTTGAAATACCGAGAAAATATGTGACAGAAATGGAACTTATCAATAAATTATTTCATGACGGTAAATACAAATAATTCTAATTAGCATTTATCTAGCATTTTTAGGTAATGAGGTATTCTGTTACCTAAAAATTCTACATAGGACTGAAGTTGACCTGTCTGAATATCCGAACTTTTATTTCTAAATTTGAATCAGAACCTTTCTCAAGCATCTGGCACATTTATTTCTGTTTTAAACGAAAGCTAACAGACTTCATATATGTTCTTTTCTCCACCATGCAGAGACATTATCATAAATAAATATCGTGGCTCCAAACAGGCTGTAGAGAAGTAGGCTATGAGTCATAAGGGGATCTTTTTCTTTGACTAAGTGGTCCACAAACAACGTGGATTGAGTTGTGCGACCTATTTTCGTATACTAGAATACAGACACTTGATCACCTCACAATGACAGGTGTCTTTTCATCCTTTCTACCTGTCTAGTTAGTTAGAAGTGTGTGTTGAGTATGTGGAGTGTGGTTCTGAGTCAGGGCCTAGAATGTTTTCTTTCATATAAACTGTGAAATGGTCCCAGGTATAGGGCTGAGCAATTTCAGCTCCCAGACACGTGGGCTGCCCCACAGCTCCTTCCCCACTCCCCGGCCAGGTTTCCCCAGGTCTCAGACCACGTTTTAGAGGAGTGCCTGGGGTAATCTTTCCAAAATATCAGTCTGTGCCACAAAGGTTCTTCCCACAAGGACGTAAGCTAATTACATCAGTCTGGGACAAGGTAGAGATGGGTTTTTTAAAAAGATCCCCTGGTGATTCTAATACATGTTAAAAGCCTTATTCTAGAAGGCTCATCTTCCTAAGAAGTGGGAAAAGGGAAGCACTACTGGTGAATCCCATCACAACCGCCCACTTTTACAACTCTTTCATATTTTAAATGAGATCTCCATAACAACAATCAAAGTCATCTTTAACAATCACCTAAATAATGGGACTTTAACTGGCCCTGAACAGCTATGGAAACTATTCTTCCTGCCAGAATTTACCCAAGAGTTTGGAGACATTCACCAATCAATCAGCGCTGAAATTTTTCAAGATCAGCTTAATTTTTAACAGCTTGATCCTTCTTTTTGTCAGCAAATATTTATTAAGCCCCGATTACGTTTGGAAGACTGGCTGGGCTTCAGGCATACAGATACAAACCAAAAGAATTTTATGGAGCTAATAATCTGACCCTGATCAAATTACCACGCTAATGAAAATAAAAACAAACTGCTATAACATCTAACAAAAACTTGACCGAGACTTCGAGAACAGGGGTCAGGGAAGAGCTCTGGGGAAGTGATGCTTCGGCTGCGAACCCAAGGGTGAGCGTAGTTCGTGAGGCTCAGGAGAGGAGCGCACACCGAGATGCTACGGGGAAGGCGAGCACAGTCCGCCCCAGGACCGAAGGACACAGAGTGGCGGCAGAGCCTCCGGCAGAAGTGAAGGACAGGGAGAGCCAGTGAGAGAGGGAGGCTGGGTCCCCAACGATGCAGAGGTTTGTGGGGCAAGCCCATCACCCTCATCTTTATCCTCAGAGCAGTAAGAGGAGATTGGAGGGTATTAGTGGAGGGTGTTAGGATTCCCAAGTTTCAAAATTATCATGCTGGCTGTAACAGGACGCACAGAGCAGAGGGGTGTGTGACTGAAACGTGTGGACAGGAGCGTCAGGTTGGGTTTTTAATGCTTGTAAGAGATCCAAGTACAGAGGTCAAAGGGTGATTAGTTAGGCTGGGATATACATGCGAAAGTCTCCGAGGAGCACAGTGTGTCTGGGGGCACAGGCACAAGTAGGACTGTTCAGTACCAGCTACGGCCTGAGCTTGGAGGGAGGCCAACACTGAATGGCTAGAAAAAGGAAAAGAAGCCTGCAGAAACAGTAGAGGCAAAGCAGGAGAATGGTGGTGTGGAGGGTGAGGGAAGACGATATACAAACACCAGTGAGGAAGTAAGTGTGAGTCAGATGACAAGTGAAAGGGACATGGCCCTGGAGGCTGCGCTGACCCCTGGCGGGAGTGACGGGGCTGGGGAGTGGGAGAGGGGATGGGGGCACAGCCCATTCGCTACCAAGCCTGGCTCATACCTGAGCTCGGTCCAGTGACACATGAACCATGTACTGGCCACAACGAAACTCATCGGAAAAAAGATTTGGAGTGAAATTCAGTTCCTGCTCATGTGAATGACGGTAACGGAAGGAACATTATCCCAATGTAGTCTTTAGCTTTGATTTAGGAAAACAAAGTATATCTGAATCTCGGTGCGATCAGTACGATCAATAGTTCGAATGACGGTGTATTTCTCTCACTTTTCAGTGACTACGGCTAAGCTGTGAGTGCGCGGGCGCGAGCCCCACCTGCTGCTGTAGCCGGACCTTGTCGTCTTCCAGCTGTCTCATCCTCCGCCTTTCTAGTTCCACCTGATGGACACAGTCCTCTTTGGCCCTCCGGATAGAGTCCTGAAGTTCTTGCAGGTTCCGCTCACGTTCCAACTTCAGTTCCTTCCTTTCTCTTTGAACCTGACGACAAGTGCGTCTGTAAGAGGTTGGCCTGCCCCTGGCTACATGACTCTGTTCAGTCGTCTGTTATCCTTGTATACAGTGTGTGGAATATTTACAAACTGATCTCCACAGCCTTTTCCATTATGAGAGGTAACGTTTAAACGTACTGAAATTCTACATTTTAATCTGTCCTCATTTAATTCTAATACAAAAAGTATATCCAAAACTCCACATATGACCTGCATAAATTCAACTGAAAAGGCTGTCGTCACTTAAAACTGCTATTTGAATAAAACCCACTGTATTACCTAAGCAAGTTTCTTTTCTTCTTCAGAAATTTCTTATATTCTGAGGATGCCCGGGTGGCTCAGTTAAGCATCTGACTCCGTCTAAGATTCTCTCTTTCCCTCCCCCCTTGTTCACACACACGCTCTTTCTCAAATAAATAAATCTTTAAAAAAAAATGGGGGGGGTGCCTGGGTGGCTCAGTTGGTTAAGCAGCCAACTCTTGATTTCAGGGTGTAGCCTACTAAAAACAAAATTTCTTACATTCTGCCTAGTAACACAGGAGGTGACTGAGCCTTGGTATTAATGTTCGACCTTAAATATTTGTTTCCAAATCCATTTAGAAATTACAGAAAATCTATGGGGACAAAGTTGGAGAGAGATGTGGAGAAAATTTTTGAAAAACACCTGTGGTTAGGGAAGGGGCATATAAATTTAATGTGGGAGAAGTTCTAATTTTTTTGAAATGACTTTTGTAGCAATTTAAATCAACATTTAGGGTAAAACGTAATAAGACTTAACAAAATCGCTACCTAGGCGGAGCAGGAACAGAGGTTTTCATCCGTCCTTTGGCTCTAACCTTTAATGGGCAACAAAGATGGGTATTCCTTTCTTACTTCGGCCACTGAGCCTGGGCTACATTTTCTCTGTTCTCTAGGTAGTTCGACTATCCCTCCCTTCCCCATAATGGAAACTTAACCAAAAGTCTCTACCACTGTAGACATCAGCCAAAGCTGGAGGAGTAGCAGTTAACATTTCTAATAAATACTTCACTATCTGCTCTTCACATTCTGACCCACTACTGAACAGCACTTTTCTCCATCATGCCTACAAGACCGTTTCCATGAAATGGATTTTGTATAAGCATAAAGGAAAGATAAAATAACAGTATGTACCTAGGACATAGATTCTGGGAAATGAAGACATACGATAGAGGAATACAGTTACCTCCGATTCTGCGAGGACAAGCTGCTGCTCTCGCTTCTCTAAGTCAATTAGGGTTTTTTGAAGTTTTCCTTCTAGAACAGTATATTCAGCCACCTAAAGTACAATAAAAGAAAAATTACCTTTTCCCCAAATTCAAACCATGAACAAAGTCGACGATGCATACACTGTAACTTACTGAAACACAAGATGTGCCAATAGGAAAATCACGAATTCCATCCACCAATTCAAAGCAGAAATTCATTCTAGTACTCTAAGGAAGGAAGCCCATCTAGCTTCTGCTTGGCTATGTCTAGTGACATTCGGTTTCCTGAGGAAGCTCCTTCTCCCACTGGACAATCAGACTGCTAGTAAAATCCTATGTTGAGTCAACATCTAGCTCCTTAAAATCTGCCTTGGTCAATACCCCGGTATTCCACTGACGGCCCCTTCATCACTTACCCTCCTTCCCTAGAATAATCCTGGTGCTGGATCAGCTAGTCAGTTTCAAGTCCGTCCTCCTCCTGGTTCAGATCAGATTCCTTCCTGCAGTTCCAACAACTGACCTCCAGATTGCTTCTGAAGCCGCACTCCCTGCTTCAGTCCCAAGCCTAGCACCCTGGTTGCCTGGGCCTGCAGTCCTGCTCTGCTCTCTGACCCTGTGAGTCCCGTTCAGAATGAGAGGTCTGCTACCTCAGCCTACACAGCATGGAGGACTCTGACAGTTTCCTAGCTCTCATTTCTAACTGATCGTTTTCACTAGGACTTTCTGAACCAGTTTTTCTACCCTTACCAACTACTCTCCAGATCCCAGGCCCATCCACTCCTGAACCTTACTTGTACCCCTCCAAAGAAGAAAAAAAAATCTATCTTCACATATTTGAATCTGGTGATAACCATCATATATCCTCCTGGTTTTTTTTCTTCTCCAAGATAAACATGAGTTTTAGCTATTATTCACATATTATGATTTTCACATCATCTAATATCGGATTTAATCTAGACTCTAGGTTCTAGCCTAAGTCTTTTAAAAAATGTGGTACCCAGATGTGATCTCACTACTTCAGAAGCCAAAGAATGTCCCTCGCCAGAGGCCAGAACAGCAAGTCCATTACCTTTGTCAGAAATCGCATGTGCTATTTCGGGCTCCTAATCACGCCATTTGCTATGTCACAGACATTCCCCCAAGGCTTTTGTTTTTAAATCTGGGACAACTATCCCCGCATACCTATTGTCCAAAAGACTGTCGTGACTACAGAATTTGACATTTCTCCTTGTTGAGCTTCATTTCAGTGATTTAGGCCCAACATACCAACCAGTCGTGATCACTTACGTAAGAATTCTGTTAACTCTACCACCTATTTGGGGTTTATCTAAAAACAAAACAACTAAGTGTGCCCTACCTCCTTATAAAGTTGTGCAGAGATCGGGAAACAGGATGGTGAGTCAGAACTCCAATGTTCTGCCTCTGGCAGCGCAAATGCGTGCGTTCCTAAAGCCTTGTCTCCGGAGGTCTCCCTTCCTGCTACGTGACCTCCACGGATGCCCCGAACCACCTACCACCACGCATACGGAGAACTCCCAAATCCAGACTGCCACGTCAAAACCCCCTCCAGAGACTCCGACCTCTAAGCCCAAGGATCTGCTCCGTGTGGCAATACTCCCGATCTCTCTCCAACTCAAACATGTATAAAAACGGGAATCCATCCTCACTTAAATAACAAATATCTATTTGAAACCTAGCAGGTGTAGGCAAAAGAAAGTCCTGTGATACCTATATTCTGAGGGAAGGCCGACTATGAACAAGGAAGTGGATACGTAATGCAATCCTAAGTAAATGCCAAGAGGAAAATAAGCAGAACGAGTGTCTAGTTAGTGGCTGGGAGCAAAGGAAGGGGGCCTATTTTGGAGATAATGATCAGAGAAGGCCCCACTCAGATTATCCTGAACCGAGACCAGAAAGTACTTCTAACAAAAGGACATTCTATAGATCCTGAGGTGGGGACGCGGCTTAGCAGGCTTAGCACGTCCGAGGAACTACGACAGGTTGGTAAGATCAGACGGTAGCAGAAGGCTGACAGCAGTGAGGTCACAGAGGAAGCTAGGAGAGAGATCACACAGAGCTTGTAGGCCCTGGTCGAAAACGTGAGTTCTCTTCTATGTGCCACGAGGAGTATGGCAGGTTTTAGACAGACGAGTGCATCATCTGACTTCTAGTTTAAAAGCCTCACTCTTGGCTGATACGGATAGAACCAGTCACCGGGGTCAGGAAAGAGGAAGGGACACTGAGGGAAAAAGTGACGGAGAGACCGAAAGTCGTGAAGGAGGTGGCTGCAAGAGGTTCGTTTCCAGGACACATGTTCGATGTGGAGCCACGAAGAATTGCTATTAAACGAGATGTGGAATCAGAGAGTCAAGGAGAACTTGCCTCGGGGCCTGAGGAGCTGACTGAAAGGTACTGCCGCTTGTCAAGACAGGGAATCAACAGGAACAAATTTCTACAGGAGGGAGATACAGAGCTTGTTTTTAGACAGGGTACATTTGCGTTACTTCTGAGATAGTCAGTGGGCGGTGCCAACGGCCAAGTGCAGAGTCCAGAGAAGGGGCAGGAGATGCAAGTAGAGACATGTTATACATTATACATATATGTTATATATAATATGCATCCTTGAATTTAACTCGTATATGACAGTAAGAAAGTGGATCACAACACGTGAAGAAATGTAAAAACAGAAAAGAGATTCAAGGCCTGCGCCTTGGGGCACGCCAATAAACCCAGCAGGGGCTGAGGGGGGAGAAATGATCCAGCACAACTGGGAAGGGGAGAGCAGTGAGTTCAGTAGAACAGTACAAAGATTATGTATGGGAGGAGAGGTCAAGCAGAGACGTGTTTTAGAAAGGAACGATCAAACTGGGTGAGGATGACGGAGGGTTGGTTGCAGATTGTTCTGGAGAGAGAATGAGCTGATTAGGGAAAGGAGGAGGAGTGGGGGTAGCAATGAGTATCCTATAAGGCTTCCCATCTTACACCTCCTTAACTCCCTTTAACTCCCATCCCCCTTTTCTCCACCACCTGATCGCCGCTCTGACTTTTCAGCCTTCGTCTTCTTTTATATGTATTTTTGCCTGCCTGGTCTTCCTGACCTGAGCTTCACCCTCCTCCATCGTGTCCACTATACTTCCACCAGAAGGACTGTTCTAACAAGAAAACCCCATTTCCTTGTTCTCTTACGTAAAAGTCTTCATTAAAAAAATACGTTTCTCTAATTTCTACCTTACCCAAGCTGGGCTATCAGCTGAACCACAGAACATAAAAAATTATTCAAGTAATTATTTTCTCTGTCTTCTCTTAAAATGGCACACAACCTCTCCCAGCGTGGAAGCGTAGGATCGAGTTAATCCGTTAGCGACAGTGGACGCTGTCAGGCACTAGGGCTTAATTCTCTCAGGAAACCCTGGCTGAGAAAGTGTGCAGGATCAAGTCTAACCTCCTCAAAATGGAACAGGAGAGCATTTAATTCCATAAACCGCTCTATGCTTTATTTCTTGAGGCACACCCTTTCCTCCCTTCTTCCCACATCAAACTACGTCCTTTTCTTAATGCCAAGCCTATTTCAAACTTCTTTGTTTGGAATGTCCCTCGAGGCCGCCTAGAAGTATCTACTAATCTTTATCAAAGTGAAAGCATAATCTTATCCGTGAAAGGCTTCCTCATATTACTCCCTCATGTAGAACTGAGGTCTTCCTTCTTTGTGGGTGCACGCTAGCAATCTTTAGCTATCTGATGGGAAGTCACGTAAAAGACAGAATAAACATGATCTCAGCTATGCAGAAGGCAGGACAGGACCCAAGTACCAGACTCATATAGTAGTTTCGGACACATTCGTTAGTTAACAGTAACCGGGTTTAGCACATCAATCTGTACAACCAAGTCACTAGCAATACACTGCTTTCTGGAAATAAAGATTTGGTATATTTCACTTCCCCCCGCCAAGGCCCCTTCTCAGGTAACAAAATAATCCCTCCAAAATGGTCCTAAAAGATGACCAAAAAACATCAACTGATAGATTAATAAACCCAATCACCCACAACGATATATATCATTAGATGCCCATCATAAGCTTAAAATATTAATTTATAATTATGAAACACTAGTATCTTTGAGATCTGACTCTATGTAGTTTTATTTACTACAGATACTCCTTCACTACCACATCCTGAATTGGGGGGCTATTGGCTATTAGCATCTTTTGGGTAAGGCAAGATGGAAGCTCCTCACAAGAAGTAATGAGTTCCATTCTACTACTGACCAGTTACTTTGTGCCGAACAGCAGAAATAAAAAGAAATTTAAATGTCTGCATAATGTGCCACCAATATTATCCAGACTCCTTCAGGTAAACTTTCTAAATATTGAAGTTATACATTGTTTTGAAGAAAACAGGTAAAGTGGAAATAAGTCAACTTTGAAAAGGCTCCATACATTTTAGACCTAGAAATAGTACAGTGAGGTTCTCTGAGAACTTAGCTTGAAAAGGTTTCATCCTACTGAGAAAAAAATTGCTTTTTTTCCTCCCCACAGACTCAATTTTACAGTAACTGTTATCAAGTTTTAGAAAACAGATCTCATCCTAGTTGGCCATATTCTTGCAAGACAGAGCACACGTTACACTGCATGACTTGTTACTCTCAAATGTATTTAGGTTGAAATAAAATGGCAACATCCAATGTACTTTTTGACATGACTAAGTCAAATAAACAGCTGAGCCGTATTTACTAGACAGGTATCATATTCCATTTTCTGAGCAGAGTTCTTATTAACTAGTCAGAAGCTGTCAATTCAAGCTGAAATGTAGGAGAAATTGTACATATTGGAAGTCAACTGAAAAGATAATAGCAAAATGACAACCAACCAAAAATCACTTCGACTTTTTTTTTCCCAACTCATTACACAAAAACTGTGTTTTGTTTTTTTTTTCAATTGAAACTTCAATTAGGGCACAAGTTGGATTTGTCAAAATTATTAACTAAAAAATGTTTCAAGATTTGACTTTTGCAAACCTCAACCCCGGAAAACGCTTCAACAGCATTTAAAAAATGGTTCAACAATAAACTCATCTTGCCTTAGAAGCTAAATGAAAAATTCAAAAACTTTATTTTATGGCTCACTCAAATTCAATTCATAAAGGAAACTTGAGAACTATAAATGCTACTTGATGTAAAAGTCACATTTAGTCCAACTACTATAAAGTTTAAGTACGTGTGAGGGCCTCTAATTTTTTAATTTTGGTTATTTGAGTATTTAAGAACAGACGCTTTGGAGAGGTCCTATTATATTTTTCTTTTATCTCACTGGTTTCTCACATTTTTAATGGTTGAGAATTAAGGGAGATAAAGTTGAAACAGTTACTTTAAAGTCAAAGGCCTGGGGGGCTTTGGCTCAGTCTACCCATACAAGACTAACTGCCCGCCCCCCCCCCACACACAAATTCAACAACCCACACGAAACAAGTGCTTTCACACACTGGACAATGGGCCGCTCAGGACCATCATCCGTGACAGAGCAGAAACAAATGAGGCCCTACCAGGAACTCTAGAGGACTTTCCAGAGGCACTTTCCAGACTCTAGTTCAGAGAAGGGGGGGACCCAGCAGAACCTCGCAATCTGGCTGAGTTGAGGCAACAGACAGCAGACTGAAAAGGCTGAGGCAAGTCAAGTTCATGAGGAGAGGAGAGACACAGAGAGAGAGAGAGCACCAGAGACCTGCAGAGTAGTCCGCTCCAGTCTGAGGTGAAACCCCCTATGGCTGGGGCCTTTACCACTGGAAAGCTCTAGGATGAAGCATTCCCAGAGCTCAGACAGGCCTGAGAGGAGTGTGCATTCCTCCCTGTCCGAGGGGAGAGACCCTGTGACATACCAGGCATCTACATAATGCTACGGAGAGCAAGGCCACGGGATGTTTTCAACTCACCCTAGCCAAACTTTAAAGGATCAAACTCATCTCAAGTAACTTCACGTCACAACGAGATCCAGCAATTGACAATGTAAACTTCACAATTTCTGGTATCTAACCAAAAATTACCCATCGTACTAAGAAGAAAAATGTAACCTATAACAGGTGAAAAAGCAACAGAAAGAGATCTCAAAATGATAGAGATGTTGGAACTAGTAGATAACATATTATAAATATATTGCACATAGTGAAAAATGCAGAGGAAGACACGAACATGATGAAAAGTAGTTTAAAAAAAAAAAAAAAAAAAGAAAGCCCAAATGGTCCTTTCAGAGATGAAAAGTGCAGTATATGAAATGATAAATTATGCTCAATTGGATTCATGACAAATTAGACCCTTAAGAAGAGACAGGCGAACCTGAAGTCACAGCAAAAAAAATTACCCAAAATGAAGCACTCAGAAGAAAAAAAAAAGACTTAAAAAGTAATTCACCTCTCACTGGGACAATGTCAAGCAGTCTAAGATACATGTACATTGCAATCTAAGCACAAGAGGACAAAGTGACACAGGGAAAAATTCTGAGCAGTAAAAACCCAAAACTGTTCCAAACTTGAGGAAACCCTATAATCAAGAAGCTCAAAGTCTCCAAGCAGGATGAACACATGAACACACACACACACACACACACACACACACACACACACACACCCACCCACCCACAAGGCCCATCAAAATCATAATGCTGAAAACTAGTGATAAAGAAAAAAATCTTAAAAGCAGTTCAAAGAAAAAAAGAGACATTACAGATGGAGGCCCAAGGTAAAAAGGCCAGGAGGTTTTCCATCAGAAACAACACAAGCCAAAATGCAAATG
This sequence comes from Ursus americanus, assembly GCF_024610735.1. NCBI lineage: Eukaryota > Metazoa > Chordata > Mammalia > Carnivora > Ursidae > Ursus > Ursus americanus. The sequence goes on along the minus strand of NC_142131.1, from coordinate 67,277,724 downwards.
AAACAACTTTCAAGATTGAAACAAAAAAATTGTCACCAGAATTTCATACCCAGTGAAATATATTTATTTCACAACGAGAGGGAGAGAAACACTTCTTCACACAAAAGCTGACAGCATTTATTGCCGTCAGACCCATACTACAAGAAATGTCATGTAGTTGGCTCATGAAAAAAGACTACTGCCTCAGAGTTTGACCTCTTTAAAAACTCTTTAAAGCAAAAATAAATTTTAGGGTAATACATGTAAAAGCAAAATGTACGATGGTAACGATACAAAGGACACGTGATGGACACATTCTGTTGTAAACTTCTGAAGCTGCACATGAAGTGGTATAACGGCATTTGGAGGCATACTGTGGTAAATTAAAGCTGAGTATTTTAGAACTTGACGCAACCACCAAAAAAAAAAAAAAAAAAAAAAAAGGCAGTAAAACAAAGATACAATAAGGCAATAGTAAAAATATAATGGGATCATAAAAAAAGTCAATAAATCCAAAAAAAAAGACCAAAAAAACCCACCAAAAAACAAAAAACTAAGATGGAACAAATGGAAAACCAAGAGCAAAACAGATTTAAACCCAGGCATACTAAAAATAAAAACCCAAAACAAAGAACAAGAACAAAAAAATCCCAAGCATGTCAATAACTACCCATTAAATATAAGTAGCTGAAGTCAGAGAAGAAAATAACTTTCAAGAATATTCTAGTCTGCACCCTGCTCCTATCTCTCGGTCGAGTATAGCAAACCATCCTGCCATTGTTGTCTTCTCCCATTTACAGGTACATCACTAATCACTAATAGGAAAGTTCAATTTCAACATTTGAAACAACTCTAATTTTCAGGGTTTTTGTTTTGCTCAAGAACTTGAGTGTTAATAGGTAAGTACTGAACTTTTGCTTTCTGGAGTAAGATCAGATGGTCTCATGTTATTTTTAAAGATGTCATTTATTCCAGAATTAAATTCTTAAAAAGAGCTTGTAAGTTTCTGATGCTCTTTTATTAACAAATTATAACATTTATATATACTTAAATGAGCTATATTCCTTGTTCATACAGAAGTAGGCTTTTTCCTACAGTATTCATTTTCGAAAGATAATACATTTGCAGGGTTCAATCGAAAAAGCACCAAACACCTTACAGAGAAAGGCCTTCCTCCTACTCCTGACGTATTCGTCCACTTGATCCAAGCCAGTGTACAACCATTGTACTGTGACAGTCCACAGATTTTCTTTAATGCATGTACAAGACACTATCAATATTTTTCCTTTCTGCCTTCGATTTCTATAGAAGTTATTACCTTTTTCTTCACAAGTGATTCTCTCTCTCGGTCCCTCTTCTTCCATTCCTCTGCAAGAGCCTGCATATGGGCCAATTCCTTCTGCTTCAGCTACAAGAGGAAGACAAATAGTCACAGAAAACATATCAGTATTTCAAACACACAAATCAGCTGTTCTCCGGTAAAGAATTAATACTGTTCACCGATATGTTCCTTTCAGAAATTCTCTTTTATTCTTAACCCGAACGAAGAGAAGGCTTGAGGGAAGGAATGCCCATATGAATATAAAGCTAATGTCAAGACTGCTTCTTTAACTCTCTTTTCAAGACAGATGATTGCTGGCTCCAGGAGGAGGATTGCTGGCTGCACAAGGGCCTGGAATTAAAACATTCAAGTTTTCATCTCTGACTTCCAACCTTCAGTCCTAATCTGCCCCAGAGTCATGGAGAAAGTTTAGGGGAATCCTTCTGCAGGGCTTCTGCCCAGCTGTCATTTATCGAGTATTTTCTAATTCTGTTTTCTGTAAGAGTAAAGCATCCTTGATATTCAGAAGGACTGGGTAGGGTACCCATGGAACAGAGAGAGAAAAGCCATAGGGAGAAGAAAGAAATGTAGTCGGTAGACAAAGGAACCTGATTTTCAAAAATGTCTTCTTGCATTTCTTTCCACATTTCCAGCTCCAGTGCTGCTTTGTATTCTAAGGTTTCTCGAGGCTCTGTCTGGACTTCTGAAGGGCAAGGTGCTGGAGGAACGGAAGACGGCTTCTGTTGCACGGCAGGTAAACCCTGAGACACGAACGGAAACGAATTGAAACAAACACGCTCACACACGTGGCGCGTGAGATCCACTGTGAAGAGTCAGGTTTCACTTTCACTGATACTGACCTGAGATGAATCAGAGACAAGAATCTCCCGCATTTTTACTAGTCCATAATCTTCCAGAGTTACTGTGTAAGAAAGATCCATTATCCTGTTGTTTGACCTACAGATGAAATCAGAAATACTTAAAATTCACGGAAACCCCTTTCTATTATTTTTCCCTTTATTTGCCCAATGCCATAGCAGCATGTGACCAAGTCACATTTCCTGTAACCTGGCACTCTTGCTACTCCAACCACAGTACGTGCTGGAGGCTTCAAGACCTTCCACACACAGGATCTTACTTGAGCACGAACGCTCACATTAGTACATACCCACATTTACTAAAAACTGACCTCTCACACTGTTGATGTGGAGAATCTTAAAATCTTAATGCCCATAGGTAATTACTGCCTAAGTTTCATTTCCTTCCTCTCCTCTGTTTTATGTATGTGCAGAGGGTCATGCACTCATCTATGTTAAGATCAAACCATTTTGTCCCTTTTTCTCCCATTTCCACCTGGACCACTTTTCTCATGTCATCAACATTAACTCAAAAAGTAAGTTTCAGGGGCGCCTGGGTGGCACAGCGGTTAAGCGTCTGCCTTCGGCTCAGGGCGTGATCCCGGCGTTATGGGATCGAGCCCCACCTCGGGCTCCTCCGCTATGAGCCTGCTTCTTCCTCTCCCACTCCCCCTGCTTGTGTTCCCTCTCTCGCTGGCTGTCTCTCTGTCAAATAAATAAACAAATAAAATCTTAAAAAAAAAAAAAAAAAGTTTCAATGCCTGTAAAATATCCTAATGAATTTATATAGCCAAATTAAGGGGAAAAAACCAATTTCCCCAATCTTGATTATATATATTCTGAATTCTTACTCTACTTTTTTTCCTGGGATGAAGCACTTGTACATAAATCTTTTACTGGATGTGAGTGTTGCTCCAGGGTAATTCCTGAAAATTTGTTAATTATATATACTTTTTTATTAGAATGAGGATTTCTTTATCAGAGAACTACAAGGAGTGTTTACTAAAATGTTAGAAGAAAATACAATCTTGGCTACAAGAAACGTAGCTCTGTCTAAAATCTATCCCACAAATCCTTGGTCAAACACAACTTCAGTGAATGGAACCCACACGAGCAAACCCTTAATAACCAATTTTCACATTTTCTTCTAATCTCACAGATTTTAGAAGACATGAAGAAAACAAAATGAAGCACTATCGTACCTAAGTCTCCTAAAACTTTTCTGTCTACAGAGCAGGGCAATAAAAGTTAATATTCATAACCCATAGATTTAAAATAACAAGTAATGATCTGATTATTTTCATGATTTTCTACTTAATGTGACCAAAGAATGGTATTTTATTTTTTAAGATTTTATTTATGTGGCAGAGCAAGAGAGAGAGCACAAGCAGGGGGAGTCGGAGAGGGAGAAGCAGGCTCCCTGCTGAGCAAGGAGCCTGACTCAGGACTTGATCCCAGGACGCTGAGACCATGACCTGAGCCAAAGGCAGGTCTGACTGAGCTGCTTAACTGACTGAGCCACCCAGGCACCCCAAGAATGGTATTTTTAAAAGAATTTTCAGTTCAGCCGAGTATCTGATACTGTTCCCAGAGCTCCAAATGAGTCAAAGTTGTACTCCACTCTTTACTTTTTCAAGTGACTAGAGGTGGGGAAGAACAGGGGAAGGGATTTCAATACTACTTTTAGATCTCGGCTTTTTACTGAGCCTGATTTCTTTCTACATTCTAATTATGCTTCAAAAATCAAGGCATGTGATGTATAATGTTAAAGCTTGTTTAAACTTTTGTTGCTACATTTAAAAGGATCCCTCAAAAGATGTCTTTTGGGTAAGACATGTGTGAACTTCAGTTTTCCACTATGGCAATAAATCCCAGGGCAGAAAAACAATACTCTTTTTAAAGTGCCGAACATCTGTAAAAGCCTCAGAAATTAGATTTGAAGCAAAAGTTAAAATATTTGTCAAGCAGGGGCGCCTGGCTGGCGCAGCCGTTAAGCGTCTGCCTTCGGCTCAGGGCGTGATCCCGGTGTTATGGGATCGAGCCCCACATCAGGCTCCTCTGCTATGAGCCTGCTTCTTCCTCTCCTACTCCCCCTGCTTGTGTTCCCTCTCTCGCTGTCTCTGTCAAATAAATAAATGAAATCTTAAAAAAAAAAAATATCTGTCAAGCAGAACAACAGTCATTCCCAATGCAAGACAATGTAACAATACATTATCAATTTGACCTCGAATTACTAAATTAACAAAATGGCCCGAATTTACAATTGTCAGGCTTAAGAGGGGGCAGGAAATACTTAAGAGTCTAAGTGTTAACAGCACCATAGGGTACAGTACAGTGGTACCAGAAAGCTTAAGAAGGCTAAAGAGCAAATTAGAACATAGCCCCCATCGGTCAAAGGAGAGAGAGGAGGACAAAGGTGACAGGAAAGGACAAGGCTGTACCCAGCTAATGAGAATACAAAGCAAGCAAAGACCAGTTCTGGGAAATGCATTACCCCTGCGCTGCTATGAAAGGCACACTTTCACTGTAAGTTTGACGCCAACACTGTTCACCACTGGAACCTAAAAAGCGAGTTTTCTCTGAAGACAAGACGTTAGAAAGCTGGATTCTGGCGATTCCCAGAAGTAAATCTTTACTCATTTTATCCTTGTGCCATAATTCAACCAGCAATGGAATCCTGAGGAAGAGAGAAACAAGTGTTCATTATCTATCAGTTCTGAACTAAGTCACTAACATCTTTAAGTTCCCTAAATATATTCAAAGATGTTTTTGTTACCTCGATCAGAAAGGCTCGATTTCACAGGTAACAAACAGAAAACACTATTACGTTTTCTACACCTCTTTCTGTGCAATAAACACCTTCAAATACTATTCTTTTTTACTCTCCCTTCTTCCCTTTAAATTAATATATACATTTGAATGGTGATACCCTGAGAAAGTAAAAAGACATTTCAGATCTCATTTCTCTTCACAAATCCAATTCAGACAGCTGGATTAACACCTCCATCGTGTACAGATGACATCTCAGAAAAAGCAAATAATACACGACAGTCAATTGGTGAATCGGTAATCAAAACTAAACAGCTTGCTCCTATCTCTCTTCATGTAGTATGAAAAAACAAGACTGCTTTCCAAAGCTGCTTTTCTCGTAGATTGTGTTAACGCAGGTCTAACATCCAAATCGACGAAGAGCCTCCGTAACTATATAAAACTTTCTAGGGGAAGGACATGCATCACAGACACTGTTAGCACATCTGTTTCTGGGTCTTCATGCGCCCTGACTGTTGTGAATCCAGAAGTCCAGGGCTTCCTCTTGTTAACAGACAGAAATGTACCGCACGCGCTGCGTGTATGTTACCGTAAGAAGGTGTCCTGCAGCTGGTGAGGCAGGGTTGCAAAGTCAAATGCACAGTAAGACTGTGGAAGAAAAACTTCCATGTTTTTGCGAACTTCTACCGGAGGATTAGTCATAATAGGAGCTGCGCTGCCGAAGAATGGATAGGAGTACCTAGGATTGAAGAAAAACAGCATCCCGTGATACGGATGACAGAGAAGACTCAGTCTGTTTTCTTAAAGTATAATGTGAATATAATGAACAAATGCAACTTTAAAAATAGGTACGTGGTACAAATACATGACGGTTTTAGTCCTATCACCAACTTTAAAACACTGCAAACGCTGTGAGTGTTGATATAGAAACTAGAGCAATTCTAGACAAAATGCGTCATGTGTACAGCATGCGTTCCCAAAGCTGCTTTCAAGTGATCTTAGAACGGCCATCCGGGGAAGAACTCTCGTAGTCAGAAGGCAGTGACACTAAATAAGGAAGAGATCATCATTTTGATACATTCTAAGTAAGAATAAGATTTAGGAACGGCAATGAGGCTACTGAACAAAGACCGAGCTGCCATTTGTTCAGGAGATCCTTGAGGGCACAGGTCCCACCTTTTCCATCCGTGCCCCCCCCCCAGCAACAAAGAAGCCCTTTGGGGCACCTAGTAAACGTTCAAGAAATACCTGCTGAATTTAATTTCAAAACTTATTTTCGTTATTCAGTAATGTCTTGATGTTTATGGGCTAAAAAACTCCTAGTCAGCGTCAAAAGGGTGCGCCCTTGGTATTCAGTCTTTGAGAATCAAGGACGAAAGCAGCTGAATCCGTGGGGAACAGCACTCTCTTCCTGTCGTCACAGAAACCACACCAGATCAAATGGGAGGATGCCTGACTACTGCAGAACTTACTATTTCAAGCCAAATGTGAAAACGAAGTAATGCTCGCTTAAGTTTCATCTCGTATCTTGTTATTCGTCAGGAAAACTGGAGCTGAAAGCCTAGTAGTGAAAACTGCTTTTCCGGGGCGCCTGGGTGGCACAGCGGTTAAGCGTCTGCCTTCGGCTCAGGGCATGATCCCGGCGTTATGGGATCGAGCCCCACATCAGGCTCTTCCGCTATGAGCCTGCTTCTTCCTCTCCCACTCCCCCTGCTTGGGTTCCCTCTCTCGCTGGCTGTCTATCTCTGTCGAATAAATAAAATCTTAAAAAAAAAAAAAAAAAAAAAAAGAAAACTGCTTTTCCTACAACAAGAATGCTGTGCATTCACTCAATTCCTACATAATCACACATCCACTGAAAGCAGGTCATCTCACAGATCCCGTTATGCAGTTGCCAACTACAGTTTCACGATAGCTCATGAGAGCACGACACCACAAAATTTATCAAACTCAAAGTTACACGGTGTTTTAAAAAATGCCATAAAATGACTCCAAGACAGAACCAGTGGCCCTTGTCATCAAGTGAATCACAGCTGTGTCCTTGCTTCATGATACTTTCCCCCTTTTCTTTGCCAATTGGACTTCTGGCCTTCCTCACACGTCGCCTTCTTTCTCAATCTGTCTTCTTCACGAGGGTGAGCTCTTTGTTTACGTGGCCCATAAACCCCTAATACCAGGCACACTGCTGGATAACGCAGGCACTTCATGATTCAACCAATGGCCCACAGGACAAGACTGAACCACAAAAACTATGAAGAGTGCCTGCTAAGTGGGCTGGTACAAGGTTTCCCCTCCCAGCTTCTAATTTCAGATCATGCCAGTATTTCTATACTTCCGGCTAACAGCATCTCTACGTACCCTAAGATCACAGTCTTTACTAGCAGCGGTAAAGAGATCCCAGTTTAAAAAGTAGAGGGAGAAAGACAAAAAGCTAAAATAGAAAGTAAAAAATACTTCTAAAAACCATTAAGAGATGTTCTAGAAACCCTTTGAGAATAGCTTTCCTTGTGAGAGAAAAGCCTTTTTTTTGGCCCTCAATTTTCAACTAACAATTTCATAATGATTCTCAGCCTCTAACAGGAGGTAAAAAGCAAAACTTAAGCTGTGATGGAAAGACTCCTGTTCTGTGAATTCACAATCCGACTCCGTGTTGGGTCCCTTTGATTCTGTCCATTACTTACATCAAAACCCAGAGGGCTTTGAAATAGCTTGATAAGAATCCAACAATTGAAAAAGGAGATACAAGTATAATGTATGCATCTGAAAAGCAGGTATGCCTTAAATAACAGCAGGGAGCACTGTGTAGCGGCTGACATTCCTGCCAATGGCCATCCCCAATGACAGAAAGATTTTTGCATTTAACCACATTAAGAGCAACAACTTTATTAGAAATGCTAATGATTGCTCCAAAGAAATTTATAAGGAAAAATTAAATACTCCAAACTAAAACATTACTGTATTACATTTCATATACATTTCAGCCAAGAAGTTGATGAAAATGTATTACTGTTAAAAACAAGCTATTGAGTAAAGCCATTTAGCTGATCAAAATACATATATGTATTTCAATTTTTTATACGGAACAGAGTGAACACATTCCACTTGCAGTTCACCAAGTATGGTTCTTACGGTCTCCGTTACCATGTGTAGGTATTAGAATACAACCTCCCACTGTAATGAAGTTTTATAGAAAAGTCAGATACCACACTTCCCTTATTTTGACCTAGGATACCTTTTCTAGGAACAACAACTTTCAGGTTCAAGAGTCACTTTAGTTTTTTTGGGCTTTTTTGTTTTTTTACAAAGGAGCATGAATAAATTGTCATAAATACCTACAATTAGTATGAGCTCTCCTACCACCAATGCCTCCCTGGTTTAAATTCAAAGCCATAAGGACAGAGCCTGGCCCCCTTTTCGGTTCATGGGTTTAACAACTGTTTGAACTTCTTTGGTGCTATTTTTCCCTCTGTAATTCCCAAAGAGAGGAAAGGCATTGCTCTTCAGAAAATAATACTTGGGGGGCGCCTGGGTGGCACAGCGGTTGAGCGTCTGCCTTCGGCTCAGGGCATGATCCCCGCGTTATGGGATCGAGCCCCACATCAGGCTCCTGTGAGCCTGCTTCTTCCTCTCCCACTCCCCCTGCTTGTGTTCCCTCTCTCGCTGGCTGTCTCTATCTCTGTCGAATAAATAAATAAAATCTTTAAAAAAAAAAAAAAAAAAAGAAAATAATACTTGGAGACAAAAGCAGATCACACCTTAATATACAGTTGACTGGAAAACCGACTTCCAAATCATGAATACTCCTTAAGTCTATTGAAAAGCAAAAATGATGGGATGTCGCTGGCACAGCAATCTTCTGTCCTGAGGCTGTTTCTGAAGCATGGGACGCAGGCACCTGCTGGGCCACGGAAGCAGGTATAGAAGAGCTGACGGCTAAATGAACATACAAATTCAAACGAAAAAATTCCACTTGGTAACAGTTTCTCTTCAGTTATTTATATCACGTAAAGATATCTCATTTACGCTAAGTATATGGCAGTGTCTTTAAAAAAAAAATCATTTACCTTCGAGCAAGGAATTTGATCACTTACTTTCATAAAGTTATGAACTGAGCCATCAACTTTTTAAGTGACTTCCCCAGAATGATGTAGGCTTTCATTCCCACTTTAGAGCTGTGTAAAAGAGCTTACTCTTCCCACAGATTGCAAAACACAGAAGCGGACGTTACCGACGCCGTGATGTATGCCAGCAGCGTGGCAGGCGCCAGCTTCCTGCCGAGACGCAGCTACACTTAACTTAGTATTCGAAGGGCTGTACTTGAGACTTTCTGCAGATAATAATTACAGCACTTTCTAAGAAGTAGTTTGGGCACATATGACATAGTCTAACAAAAAGAGCTACCTACTCCAATCCTATTACAGACCGGAGATGTTTAGCAAGTAGCCCAAGTCCTACAGCTATTCAGTGACGAGTGATCGCTTGCTCCCGAACTTTCGACTCCTAATCCACCACTATTCTAATTACTTACACTAGGAAATGTAACTGCAGTTCCTTATGTAGCAGATGGGAAAAGTTTATAAAACCAGATAAAACCTTTCTCAGTCTCTCCCTTAACTGGAGCATCAAAAACGAGTATAATGATTATTACAATAGGCGGTAGCTCTTCTCCCTGAAATTCCAGTGAATTCACAATATTTAAGTGTTTCCTAGTTAAAAATATGTTTCAAAGACCTATTTTCTGTAATTTCTTCTGAATAAGCTACTGTTTCTAAAATAAAAGTCACTGATAAAATTCCCTTACCTTTTAGCAAATCCTATGATGAAGTTATAGACTCAATTTAAATTTGATTCAATTTACACTGAATTTTTTTTTTACATCATACATTATTGGCTCTTTAAAAAAAAAAAAAAAGCTCAAAATTTACTTATAAACCGTGAAAACTCTTAATCGTTAGATGGCTACAAAATGTACACCTAAAAAGTCTGTAAAAAGAACATCTTACCCTTTGTATTTGGTTTTGTGTCCTTATCATATTGTAAGCTTTCTGCTTCACTTCCTGTTGCATCGTCTTTTGTGGGAGGTGATGGGTTTTGAGGTGGAACAGGGGACACGCTTGCTGACTTTGGCCCAGTGAGTGTCTTCTCTTTTATAGGAGTTAAAACTCGCTTCTTTGAATGCTGTAGCTCATGTTCATTCTGGGTCTTTAAGTCAATTAAAGACTAAAAACAATTTTTAAATAAAGTATAATTTGCAAAGCACTTTCCTTCATAATTAAGCAAAAACGTGACGTTGTTTTTTAAAAATATAAGCTTCCTTTCCCAGTTTGGATATTCCTAGTCTATTTTTCTTCATAATTTGCAAATTTTCTTATAGCATCTAGGACCAGAAAAAGGAAGATGAACAGGAAGGAAATACGATATCCAGAGCTGAGTACCAAAATGCATCCTAACTGGCAAGAAGGGATATTTGATACAACAAGTCAGGCCAAGTGTCCTTGGGGATAGTTGTTGTTATCATTACCAAGGCCATAAACACAATGGAGGCCTGTTACTAAAACAAAAACGTATCTGACTTTCTTTCTCTCCTTTGTTCAACTTTCTTCTAAAAATATATGCATATATGTATATACTTAAACTCTCACTTTGTTTTTCTCTCTTTAATTCATAACCTACATAAAGATCAGTTCTTCAAAAGAACAGTACACGAAAGTTGATTCTAGGGCTACGTACAATCAAAAAACATATATGCATCCAAGCAAATACCCATGTCTGTTGCCTAAAGAGAGTATTAGGGCCACGAAGCAACAATGAACCAGGAACTTTGTCTCAGCTCCAGCTGAGTCAACCGAAACCATTACCATTAATGCAGATTCCCAGAAACTAGGTCTAACAACATTCTCTTTCAGAGGAGTCTCTTTTCTGGCAATGACTGACCATGAGTTGGGGGTGGGGGGAATGGTTCCTACTACATGACAAGACTATATGGGGGCACCTGGGAGTCTGCCTGAGATTCTTTCCTTCTGCCCCCTCCTCTCTAAAAATAAAAAAATCCTTAAAAAAAAGGGGGGGGGGGGCGCCGGGGTGGCTCAGTCGGTTAAGCATCTGCCTTCAGCTGAGGTCATGATCTCGAGTCAGGTCCTGGGACAGAGCCCGTGTCAGGCTCCCTGCTCAGCGGGAAGTCCGCTTCTCCCTCTACCTCTGCCCCTCGCCCTGCTCGTGCTGTCTCTCCCGCTCTCTCTCAAATAATCTTTAAAAAAAAAAAAAAAAAAAAAAAGACTGTATGCAAAGGCTCTGTATAAACACTTAATGAAGTATAGCTGGGAAGTCACAGTACTTTTCAGAAAGGAAGTATCATATAATATAGGGCACTAATTAAGAATAATAAATACTTTCTCATGCAAGTTCAACTTTTATGAGTAGTCCCGAGTGACCGCGCAGGAGCTGGAGGAGGGGCTGGGGGGCCACTACTTGCCTGGGCGTCTGCGCCTTCTCTCTGCAGAGCCACAGACACTCCGACAGTCGGGGCTAGCTCCACAGGGATAGGGGCGAGCTTTTGTTTGGCTCGGTTTGGAGGCTCAAGAATAAAGGCACCCTCAACTGTGACCGGGCGCTGGTTGATCTCCGTACTCCCCTTTTTCAGTAGCCCAGTTAAGGGTACTTCTGTGCTTCCAAGGGACTGGTCTCCACAGCAAAGATGGATCTAATGTGAAAGAGAAAATCAAAACAGGCTTCATATTCTCTCCTGTCTCCTAAACACGTACACTTCACAGCAAGTTAGGGGCGCCTGGGTGGCTCGGTCAGCTGAGCATCCGACCCTTGGTTTTGCCTCAGGTCCCGATCTCAGGGTCGTGGGATGAAGCCCCGTGTCGGGCTCCACACTCCCGCTCAGCACAGAGTCCATGCGAGTAATAGATTCTTAGACTTGATGGTTCAAGTTGTTGGTAAGGCACAGAATTTACTAAGAACTCCATAATAAAGCCATTCTCTTTCATTTTTTCTCTCACTACTGTATACTCATACATGATCGCCCTTCTCCCTTTCAGGAGCTGTGGTTATTTTAATATTTTACTATGCTGCTTCACAAACTGTATCATGAATACACGAATGCAAACAAAACTAATAGTTCAAGCATTTTTTTCTATTTCCATTTCAACATTAAACAGTTATTAAAGAAAAAAAAGTTAGTGAATCCAGCCCCTAAAGAACCTGAAATGATTTTGTTTCATTCATCCATAGAACATCTTCAGTGTTTCTCTTTTCCTGCTTTTTAGATTTTAGATTTTATATATAAAACAGTGTTTACCAGTACAACGTAAAATAGAATACCTGGGTGGGCTGTACTGTTTATCACTGATACCTAATCAAACTTCGACATTACTCCCTTCTGAAACTATAGAAAAAAGGGGGCACCTGGGTGGCTCAGTTACAGTGAAGCCTCTGCCCTCGGTTCAGGTCATGATCCCAGGATCTGGGGATCAAGCCCCGCATACGGCTCCCACTCCATCTCCCTCTGCGTGAGGCTCCCCCTGCTTGTGTTGTCAAATAAATAAAATCTTTAAGGGGGAAAAAAAACGCACCACAGGGGAAAAAAATGGCTGTTCAGGTATACGGTATAAACTGGGTTTTTGTTTTGTTTTGTTTTTTACCTACTATAGTACTTTACCTCACTGTATGGACAAACATGGCATTCACACGCACAATAAGCAGTCACAACATGAAACTATTTTTAGTTCCAAGGTAGGCAGTGACCTGTCACTTAGTTTTAATGTTATTAGGTATGATGTTGGCGGTGGGCTGGAGAGAAAGGATTTGTTAGTTTAATTCTCATGGACATTTAAGTCCTAAGAAAGAAGTCATTACTTCAGTAAAGATTGGTATGTTAGAGACAGAAAAAAATTCAAGATCTTTAGAAAGCTAAAAACTATGTGAAAAGATGAAATGCAGCAAAACAAAACAAAACAAAAAAAAAAAGCAGTTCGTCATTTTATATAATATTTGGCTATTTAGTCTCCTGGGTTTAGCAGAACCACCTCCAAAATTTAGTTCTACTGTAATTTTTTTTTTTTTTTTTAGGTGTATTTATTTGAGAGAGCGCGTGCGCGCGAGCACAGGGCACAGGTAGGGGAGGAGGAGAGAGAGAACCTCAAGCCGATCCCTGCTGAGCGTGGAGTCCAAAGCAGGGCTCAGTCCTTGACCCTGAGATCATGAGCTGAAATTAAGAGGCAGATGCTTAACCGACTGAGCCACGCAGGCGCCCCCTGGTTCTAGAATTTCTATTACCGCTAAATTATAGTTCTGTAAGTACTATAATTTCTGAATGCCCCTTCCCACCTCCCACCCAAATTTGCAAGCAAATCTCATGAATGATCACATTCAACAAATGACGACCTAACCCTTTATTTCACTACCCCCTTTCAGTCTGATTAAAAGCAATTGTAATAAATAAAATAGTCATTTTCACTACGTAAGGTTTACTTTCGAAGAGAGTCCAATAAAAAATTACTTTACAAAAGTACTGAATTCAAGGGCAGGCTTTAGAAAGTTGTGTTATTTGCTTTTAATAGCAATAAGGTGTATAAACTCTAAAATCCAGCGTGTGACCTGTGTGTGCATAGCTACTACGCCCACTAGTTAATGATGAAATTTTCCCTGAACCCACATACAGCTTTAGGCTCCAAACCATTTTTTATCCTAAAGCCTGACAACTGATACACCTCTTTTCATAATAACTAGGTAAAGAAGTTTATCTCCTAGAATTCTGAAGTAACAGTTATGCTAGGCCTTTACGAGTCAGGGTAATTGCTAAAACATTAAATGACGTGGCAGAAAGATGATCTTCACTACTGAAGTAAGGGTTTAGGTACCTCTCTGAAGCCTAAAAAAATCACCTCTAATTAAAAAAAAAAAAAACAATTTTCTGCAATACTTACCTGTAGTTTAGACTGAAGAGCCAGGTAAACACGAAGAATTTCTATGCTGCTACGTATTCGAACAGATGCTCTCTCTGGCTCAAAGTTTGGGTTGATCAAATCATTGAAGGGTTCATTTGTAACATCGTTTCCCAGCAAAGAATAGTAAAAGAAAAACTCAGGCTGTCTTTCTGGAAGTTTCATGGTACATGGAATTAACTAAACATTCAAGGAAAAAGAAAAGAGCATTAACTTGTAAACCATCATACATGCTTATGCGTGTGTGATGAACGCCAAGATATTTGCCAAAATGCTGATCTAAGTCTTGAAATAATTCACTCAAAATTTCTACATCTCTGAAAAATTACAACCAAATGACTGGTTTAATTTTTCAAGGTTTACCTTAGAAAAGCCCAAAGACTAAAATATTTTTAAAGATTGCTGTTATTTTCAAGTTTACTTTTTATTCATCTGATCCATGAACGAGTCCATGAAAGTTCTTTTAGAAGAAAGTGGTCAAGTACTTTAAACTGAGCTTTATTTCCATATACCTTATTTCATCTTATTCTGCCACCCTCTCCAGTCATCAGAGGAGGGTTTTAAACAACCGTAATCCAAGCTATTAAATGTGACACCTTAGTCCAGGCCCTCAAGAAAAACGCTTCCTAGCCACTCTGTCAAATTTGGGAACCTTATAAATTAACAGCTGCAAAAGGCTATTTCCTTTCATAAGAGTGTTACTTCTCAAAGCTCGTAGTTTCATGGCCGCATATGGCAAAGACATGGATTCCTGGCCCATAAAACACCGAACACACTCTAAGTGTTCACTAGCACGCTGTTAAAAATCAGCTCTTGTGTTCGTCAAAGAAGATGGCTTCAGCATATCCTAGTTATCATACAACAGAGCTGCTATCTAAGACATGCTGGCAGGCCAAGCAGAGCTACAGCACAGCTTGTGGAGTTCGTGAAAATCAAAGAATTACCTGCTTAGAATGAAACAGCCCCATATTCAGTACGCAGTAAATATTCAATCGTCATTTCGTGTAAAATAATACAGCAGATACTCAATAGCTAGGGTGTCATATAAAGTATATTTTTATGTGTGAAGTGAACGTTTACTCCAACCCCATACATTAAACTGCCCGTGAGTAGATCTTAATCAGATTTATCTAGAGAGAGCCAGCACTTACACACCTACAGCTGTTAACAGATTCTGGATTAAGCCCCCAATCCTGGTTCCATCAACGGCTGACTGAGAAGCTTCGAACAAGTTCCTCTGTCACTCTGTCCCTCCATTTCTTTTAGGGTCGTTAGAAGGATTAAAAGAGAGAATACATGTTCAACTGCACAACTCCACCACCCAGCACAGACTCAGCGGTTACATGAATGGGAAAATGTCTGAGGCCAAAATATAGTATCCTTACCTGTGATTATTTCTGAGTTTAATTAGACAAGACTTTTTTTCTTTGGTTTCTTCCATAATCAGAAAGCAATAAAAATTTTAAAAACTAAAGATGGCCCTCCAATATTTCATAGTATATTTAATTTTAAGTTAATTTCCACTAAGAAAAGATTCCTTTAAAAATCCTTTAATGTCTTTGTATTTGGAAGGTTTTTTTTTTTTTTAACCATAAATGTCCAATTTTTAAGAAAAGGAGCCACACAAGATTATCACCATCCGGTCTCCCCGCTCCTAACTCATTCCTCCAATCTACAACATGATAGCATCATGTCCTAAGTCACTGATGTGCATCTGAAAAAGTATTTTTTATTAGCTTTATTTGTTGCTTGATACTTTCTCCTAGTACCTGTCACTAGCTTGAGGAAAGAACTAAATGGCTAATTTATAAGACCCCTGGCTTGTCTATAAATAATGAAAAAAGCAAACAACAAATATTAAATAATATCAAAAGATGAGTAGACTATTGGGCTCAATTTTTTAATTATTGTAAAGTACACGTAACAGAAAATGTACCATTGTAACGATTAAAAAGCGAGCACCTCAGTACCACTGAGTACATTCACAAGGCCGTGCATGCACTGGTCCCTACATCTGGCTCCAGAAGGCGCTCACCTCCCCAGGACAAACACCGCAGCCATGAAGCAGTCTCCATTCCCCCCTTCCTCCAGCCCCAGGAAACCACAAATCTGCTCCGGGTCTTTATGGGTTCACCTGTGCTAGTGGATTTCATATAAGTGCAGTCACACATCATGTGGCCCTGAGTGTCTGGCTTCTTCCACTCGGCCTGCGTTCAACGTCTGCCCGCACTGCAGCGCCTGACAGTACCCCACTCCGTTATAGTCGTGCAATATTCCAGCGTACGGTGTGCATCTGGTTTACCCACTCAGCCACTGATGGACATCTGGGTTGTTTCCACCTTTTGGAGACTGTGAATACTGCTATGTACATTCCCGTACACGTTTTTATTTGAACACCTGTTTTCAGTTCTTTTGATTCACACCTAGCACTGAAATTGCTGGGTTCCATGGTAATTCGGTTTACTCTTGAGAGAAAACTGCCTGGCTTCCTTTTTAGCAGGGAGAGCCAACAGCCAGTTGTCAATCTGGTTTTTGAGTTCTTAAAACTAAACTGAGCGACTGGTCCCAGTGAGTCACCTTGTATTACCAAGAACTGTTTTAGTGTTAGTTGTGGATTCAATAGGCCAATTACTCCCAACAAGCTGTTATCATACAAACGTAGCTTCACACATACAAACTATGTGGGAGACATTCTGATTACATTGTCTCCTCCCTCATGCTTATATGGAAAGCTGGTATTATCACCAGTCTACTACTGAAAAACCTCAAGCCTCCGAAAGGTTACAGTGCCGAAGGGGAAGGAGCTAGCTAGTCAGCAGTGAGTGAGTGGTGAGAAAGAGAACCCGCGCAAATGCATCGTACTCCAAAACTGCGCAAGAGAGCAGAGAGCCTAATACCGCAACGAGAGAATAAGGGAAGTGACTCTATTTCCAGAAATACCTAGGCCATTTACTTAGCTGTACAACCTTCCTAAGAAATGGTTTCGTGATCTTGAAAATGAAAATAATCATCCCCTAAAGTTGTGGGAGGACTGAACACGGTAGTTAGCAAAATGCCTACTTCACGGAACAGGACACACAGTAAGTGATGAGGCACAATGATGCCTCCCTAGAGCTGAAAAAAACTAACAATAAAGTAGTAATGTAAGATGCCTTGCATCTACTTAATAACACAGTAAAAGTATAGTGGCCTCATTATCTAATGTGTCCCCTGATGTGGTTAATGAGGACAGTGGACATGTGACCTTACCCCAGCCAAACGGCATAGTAAGCTGGGGCAACCCATAAGCAGAGCTTTATGAAGCAAAAGAGAAACTGATGGAGAAAGGCAGAAGCATGAATTTGGTATGACAAAATTGTAAATATTTCCTGAGAAAAATCATTACCTAATATTCTAAATGTGGACTGTGTGGGAGCTGTGTACCTCTAAGAAAGTCAACAGTAAGGTAAAAAATGTAAGTCATAAGCCATAATTCTCTATTTCTGAAATTATTAATTTATTTCAATTGCTATAGACCAACATAAACTCGAGAAAACTGGGCTTGATCCTGATAAAGACCATGGAGTAACAGCTCATTTTGTGTTGAGCCATTTTTGCGAAGAGGGAATGTTGGCACGTGTCCTGAGCATCCCTGCACTTCTCGCTGAGGCACCGAGATCGCAAGACCCAGACCACTCTCCCCCAGGCTGCTTCCCAGGGCTGCATGTGCAGCTGGTAAGCTCGAGGAATTAAGCGTCTTCTTGGAGAGAGACCGGAGAGAGACCAGGACTGTTTACGATTCAAGTGGTCTACTCCCCAAGTTCTGTGCTCCTCAGCCATGGCACAAACCCACTCTGTGTGGGGCAGCCACCTGGGCCCCTCTGTGTCACCCTTGGAACATGGGGCAAGGAAGATGGCAGACAATATACAGATGTGCGTGTTGTCTGCTGTGCTGAGAGTAGTATAGTCCTTTATCTCTGACCCAAGAACCTTCTGTCTTCTGGCACCATCCGAGAAGCAGTAATTACCGGAAGTGATTGTCGGGGGGAGGAGTAAAGATGGCAGAGGAGTAGGGGACCCCTTTTTCAGCCAGTCCCCCGAGTCGAGCTGGATAGGAACCAGACCAGCCTAAACAACCACGGAATCAGCCTGAGACGCAGGAAGATGCATCTGGATCTCTACAAATGAACATCTCCAGCGCTGAGTATTGAGGTACGAGGCGGGGAGCCGTGAAACCGCGCACAGATATCGGAAGATAAACGGAAGGGGGAGGGAGCCGCCGTGTTCGGGCGCCGGGAAGCGGTAGCCACTTGCACGGGGGAGCGGGCGGGGCTCGTGGTCGGCACCCGCAAAACAGCAGACTGAGACCGTGAGCCGGGTGCGCGCCCCACCAGGCATCTCGCGGAACCCCGGAATCCCGGTGCGCTCACTGGATCCAGACTGAGAAAGGGAGATCCGGGAGCGCGCACGGGGTGGCTGGCGGCGTTAGAAACACAAAGGACAGAGACGCGCCGGCCCTGGAAGTGAGGGCTGGGACGCCGGGTGTGGGGCGCACATCCCGGGACGCGGCAGGGTTGAGCAGCACCAACAGAAACAGAGTTAAAGTGGCCAGAACATCAGTGGACAATGGTCAGCGATCCCTCTGTTCTGAGACAGGGGCTGAGATTCGGCCACTGCTGCTCTGACTCTCAGAAGAGGCACAGCAAACCACCAGGGAAAGCCGCCAGAGAACAAAAGCCTGGAAATACCGGCTCAGGGAGTGCCCATCCCCATCCCCCCTCGCAGGGGACACGGAGACTCTACCCAAACAGGGCTGCCTGAGTATCGGCGCGGCAGGCCCCTCCCCCAGAAGGCAGGCTGAAAAATCAAGAAGCCCACATCCCTAAGATCCCTATAAAACAAGGGCGCACGGCCTGGGTCCCGGTCAATAATTTGGGCTCTGGACAATCCCGCAACCTCTCCTCATCAGAATGACGAGAAGGAGAAATCCTCCCCCCAGCAAAGAAAAGACAATGAGTCTGTGGCCTCTGCCACAGAACTAATGGATATGGATATAACCAAATTATCAGAAATGGAGTTCAGAGTAACAATGGTCAAGATGATGTGCAGACTTGAAAAAAGTATTAACGAAAATGTTAATGAAAATATAGAATCTCTAAGGGCAGAAATGAGAGCGAATCTGGCAGAAATTAAAAATTCTATGAGCCAAATGCAGGCAAAACTAGAGGCTCTGACGGCCAGGGTCAATGAGGCAGAAGAACGTATTGGCAAATTGGAGGATGGGTTAGTAGAAGAAAAAACTAAAATAGAATCTGGGCTCAAAAAAATCCACGCACAGGAATGTAGGTTACGGGAGATTACTGACTCAATGAAACGTTCCAATGTCAGAATCATCGGCATCCCAGAGCGGGTGGAGAAAAACAAGAGGTCTAGAAGGGATATTTAAACAAATTGTGGCTGAAAACTTCCCTAATCTAGCAAGGGAAACAAACATTCGTGTCCAAGAGGCAGAGAGGACCCCTCCCAAGCTCAACCACGACAAACCTACGCCACGTCACGTCATAGTGCATTCGCAAATATTAGATGCAAGGATACAGTATTGAAAGCGGCCAGGGCAAAGAAATTTCTCACGTACCAAGGCAAAGGTATCAGAATTACGTCAGACCTGTCTACACAGACCTGGAATGAGAGAAAGGGTTGGGGGGGGGCGCATTTTTAAAGCTCTTTCAGAGAAAAACATGCAGCCAAGGATCCTTTATCCAGCAAGGCTGTCATTCAGAATTGATGGAGAAATAAAGACCTTCCAGAATCGCCAGTCATTGACCAATTTCGTAACCACGAAACCAGCCTTACAGGAGATATTAAGGGGGGTTCTATAAAGGTAAAAAGGCCCCAAGAGTGATACAGAACAGAAAGTCACAATCTATAGAAACAAAGACTTTACTGGCAACATGGCATCATTAAAATCATCTCTCTCAATATTCAGTCTCAATGTAAATGGCCTAAATGCTCCCATAAAACACCACAGGGTTGCAGACTGGATAAAAAGACATGACCCATCCATTTGCTGTCTACAAGAGACTCATTTTGAACCTAAAGATGCATTCAGACTGAAGTAAAGGGATGGAATACCATCTTTCACACCAATGGACCTCAAAAGAAAGCTGGGGTAGCAATTCTCATATCAGACAGATTGGATTTTAAACTAAAGACTATAGTTAGGGACACAGAAGGGCACTATATTATTCTTAAAGGATGTATCCAACAAGTGGATATGACAATTATAAATATATATGCCCCCACCAGGGGAGCAGCAAGATACACAAGCTAACTCTTAACCAGAATAAAGAGACATATAGATAAAAATACATTAATAGTAGGGGACCTCAACACTCCACTATCAGCAACAGACAGAGCACCGGAGCAGAAAACCAATATAGAAACAAGAGCTTTGAATGCCATACTCGACGAGTTGGACCTCATAGATATATATAGAACACTACACCCCAGAACCAAAGAATACTTATTCTATTCTAATGCCCATGGAACATTCTCAAGAATAGACCATGTTCTGGGACACAAAACAGGTCTGAACCGATACCAAAAGACTGAAATTATCTCCTGCAAAATATCTCAGACCACAACGCTCCGAAATTGGAACTCAACCACAAGGAAAAATTTTGAAGAAACTCAAACACTTGGGAGACTAAGAACCATCCTGCTCAGGAATGACTCGATAAACCAGGAAATCAAAAATCAATTTAAACAATTTATGGAGACCAACGAGAATGAAAACACAACGGTCCAAAACCTATGGGATACTGCAAAGGCAGTCCTAAGGGGGAAATACATAGCCATCCAAGCCTCACTCAAAAGAATAGAAAAATCTAAAATGCAGTTTTTATATTCTCACCTCAAGAAGCTGGAACAGCAACAGAGGGACAGGCCTAATCCACGCACGAGGAAGCAGTTGACCAAGATGAGAGCAGAAATCAATGAATTAGAAACCAGAAGTACAGTAGAGCAGATCAACAGGACTAGAAGCTGGTTCTTTGAGAGAATCAATAAAATTGACAAACCACTGGCAAGACTTATCCAAAAGAATAGAGAAAGGACCCAAATTAGTAAAATTATGAATGAAAAAGGAGAGGTCACGACCAACACCAATGAAATTGGAAGGATTATTAGAAACTTTTATCAACATCTATATGCCAATAAATTAAGTAACCTGGAAGAGATGGAGGCCTTCCTGGAAACCTATAAACTACCAAGACTGAAACAGGAAGAAATCGATTTTTTAAACAGGCCAATTATGAAGACATTGAGTCAGTGATAAACAACCTTCCAAATAACAAAACTCCAGGCCCGGACAGTTTTCCTGGGGAATTCTACCAAACATTCAAAGAAGAAATAATACCTATTCTCCTAAAGCTATTTCAAAAAATAGAAACAGAAGGAAAGCTACCAAACTCATTCTATGAGGCCAATATTACCTTGATCCCCAAACCAGGCAAAGACCCCACCAAAAAGGAGAATTACAGACCAATTTCCCTAATGAATATGGACGCCAAAATCCTCAACAATATCCTGGCTAATAGAATCCAACATAACATTAAAGGATTATCCGTCATGACCAAGTGGGATTCATCCCTGGGATGCAAGCGTGGTTCAACATTCGCAAATCAATCAGCGTGATACATCATATCAACAAGAAAAGACTCAGGAACCATAGGATCCTCTCAATTGCTGCAGAAAAAGCATTTGACAAAATACAGCATCTTTTCCTGATTAAAACCCTTCAGAGTGTAGGAATAGAGGGTACATTCCTCAATCTCATAAAAGCCATCTATGAAAAGCCTACAGCAAATATTATTCTCAATGGGGAAAAGCTGGAAGCCTTTCCCTTAAGATCAGGAACTCGACAAGGATGCCCACTCTCGCCACTATTATTCAACATAGTACTAGAAGTCCTTGCAACAGCAATCAGACAACAAAAAGGGATCAAAGGTATCCAAATCGGCAAAGAAGTCAAAATGTCTCTCTTCGCAGATGACATGATACTCTATATGGAAAACCCAAAAGAATCCACTCCCAAACTATTAGAAGTTATAGAGCAGTTCAGTAATGTGGCGGGATACAAAAATCAATGCTCAGAATCAGTTGCATTTCTATACACGAATAATGAGACTGAAGAAAAGAAATTAGGGAATCCATCCCATTTACAATAGCACCAAAAACCATACGTTACCTTGGAATTCACTTAACCAGAGACGTAAAGGACTTATATTATAGAAAGTATAAATCACTCTTGAAAGACATTGAGGAAGACACAAAAAGATGGAAAAATATTCCATGCTCATGGATCGGAAGAATTAACATAGTTAAAATGTCCATGCTACCCAGAGCAATCTACACTTTCAATGCTATCCCGACCAAAATACCGATGACATTTTTTCAAAGAACTGGAATAGTCCTTAAATTTGTATGGAACCAGAAAAGGCCCGAATCGCCAAGGAATTGTTGAAAAGGAAAAACAAAGCTGGGGGCATCACAATGCCGGATTTTGAGCTGTACTACAAAGCTGTGATCACAAAGACAGCATGGTACTGGCACCAAAATAGACACATAGACCAATGGAACAGAATAGAGAACCCAGAAATGGACCCTCGGCTCTTTGGGCAACTAATCTTTGATAAAGCAGGAAAAAACATCCGGTGGAAAAAAGACAGTCTCTTCAATAAATGGTGCTGGAAAAATTGGACAGCTACATGCAAGAATGAAACTTGACCACTCTCTCACACTGTACACAAAAATAAACTCCAAATGGATGAAAGACCTCGATGTGAGACAGGAATCCATCAAAATCCTAGAGGAGAACATAGGCAGCAACCTCTATGACATCGGCCAAAGCAACCTTTTTCATGACACATCTCCAAAGGCAAGAGAAACAAAAGCTAAATTGAACTTGTGGGGCTTCATCAAGATAAAAAGCTTCTGCACAGCCAAGGAAACAGTCAAAAGAACTAAGAGGCAGGCCACGGAATGGGAGAATATATTTGCAAATGATGCTACAGATAAAAGACTGGTATGCAAGATCTACAAAGAACTTCTCAAACTCAATACACAAGAAACAAACAAATCATAAAATGGGCAGAAGATATGAACAGACACTTTTCCAATGAGGACATACAAATGGCTAACAGACACATGAAAAAATGTTCAAAATTACTAGCCATCAGGGAAATTCAAATCAAAACCACACTAAGATACCACCTTATGCCAGTTAGAACGGCAAAAATTGACAAGGCAAGAAACAACAATTGCTGGAGAGGATGTGGAGAAAGGGGATCCCTCCTCCATTGTTGGTGGGAATGCAAGTTGGTACAGCCACTCTGGAAAACAGTGTGGAGGTCCCTTAAAAAGTTAAAAATTGAGCTACCCTATGACCCAGCCATTGCACTACTGGGTATTTACCCCAAAGATACAGACGTAGTGAAGAGAAGGGCTATATGCACCCCAATGTTCATAGCAGCATTGTCCACAATAGCCAAATCGTGGAAGGAACCGAGATGCCCTTCAACAGATGACTGGATTAAGAAGTTGTGGTCCATATATACAATGGAATATTACTCAGCCATCAGAAAGAATGAGTTCTCAACATTTGCTGCAACATGGACGGCACTGGAGGAGATAATGCTAAGTGAAATAAGTCAAGCAGAGAAAGACAATTATCATATGATTTCTCTCATCTATGGAACATAAGAACTGGGAAGATCGGTAGGGGAAGAAAGGGATAAAGAAAGGGGGGGTGATCAGAAGGGGGAATGAAGCATGAGAGACTATGGACTCTGGGAAACAAACTGAAGGCTTCAGAGGGGAGACGGGTGGGGGAATGGGATAGACCTGTGATGGGTAGTAAGGAGGGCACGTATTGCATGGTGCAGTGGGTGTTCTACGCAACTAATGAATCATCGAACTTTACATCAGAAAGCGGGGATGGTGACTAACATAATAAAAAAACATTAAAAAAACAAAAAAGCAGTAATTACCAAATTTGTTAGTTTGTAAGTAAGGTAAAATCTAATCCCAGATGATACCTATTGAAGTATGACAGAGACCGAGTGTTCCCAACATTGAACAATTCTCCGAAAAGTCACTTTTTCAACACTTGGAAAAAAAATCCTTTCAGACCAGTCCTTAAAATAGCACGCAGTGGGAAACAGTGTTTATGGACAGTCTTTCTTCTAAATCCTAAGAGATTTTAATTTTTTTCTCTTACTACTAAAATCATACCAATTAAGTCTGTTCTTAAAGCAGAAATACTTTGATATGAATGAAAACATTTTTCTACATCTTTTTAAAAGTGTAAAAAAAAAAAGTCCACTTGCAAATCTTTTTAATACCTAAAAGGCAAATTTTAATTAAAAAAAAAAAAGAAAAAGAAAGAAAGGAAAGGAAAGGAAAGAAAGAAAATCACTGTTTTCAGTTCTTTGTGACTCACTCCCCAGAGGGCAAGTCTCACCTGCTCCAGCTGGGTAGCAAAGGCGATGGTCACCGACAGAACGAAGGAGTCGGTGCAATAGTCCACTGGTCCGATCTGATGGTAGCCTCCCTCCTCATTCAGCACGGCCACGATGTCCTTGGGATCCAGTCCAGACAGGCCGGCAGGTACTTTACAGGGGAAACCACAATTCAACTACATTAGAGTTTGCCGTAAACCACTCTAAGATTCTGAAAGCTGGTTATGCTTTGTATTTTGCTTGGCAGTTCTCACGGATATAGTCAGTACCTCAGTAAGGTTTCCTGTGAATTTTTTTTTTAAACACACTCTCCCAAGAAACCTTACTTAACCACCATTTTCTTTCTAAGTCAAAATACGGTTAACATTTTAAAACTGAATAAACCGCGGAGAAGAGGCATCATGGGTCTGCCGAAGGAAGTGAATCTAAACTGGGAACTGAAACATCAGCCCGGTGCAGCTAAGAAGGGAGAGGTGAACGAACGGAATAAGGGAGGAGACAGAGAACAGTGTTCCAGGCAGAAGGAACTGCACTAGGAGCACGAGCACGGGGCGGGGGAGGGGGGCGTGGTGTGCCGGCTCCTGGCTGAGGACTGACCGGCAGGAAGACGGAGCGGAGCCCCAACACCTGGCCTTCCTGCGCGCCACGCTCAAACACTGAGGTAGTTTTCCAAGAACAGGAGGAAAGCATGAAACAATTTGGGGACGTGATAAAATGCACACGTCAGATATACACAACCCTCAGCAGTAAGCAACCCTCTCCAGATTCCTATTTTGCAGCCTGAGAAATTATACGTTTGGCTTGAAAAGTTTAAAACCAAACATTTCCCTAAGCAGCTGCTGAAAGGGCAGCTCAGACTCTGATGGGGGGCGAGGGGGAGGGGCAGCACGCGGGGGTAACCCCGAAGAAATGAACTTACTGCAGCACTGGCTAAACAGAGCTCAACAGTTCCGCAGACAGACACTCCAGTAACAGACCAAGGTTCCGATCCCAATTCAGCCATTTACCAGCTTTACGGGGAAACTACAGGATTTCCTTTTGTTCCCATTTTTGTTCTGCAAAGCTTTTATAATGTTGTTTAGAAGATCAAATTAAATAATGAAAGTAAAGCCCTTACACAGCATCTATCACTTTAATAAAGACAGCCATAAAATAGTAAGGTCAGCAGAGCTCAGAAGTGCAAAGAGTGTAACTATGACAGGTCTCCTGGTGTCAGCGAGTTACAGGTATGGAAAGGGACAACAATTAGGATAAACCTTATGTAAGACTGGAGGGAATGAAGGTGTCAATGTGAATGTACACGGTTCGCTAAACGTATGGATAAACACGGATATAAAGGTATATATGTAACGGTGGCTGGTGCGTGTATATATATCCATGTTCGTGGGTGTGTGTGTGTGTGTGTGTGTGTGTGTGTGTACATACATGAACCTACTCCCTCACTTTTTTCACTGGAAGGCCCTGGGAGCAGAACACCCCAAGAGCAACTGGCATACCCTGCACCTGGACCTTGACTCCTAAACAGCTTTCTTTGCTAAAAGGAAGCAGGGTTCCCTAAACAAACAGCTGAATCCAGGGCTGAGATAGGAAAGAACATCAGCCTGTACCGTCTTCCTACACCAGAAACCAAGAAAAAGCTCAAAGAATTATACAGAGACGGGCGAAAGGAAACAGAAGAAGCTCGAAGGGGCTCCTCTTGCACAAATCTGGGACAAACAACGATAAATATTTTAACCCCCTAAACAAAAAGAGAACACTCTAAGTCCAAACTTACACAATAGAAGTAAATTGAGGGTTTGATAAGGAATGAGTATTTTCACAATTTTTAAATAATGACTTACAAATTATCGATTACTTAAAAAAAATTTATAGTTGAAAACAGATACACACTACATGTTAATCAAGTAACCAAAATGAGTATCACCATATCATCAGCAATGGGACAAACCAAAATTTTATGCCACCTGCAAAGATGAGAGGAGAACAACAGAGCATCACTTCTGTGACATTCACGCCAGAGATGTACCACCTCAATCTGCCATCGGACAAGCCAAAGCAGTGCAGGGGGACAGGTTCACCCGAACACTGAGACTCAGTCACAGGACTACAAAAAGGTTCCCCTCTCCCAACACCTTATCCCTGTGTTACTAAAGGCCCATTTCTGTTTAGCCAGTGTATCGTGTCCACCTTTCAACAAAAAATTACAAGACATACTAAAACACAAAATAAACCAAACAAAAATCTAAGCTTCTATCTCAGGAAAACAGAAAACAGCAGCAAATTTTTGAAAATTAAATTCAAAGCCAGCAGAGGGAGAGAAACAATAAAAACTGGAGCTTAAATCAATGATATGGAAATCAATGAAGAAAACCAAAGAAACCAAAAGCTGGCTCTCCAAAAACATCGATCACACCATTAAGCATTTAGTCAATGTTGCTAAGAGAAAAGGAGAGAAAACACAAATTATCAATAACAAAAGAAGGGACATCACTACAGATTCCACTGACATTAAAAGGATACTGAAGGAAAACTAGGAGAACAACTTTACACGCAAAAATTTGATAACCTCCACGAAATGGACCAATTGCCTTGAAAGACAAAGTCTGCCCAAACTCACACAATCTGAATAGGCCTGTATCTTCTAATGAAATTGAATCAATACCTTTACAAAACAGAAAGCACCAGACCCTGATGACTTCATTGGTGAATTCTAGCAAACATTCAAGGAAGATATACCAATTCTCTCTCATCTTTCTCAGACGATAGAAGCAGAGGTAATAATTCCTAACTCTAAGAGGCCAGCATTACCCTGATGTCAAAAACCAGACCAAGACATTACAAAAAAGAAAACAACAGACCACTATCTCTTATTAACATACATGCACAGATTCTCAACAAAATATTAGTCGACTGAATCCAACTATGCATGAAAAGAACTACGTACCACAACCAAATGCCATTTTGCTCAGGTACGCAAGGCTGCTTCAACCCTGGAAAATGTTACTATGATCCGTCAGATCAACAGGCCAAAGAAAAACCACATGACGGCATCGAAAGATGCAGAAAAAGCATGTGACAAAATCCAACACTCAGTAATGATAAAACACCCTAAGCCAACTACAAATAGAGAGAAACTTCCTCAACTTGACGAAGAACATCCATAAAAACCCTACAGGAACACAGCAAGGAGATCCCCTTTCATCAGTGTTTCTAAGTATCATATTCCAGGTCCCGGCTAATGGGGGTAGATAAACAAAGGAAACAAAGGCATGCCGAGCGGGAATAAAGACATAATACGGTCTTTGTTGGCAGATGATGCAAAATACATTCCTAGCAGAATCATATCTATAAATACAACAGACACCAAACTGATGATTGCCGGGGGAGGGCACACTGAATGAGGGACAGTGGGAGGTACCGGCTTCCGGTCACGGAACGAGTCAGTCACAGGGACGAAAGGTACAGCGCAGGGATGGTACTGTGACACCCTTGTATGGGGACAGAGGGGCTCTACGCTTGTGAGCACAGCGTAAGGAACAGACTTGTCAAACCTCTGTGTTGTACACTTGAAACTAATAGGACATTGATGTCAACTATGCTACAATTAAAAAACAAAAACCAGCGTTTGCCAGAGTTAGGTAGGAGGGAGGAAGAAGCAGAGTAGACAATTTTTAGAGCAGTCAAACTCTTCCGTGGGACACTACAATCGCAGGTGTGTCATTACACATTCGTCTAAACTTACACACTGTAATACAAACACCAAAAGTAAATCCTAGTATCAACTATGGACTTTGGGTGATCGTGAGTTGTTAACGTCGGTTCATCAGTTTTACCAAGTGTCCCCTCTGGTGAGGGATGTTGATGGTGGGGAGGCTCTGTGGCCAGGGAGATGGGGGTATGCAGCAACAATCTGTACTTCACACTCGATTTCGCTGTGAACCTCAAAAGACTCTAAAAAATAAAGTTTATTTAAAAAAAAAAAAAAAAGGAAGGTGTTGTTAATAGCTGAGGGAAGAGAGAACAGCCGAAGTTTCTGGCTTTCCTGCACTCACTCTAGGAAGAAGATTTTCCTAAGTATCAATTTTTAAGAAAACAAAATTCTGCTTTCCTCTGTTATATACCAAATAAAGAAAAGAACATCTTGCTTTATTTCTCGGTTTTGTAAACAAGAGCTTAGAGCAGCAAGTGCTGCGTGTTTAATAATCGCACGTGTGTCTGATGCGCTTGAGTAAAATCGGTTCACGGTCCTATGTGTGTTTGCCTATCACGCCGTAGCTCACCGTTCCTGAAGTCCCAGTCCACAGTGACAACTTTTCAGACAATGTCCTTAGAGATGATGCACAAACCTTTTCCATCTCGAGGGGGGGCTCCTTTGGCTTTAAAACTATCCACTGGGGCCTTTGTGTCTGTTTCCAAAGCAATGCTTATCTGTATCTCAGCCTTGAACTTGGTGTATTTATTACTCAACAGCTGGTACCATTTTGGAGCCTGGAGAGTAAAACAAAGCAAAACCACCTCAATAATTAATACGAAATCGACGACAGCGGGCAACATTCTGGAAGGTTCCAAATATATTTCCTGTAGTTTCTGAGTACTTTCTCTGCTTTTAAAATATTTTTCACATTTTCTGCCAAAGAATGTAATCCTACTTAGGAACCTAACTGAACTTCCTCTTGGAAAAAATAAGTTTAGACTACCCATTTTCCATTTCCCTAACCCCTCATTTTTTCATTTTTTCTGGTATACCTTTGCTGCGGGCCCCCATTTCTCCTTTGTTCCGCATGTATCCAATGAGGGAAAAGGAAAGCTAGCGCTAACAAAAACACTAACAAAACACAAAAGCGGAGAGACCTGGTGTCGAGTTCTGGGTAATGAACCACACAGCTGACTAAAATATAAAGGCTTTCTCACAGAATCAAGCATTCTAAATTACCTCACCACCCTCCCACAGTAATTGTGAGAAATTCTGGTAACCAAGCCAGCCTGCCCTATCATGGCCCAGGACCCCGTGTTTCACTCCTGCGGGGTCACCACGGCAATTCACGGACACAGTGTTCTTACTCTGAGCGCTATTCCATAAAGCCACGCAAACCGGTGCTTATACAGATTAAAAACCAAAAGCTGCTGTTTTGTATCCAGCTATGCGTGGTAAGTAAAGTAGGACGAACTAGGCCCTAGCCTTTAAATAAACCCACACCCAAGGTTTTGTTTTGTATTTTTAAAGGAAAAACTCAGAGTCCCTTGCTGTATTTTTTATGATAGATATTTTAAGTATGAGCCTGAGAAAGAGTTTCAGCGACTCAGAAAATTTTTGATTTTTCCATTACCTAACCTAGAAAAACAAATCTGGGTTTTTCTGTGTTTACGTTCATTTATGGAGAATCAATTTATTTTGAACTTCTTATATTCTACTCACCAATTCAAATACTTCTGCAAATAAACAGGAGAGAAAAAGCAAGACAACATCTGGCTTTCCTAAAACTCTTAAGTTCTGAGACATTTCTCCTTATCTCTGATAGAGATAAAAAAACAATTATGATGACAAAGGGTCTATAGGCCTGGGGGCGGGGCCTGGGCGGGGGAGGGGGGCAATGTCAAGAGCATTCCCAGGCAGGACGTCCTCCCAGGGATCCTACCCCTAGGACAATTCACCTTGTATGTAACCTAAGCCGCCGCACAGGAGTCTTGCTCCAGTTGTAGTAAAGCTAGTTAAGGGCATCAGGGGCACAACCATGGTTATGGGGCTAAAACTCAAGAAAGAAAACCTTTTTCAGAACCTGGGCACAGAGAGCTGAGGAGTACCCAAGGAGGGAGGAGAGGCAGATTCTCTTTTAAAAAACATTTTTTAAAATTTCAGTTTCTTTTGAAGGATTCCAAATTTGGGCTAAGCTAACGGTCTCATTTCTATATCATGACTACCAGCAGTGAAAACGTTGGTAAATAGATCCACTTTTCTGCACAGAATCCTACTTTAGGGTTCCAATCAGGAATAAAGGACTTCAAAAAACAAGTGGTTTTTTTCCACTTTCTTCTCTTAAGAGAGTTGTGACAAAACAAAGTTATTAACAAAAATTGGAAGTGAGCATTTCCAAAGTCAGTAACATAAAATAAGGTTAGAAGAGATTATAAAAAGATGGAAGAGACATTTTCAGTAACAGAAAACACTGACCTAGGAATCAAGACCCTGAATTCTTTTTCCTTCTTTCTGTGTGTGTGTGTGTGTGTGTGTGTGTGTGTGCATGCGCGCGTGTGCAAGTTTGTGGGAGGCGAGCATACTGTTTTGGTCATCGAAGCGCAGTGCGGTAAGTTCACTTGCTCTGCTACAGGAGGAAAGCAAGGAGCGGGACGCAGAGAAACCCATCGGAAGGCTACTACCACAGCCAAGTTAAGAAAGGACAGTGGCTTAGGCTGCGAGGGCGGTGGCGAGAATACAGAACAGCAGCTGGATCAGGAAGGGGCAGCTGGAGGCCCGACACCAACTGGGAAGGGGGGGCTACGGAGGCTGAAGAGGGAGGCGAGGAGGAAGACTCCTGGACTTCCAGCCTGCATGCTTGGAAGGGACTGAAACCTAAGAACTGCCATGCTGCCTCAAACCCCACCCACCCCACAACCTTTCAGGTCCAGTATTCCGTGTCCTTTCCATCAATCTGGTATCTACTAAAAATCGTCAACTAACAGAATCAGTAACAAAACATCAAGAGGCTAGTACCTGCTTTGTTTCCTGAGCAGTTCTTAAGTCTAGAACAATGTAACCTATAGTCTCCTTGGCTGAAGATACAGGATCCAAGGCAAAACACTGCAGTTTGATAGGAGTTCGTTGCAACCTGTAAGGTAACAATTTACATTACGGATAAAGTAGCTTCTGCTTAGTATTTCCTGATGTTCTGTTAGCTTTGAAAAAGCTGCCCACCACTATCAAAACAATTATTTTGTTGGATAACCAAAAACTATTCTATATTTTCTGAAAACTTCTTCCACTGACACCAACTATTAATTATGCCTATTTATCTTTATACCAAGTAATATTCAAAGCCCGTCAAAAATCTTGGTCTCTCATCTGAGAAGCTATGCTGTAGGGCAGTGTTTTTCAAGCTTCTATAATATAAAGACCTCTTTTAAAGTAAAAAACTACAATGAATCCTCAAAATTGATTTCAAAATGTTTTCCTTATACTGTCACACAAACATAAAACTACAAATATATAAGCTAAAGCTCTTTTTGTCACTAAAATAATGAAATTAACTTAGGAATTAATTACCATAAACATCACAAACTATTCCAGAAGTCACTGAAAACAAAATTCTGATCTTCTCTAAGAATTTTTACTTTGTAATTTTATTTGCTCTAGTCCTAAGTCACAGCAATGAATGATTTTGTTTCCCCAAATAAAAGTATTTTCAATGCTTTTTAAAATACAAGTATCTGTACTCTTGCCGGTTTCTAGTTATCGGAGTTCATGAAATAAGATGTTCTAACTTTAAGCCTGTTTTATGTACTGATCCAAGTGTTTTCATGTCTAAAATTAAGTATAAAATGAATTAGAAAGAGTCCCCTATGTAATTACTATAAACGTTATCTCTATATATCCTTGGCAAGCCAGGCCAAGTAGATAGTAAATGAAGTAATAGAAATTACATAAACTCCAACCCTTATTTCATAGTGGGTAAGCATCATTATAGCCCTTCTAGAATATATCTATTCCCTTCTAGAATATCTATTCTCTCAGAAAAAGCTAGGTGTAGTGGTTACAAATGTAGGCTCCAGAGCTCGAGTGGCTAAACTCTACTGCTATCCAGCTCACTGATTTACAACAAGTTACTTCCCTTCTTAGGCCTCAGTTTTCTCACCTGTAACGGGGGAAATCCAACCACCTGCTTCATAGGGTTGATCCAATGCTCAAATCAATTATTACTGCCAAGTACTTTGAAAAACTCCTGGCACATAAGAAAACCACTAAACGAACATTATCATCATTGTTACTATAATTTAATAAGATAAATTTCTTCATCTCTAGGAGCCTAAAAAACAGAGCAGAACCAACTGAAAATAAGAGTCACCTGTGCTGATGGAGGGCTTTCCGGTCGATCTCCCAGGCTAACTCGGTAGCAAATTCTGGCTGGTCGGTGTGGTCCACAGGGTCAGTAGCCAACTGTTCTCCATCAAACTTTGCTTCTACCACAAGCATATGCTTTGGACGCTTGGGGAAATGGCGACCTGGAATAAAAGAGCATACAGGTTAATCACAAGTATACAAAAATCAAATAGGATCTTTTAGCACGTGGTTTAAAAACTGACCTGCGTCAGGCTGACGTATATATTCCACTACCTACTAACACAGACTCATGGTCCTCGGGAAAGGGATCAAACTGAAGGCTTCAAGTTGTAGATTAGTGCTTCTCAAAGGTTAACGTGCAAGACTCATCTGGGACGCTGTTAAAGTATAGATTCTGGTTCACTAGGTCTAGGGTGGGCCTGAGAGGCTGCATTCATTACCCACGTGATGTCAATGCTGTTGTCCTCGATTCACCCTTTGAGCAGCAATGATCTCAGTGACGTTTAGAATTAAACAAAAACATGGTTCCACCAATATTAGCTATTACTATATCAGCTGTTAATACAGAGCAGTGAAGTCATCCAGAGAGTCGGGAAACAATCAAATTAGCAAAAGCCAATCAACCTGCATCTTAATTTTCCTGTTTACACAGTTGAGAACACTCAGCAAATCAGCCGGAGAAAAGCAGACACGTGTTTTCATTCATTCACTCAAATCTCAAGGCCAATTCTGTAAATTATCAGATTTGGTACTGCCTGACTCCACTCCTTCACTGTTTACTGAAGGCAGAGCAGAGCCAGGTATTAACCATGTCAAATGATGGGATGCAAAGAGTCAAACAGAGTACTTGCCCTCAAGGCATGGAGGGTCTAGTGAAAAGAGACAAACTGAAGACGCTGCGAACGGGAAGCTGAAGAACTAAAGAACAAGGATCTTACAGTCAACCTGTTTACAGGTCTGGTGAGGGGCATTTTGAGGAGACGAGCGTTGACCCCTGTTAAGTAAATACATGCCAGCTGCTACTCACCCTGGAACAAGCTACACGTAAGGAAGGGCTCAGAAAGATCTCGATTGCCAGCCTGTGACTTTCTACCTGAAGCTCTCATCTGCAACTCCCCACTTAGGAGTCCTAGCACAGAGGGCACGGCTCTCGAAATAGGCAATCACAGAGGCCTTTCTCTGGTCATCATTTTGAGCCGCTCTAAAAGATCACCAGCTTCCCCCAATTAAGTTCATCAATGTCAAAAAACAAAAAACAACCTTTATTGTCAGCCACGTTACCCTAAGTTCCAATTGGCCTGAGACCAGAGAATACGCGTTAGAACGAACAGGTGCCTGCCTCATTCCAAAGACAATACTCTGAGAACAGAAACCTCATCTTTTTCACCCTTGGAATCCAGCACACAGCCCCAGTTTTAGTCATGGAAGAAATCTCATCCTTTTCTTTTGAATAAAGGGCATTTCTAGAGGTGCAGTCAAGAACCTGCAGGTAGCTCGATAGAAGTAAAGAGCTCGGAACACAGCAACATATGGCAGGAGAAGAGATCAAGCTGAAAAGGTAGGTAAGTGGTCTCTCGTAAAGGGCCATGAATCCTGTTCTAAAAAGTATAGACATTATCCTTTAGGACACCGAAGGATTTGAAGACAATTGGATCTGCATTTCAAAAGATGACCCTAGATAGTACTGTAAGCAGAAGTTCCCTGAGAAGGAAAACCAAACCATTCGTGAAACAGACTACTGAAAAGATAACCACAATAGATTGGGTCCATAACGAGGGCTGCAAAGCAGGGTGCTCAGAACGGAAAAATTCTCATTTAGAAGTTTCCGTGGTGCCCCCAGTATTATTTTAAAAATAAACCCAACAAAACTCAGTTTGGAAGGTGGGGTTGGAGAAGGAACCCAGGAAGATGAGGATACTCAGGTTCTGGGCTTAAGGCAACAGCATGGCTACGATGAATGGAAACAAACAAAACGAGACACTTTGCAGGGAGGTCCCCACTCCAGCGGTAGCTATGTGTGTGGCAACACCTAACTGACATCCCTGAATCCAGGTCCCCTCCCTGCACACCACTATGAAACTGGCAAATAATGCTCTCCTACTTAGGAATACGGGCTGCCTCCCTCTTTTTCCTCCAAGCTCTATTCACTCCAGCTACACAAGCTTATTTTACCAGAATATTCCTCAACGTTCACCTCCCTTGACCCCGGGCATCTTGCAGGCTTCTTCACCATTCCATCCACCATACTTACTCCATCACTGGCCTGGGTTATCTAACCGCCAGCAAGGACTTTCTTCCATCCTTACTTACCACTCACAGCCCTTAAGCCATCATCCCCACTCACCCCCAAAACCTATGTTTACGGCCCACGTCCAGTGTTTTTAATATTATAAAGCATTCCGCCATACTGTGTCCTGCAGATGAATCGTATCTCCCCAAGAAGGGAGTGAATTCAGGTTCCCTTCCCTGCACATCCCTGAAGGGAAAGAGAGTGCCTTCTATGTCGGTTTGCTGCTATGCTACAGGGAGCAAGTACCAATTCCAAAAGCTTTTATTAACCAAATTATAAGGGGATTTCAATCCTCGGGCTTTAAACAATCAGTAATATACCAGTTAAAAATGACCCAACACTTTACAGCTTCTGCTCAGTTTTGTTCCAAAACTCATTACAACTCATTCCCTCTCATCCCCCAAACAGTGCCAAGCCTCCACAAAGGATCTCCCCTAGGTGGTTAAAAAAAAAAAAAAGAAAGAAAAAAGGAAAAAAAAAAGCCAGCCATTCCTCTGGCCCACTCAAGATGACTGTTGTCACGTTAGTCATAACCTATCTTCACTCTACCTACCAATTCCTATGCCCCCCACTTTCTGCCACCTACTCTCCAACCACCCTGAATTTAAACAATTGCAGACAATGCCTTGCTTTTCCATACCTTAAGTGCTCTCTGCTCTTCAAAGCCCTCCCTTCCTTTTTTCCCTAGACACAAACCTCATTATCCCTTAGGACCCAAATCAATGTCACCTCCGCTGAGAAATCATCCTGAGAGCTTGCCTTTCCTTCTTCCGAACCCTGATGAATTACACACATTCTCCATGCTATACCCTGAGCTTTTAGGACTAGGGCTGTTCTACCCTTCCATTCCCAGGACAGTGCCTGCCACTCAAAGAGCCTCCAATAGACAAATGTCATTTATTCAACCTACCGGACTTCAAGGCACGTACAACAGACCGTCTTGACAACTCTAGTCCTCTAAGTCCCCTATCAAGACTCGCAAAGGGTATGGCCCCCCGCAATACTGCAGAAAACCTGTATTCGACTCACAAATGGTATCACCAGGAGGCCGCTGAACAGAACGTGCTTTGCAGGCCCACACAACTCACAGATAAAAGTCATCAACATGCTGCTTCTGATGGAAATCGTCTTTCCTACATTCTCTGGGGCTCTGGCTACTCACGCTAAATACCACCTATCCCTGATAGCTCTCATGCTCCCTTAGAGGTGTTTAAATTCACGGCCTCACAGACCTAACAGACTCACAGCTGTGAACGAGACCTGGGGGAGCGCAAAAGCAAAGATGACAAAGTTCTTAAGGTTAACCAAGCCTCGGTCGCACGCCGCTCTGTTAAAACTCAGCCAGCAGCAGTTGCAAAAGCCAGCCCCCGGCCGCTCACCTTCTAGGATGGACACGACGATGAGCAGTTGGTCGGACTTGGAGACCATGGTCGCGGTGGGCGGCCCGCAGGCGGGGTCTGCTTGGGGGAAGAGGGACCCGGGTGAGACGCGGCAGGCCCGCGACCACCAGCAGGGCTCCCGGCGGAGCTCCCACCGCCCGCCCACGGCTCCCGACGCCGGGACCCCGCTCCGCGGCCCGGGCCTGCCCCCTCCTGCAGCGCGCCGGGCTCCCCGGCCCCGGGCCGCCAGCCCAGCCCTAGCCTGCCCCGACTCAAGGCAACGGCAAAGGCCGCTCGGCCTGTCTGCAGGGACAGGTGAGCCCGCCGCCAGAGGACCTTTTGCCGCCTGCGTTGCCGCTTTTTCAAACGCCCGGGCAGCTGCAGCGGCAGCCGCCGCGCCCCGCTTCCGCCTAGCAACCAGGCCCGCAGGCCCAGTGCCGGGGGAAAGCTGGAGGACAAAGGGTGATAGAGACCAGGGCAGTCGCGGATAGAACGCCCCTCCGCCCGCTTCGCCTCCTGCCCTTTTATGCTATGTTCCAGAGCTCTAGGGAGACTAGTCCACTGCCTCACAGCGCCCCCTGCTAGCCGGACGGGGGAAGGCAGGCACGTTGGCGGGGCCCGACTGCGCAGGCGCACTCCTGCCGCGAACGCTTCCGGCAGCGCCACTACGAGGAGTGTGAATGTGGTGTGTTCTCTGCTTTTTCACCCGCAAACAAGACCTGGGAAATACAGCAATGGAGATGGAGAACACGCACGCTCACACACACACACACACACCCACAGCTCCGTTCAGATCCCCAGCGTCACGACTGCTTAAAAATGAAATCACAGAATGATTTAATAACGATTTAAGTCTGAACTGAAAAATGCCTAGCTAGGAGTCGCGCCGCCCCGCAAACATTCACGTTTTTGAAAACAAGTAGCGTCAATACGGTAATTACTGTAACTGCTGGCGGTGACGTAAACTCTCCGAGAATTTCCTGTACTTTAGAAATTACCCTGAAATAAAAACATTGTCACGTGGGCAGGGAAATTAAAAGTATAGGTTCTCCGGCCCCCTCTGACAACTGGGTAACTAATTAGCGCAATCAAGACCGAAATTAAGGCATCCCCCCTCCCGACCTTCAGGCTTTATTTTAGGAAAGATTAGAAATCCTTTGGAGGTTATCTGGCTTGAAAGTGGATTTCGGGCGGGGTGGGGGTGGGGAGGGGTGAACGAGAAGGAAAAAACAATCCCCACCCCACCCCCATTCGTGCCAAAAGGAAAGGAGAAGGATGTGCACATGGGGTTAGACGACTCCTAAGACCCTTTCCGTCCCCTTCGGAGTTCCCGGAAATGAGGCATTATGCAATATAAAACCAAAGTAATGATCTACTTCGGGTTCACCGTTGAACAATGCATTCTTATGTGTAAGATGTCAAACAGACACAAAAGTAGATAGAATAATACAGTGAAACACCAAGTACCCAAAACACGGCTTCAACAATTATCAATTGATGACCAATCTTCATCTGCTCCGTTAATTTGGAGGAAGTCCCTGACATTGTATCAATTCATCTCTGTCAACATGTACCTCTAAAACATAAAACATCTTGATATATTACTTAACCTCAATTGCATTATTTTACCTAAAAAATTAAAAATAATTCCTT
This sequence comes from Ursus americanus, assembly GCF_024610735.1. Lineage (NCBI taxonomy): Eukaryota > Metazoa > Chordata > Mammalia > Carnivora > Ursidae > Ursus > Ursus americanus. Next base: position 67,239,976 of record NC_142131.1, on the reverse strand, counting down.
AAAACCTTAAGTGTACATTGTTCAAATTTCCCTGATTGTCTAATAATTATTTTTCAGTTGTTTTCATTCAAATCAGGATCCAAAGTGGTTCCAAAACAGTGTATTTGGTTGATGTCTTTCATATCTTTTCAAGTAGAGGTACTCACTTTCACTTTTTGTTCCCCTTAAAACTCTTCATTAAAGAAATTGGTCATGTACCCTGTGGATTTTACCAGTCTAAATGCTGTTGATACAAGACCAATGTCATTATTTAACATATCACCTGTTGAACAGTCTAATGGAGAGGTCCACATTGACAATACTCGAGACCCACAAAAGGATCAACGACAGCAAGCCAGATACAAGCTTATTATGGTGTAAAACACTGCTTAGTTTAAACCCTAGACAGAAGGAGACCAAAGCAATGAGACCAAGGGTCTCCAACGCAAAGAATACCCCTGGAAATCAGAGTTTAGGACCTAATTCTACCATTTACATGCTAGCTGACCCTAGGCAAGTCACTTAGCCTCTCTGAGCCTCAATTTCAGCTATACAATAGTAGTATACATAATTTCTTAGTTCAGGACATAAACGTAGTAAATGCCAGTTAGTTATTATCTTTTTATATAAACAGTAACAGACCTTAAGTTAGTAGCTGTACAAGAAGTAGGGAATTGCCATCAATACCCTTCATTGTTTTGTTTTATGACATTTCAGGCTGACAAGCTAGCTTGTAAACCATCACTGAATGTCAGACAATAATCTCAAATCAGAAAAGAAAATCTGACAAACCATTACAATTAACTAGGAAACTTTCTCACATAGTAAAATTTGCATAGGGTTTTTTTTATCTGGACTCTTCTGAACAACACAATTACTCTCAAAATCCTATCACAGCTTCTGAAGTCATCAACTTAGTGAGTTCTTTTTTTTACATACTGTACAAAGTTAATACCATAAAATTCCACATACATCCCATCTAGCAATGGGATCATAACTCCACCAGCATCTTTATCTGTTCCATCATAGCCTCTTTATCTGTTATTCTAGAATCTAATTTTTTCAGACATGATATTAAGTAGTAGTAACCTCAGTTCTAGCATAAACCATCATATTTTAGCCTAAATTTACTTAGATAAATGCTCATAAGATACACAAATGTTGTCTAATAGACAAGGTGAGATTGATTATAAACATGCAAATTTAAATTGTCCTCCTAGAAGCTTATCATATTAGGTAGCTTTCTGTTTCTATGGATTTCTACCGAAAAAATAAAACGACAGTCTTTCTTTTTCAAGCTATGTAACATTTTTGAAAAACACTTTAGTTATAGTAGGTCTCCAGTTTTTTATCTATCCAGCAACATTTATGGCTCAAGACAGGAAGGATCAGGAGCTATGTTCCCCTGTCTGTCCCTTCCCTCTTCTTGTCCCTTCTCTACACACACACACACACACACACACACACACGTGCACTTAGCACAATGTCAGACAAGCTAGTAGAAGTAACAACATGAGCACGTTTACTGAATACCTGAGATGTCCAAGAGCACGGCGCCAGACCGTGACCCTCCAGACCCTGACCTCCCTCCTTCTGGCAGAGGGAGGGAGAATGGAGGCCATGACCTCTACTCATTTAGCGTCAACAAGACTTGACTTCTAATCGGCATCAGATAACATTAAACCTGGCAATGAATTTGGGTGCCCCCACTCCCCCAAAGAAGAGTCACTAATGTCCACAGCAGGGGAGGCAAGGTGGCCCAGTAGTGAAGAGCCATACTGACCTGTGTTCCAAGTTCCACTCTGTGACTTGGCCATGTCGCTGTTCTCTGAGCCTCGGCTTCCCCATCTGTGAAACAGGGTTATTAGGTGTTGGTGAAGATTAACTGGCGTTACTTCCGTGAGGAGCCGGGGCCATGATGACATCTCTGAAGGTCATGGCCATTGGGATGGTGGATGTGGACAGATGGATCATTTTGTCATGTTTCTTTTGTGGTGCCGCAAAGAAAATCAGCTTTTTTCTATTCCCTCACCTTGGCCTCTATTTATGTTCTGAGGGTGGTACCCTCCCGAAACAGTGTCTCTCCCTGGCCCCTGGGAAAGGCCACAGCGGGGCGCCCCACAGTCACCCGCTCGTTCAGGTCACGTGGCTGCAATTAACCCGTGCCACGTGCGGGGCCGCACCTGCCCAAAGCAGGCCGGACCTTCTCAGCCCAGCTGCTTACGGCCACCTGGTAAAAGCCAGGTTTTCTACATTTCCCTAAGAAGCTAGAATCGTAGAGGTTAATGTGAACGTCTTTGATTTTCATAATTTATTTATTTATTTTGAGAGAGAGAGAGGAAGTGCAGAGGGAGTTGGCTCAGTGCACAGCCCAACGCGGGCCTCAGTCCCACAACTCTGAGATCATGACCTGAGCCCAATCAAGAATCAGACACTTAACTGAGGGACCCACGCAGGCGCCCCTCTCATTTGATTTTTCAGTGCTGGTTACTGGGGGCGCCCAGGGCGGGCTCCATTGGTAAAGCGTCTGCCTTCGGCTCAGGTCATGATCCTGGGGTCCTGGGATGGAGCCCCCTGAGTCTGGCTTCCTGCTCACCAGGCAGTCTGCTTCTCCCTCTCCCTCTGCTGCTCCCTCTGCTTGGGCTCTCTCTCTGTGACAAATAACTAATGAAAATCTTTAACAAAATAATAAATGCTGGTAACTAATTTCAGCTAAAAACAACAACAACTACATGAGCCAACCAAAACTTATTCCGAACACACTTTAGTTACCTCTGAACTACACTCAGGAAGGTGGTTCTAATGGGCATCCCTGAAGGGCAGCAAAAGCACAGGAGTCTGGAAAGGAGAAGATATTCCCTCTGAGTCGGAAGGAGAGGACTGAAAGACAATGTGCTGGGGACCCCCATTCCCCTCCTTGGCAGAAGCTTCTGAAGGGGCAGAAACGAAGACTAGCTCTGTGGGGTCCCCAGGGAAAGGAGAGCCTAGCCCCCCATTTATCATCCTTGGCACAAGTTCTTATGCCCCTAATTTGACACAGAATCAGGAAACTCACTAGAAGTCAAGAGACCCCGGAGGTTTGGATGCTGGATGACTTGTCAGTAACAGGGAAGGGCAAAACCTCACAAGCCCTCCCCAATATTTGCTCGATGTAAGAACCCAAACGCCTTCACACAACATTTTGTGTGTGCAGTGGGGAACCCCAGGGGTGACCGAGATGGAATTTCTGCCTGGGCAGGAGGAGCTTGCCGTCCAATGTAAGAGTCTGAAGAAAAGCCACATTTCTTATTCTCCCTCCTTTGTGAAGTAAGGTCTGTGGGGTTCCTTTAGGCTGCAACGGGCTTGGAGGCACTGAGTCGTGGTGTGTGTCACAGTGGCTCTCTCTCTGAGGCAAGGCACAGAGCAGACGGTGGGAGGACGCTTCCTGCTCCATAGAGAACAGAGCTAGAGATAGTTCTGCAACTGTGGGTAAGGGCTGCAGGCCAACAGAAAGTGCTGCTCAGGTTTGCTCTGGAAAGACGAGGCCATTAGGAGAATGCAGGAGTATGCCTGCATACTAGAAGCAGCAGACTTTTGAGAAGACTTCATTTTATTTCATTTTCTTTTTATTTTTTAAGTAGGCTTCAAGCCCAGCACGGAGCCCAACCCAGGGCTTGAACTCACAACCCTGAGATAGGATCTGCGCTGAGCTCAAGATTCAGACACTTAACTGACTGAGTCACCCAGGCGCCCTGAGAGGACGCCATTTTAGGGGTGAAGGATGCAACAGATGTTCTATGCTGGAAAAAAGCCCTGCCACTGGGGCCCTGTGTCATGGAGACACGCTCTGTGACTCCGTGGGACTTTGATTCACCCATTACGTAATGTCTCATGTGTGTCGATTTCTTTCCCTTCTGAAAAGCTTCCTCTTGAAACATGGAAGTCAATAGTGGAGGAAGAGCTGGTTTCAGCCTACTCAGCTGTCTGGAGGAGACATTCCCCAGCCTTCTGGGGCTTTTGGGCCACAGAAGTCTGACCCCACGAAACAGTAACACAGTCTTCTGTACTTTAAGATATCTCTGGAGCAGGGGTTTGGGCTCATGATGATATTACAAACACACCCAAAGGGTAGAAAATGGTCTCCTGCCTGTCTGTGTTATGGCCACCAGGAACAACCAGGAATTACAACAACAGACAATCATTACCCATTACCCCCCCACACCCCCCACACCCCTTGAATTCACAGAAAGGCTCTAAACATATGGCCTGGATTCAGAGAAGACAGAAGGCTCCCTCAACTTCTCACCCACATCCCTGAGTGATAGCATAAGCAGCCCCCACAGCCAGCAGCTAGCATACTTAGTCACCTCATTTCACAAGTGGTATAGCTCAGCCGATATCCCTTGGCACTTGCATAAACCAGTAAACTGTCCTTCCTAAATGATTGTATGTGTTTTTGCTGCCAACATAGAATTTTTCATTTGCAAAAATGGGTCCGCTTCCAGGCAGAGTCTAGCAAGCGTACCAGGTGACAGGATATTGGATGGGGGACTTTGTTGCCTTGCAGTTGTCCCCCGTGACTCAAAGGATGACAAAGAGGTGTCGTATGTCCTTCATTCGGAAGAGCACCCAGGACAATTAAGACCCAGATGCCTCTCCTGCGCCTCACCTGAGGTGACCACGCTGGTGCAGCACGACCATCAGCCAAACAGGTACCTAACACTATGTTCAAACCTGATGGGCGGAGGGGTGGTTAGGGATAAGCCGGAGGGCCTTCCCATCGTAGAGGGTGAAAGTGCTCCCCCTCTTCAGCCCAGGCCAAGTGAAAAAGGAATGAGTCAACAAGAATCTCTCACAGAGGATGAGCTTGCCCATCAGCAACTCACCACAGATACTTAAGTAGGTAGGAAAGAGAGAGAAAGAGGCTGTGAGTGTGTGTGTGTGTGAGAGAGAGAGAGAGAGAGAGAGGGAGAGGGAGAGAGATTAGCAGCCTACATCATATTTTCTTGTGTCAAAAATGTGTGAGATCCCCATGGATGAAAAGAATATGGTGGTAGGTCACGTCCATTGAGCCATTCTGGCGTCCAAGAGCCAAGCCACCAGGAGACGAGGCTGCAGCCTTGAGAAGCTATGGGGTAGACTCCAAGATGGGAACTGATCGGGTTCCAGAAGCAATTGAGCAGGAGGAATCAAAAATGACTGAGTGAGGGCAGAGCTTTCAGAACACAACACACTGCACTGGGAAGCCCCCTCATGCCACCTCCACTAACATTGTCTCTAGATATAATTCCCGTGTGTGTCCTAGGAGAAAGAGCATTTATCTGGGAGCCACTCACAGGACATCAGAGACGGATAGATCTTGAACAGAGAAAGAGCAACCGAGGAGACAGGACCACACCTGCGTCTGCGAAGTTAGGGATATTTGCAGCTGTTCTCCATCTTGGATCCCAATTCTTTGGAGGAGTAAAGGTCTCAAAAGAAAGGGAGGAGAGAGGGTGAGAAGTGGATTCCATTTCTTTCCCCATTCAAATCCCGTAGGTGGAAACTTTGCTGAACAGGGAAAAGGGGAAGAGATGAGACTTCAGGCAGATATGAGGTGACCTTTTAAAATGGGTTAAATTGGACTGAACTTATATTTTAATAGCTGGGAGTGATCAGGAAGTTATGATCAAGCTGTCATTAAGGTCTGGGAGGGGACTCAGCGGAGCACAGGCAGGAGCAGTAACTAGAGAAAAATGGAACTGTTTTGTCTGTACCTCGACCCAGACCCAATTGCAGAATGTTAAACAAACCAGTTATTTAATAATAATAAAAAATAATAGGGGCATCTGGGAGGCTCAGTTGGTTACGCGTCCGCCTTCGGTTCAGGTCATGATCCCAGGGTTCTGGGATCGAGCCCTGCATTGGGCTTCCTGCACAGCAGGGAGTCTGCTTCTCCCTCTCCCTCTGCCCCTCCCCCCTGCTTGTGTTCTCTCTCTCTCAAATAAATAAAATCTTAAAAAATTACAAAAATTAAAAAAAAAATTAAAAATAATAATATCCTATCAAGTCTTCCAATCTTCCCAGCAACACTGTGGAAAGAAAAGCAGGGATTTCGTTACTTTATAACACATGAGAAAATGTGAAGTTGGATAACTGGAACAACTGGATAATAATGAGAGGTCAGGTCTTCTGCCAGCTTGTGTTAAGCTACCCCAGTGATTTCAAACTGGGGTGCACCTGTGACCTGAGCCCATGGAGCTGGGCCAGGAAACTGGAGTAGAAACTTCTATGTCCTATTGGAGAACAACAATGTTAGTTGATGGTAAGAAATTAAAAGATGAAGCTATATATGGGTACAACAGACATTTCTGCGGGACTTAAAAAAGAAAAAACGTAAGACTTCAAAGAAATTTGTTTTGGTCTGCATCTTCAGCCTTTTCCCCACCCAATCTCCATCAATGTCAACCCTCCTCTCCAGCTAAGGGGTCATTTGGTAGACTTGCTGAAAAGCTCATCACTAACATTCTTGAGCCAGATTCTCTTCACTACTCACGGTAGTGAAAGGGAGAAAGACAATATCTAAAGGGAAGAATGCCCTACTTCCACAAAGCGCTCCAAGGGTTTGGAGAAGATTAAATTTATCTCCCTAATTATGCGTTGAAGTCGTTGTCATTTCAATATGGTGAAGGAAGTTCTCAGGAAAGCTGACTTGAGTATTCTTACTTCAGATGTAAATGGTTGGGTGTTTAGCTGTGAGGTCCTGTAGTGTGATAACAGGATGTTAGTGTAGTCTATAAATTGTTACAAATTTTTATCGTAAAAGGATGAATGTCCCAGACAAGAGTTGATCACAAGGTAAGAAGCAGTGTTTTGTTTTGTTTTGTTTTTTCTTAACTTTTGGCTAAAAATCTGCAATGTCAACATTGACTGGATTATCCTGACATTAGCCAGAAATATGTAATCTCCCAAAAATCAGGAATAGCAAATTCCAGTAAATTAGAGAACATGTCTATTTTGTTCATTACTATACTCCTAGGACCTAGAAGAGTGTCTTGAGTAAATTTGTAGCAGAGGCTCAAGAAATTCTCGTTAAATAAATAAAGCCAAATTTACAACGACGTTAGAATTGTATTTGCACCAGTGATAGATAGTAATAGAGACATGAGTCTTGCGTGTATAGAAGACAAAGGTGAATCCATAATTTGGCGCAGATTAAGAAATGTAGCTACGAGACTGTCTTTTCAGATTGTACCAACCACTATCTGATGCATTAGGAAACACTTTGCAGTCTATTTGATTTCAGAAACTTGCTAACAAAATGAGAAGAAGTGATTTATTGGACTAGAGGAGAAAAGAAAGATTTATGGTGATACTTTCGGAAAAACTTGAAGGTTAAGATGTTCTATAAGCAGATGATTTTACAGGGATATGGGGGATGAGAGTGAGTAGGTTAACCTTGAAAAATGTGATTATTGTACAAGGGTCCAGAAGAGAAAGAGGAAAAACTGAAGGAAAGAAAAGGAAAAAAGAGAAATAAAACACGAAACTTGTATATTTCATCAGCATTCTCACTGGCAGTGCTACAGAAATCTGATAAACAAAGAGCATTCCTTCATCAGGGAGTGAGAAGGATACTTAAAATGACAAAGAAAGAAATATTTTAAAAATCTCAACTTTTGCAGAATTTAAACCAAGGCTCGGAGATGCAATGAGAAGTATCTTCCAAATAAGTTTGCAACAGTATGCATTCATCAGCCATTTCTGATAATTCTTACTTAGATAACATTTGCATCGTACCAAGATATGGGATGTTATACTTTTGTCCACCATCCAGACAATGTTTACTCACAAACCAATTTCTGTTCTCTCCATCAAGGAATATGAACACACCAAAATGAAATCTATTCAGCAGGATAAAGACAAAAAGACATTGTATTACTTGTTCATTATTCTTTTCTCGTTGGGAATTGTAACACTATTTTGATACGTTGCATCCCAAATCCTTATTTAGATTAACAACTCACTATGTTAATAGCACAAGTGCCGACAAAGTACAATCTATTAATGAAATTCCATGAGACAGGGACTTTGGTTGTTCAACTCGCTATCCCCAGGGTCTAGAAGAGTAGTCGGCACACAACAGGCATTCGATAAATACTCCTTGCACAAATGGGCAAAACTATGATGGATTTTAGCTCGTAGATGGACTTGAAACCTGACCTCACGTGATCTATTTGACTAATATCCTCTATTATAAAGAAAAATGTAAAAATATTAAACATTTTCTTGGAATATTCATGTGTTCAAAATAAAACGTTATATTATTTTTTTAGATTTGGCCAGCGGCTCTCTACCTTTGTCAAACTCTTAAGCTTCCGTTTTTTAAATGTAGACATCAAAAGTCTTCAAGGACTTTCTCCTATTTCATAATTGGACCAATACAGAACCAAACACACCATCAGATCTCCAGGGGTTTCTTTAAATTTCAAATATCCAAATTCACATCACTGTCTATCTTGGAAAGTTTCCCACTGAATTTAATCAGAAGGCTTAAATAAATTTATCATTTATCTACGTTCCGTCAAATTCAGTGGTGATTTTTTTAAGATTAAAGTAAGTTTTTAAGATTTAGGAAAAGGGATCGGATACTCCACTTTCCTTCCTTTTAAAAAGCATTCAATGGTATAACAAATGCGTTGCAATGGACCCAATTATTGCCCTACCCAAAGAGTTAACTTAACCACTTCTGAGACGAGAGCCTACGGAGTGCTCATCTTACACAAATGCTGGGTTTCTTTTCTTCTTGTCCTTTCCCTAAAGCGTTTCTGCTAGATCAATTAACTTTCTCCCGACCCAGCCTGGTTCTCATGAGTATGGGTGCCCCATGTTATCATTTTGATATGAAAAGGTAGAATTCATAGCAGTTCCTTGAATGCATTAACTTCAAATCCATTGAAAACAAACAACGTACTTCAGTCTGGTACCAGGAGCAAGACAAAATTATTCTATATGTTTTTGTCTCCCAGTCCTCTCAGATCAAGGTCGGCTCTATCCAAAGATAATAAGTATCCAGACATGTTACTCACTTTGGTTAAAATTTCACTCATCGAGATATTTTGTGTACAGGTCCTACCCCCGAAAGAAAGTCTTTGTATTAAACTGTTTTCAATATTTGTAAATAGAACCCCTCGAACAGGCTCAGGTTAGCTGTTTGGACCCTATCAGATAGAGCTTTCCAGATTGAAGTCTCAAACATGAACCTCCACACATAAAAAAAAAAAAAAAAAAAATAGAGCTAATTTAATACATTCCCCCCTTAATTTAAGGGTTTTCTCATTCAGCATTGCTCTTTCTTTTTCCTACTTTTTCGTGTCAGCAAAACAGAAATCCATTTAAGTCTAGATGGTCAATATTCAGCCAGCCTGAATACTTTATTTCCTCTGTGGCCACATGCTATTAGGATGTGTAGGAATGTACGAATCTAGCAAATTAAATATAAGTAAATAATGGAGGATGAATGCCAAAGTGCCCGTGAATCTGTAGTCTGAAACATAGATACTGCTGAGTTTAATGGAGAAAAAAAGCAGAAAAACCTCAAAATAAGCATCTTTGAAGGGCGGAAGATTTCCTATTGAAATGGAGCTCGGCATTTCCACAACTATTCTGGTACCTAAGTAATCTTCAGAAACATACACTTTCAATGCACTTATGTTTCTTCTAGAAAAGAATCCTGTAGGTTACCTGGCATCTGGGTTTGGTTTTTTTTTGTTTTTGTTTTTATTTTTGTTGTTTTTCTTTTGTTTTATCACCTGTCCTTCCCACGCACTTAAGGATACTGATTTCTTTTCTTTTCTTCTTTCTTTTCTTTTCTTTTCTTTTCTTTTCTTTTCTTTTCTTTTCTTTTCTTCTTTCTTTTCTTTTCTTTTCTTTTCTTTTCTTTTTTTTAAAGATTTTATTTATTTATTCGACAGAGATAGAGACAGCCAGCGAGAGAGGGAACACAAGCAGGGGGAGTGGGAGAGGAAGAAGCAGGCTCCCAGTAGAGGAGCCTGATGCGGGGCTTGATCCCATAACGCCGGGATCACGCCCTGAGCCGAAGGCAGACGCTTAACGACTGCGCCACCCAGGCGCCCCAAAGGTACTGATTTCTTAGACTCACAAGTTTTGAAATGATTTCACCAAAGAGGGAAGAAGGTGAGTTTTTTTTAAGTTGGCCTGCTTTTATTTTTAGAGTTTTAATTTGTTATTTTAAAATATTTCAATAAACTTAGAGGATTGAATGAATGATCTGAAAAGACATCACCTTAAAAAAACATAAGGCTTATTTTGTGATACTGTAAATGGTTATTGAAATCTCTCTTCAGTGTAATTCAACTTCATGATCTGATACATGAATTATTCACAAAGAAATGTATCTTAATCACTTACCGGCACCGATATTTTAAGATTAGATCTCAAGGACATTATAGGTAAAGCATAGTTTAAGCACAAATCCTGTTATTGAGATTTGTTTCATGATCATCGGCATTTTGTGATGCTAAAGCCCTCATTTCTTATAACCAACCGTATTATTATGCTGTATTTAAAGGAAACGTTTAGTATTAATATTTAAGATGCTATTTAAGGGGATTAACTTAAATCGATAGTTAGAGACTAAAGCAGCTTCTCTTTCCCTATTCATTCCAATCTATAAAGTGAAACTCAGTTCACACTAGAATCATGAGCCTGTATTTTGAGGAATTCTTCAATATTACGTACATCGTATCAGTATTAGGATGCTTTCAGCTGTAAGGATGGAGAAGTTTACCCCCACTGGTTACAGACTAAGGGAATGGTTGCCGCTGGGGCTTTAGCGGCAGGGGGGGTGTCAGGCTGGGGGTGGTCCCTGTGTGTGTGTTCTTCAATTAGAATTGTTTCATTTTCTTGTCTGCTTCCTTCACTGGGGAGAGCCTGAAATTGTCCCCGGCTTCCCGGCTGCACAAAATGCCTTTCAGAGAATGAACTTGTCTCTTCTGGGGGCTTTCTCCTAACGATAAGGAAATTTCTTTCCAACCCGCTGAAGTCCATTGGCTCACCTTGACCACTGCTCATTCCTGAGCAATCCCGTGGCTGGGGAAACGCCACGGCTGATTGCCCAGGCCCTATTCCTAAACCAGTCACTGTGGCAAGGGTTTGAGATTATCTTTAAATCAACCAGGCCTAGCTCTGAGGCTGGAAAAGAAGTCACCTTTCCCTGAAGCACGTGGGTTTTGGAGACATGACAGAAAAAGACACAGTGAGGAAGGGTGAAGGGAGAATGCTCACAGTATTTAGCAGAAGACAGCAAAGCTTTTTTTTTTAATAGGTGATGTTGATCTAATAAATATACAATAAAAGGCAACAAAATACTAGAGAGCAGTAATTCTCGGGGGAGGGGGGAGATATCAGAAGCAACTAGAAATAATTTTATCCAAGGAGAATCACTCCACGCTGTGATTTACAAACATTATGAGGCTCCCTTGCCTGCCTTGTGGAAAATTAGTTACACTTTGGATCCATGTTGGGTCTGCTGGATGATAGGGGTTCAAAAGATTGAGAACCGTTGCCACGGAAAGACCTTTATGATGTGGGAGGCCAAAACAAATGGTCCATAAAGAAACAAAATAAAGTATCTGGTTATTGATACTCTATCTATGTGCCTGCCTCTATTCACTTGTTCTTTTGGCTTCACAAATCCTGTGATAAAAGCTAGGACTGTTTTTTCATCTGTTGGGGGGGAAAAAAAAAGAGTTCACCTATCCTAGTGCTAAGAAAGTCAGCCAAATGTGTTTTGTTTTGTTGACCCTGTATCTTAGCTAAGACCATGCTTCTTGGTAGAAAATGGTTCAGGACTGGCCAAAGCATTCCCATCCCTTTCTCAGCAGAGGGCAAAAGAAATTTCTCAGAGAGCCTGGCCAGCAGTGGCTCCGTTGCCTTGAATGGTAGAGGCTTCGACCTGGAAACATTTGAATAGAAGTGTTTGTTTGCTTCCCCGCCTGAGGTCTGTTTTAAATTTAACAATATTTTGAAAATTTTAGGGGCACCTGGGTAGCACAGTCGTTAAGCGTCTGCCTTCGGCTCAGGGCGTGATCCCGGCGTTATGGGATCAAGCCCCGCATCAGGCTCCTCTACTGGGAGCCTGCTTCTTCCTCTCCCACTCCCCCTGCTTGTGTTCCCTCTCTCGCTGGCTGTCTCTGTCAAATAAATAAATAAAATCTTTAAAAAAAAAACAAAAACAAAACAAAAAACCCAATATTTTGAAAACTTTAAACAAAATAAAAATTAAATGTAGAAAACTGAGAACATGTAGGAAACTATAAAGAATAAAATTAAAAACCCTTATACTCTCTTCAGCAAAAGAACCATTACTAACATTATGGCATAGTTTTCCAATTACCTATGAATCAATTGTTATATATAATATATGTATACATAGAATGCTTCGAAAAAAGTAATACTTTACCAGAAATGCTGTTTTGTAAACAGTTCTCTTTGTTTAAAATACATTTCCCCCATGGATGCATAATTCTTCTAAAACCATCATATAAATAAGACTGTTTCACCAACCTCAACTGGGGAAAGTATCTGACTCTTGCAGATAAAACAGTTTACAAAACCAGAAGGTCTCAAACACAAACATAGGCCAAGCTCCTTTTTGAGCTACCTGAGTCCGAAAATTAGTGTGAAATCAGAAATCCGGTAGGGAAGCGAGGAACGAAACCACAATTGATAGAAGTGTGACGAAGAGACAGAACAAGCTTGGAAAAGAACTATGAATCCAATATAGGCTGGGATTTCCTGGAAGTTTCCAGATCCAAGCCAGAAATGGTGCTTTTTCTACCCACGTCTGCACTCAGCTTCTGTTATGAGCCGCTCCTTTATGAAGACGAGGGCCTTACTGATGTCAATGCTGGAACTGAAGTAGGGAAAGGATCCAGAGGGGGGACCTGTGCCCTACGGGTGGATCCTGGGTAGGGGAGTTTTCAGGAGAACAGCTGGGGAAGACAGCTGTGACCCACTATCTCCGTCACTCTGGGGAGGGGAGCAGGACCCTGGAAACGAGTATTGACCACACTACTGACAGTGATGGCTCAGGTTGGCTCTAGAAGTGCCTTTGCTCTTAGGGAGCATCCCCTCGTGGACAACTCAAAAACCGGAAGACCGATATTTCTGCTTATCTTACATGTGAAAACAGTATCTCTAAGATTTTCAATCCTTGGTAAACAGCCTTTCTGATCCTTCCATTTGTGTCTATCATAAGCATGATCATTAATACTTTTCTTTCAACTGAGTCACTTTTTTTAACTTGAGGACTTCATGTAACATAAAAAAGAAATCATGAATTTAATGGGAAAACAGAATTGCCACGAATGGAATGGTGGGTGACCTCATCAATTCAATGAAAACGAACGCACAACAAAAATAGTATTTAGTTAGGGATGGGCGCTGTGGCTTGCCAAAGGCTCTTGAGCCTGGGACCTGATTTCTCTTTGTTTAAGGAAAAGGGGGTGGGTGGGGGAAGCAATGGGTAGGGAGGAATTTGCAAGTGTTAAAAACATTACCAAGAAACTCAAGACGGCCAGATGACTTCCTCAGAGCTGCAAGGGAATTCGGTCACTTTCACTATGTGATTTAACGTTATTTATACCACCTAGCTTCCTGTCCAGCGGCATACAATCCTCTCTAGCAAACACTGTGCTGGAGGAAGCTGCCCTCCTCTGTAAAGACTACCTCTTTGGGAGGATATCGCAATGCCACCTCTAGGCCAACCTTAGCAGGTATTAGGAGTTGAGGACTTAACATAAAATCCTATATACTCTGTAACTGAAAAACAGATTGGATAGGGAATGCTCTCATATCTTGTCAATGCTCCTGTTCGTCCCTGTAATTTGCGCTCACCCCACCCACCCGCAAATTCATCTGGCAGAAGCCCTAACTCCCAGTATTTCAGAATGTGACCGAATTTGGAGATAGGGCTTATAAAGGGGTAATTAAGTTAAATGAGGTCATTACAGTGGGCCCTACTCCAGTATAACTGGTTTCCTTATAAGAAGAGAAAATAGGGACCCACACAGACCCAAACACAGAGGCCCATGTGCATGGAAGACCGCGTGAAAACAGAGACCACAGCCACTTACCAGCCAGGAAAGAGGCCTCGGAAGAAACCGGCCATGCCAACACCTGGCTCTTGCACTTCTCGCCTCCAGGACCGTGAGAAAGTAACCTCCTGCTGTTCAAGCCACCTAGCCTGTGGTACTTCGATATGGCAGCCCCGGCACACTGAGGCATCTTCCAAGCAGGACGAAGGTTAAAAGAGATTTTATACAACCGCTGTGGCTTGTTTCCTGGACTATTACAAAGGTCGTAATGTCTAGAGCACATGTGGAGACCATTTGGATTGGGTTCTCCGGGTGGTAATGGGTATTTTGAAGGCTACTAATGCGAATTAGGCATTGGGGGGCCATCTAGGGACGTATGGACAAGGTACCTGTCAAGTGATTAAAAGCAATCCAATAGGGGCGCCTGGGTGGCTCAGGCGGTTAAGCCTCTGCCTTCGGCTCTGGTCCTGATCTCAGGGTCCTGGAATGGAGCCCCGCATCCAGCTCCTGCTCGGTGGGGAACTTGCTTCTCCCTCTGCCCCTCCTCCCCACTTGTGTGTGCTCTCTCTCTCAAATAAATAAATAAATAAATAAATAAATAAATAAATACAATCTTAAAAAAAAAAAGCGAGCCTGAATGTTGTTGATGTCATGAGGTGTGCCCTTCAAGGGAGGAAACAGTCTTAGGTTAAAAGGGAGCCCTGAGTCTGACTGACGTGTTCTCAGAGGTGTGGCCCTTGACGTAAGAAGTAATTGGAACTTATTCCAAAATATGGCCCCTGTAAAATCATAGAATAATCCATAAACGAGATAGGCATTGTCTCTGTCAACTGATAACCATCTGTTCCGGTGTACACATTTTAAAAGTCTGACTGTCCACCAGGTGGATCCGAGACCCCGTCTGGACACGTGGAGGGAAGCTTGACTCCTGAGGTGGGCAGGGAGCCTCTGATATGGAATGTGGATCTTCCCTCCAGACACGTTCCATATGTGTCCTTCATGGTGGAAGGGACGGGACGAGCCAGATGATAGATTGGCCAGTAATACGAATCAAAGATTTTTCTGTATTTGTTACTTCAACCTGCTTTAGAACTGCAAGGGTGCTGGGGCGCCTGGGTGGCTCAGTCGTTAAGCGTCTGCCTTCAGCCCAGGGCGTGATCCCGGCGTTCTGGGATCGAGCCCCACATCAGGCTCCTCTGCTGGGAGCCTGCTTCTTCCTCTCCCACTCCCCCTGCTTGTGTTCCCTCTCTTGCTGGCTGTCTCTCTCTCTGTCAAATAAATAAATAAATAAAATATTAAAAAAAAAAAAAAAGAACTGCAAGGGTGCAGTAGACTATCAATGAGCTGCTCCCGCATGAACTCGACGAGCCGGTGTTATTACGGAGAAAGATCGGACTCAGCAATGCCACCTCCCAGGAGGCAGAGATCCCTGGGCTAGAGCACTTCACACGGAGGTGATTATTTTCACCATTTGTCTTTTTAACTTTTTGTTTTCATCCCTCTTGCTAATCCCCATTGAGATCCAGAATTTTTTAGTTGACTACGTTATCCTCCGCATCTAGCAGAGGGCTTGACACATAGTCTATGCTCAATTAGTACTTAGTGAAGCAATGATAAGAGCCAAGGGCAGAGACTGCGAAGCGAAGCGAGAACAGCTAGATGGAAATCTCAGCCAGGTCGTTCAGATCGCTCTGTGACCTCGGGCGAGTTACTGACTCTTCTTAAGCCACAGTTTCTGTATCTGTAAAATGGCTGAAGTAATACCTACTTCACGGTGCTGTTTTAAGGGATCAGTATAGCACAGCACAGAGCACGGAAGTGCCTAATAAATAGTAATGTCATTATAATTATTCTAAAATAACAGGAAAACCGAATCTGTTTAATTGACAGAGAATAGAGTGTTAGGGAAAAGGAGATCATACAAATCATTGGTTTCATTACTTTTTGTTTTCCCGTGTGCCTTGTACAATTTTATTTTTGAAAAATCCTGAATTCCTGGGGTGCCTCGGTGGCTCAGTTGGTTAAGTGTCTGCCTTCGGCTCAGGTCATAATTCCTGGGATCGAGTCCTGCTTTGGGCTCCTTGCTCAGTGGGGAGTCAGCTTCTCCCTCTCCCTCTAGCCTTCCTCCCCACTTCGTGATCACCCTCTCTCTCTCTCTCTCAAATAAAACATAAAAATCTTTTTAAAAGTCCTGAAATCCTGGCAGCCAAAACATGTTTGGAAATTCTCACAATATTATACTGTAGTAATTATAAGAATCAGTCTATTTTTTTTTATTTTAGAATTCTGGTGTTCAAATCTAGTTGGCATATTTTGTTTATAATTAATGCACAATTCAATATATAGGCTATTGCATATATTTGTCGAAAAAAGTCTATTATAGCACACAATGTATTTCAATGTTTTTACAATTATTTTGTATTTAGTGGAACATTCCACATCTTTATCTATCATGAAATGTCCTTAAGGGATAATGACGTTAACACAATTGTTACAAAAACTTCAGATTATAACCGATTTATATAAGCGTCTGAAGGAAACCCTCTGTAACAGAAATGCATGCAGTAAATGTCTTGTAATCGGCTCTTATCTAGAAGCAAGTGTGGGCGTGTGGGTGTATATTTCAGGAACATAAGACACTCTTGGGTCCTCTGAATATAAAGGGCTGTACTTACAAAGGGAGGCTAACAAAACTAGAAGTTCCAGTTTAGCTTTAGAGATATGTCTAATGACAGCCTTTCATGCAAGAACAAATCGCTGATGGTCAACTGGCCGTTCGGTTGCTGTTTTTGCAGAAAAAATAAAGGTTTTTCATAATGTGTTCTTACCCGGGATTCAAACTGTTACAAAATGGTGTTTATATTGTTGATTATTTTTCATATCTGGGACCAGAACTGATTTTCCACCATGGTAGTTTCGTAAAGCAGACAGATGCGTGCGCACACACACGATACACACAAAATGCATAATGGCCTATTTTTAGGAGATTCACTATACTCTCTGAAAATTATTAAATGCAACTTGATTCAATTCTTTTGTAATCCAACCTGTCTGGCAGAATTCTTTGATGGAGTTTATAATATATTCTTCAAGGCATAATTATAAGTAAACTGTGTCACACAACTGTAGATCCTTTTAGCTCATTTGCCCAAAGCCTTATAAAGCAATCTATAAAGAAATACTTGTTTTATATGTTGTGAGAGAATACAAGACAATTATGAGATAAATCCCCGCCCAAAAGGAGCTGTCAATCTAATTAGGAAATAAGATATCCTTATAAAACCAGCAGTGACCCTGTGAACAAGACAGGATTTTGTACGCATGCACATTTTGCATTTTATTCTGATTTTATACGCACGTTTGGTCCCCCTCCCCATCCTTTCTCTAAAAGACAGAGTGAAAGGCAGAAGAAAATCACCCTTTCATTTTTCATCTTGCATTATTGTGGCTTTACCACGTGAATGATCCCATGCCTTTCAAGGATCTGTCTTTGAACCTGTATTGTGTCAAGCCATACCGTGGAGTGAAGAGCTCATTCTTTCCACTGAAAGGGGTGAAAACAGAGCTAAATTAAGTAACATGCTTCCTCTCTCCTCGAGATGTGGCCTAAGAAACTCTCTCGTGGATCTGTTTCTCGGTGACCTAGAATTTAAACCCGAGTCTCCACTCACTGTTTCTATATAAGAAATCTGCATACATTGTATTACATCCCACATATTTTGTTCTTCCATTTTTTGACTCTCATCTGCAAAGCCTGGAAGGGTGATTTCTAAGGCTCAGAGAGAATAAGAAAACCTTTCGTCTGCCTCTACATCGCGTTCTTTAGAGACCCTGGCACAACGCAGACCCTCGAGACTTAGCGGGCGTCTGAATTTACTGTGTTCCTCGGGAAACAGCGGAGCAGCAGTCATTCAGGGTGGCTTGGTCTCCCGACATGATGTGATGTGATCCCCTAATTAAAGTCTAAGTGGGGACACAGGCGGCTACAGGATTTTCACAAAGGCGGCATCCCGTTGTCCTCATTTACCTCTTGAGTTTCAGGTTCTTTTGTGTAAATGAGACAGAGAGAGATACTACATCCTGCCATTTTAGAGACCTAGGCAAGACTTCACAGGGACCATAGCCTGAAAGCGGGCGGATGCGGACCTAGATTGGTTCTGTGTTCTTTGGTTTGCCTTGCTTTTCACTGCTAGGGACTCACCGAGTTCCTTCCATAACGACTATTAGATATTATTCTTTGCTGCTGTCATTTGAACTCTCTCCCGAATGGAGAAAACAAAGCCTTTTAAAGCATTTTGTCCTAGCAACGTGCTTTTTCTTCTTCTTCTTTGTTTTTTTAACTCTTAGCAGAATTCTAGTGGTTTGCCTGTACATGTAGGGATAACATTTTACATTTGAAGCTTCCAAACAGAAATGTAGAAAAAGCAGCTCCTTTAGAAATTCAATACGTTCATTTTGCTTAGGCTAATATATAGTGAGATTTTCAGTCAGTAAGAGAAATATTCTCTAATAGAAATACGGGTGAAGGATAAAATGAATACGAATGCCCAATAGGCATATGAAAACAGCCTTTGCTTCAAACTTAAAGACATGTAAGGAGATACAACACTGACACAGAATTTTTCACCTACAAGAACCTTTAAAAAATCTTTCAAATGTCCACGGTTCGTCGGCTGGAGAGAAAAATGCCAACTCTTTTGTAATGTCGATAGGATTTAGATAGATACAAACCTCTTGGAAGGCAGTCTGGCAAAACACAACAACCTCGAAAAACTGCATAGGCTTTAACTTGATATCTCAGGAAGCTAATAAAGTAAATCCTCAAGATTATTTTTGGGGACTATCACACCAAGTCCTTAGAATAGTCTAATGGTTCATCAGTAAGAGGTTTGTAAAATAAATTAGCCTATAGTCATACATCAGAATATCACGCAGCCATAAAAAAACAACAACGATGAATTGCATGTGTGTTGAACATGGAAGATTTACAGAACACGATGCAGATTTTAAACAACAGATTACAGCACAATCTGTATGGTATTCTCCTAATTTTGTAAGCCTCTATATCAAAAGATACTTGGAAGTATGTTACTCAAAATATGCACAGCAATTACCTGGAGGTGCTGAAATCTGGCATGGTTTTTGTCATATTCTTAATATTTTTCTGCATTCTTAAAATTATTACACTGAACATACTTGACTTTTATAATTTGAACAAGAAAGCAGATGATCTCTCCTCACTTTCAGGAAAAATCTTTTTTTTTTTTTTTATTAATGACAATAGTACTTTTTTAACAATGGAAAACACCTCAGTCCCTCGCACTGTGTAGAGGCACATGCATTTTATAATTATGTAGCTATTTTTAGTAAATCAGTGTGAGTCTTTTATGTCTGAAGCTTTGTCTAAGAGTAACCAGTAAAACAGGTGTGCTAGGTGGGGTAGCCCATCTGTTTCTCTTCATAGGGATTTTTTTTTCAGAGGCTGGAAAAGGATTTAAAATATATCCTCACTGGCTGAAAAGCTAGAAAAAGAAAATTAATACCTTTCTTACAATCCAGCATCACCTTCTGTTGCTTTTTTCAGGGAACGTGTATTTAGAAACAACCAACAATGCCATTCGAGAAGTTTTGCAAATGCAGGCTTTGATTCAGGCCAGAGTCTCAAAGTTTACTTGCCAAAAAGATGTTAATTAATAGCTTAGGGTAAAGTGAAAACAGCTATAAATGACTCGGTTCTTTCCAGAAAGTCCCACTTGTGATTAAAGGCTTGTTTTGTACTAGAAAGATTTGGGGGTCTGGAATGGAGCAGCGAAAATCTCTGTTTGAACTCCCTACTTTATCGTTTCCTTCCACTGCCTCAAGAGAAAATCACAGCAGGTGATTCACAGAGGGATTATTTTTGTCTTTTAAAGGGGGTCACACGATAGCTCTCTTATTTGGGGGGAAAAAAGTCATTAATGTGTACAACCATTTTGGAAGACAGATTGGCAATTTCACCCAAAACTAAACATACTCTTAACCATGTAACCCCGCAAACATACTCCTTGGTATTTATATGAATGGTTTAAACCCTTAAACTTAATGGTATTTACCCAAATGAGTTAAAAACTGCCGCATGAATGTTTACAGCAGCTTTATTCATTACTGCCAAAATATGGAAGCCACCAAGATGTCCTTCAGTAGGTGAATGGATAAAGAGACTGTGGTTGCGTTCACACAATGACAAAAATAAATGAGCTTTCAAGATATGAAGAATTTTAAGCACACATTGCTAAGTGGAAGAAACCGATGTGAAAAGGCTACCCACTATATAATTCCCACTATGTGAGAATTTTCTAGAAAAATGAAAATAATGGAGATCGTAAAACAGTCGGTGGTTGCTGGAGGTTTGTTGGGAAAAGAATGGAAGAAGGGCCAAAGAAGTGGGTGGAGCGCAGGGTTTTTTTATAGCAGTGAAGCTCTTCTGTATGTTACTATGATGGTCAACACATGTCACTGGACGTTTGTCAAAACCCATGGAATGCACAACACAGAGAAGTGAGCCCAAATGTGAACTATGGACATTAGTTAATAATAATAATGTATCAGGACTGGCTCATCACCTGTACCACACTAATGCCAGACACTAATAATGGGGGAAACCATGGAGGTGGGAAGCAAGGAGAAGTGGTACTTGTGAATTCTTTGTACTTTCCACTCAAATTTTCCACAAACCGATAACTTCTCTAAAACAGGAAGTCTATTATTTTTTTTTAAAAGTCATTAACGACGTTCATGTGAACTTCTGGGTCCACCCGAGAGCTCTGCAAAGTAGAGCTCTGAAAGGCACTGCCTGACCGGGGTTGTGGCTTTTTGTCCTATAGTGTACAGCACACCATATGAATGGTGGAATGAGAATGACAATGCGTGCAACCCATGCACTGAATATGTGCAAGCTATTACACCCATTGTTTCACGTGATATATTACAATATTCTGGGATCCACCCATATTTTCCAAAACTTCAGCCCTCAATTACTTTACAAATACCTTAGTCACCATTTTTTGTATTCATCTCCGAGATTTCCAAGTATGAGAAAGACGACGTCGCAGATCTGAGGTGTGATGCCACTACGTCTAGATGACTATGTAGCTTGACAGAAGGGGCATATACTGGTTTCGCAGTTATGCATTTTGTGCTTTTGAAACGACTTGGCTGAAAACTCCAGTAGCCATGAAAATGCACCGGTCAGTTGTCCTGCTGCAGGGTGCAGACCTGATGGACAGCCCCGCATTCTGGATGGACCTCAGTGTATGAGCTGAGGACACACTTGCCCTGGGCTGTCCCCAGCCAGTGACTAAGCACAGAGGGCTTCCTAGGGCACCTCGCTTGCTGCCAGACGTGAGAAATTTATTACAACTGCAACTTCTAGGACTCTGGCCCAAACCTAGTGAATTCAAAATTTTAGAGACACCCTGGGATGCCAGGGTGGCTCAGTCGTTAAGTGTCTATCTTTGGCTCAGGTCATGATCCCAGGGTCCTGGGATCGAGCCCTGCGTTGGGCTACCCTGCTTCTCCCTCTCCCACTCCCCCTACTGGTGTTCCCTCTCTTGCTGTGTCTCTCCCTGTCCAATGAATAAATAAAATCTTAAAAAATTTGGAGAAGCCCAGTAGTCTTTGTTTAAATGTGCTCTCCAGGTGATTCTGGTGTACGTTCAAACACATTAGCTAAATCCCAATGGGTAGTTAGGGCGAATTCCAGAGGGTTGTTAAAATTATTGAAAAATATCCATTTTGCTTCATGAAAAATAAATTTCCAGCGGATGCCGGATGGTGGTGATGGCGGCCCATGCACCTCTCTCTGAGAACCAAAGGGTGAAAACCACAACGACCACAGCTAACTCCGTGTGTTTAGAAAGTAAGGTGGAACAGCTCTGAGCTCTCTGAGAGTGAAAACACAGCTGGTGAAACTAGTTGGTTTTTTTTTTTTATCTGTCAATGTGTAACAGACAAGATGGGGAAACAACCAAGTCCAGCCAATGTGCAAAGGTTGTTCTTTTCAATGAAATGGAATTACTAGAAAGTGATATTGACATAGAAAGTTGAAACCTGATTAGCTGAATTGCAATATGTCCAAGGGAAAAAAAAAAAAAGCCATCCACAGAGAAGAAGTGGTCTGGATAGATTCTGGAAAAAGCCAATCCTTCAGAATAACATTTGCAGTGTTTAGCATTACCCGGAAGAGAGAGACCTTGACTAATGGAAATGAATGGTCAACATGGTATCAAACGTAAAGTGCTCATGCATGTATCAGACTTGACCACACTGACCCTTGAGAACACTTTATTATCTCTGTAATTATTACACCTGATGTGTATATAGAAGGGACATGGCACTTCTTTTCCAGCAAACTTTAGATCTGCTTGGAAATATGTTTTATATCAATGAACAAATCAGCCTTATGGACTATATCTCAGACTCAAAGGAGTTTGGTTAGTCCCTAACCTGCATCGACTCCACGGACCCAGACAGCATAGAATTTCTGAATCTGCAAGAGCCTATTGGCTTGGTCAGTCCGATTTTATTCAGACACCTGTATCTCGTCCGCATGCTACACATCCTGAAAAATCATCCATTTTAAACACATGAAATTTTTCATTACCTACCAGAACTCCAGAGAAGAGACCACTACGTTTCCAAGGTAATTACCGATGTGAGTACTGTCAAGAACTGTGAGGGTTCTGAGATTTGTACTCCACTTGCTAGCTCACAAGTTAGGTGCCGCATTGTCACGGATGCTGGCAGAAACCACCAGAGTTCCGTATCAGAGCTTAAGAACAGCAATAGCCATAGCCAGGGTATCGGCATTTCTGGGCGGGTTCCCCGAGCCCCATCTCTCACAGGAAACATAAAGAGGGCCAGGTGACAGCTGTCATACACAGGTGACTGCACTGTAGGAGAAAGACCCTGAGCCTAGAGAGGCAGCATCTTTTATAATGAGTAGTAAGCATGCCTGGCCTTCGCTCTAGAGGGAGACGTCATCTTTGTTATACTGGATATGACGTGTGCCCGCCCATTGCTCCAGCGGCTGATACTATCTCTCTTCTGGGCTATAAGGAAATCTGCCCTTTGCTCCAAAGGGCAACACTGTCTCTATTTTCCAAGTGTGTTCACTCCACAAATATCTTTGAGATTGACCAGAACAAAAGGCAATCAGTACCTCGCTTATAGTATGTGCAGAAATGTGAAAGACCCACAGAGGATTGTCTCCCAACAAGTATATATAAAAAAATTCCCCATCCTGAAAATATTAGCCCATAGATAAATGGTTTCTTCTAGAAATCTTGTCCTTCCATAATGCTATTCATATAAATTAGAGCTAGGTAAAAGTTATTATCCAGGCTAGTCTACTTCGAGATAAAGACAGATTTGTTATAATATGTAATATAAAATGGCAGAAGCTATAAATTTTTTTTAGGTCGTGCCCTTTCAAATACCAGCTCTTTTTCCCTTGATATTTTTAATATTTCTATCATTGCAAGTTTTCATAATTTGTTTTACTTGCCTTTAGAATTGTTAGGAAATACTGATTCTGATCTTACCCAGCAAAATGACTCACTAGCTTAGAGCCACTCCTGAATCTTGGACACTTTGAAAGGTTAGTAAAATGTTACGTTGTTTCATTATTGCTGTTGTGGTTACAGTTTTCTTCTCCCTTCTGCTTGCCGAGCTTTTGTTTATGTCATGCTGCAAAATACTTCTGATGCTCCCTTGATAACTTGTCCCAGACATAATGTCTCCTATCAGAGATCTGAGAGGGCAGTTGAAAAGAAAATCTCTTTATGCTAATGGGAACATATGGTCTTGTTCTCTTTTTCTCAATGAGATGTAGAAAATGAGAATTTTATCTTGTTCAATTTTTTTCCAAAAAAAAAAAAAAGCATTTAACATTTTATACAGAAGCAGTGTAATCCTTTAAAATACAGTGGGTAACCTTGAAGAAACTCCCTGTCACAAATGGTTAAACTCTAAGGGCAAAATTATGACAATCATTTCTAATTTTTGCAACTCTAATTGTCTATGGCAGATTCATTTGATGTGGATATTAGCTTTGACTCCTAACTTGAAGTCAGTTATCCTTTCATTCTAAGCAGGCTGCTCACTGTAAGAATAAAAACAGTTTTAGCCTCTTCAAAAGCTCATTATTTTGAGGGGCAGGCTTTGGCTTGATCACTCGAACCAATTCGGGCTCATGGCCAGCTTTGTCTCCTTCTGCACAAACATGGAGCAGTTGACTTGACAGAACTGTGATGGGGAAGACACATTCGGGAGTCCGGAGGTTCTCGACATAAGCTTCAGGGTCCCACCGTCATAAGAACCACAGAAACAAAAGCAAAATACAAAATTTTCTTGAGGGGAGGTTTTGTACTTTCTGTCTGTATGATAATGTCTTAGAACGTGTTCAGAAGATGCAGGCAGGGGCGCCTGAGTGGCTCAGTCTTGGGTGTCTGCCTTGGGCTCAGGGCGTGATCCCAGGGTCCTGGGATCGAGCCCCGCATGGGGCTCCTTGCTCTGCTGGGAGCCTGCTTCTTCCTCTCCCACTCCCCCTGCTTGTGTTCCCTCTCTCACTGGCTCTCTCTCTCTCTGTCATATAAATAAATAAAATCTTAAAAAAAAAAAAAAAAAGGAGATGCAGGCAGGCCCCGTCTACTACGTTGAGAGCCACTTGGTTGAGAGCCACTGCTAGTTTCAAGATTAGGGAATAAGCCTCGATGGGCCAAGGTCATGCAGCTGGCTGGTGGCAGGGTCAGGAGTAGGAGACACTTCTCTTCCCTCTCAGAGGTGTTTTTCAGTATCTTCCCTCCTGGGGCACTTGGCTCCTGCAGTGATCTGCCCTTCTGGTCGTGTCTGTGGGTGGGACAGAACTTCGTCTGAGCAGTGAGTTAGCCTCAGGCATAAATGAGGCAGTTTTCATTAATGCTTAAAGGTCATTAGGGTGCCATTAGCAAATTAGAGTTTTAGTTTAACTAAAGGCCTCCTGGTAGCTTGAAAGAATTTACCTTCCTCATAGTATATTAAACAGGAAGTGAGTAATTTAATTCAGTACTTTAAGAAATAATCCAAAACTTTTGTCCCCCTCTAAATTACTTAAGAACCTACACTTTTCATTTGAGGAAAATTCTATTGTATTTGCTTCTCATATTCACCTTGGTGTCTATTAATGAACCACTGATTGATTGCATCATCATTCATCTGTGTCACATACTTCTATTGAGTGACATGATTTGAGAGTAAAGATAAATCCAATATTCCCTGAACTCAAGACTCTCAAAATCTAAGAAAGAATAAAAAAATACATGAATAGAAAGGTACCTGGCTTGACTAGGAATGTAGAGAGTCAAAATGTTGTAAGACCTTTACTTTCTAAAATACGTTTGAAAACCCCTACTTTTGCTACTAAGATAGCATCCTATTACATAAATATAATCAAGATTAGAGGGGTCCTGGGTGGCTCAGTCAGTTAAGCGTCTGCCTTCGGCTCAGGTCATGATCTTGGGTTCCTGGGACCGAGCCCCACATCCCGGCTCCCTGCTCAGTGGCGAGTCTGCTTCTCCTGCTCCGTCTGCCCCTCCCCCCAATTCACACTCTCTCTTGCTCACACACTCTCTCTCTCTCAAATGAATAAATCTTAAAAAAAAAAGATAATCAAGATTATTAATTAATAAAATCATATATTTGAATAACTGCTTTTAAAAACAAAAGATTGTTGTAGTTTTCTAAGAACTTACATGTACGTTGTCTCATTTAATCTTCAAAACAACTCTGGGAGGTAGGATAGATGATTCTGTCATCATTTAATATGTGGGGCACTCCGAACTCAGAAATTTGGCATCTAGCATATTGCAACAGATTAATACACTGTGAACTTAGTGGTATTTATCTCCCCTCTGATCTCTGCCCCTGTTCAAGGTCCTCTGAGCTGAGGCTCAAACTTAATGCAGATTTCAGTCGCAGACCAGGTTTTTGGTCCCTGAATCCTTTGCCTATATCATGGGCAGCCGGAAAGCAATGTAAACTCACTTAAGCCTGCAGTAAAACTTAGAAAGTAGCCCATTGTATGTTCCTGGCACGCTTGCCGAAGATCAGTTGACTGTATGTGTGTGGGCTTATTTCTGGGCTCTCTATTCTGTTCCACTAGGCTGTCTTTATGCCAGTACCACGCTGCCTTTGACAGATGAATAGACAAAGAAATGTGACATATACATACAATGGAATATTATTCAGCCTTAAAAAAAAAAAAAGGAGGAAATCCTGTCATTTGTGACAATGTGGACCAACCTGGAGGACATACTGTTGGGTGAAATAAGGCCCGATGCCACGTATAGGAAGCATCTAAAGTAGTCAAACTCATAGAAGCAGAAACTGCGATAGCGGTTGTGAGAGGCTGGAGGGTAGGGGAAAGGAGGAGCTGATATTCAAAGGACGTAAAGTTTCAGCGACGCTAAATGAGTAAGTTCCAGAGATCAGCTGTGCAACATAGCACCTATAACTAACAGTATTGTGCTGGGCACTTCAAGGTTTGTGAAGAGAATCGCTCTCATGTTAAGTGTGCTATTTTTTTTTTTTTAAGATTTTATTCATATATTTGACAGAGAGAGAGAGACAGCCAGTGAGAGAGGAAACACAAGCAGGGGGAGTGGGAGAGGAAGAAGCAGGCTCCCAGCGGAGCAGGGAGCCCCATGCGGGGCTCGATCCCAGGACCCCGGGATCACGCCCTGGGCCGAAGGCAGACGCTTAACGACTGAGCCACCCAGGCGCCCCTCATATTAAGTGTTCTTAACACAATCACGAAATGTAGCCTTGATGAGAAGGCTGAAGAAGATGGTCTTCACCCAACAGGCTAAATTCTCGAAGACCAGAATGAAAAAGAAAAACAAAAACAAAAGCAAAACACAAAACACAACAACAAAAACTGTGTCTAAAAGACATCTCCAGCATTCCTAATGATCAGGCAGAACTTTCTCTCATCAGATGCACATCCCATCCTCGAGGTGCAATCCTTCTTTCCAAAGGCAGAATGATTCGAAGGGAACAAGGTTGGCCTTCCTCGTCCCCAGAGTTTGGCCTTCTTCTATGTTCTCTCCATCTTCTCCTAGCTCACTGCTATCCACACTGCTTAGAGGGTTCTGGTGATCTGGGGCAGGGGGAGGTGCTTCTTTCCTTTCTTGTCTTGGACGAGGACCTCTCAGAGAGGAAATTCAAGTGAAAATGGTAAAAAAGTGTGGCCAAAAAAATCAGTATGTGACTTGTTTTGTCTCTCTTCAGGCTCATTCCATGCATTAAGCTTCCCCATCGAACCTCTTTATATTTCAAATTTCACTTCAGTGATTTGAGGCTTGTTCGTGAGTATTTAGATAAACTGCTCAATTAAGGAGTAAGTAATACCAGCGTTTTTATATACTGATTAGCCACCCCTGAGTTAAAGAATCATTTATCTTTCAAATCAAATTATATTTATAAATCTTTCAACACTAAGTAATTTATGGTAATAGAAGTCTCTAAAAAATTAGAGAATTTTTTAAATTTTTTAAAAATAAATTTTTTCCAGGGTGCCTGGATGGCACAGAGGTTAAGCGTCTGCCTTCGGCTCAGGGCATGATCCCGGCGTTATGGGATCGAGCCCCACATCAGGCTCTTCCGCTATGAGCTTCTTCTTTCTCTCCCACTCCCCCTGCTTGTGTTCCCTCTCTCGCTGGCTGTCTCTACTTCTGTCGAATAAATAAATAAAATCTTTAAAAAAAATAAAATAAAATTTTTCCTTAGAATTATAAGGGCTAGAGGATGTTCCTAAAATAAAATAGAAAATTACATACATAAATTGACTGTTTTTGGACTGTGGGCTAATATGGTAAGACAGTGGGATAAAGGGCTCAAGAGTGGGATCTGGGGTCCAGCTACCTCGGTGGGTCTGATCTGGGACCTCCCACTTATTCACTGTGTGATCTTAGGCAAGTCATTCACGTTCTGTGTGCCTCAGTTTGCTCATCTAAAAGAAATCATGGATAACAATAGTATCTATCTTACAAGTTTGATGATTGAGGACATGTAAGGTGTTCAGAAGAAATGTCTTTGGTGATGCTTGCACAACGAGCTAATATTCATGTGAGTACATTGGCTTATTCCCCCTGTCTGTTGTTGTAGGAATTCTCGCACCACCTAAAGTCTCACCAGTTTATTTCTGGAATTTTCCAATAATGGTTCCCATGAGCTCACGAAAAACTCATGTTCTTCCACTTTGGCCTAAGCCACCCAAGGGCATCATTTGACTTGTGTGATCTTGGCCTTGTGGTAACCTGATTAACCACACCCAGGGTGCCATCTCTAGATGCTTCCAATCTTGGACTCCCACTGCACCAAAGCTGAGGTCTGTTCCACCTGGAAAGGAATACCTCTCCAGCCTTCTGATGTCATGTTCTGCCCTCAGGAAGGTATGCCTCAGGGAATTTGCTTTTATGCCTCATGCCTTCTGCCTCTTTCTCCATAAGCTCCACACTTCGGGCCCTGGCTGGGTGGGATAGTGATAACTGAAGCCCAAATCCCCTTGTGTTCCTACACCCTCTTTCGTCTTCAATGAGAAGCTCTCCTGCAAATGGACCCAGGAAGTGCCGCCCAGTAGTGCCTCACGTGAGCTTGGTGGGCTCAAACCTTCCCTCAGGCTCCATCCAGGACTCTGATTCCCCCTACATGATTGCACAAAGAAGCTCGTGAAATCCTGACACCCTCTTTCAGCAACCAGTAGAGAAAATTTCTTTTTAATGCTCCCTTTTGTGCAATTCCTGCACTATTTTCAGTAACTACATTTTCTAAACAAAGAGAAGTTTTCCATATGCTTTTGTGATTTCACTCAGGCTGCTGAGTGAGGACAGTAAAAGTCTGAAATGTGTGCACTGCTGCTAAGACAGTCCCACATGTGTCTACTTCCTTAAACAACTTTCCATCAAAAGTACTAAATTTCTCCATAATATCAACTATTAACAACATTCTCAGTTCCATGTTTTTATCAGTTGAGGCAATCAACTCATTTAATGTTACCTAGGAGGCTTCTTCTTTGAGATTCAAAATGGCAAACAGAAAGGGAATTTCTACGCAACCGATGAATTACTGAAATCTACATCTGAAACTGATGACGTTCTATACATTGGTTGATTGAATTTAAATTAAAAAAAAAGAAAGGGAATTTAACATGCATAAAGCTCTGGGAAAAAGATATGAAGGCTTTCATGGTAGTGGGGAGTAGTAAACTTTTTTTCTTCAGAACATTCCTGACGGATAATGTTTATGTGTGTGAATATATATATCCACTGTTTCTACGAGCCCAGCAGAGGCACACTTGGCTGCAGGCTGTGCGCGGTACTCCGAAGGCTAGCTGTAAGCCCCCCTCTTCACCCCCGACTAACCTGCCACACACTGGTGATTAGGAATTCTGGCTCCCACCCTTAGTCCTTTCTACCATGAACATACTGCCATACAACTTATGGCTGCAGTTGCTACTATATCCCGAAGTATAGCTAACCTTCAGTTGCTGTCCCATCTGGTGGTGTTTCCAGTTTTGCGAGTTTTATCTCTGAATCAGCTTTAATAGAAAATGGCAATGTCCCGAAGCATTCCTAATCACTTGGGTCTGGAACTCTATTTACCGCCGAATTTCAATAATGTACATTTCCCCTTGAACTTCAGTGATCTGGGGATGTTGAAAGAATGCTTTGTATAGTGTTTCCCTAATATCTGTAGAGAGGTTCTCTAAGCCTCTAACTTTGTGCCGTTCAAGTGTATTGTCAGATAAGGGGATGGGTTAACCTGGCATGGAGCAATTGGAAACAAGGCAGCTTGCCTGAAATGAGGGCTCAGGAAAGATAATTAAGACGAGAGACACCTGCTTACCATCAAGGCCAGGCAGTACAAGTAAGCAGCAGTGCAAGCCTGAAACCAAAAATTGACACGTACGAGTGAAAAGGGCTATCATTCCTGCGCAAAGCTTTTCAAAACTGCGATGATTACACTAACACCATCTTGCAAACATTTCTATTCTAAAAATGACTCGCAGAGTTTGACTTCTTCTTTGCCATTTCAGATGCCTTTTTTTTCTTTTTATTGTCTGACTGCTGAGGCTAGGACACCTAGTACTATGTTGAACAGCAGTGCAGAGAAAAATCAGGAAGCTTGTTTAAACATACAATGAGATTTTATGATATAGTAAAGGATATATTATTTATAAGCTGTAAAAGGAAGAAGAAAGCCCATAAAGGAACTACCCCAGTCATTCAGAGATCACTAATGTTCCTCTTTGGGTTATCCATCCTCTCTAATTCAGCTCCCAGGATGACTGGAAACTTCGAGCAGTTTTTCTGTGGCTAGGAACTACAGCACATAAGCCAACATTCACTTAGTCTCCTACAGATGACTGAGCTAACAGTTTGAACTTTCACAATTTTAGAAGAGGCGGTCACCACCCTGGGACACTGTAGTGCATCTGAACATGTGCAAGACATACAAATTATCTTTTCTTCCCATCTTGTGCAGCTAGAGACAGAGACACTGCACCAGACCTCCAAACTTCGTTACGGTGCCACTAGGCTGTCCATCACTGTCAAATTCCTATTGGTATTTCCATTAAAGAGGGAAGAGGG
Source organism: Ursus americanus (assembly GCF_024610735.1). Classification (NCBI taxonomy): domain Eukaryota; kingdom Metazoa; phylum Chordata; class Mammalia; order Carnivora; family Ursidae; genus Ursus; species Ursus americanus. The sequence continues at coordinate 67,209,252 of NC_142131.1, read as the reverse complement.
GGAGAGGAAAAGGGATGTGAAAGGGGAAAAAAAATCCTAGTCCTTGAAAGTCGGCTCACATACTTGCACTAAATATATTCTACGCGTTGATGATTGGGCAGGTGCAGCGGTAGAGACTAATGCCCGACTTTGGCATTTATCTCCACTTATCCTCTAGACCCAGACCCAGAGTCAGCTGGAAGCACCATGCGAAGTGTTCCATGATGGAAATACCTTCGACCAATGGGCTATTTTGTCTATGAAGCTGTCCTGCCAAATGAATCATTTCTTATTTCTTGAGTGGGATTTTTCCCCCTAAAGGAGTAATAGATTTTCACCTCACCATCTGTATGCACTCACTCAGTTCCTGCTGGTGCCAAAGTCCAGTCTTTTATCAAGCGATTACCTAAGGCATGCTGTATAACGTATGACCACATCGACGGGGATCATTCTCCGTGGAGTGGGAGGAGAGCCATATAGTGAGCCCTTGACCTGGGACTCATAAAGACAACGTGCTCACCAACTGAACTCTCTGGTTAAAGAAAAAGAAAGTATTTCAAGTTAGGAAACAAACCTGGTTGCCCAATATTTTCTACTGAATAGTAAGTATCCTCAGCACTTTTGCCTCAGGTTAAATAATTCAATCACTTCTATTCTTTACTCAGAAAGCTCTCATTTCCAGACACCTAACAACCAAATACACCTGTGAACTTGGATTGGATCCTGATTTGAAAAAAAAACATAGAGAAGATATCTTTAGGGTAGTTGGAGAAATTTGAAAATGATTATATTAGGGAATTACTGTTGATTTTCTTTCTTTTTTTTTTTTTTTAAAGATTTTACTTATTTATTTGGCAAAGAGAGAGATAGCCAGCGAGAGAGGGAACACAAGCAGAGGGAGTGGGAGAGGAAGAAGCAGGCCAGTGGAAGAGCCTGATGTGGGGCTCGATCCCAGAATGCTGGGATCATGCCCTGAGCCGAAGGCAGATGCTTAACACCTGCACCACCCAGGCGCCCCTACTGTTGATTTTCTTAGAAGCAATATGCTATTATAGTTTTACATGAAAATATCTTTACTTTTAGAAGTTACAGCTGAAATATTTAGGTGTAAAATATGATGTCTGCAACTTTCAAATGTTATTCCCATGCACATACACACACACAAACAGAAGAAATAATGAAATTATTAACAAGGTGGTATTGGATTATTCATTGTACCATTCTTTCCACTTTTCCACATTTTTGAAAATTTTCACATTAAAAATTGAGGAATAATAATTTCTCTTTCACAAGTTGGGATAGCTTGATGAACACTCCAGGCAGGGCCAACGGTTAAAATTCAATACAATAAAATAGAGAGAATTCTTTTCCCCAGTTAGGTTGCAAAGCAAAACAAGTTTGAATTTGTTTCACTCATTCATCTACTCAACAAATTTTTATTGCATACTTACTCTGTGCTACATAATATGGGATAAAGTGACAATCAGAAATTCCTTCAGGAACTTGTAATTCAATAGAGAAAATCAACAGTAAGTATTGTTAATTTCGCCTCTTACAGCTTTCCATCCCCTTCAAGAACACTGTTCAACCGTCATCTAATGCAGGTACAAGCACTGCTGAGTATTGTCATCAACTCTCGCTTGAATCACTGCAATTGCTGTGGACTTGGTCATGCTGTTCCCCTGCTGAAGGTCCTGCCTCTCCATGGACCTCATACCTCTATGATTAATTGGGTCTCCAGGCTTATCCATCATCTCTTCATACCTCAAAATCTACACTCAATATAAATTAAATTGCTTTCCATTCTCCAGATTACTGTGCTCTCTCTCCCTTTAAGGGTATGCACATGACATTCCCTTTCCTTGAACCATGTTCTCTACTCCCTGCCTCCTCTACCTTTGCCTGTCCACCTCTCATCCTTTAGGTCTCATCTTACATGTCGCTTCCTGCAGGAAGCTTTCTTTGACCTCCAACGTCAGCACCTTGACAGTACCACCATCTACTTTCCATATCATTCCTCTTAGCACAGCATATCGTAATGGCCTGTTGAATAAACCACTCAGTGCTTAAAAATTAGGATGGTACACTTCTCACTATGAATTCTGGCCTCACTGATAAGAATAATAATATTGGCTGGAAACATCAAAGGGATATTGGAAGAGTTTTCAGCTCTTTGCATATGGGTACCCTGAAAGTAATGGTTATTATCATATATCACCAGGGACAAAAAGTCTGTGGATGAATACAGACCAGATGGCAGTATTTTAGCTGCTTTTTGTTTGAAGTGATAATATCTTTAGGAACCTAAAGGAAGTCAGAACTTGACCGCATTATACACGCCCAGTATGATACCATGTGCCTTTAAATGGTGCCCATGTGCACATACACATACGCACTTAAATTGGAATGGAATAAATGAAAAACTCACAATCTGACAATATGCTGATCAATTCTCCTAGTTATTTGTTGAGCTTGTCACTAGAAAGCCTTTCCTGAGTAATCTGGTAATGTGAATAATCCTTACGATGGTACACTTTGTGCTTTGTTGAATATCTTGTTACTGAGGGCTTTCTCCTACCTTTCCTTCTCTTTCTTTTCTTTCCCTTTCCCCTTCTGTCACGGATTATTAATGATGGCGGGCTGTGATTTATTAGCCTTCTTGCACAGTGTCCCTTAAGTGCATGGTTGACATTAGCAAGATGCCAAGGCCATAACCCTGCCATAATCCCTGTTGTGCTGTTTTCCACCGAAACACTTGCTGTTTTGCCCAAACTTCATTCATCACTGATATCTTTCTAAACAACAAACAAGTATAATGCTGTCTACTAAGCTTTATTTTTAGTAATGCTTTGATTCGGCATATTTTAATTTTGAAAGTTGGCTTAAAGGCAGCTCAAATACAACTTGGCGCATTATCACGCATGTATCTTTAAGTATTCCCTGTATAGCTTTAAAAACCAACTAATTCACATAACATACCAGTTACTAGACCGAAGTGATAACTCAGCCTCTTTGACAAATAAGGAATCACCCTGATTTATATGTATCACAAAAGCATATCTACCCAGCTTTCTATTATCTGACACTTTCAAATACGTACAGTAGAGGATGCTCATCGTGGTGAACTTGAAGAGTCTACAAGATCAGGAACATTAAATTACGGGTGGTGTATTTTTAGTGTTGAGTGCTTTTAATCTTTCATCCCTTTTGAAATGCAACGCGCGTGTTGTGTAGGTAATCCAGGCAGGTGTGTATTTTTAACTGCTAAGTGTCATTAGTCTCTTTTCCTTAATAGAGCGCCCTGCGTGCACAAAGTTGTTAAACACTCCAGGTATTTTTTCGATTCTCATTCACATGCTTTTTTCCTTTTCTTTCTTTTTTCTAAAAGATTTTATTTATTTGACAGAGAAAGAGACAGCCAGCGAGAGAGGGAACACAAGCAGGGGGAGTGGGAGAGGGAGAATCAGGCTTCCCACTGAGCAAGAAGCCCAATGCAGGGCTCAATCCTAGGACCGCAGGATCATGACCTGAGCTGATGGCAGACGCTTAACGACTGAGACACCCGGGCACCCCCCATGCTTTTTTCATGTACAGCAATGTTAAGTAGGTCATTTCAGAACTCAGAAAGGAAAAGTTATCATACATAGTTATGAAAGTTATCTCTCTACAGTTACTAGCAGGAAGAGTCTGACATTAAATTTTCCACCAACTATCCTTTAATTGTGTGGTTTAATGGCAATAAATGTGAGCATTGATTGCAGTAACTTTAAACAGATTCCAGACCTACCTGTATATGGTTCTGTGCTCCATCCCAGTCTCTGCTTTCTTCCTTTGAGAAACTGAGGTAGAAAGTGTTCATAATTCTATATAAGCAGAGCATAAAACTTGGCCTTGAATCTTTGGGTTTCCTAATTCATGCTTATTTTGGTAGGCCAGCCATGAATCTTTTCTTTAACCCAAGTGCTCTTAGAATTCTCAGGAATAGAAAAAAAAAAAAATCAGCATCTGTCGTTGACTAATCCAGGAAAAAAAAACATGTGACGTGTCTTAGTTTATATTTTAATGTGTTTTAAAATAATCTTTACATTTCTGAAGTTGTTGATTAGAAGAGATGAAGCAGACCCAAAATGCTTTGTTTGACTTTTTGCACTCAATGAACTTTGTGTCCTTTCTGGTAGCACAAGGCTTGTTCTAAATACAAAGTTTGAAAAGTAAAAAGAGCATATGGGAACAAATAGAAAATCATCCGTAATCTTTCTTCATTTCCAGAAAAAACACTGTATTAATACGGTGACTTGTGCTCCTCCTCTGTTGCATATTCCCAGAGCACCAGATATTGTCCCCTTTATAAGAGTCATCATGCTTGTATAGTTTAAGGCTTGCTCTTCCCTAAATGCTGCAATCTTCTGGAAGCAGCATTGTCTCTGCCCTAGGCACTGTCCTATCTAGAGTGCCTAGTGTGGGGTGTGTCTTAGAGCCGGCACTTAACAGATACTGGCTGTGGAAAGAGGACTGTTCTCTGTGCATTTTTATACATATATTTTTTGCTTCCAAAAAATAGTACTATATAGTCCAGGTTGAATGTGTTTTTTTTTTTTTAAGATTTTTTTCTATTTATTTGAGAGAAAAAAAGAGAGAGACAGAGAGAGGGAGAGCATGAGCGGGGGTGGGGGGACAGAGAAAGAGGGACAAGCAGACTCCCTGCTGAGCAGGGAGCCCAACGCCCGGCTGGATCCCACGACCCTCAGATCGTGATCTGAGCTGAAGGCAGACACTTAACCGAATGAGCCACCCGGGCACCCCAGATAGTATGTGTTTTCAAGTAAAAAGCCTTTTTATATACAATTTAAAAGATTATCTCAGGTGATACAATGGTTGATACCTTACTCTACTTCTAGTATGAAAAATATATATACGTAATACCTCAAGTAACTACTTCACAACGTACAACATGTTCCCAGCCAGATCACGCTCGCACAGCAAGAAATCAATAGAGCCAAGCATAGATACCCAGCAAAAGATATTTATCTAAATAGTGATAATGCTATAGTGGCTTTTCCAAATTTATAGTACCACATCTTTTTAATTTGTGACAATTTCTCAATAGGAAAGCTGTTGCATTTCAGTGCTCTCATGAGAATAGCCTAAGCTTTGACAAAAAGGAGGCTACAGGGACTGGGACAGAACAAATCACTAGCCTTATGCAGAGGAGATGGAACCTTCCAAGAAATTTTATTTTATTTTATTTATTTTTTAAAGATTTTATTTATTTATTTGACAGAGAGAGACAGCGAGAGAGGGAACACAAGCAGGGGGAGTGGGAGAGGAAGAAGGAGGCTTCCCGCTAAGCAGGGAGCCCGATGCAGGGCTTGATCCCAGAATGCCAGGATCATGACCTGGGCCAAACGCAGACGCTTAATGACTGAGCCACCCAGGCGCCCCCAAGAAATGTTAAAACCAATAACCAATGTATAATTATAATGGTGACAGGTGCTTTAATGTGGAAAAAAATGGATAGAACCTTTCATCTGATGCCTCATAACTATATTTCTCAGAAGATCTGAAACAAAATCTACAATTAAAATATTGGGTTTGATGCTTATACTCACTGTACAACTCCCTATGGGTACCAAGAACTCATTAATCACCAAATATAATCATTAGCTCTTTTCAACCATCGATTTCATTGATCTCTTTTATTTTTTTTCTTTCTTTTTAATCTATGCAAGGCACATCCCCACTGCTGTCACTTTCTTTACCTTCAATACTTTGTATTGGTTTTCCTCTTCCCTATCTGGCCATGATTTCCCATTCTGTTAATGTACCGGGCTTCCTTTCCTTGCTCTGTAAATATTGACTTTTCATTTTCTTGTTTTCTGAACTCTCCTCAGGCAATTTCATATACTTTCATAGATTCAACTATAGGACCCTCCAGAGCCATATTTCCAACAGCCTTGTCATTTCCCCTCCATTCTCTGAAATTTTTGGCACCTCGCTCCCTCTTCCTCTCCACCACGAGCTAGGTTTCCATCCGAGGTGAGTCAGTATCCTGGATGGCCCATCACCCGCCTCCCACGTCTTCCATGACCTACCCATACCACCTCAGCCACCCACTCCTGTGGTCATTCCTTGCAACTTTTTATGAACTGAAAACACTCTGCCATCAGAATGACTAATTTAAATATTTCTGCTGTGACCAAAGCTTCCTCTTTTTCTAGTTTCATCTTGAATTATATTCTCACCATGATTTTTCTAAAACCTCATTAGATCTCTAGTCTTTTGAGCTTTTTTTTTTTTAAAGATTTTATTTATTTATTTATTTGACAGAGATAGAGACAGCCAGCGAGAGAGGGAACACAAGCAGGGGGAGTGGGAGAGGAAGAAGCAGGCTCATAGCAGAGGAGCCCAATGTGGGGCTCGATCCCATAACATCGGGATCACGCCCTGAGCCGAAGGCAGACACCTAACCGCTGTGCCACCCAGGAGCCCCTAGTCTTTTGAGCTTTTATCTTTCCCTGACAATCAACACTTGGACTTGACTTCTTTTCCTATACAGCTTAGTTACTATAATCCAACACTTCCAACATTCTCTTCCTGATATCCTAAAAACTTCCTTCACTCGACTATTCTTCTGTCTTGCCTCCTTACCAAGCCCTTCAGGCTGCAACGCAATGGTACCGTCCTACACTCCCGTGCTCCTACACTAGACAGGTTAACATTGCCATATAGTCATGACTGTTAACCTTAATTCTCACAAGGCCTGAAAAGATACTTATGTTACTTAACCAACTCTCCAGTTCTTCATATATTATTCCAATATATTTCCCATTATCCTCAAAATTCTGATACTCTCTCTTTCGCTTACAAATTCTTAGTCACCCACAGATTTTCTCATTTCCTTCTTCATGGAGAAGAGCATAATCACAAAAGCAATCTCCTCAACTTGTCATTTGAAGACCAAAGACTTACTTACAGCTGCATTCACTCTTCCTTCCTTCCGTCTTACTGCAATCCATTTAACAGATATTTATTGAAGGTCTTCTTTGGGCCAGTCACTGTGCTAGGTGCTGGAATTACAAAGAAGATTAAGATCGACATAATCTCTTACTTCATGGACCTTAAAGTGTGGTGGAGAAGAGATCCATTAAATAACTATCCTAATAATGAATTAATTTCATTTGCGATAGGTATTGTTATGAGAGCAGGATGCTGTAAGATCATGCATCAAGAGGACTTGACCTATATCTAAGTAAGACTTCAAGGTAAGTAGGCTTTGTTCAGGCTAAGGTACATATATGTAGAAGGAGTTTCAGTCGAGAGAATGGATAGGAAATGTCATGTCCAAGGAAATAAGAAATGGTTGACGTGTCAGTAATACAGAGAAATAAGTATAAGGTGAGATTGAAGACAGATAGGTCCTTGTTAATCACGCTGAAGATTTTGGCCATTTTTCTAACAACAGAGGGACATTTTGAGCTGGGGAGTATACAGTTGAATTTCTTTTTGTTTTGTTTTGTAACACACCTAATTCTGGCATTTAAAAGAGATTGCTCAAAATTGGGTAGGGGTCAGTAGAGCAGAAGTCTGATTCGATTGTACTGAGGAGTGAGTATGAGAACATGGATCAGGAAGAGCCTATTCCACTTTCTAATTTGGTTACAAAGAAAAAGATGGTTACTGCAGTGGGCTATGAAATCATAGGGTGGTTTGCTTTCACGTGCAACACATTGGAGTATGGTTATTGTAGAGAGTGCAAGAGTGAAGGTAAGAAAGATGTTGCATTTGCAAAGATTCAGAGAAAACTAAGAAATCAGATTTCTTTCAGGGAGCTGACACTATAACTAGTATACTTGCACTTGAAAAGATCCTTCCTAGAACACATGTGACAATATGGTGCATATAATAAATTACAGATAGATTAGCATGAGGAAAAGATGGGGAGGGGGAGTTAGGGAGGATGTGGTATATAAACTGAGCCTTGGATAAAATGGGTAAAATAAAGATGTGGTCAACTATGATGATGGAAGCTTAGATGCAAGAGACATTTCAAGAGTCTATTTTACTCTGTGATTACATCAGTATAGACGCTAGGACTGAGGGAAAGTCCAAGGTTTCAAACCTAGGTGTGTGTGAGCTGGTGGTACTAATTTGGGAAATAAAAGCACTGCTGCTCTGCTTCTGTCTCAGAGAGGAATCTTTTTTCTTCCTCATTAGAGGAAGCACAGAACAAAAATAGGGAAATGTAGGGCGAGGAACAAAACGGAGAAATTGACCAATATCCAGAAAATACCAAACTCAGTCTCCATTTTGTGGCTCCTTTTCTTTTCAAGGGTCCCAGAATGGCAAATCTACACACATTCAAGTGTAAATTCAACATTATTATCTATTTTTGTCTGTCAGGTGGCAGAAAAAAAAAAAAGAGGGCAATAATGCCTCATACTGATGAGGGTATAGAAAAATCTGCACTCTTATGTAATTGGAGTCAGAGAGTAAAACAGAACAAACTCTATACAGTCTGACTATAAGCAGAGAAACTATACGCTTGGGAAAAATTCCATGTCTAGATATTTAGTTCAGAGGATGAATTGCAAAAAGGATAGGTATGAGGATGTTTACGGCAGAGTTATTTAAAAAGAGTGAAAAATTTAGAAAAAACCGACATGTACATTTTTTGAGTAATAATTAAACATGTTATATGTGTACAAGGAGATACCATAAGTTGTTACCCAGAGATACGGATCTATACGTATTAACATAAAAAGTGCTTCACAATCCAGAAAAAAAATAGCAAGTGACCGACTATGGCGTGTCTGTTTGCATCTATGAAAAAACCTATTTCGTGACACATAACAAATGTTTGAAAAGAGACACAACCAGAGAACCAATTATTTTGGAAAGACGTGTAGCTAAATGGTATACGTGGATGAGAATGGAGAGGTGGCTGCTGCCTAGTTGATTCTTGCTTGTTTATATTCTGTTGTATTTTGGGGGTTTTTTGATTTTTGATTTTTATTTATTTATTTATGTATTTATTTATTAATGATTTTATTTATTTATTTGACAGAGAGAGACAGCGAGAGAGGGAACACAAGCAAGGGGAGCGTGAAAGGGAAAAGCAGGCTTCCCGCCAAGCAGGGAGCCCTATGCGGGACTTGATCCCAGGACCCTGGGATCATGACCTAAGCTGAAGGCAGACGCTTAATGGCTGAGCCACCCAGGCGCCCTGATTTTTTATTTTTATTTAAATGATAAGAGTCGTGGTATTTCACCTGTGGCCCACAAGGCTGGCAGACCCCACCCCGCCCCCTCATGGGGATGGAGGGGCTCCGGGGTCCCCCCACTTATTCTACACCTCTCATGTCTCCTCACTGTGCCAGACTAGAGTCAAGCTCAACATCGTCTTCTTTCCCTGATGATTCCTCCAAGCCCGTTCCCTTGGCTGTGGTTTTGCTGGATAGTAGGTAGGGACAGTGGGAATCTTGTTCATCCATTCATGCAGGTCGCTAATTAGATGACGAGGCATTTGGCTGCCTTAAGAGAGTCATACTTACTCCCTGCATTTACCCACACTTCATTGAATTTCTTCACTTTCATCTCTTGTATTTTCTAATGATTCAGTAATTGATACGGACTGTTCCTATAAGGAAATGTGGTTTTTAAGCTTAAAAATCCAAATCTAAGTAATTTGGCACGATATATAAGTATCAACATTCTTATCCATCTACATGTTTCATGGGCTATCCACTATCAAGGGGGAAATAAATAGAAATTTTGGGGTTAAGATAAGTAAATGAAAAGCCTTTTCATACTTACGATACCACAGACTATTTTCTCCTCATGTGATACTACCCTGAATGGTTCTCTAGAAACCTGACAGTGTTACATCACCTAAGTATTCAATGAAAAGTAAGATGCAGTGAATAAAACTGGCCTTTCCAAATTGGACAAATGCCCATGTAAAATGCAATTCCTCCAGAGTGGAGACCAAGAACCCATTTTCCTTAGAGTGGTCCCTGCTCCAGATCAGAGATCATTCTGTTGGGAATTCAGGTCCCTCCATGATGGACCCAGCTCACTTTAGGATTCTTGGGAATCTTAATGCATAAAGTAACTATGAAAATGCCTTTCACTTGGAAGGCTCACCAAAATGAATGAATGAAGGAAAGAATAATCTGATAAATAATCTTATGGCCAACAGGCCAGCCAGAGCGTCCGAAATTTTAAGAAGCTAAAAGTGACAAAATGATAATCAGGCCGCTATGAAGTAAGGCAAATACATTGCTCTTAGCCTCTACTGAAAATGACACCGATAAATGATATCAGAAACATGCTGTCTCAGTTAGTTCTGACTGCTACAGCAAGTACCGCACGCTGGATGGCTTAAACAGCAAACATTTCTTTCTCACTGTTCTGGAGGCTGGAAGTCCGAAACCAGGATGCCTGCGAGGTCAGATTCTTGGAGAGGGTCCTCTTCCTGGTTTTGTCCTCGCCTGGGTGCACACACTCAGAGATCCCGTGTCTCTTTCTCTCTTCCTAAGGGTCTTGATCACATCCTGGAGACCCCCCTCCGAATGCCATCACAAAGGGGAATAAGACTACAACATGTAATTTTGGGGGAGACACAAACATTCAGCCCAAAGCAAATGCCAACCTAATTTCCAGAAGCAGAATGTCTCCATCCTATTGTTACCAGTTATCCATCAATCAATGCTATTGTTTTTCTACTGGAAGAAAGGAGTCAACAAAAGTTGGGTAGTCAGCATGAGTGCTTAGAAAAAAAAGAGATGTCAGAGGAAAAAAAAAAACAAAAACTTGGCTGTACCCACTCAGCATGTCCAGTGAGGAGGGGATAGTCTAGCCCTACAACTGCTCGACCCAATCCCTGTGGCAAGTGCCCACAGCTCAGAGGCTGAAAAATCAGGTTATTATAGGGTGATGTCATTAAGCATTTAGACATTACAATTGTCTCTCCTCCCCTCTCAACCACCACGGCCCTCTCATTCCATGTTCACTAAATAGCTTCTGATTGTAATGTGCTTTCCCGTACAGATTGTGCACAGGGAAGGAATGTGCTGCTCTTGCAGACTTGCAAAGTCCATGGGATGCCCACATCTCCCCTCTCAGCTAGCTGTCATTCTCATCTACCCAAGCCCCTTCCATGAGCTCACTTGGTGCATGCTGGATGTCTAGAGATTAAACACAGTCTAGGAATGCTGATTGAAAAAGATACCATCTCTTAACTATTTGCTCACTCATAGACTTTGACCCCTGGCTCACAGTCTTCCTCTTGATTTCACGCTCTGCCAGCCTCATGGGTGATTGACACATCCAGATGGATGTCGTTCCAACATTCTGGCTTCTTGGTTCTTTGACATGCAAATGTTCCCATGAGTTTTTCCATCACTCCACCTCACCCACCTGCTTGCTCCCAGGGCCAGATCCTAGACCTCATCCCTATCACCTGAAACTGTTTTACATTCCAAATCATTAACTCATATTTCTTGTTCTCGGATCACAACAGCTTTCTAGCTTGCTCGTTCACTGCTATCAGGTCAACTGCTTCCTAAGTTCCTTTAAGGATCCAGAGCCGTTCAGAGTTTTCTCCCAAATTTTTGGGACCATTTGCTAAAGGTATTTTCTCATTAGCTTTCTTTTTCTTTCTTTCTTTCTTTCTTTCTTTCTTTCTTTCTTTCTTTCTTTCTTTCTTTCTTTCTTTCTTTCTTTCTTTCTTTTACTGGGATAAAATAGCACAACATAAAAGTTACCGTCCTGACCATTTTAAAGCATACGATTTGGTGGCATTAGGTACATTCTCGCTGTTGTGCAACCATCCACTTCCAGAACTCTTTTCATCTTGCAAAACTGAAACTCTGTACCTATTAAACACTAACTCTCGGTTCCCTCTACGTCTCCCTGCCTCCAGTCCCTGGCAGCCACCAGTCTACTCTCTGTCTCTTTGAATTTGACTATTCTAGGTACTTCATATGTCATATAGTAGTTGCCTTTTTAGGACTGGCTGATTTCACTTAGCGCGATGTCCTCATCCATGTTCATCCAGGAGTTCATGCGAGGTTCATCTGTGTTGTAACACGTGTCAGGATTTCCCTGCCTTTTTAAGGCTGAATAATACCCTATTGTATGAATAGACCATATCTTGTTTACCCATTCATCTGTTGATGGACACTTAGGTTGCTTCCACACTTTGCCTATTGTGAAGGATGCTGTTACAAACATGGGTATACTCATTCATCTTTCTTATTGCTGTCAATCTCTGAAAGGCTTTGTAATTTACTCAATTATGAACCAAACCACTATTAAAATGATTCTTCAAACACTTGCCACTTATTTTCTCCCTTTGCCTTCTCTGAAAAATGTAGTGATAACGTAACGATGATTGTGATGGTGTCATTGACTAAACCATTTTACACTTGCAAAACGCTGTTCATCGATTGGCTCTGCGATCAATGGATTTGAGTACTCCATTAAAGCTGGCTAGCTAACATTTATTTCTTAAACATGAAAGGTATGTGAAGTACTTCCTTAAGAGGGTTCAGACCAATCACATGGTGGTCAAATATAGTTTTTCAAAGAACCTGTAGTTAATTGCATGGACAGCGCTCCTCTCCGGCAGGTGGGAGAATTTTACTTCCTTACTGTCATCGCAGTGATGCGAGGCCATGAGATAAATTCTGGAGAATCGATGGCATGAAGAGTGTGTGCATCTGTTTTAGGCTGAAGCAATGGAGGTTTACTTCTGGGCCAAAACTCTCTCTTCTGCTGCGGCATCAACTAAGGAGGCCACTTGACCCAGATGGTACAGCTATAGGACGGTGGAAACGCGAACAAATGATTGCTGAGTAGCCATATGGAAAGGCATTTGCCCTGGACAGTTGCCCAGAACCTCAACAGACATTCTGTAAGCAAGAAATAAACCACTGAGATTTGTGGGATTATTTGTTTCTGTAATATAACCTAGTCTATCCTGACTAATACAATAGTGGACTACTTAAGCAAATTGTGAGTTGGTATCTGTCCATTAACCATACAATTAAAAAAAATGAGGCTAGTATGGTTAATATAGAAAGAACCTCCAAATATATTAACTTTAAAAACCAACATATAGAATTGAGTACATATCATGTTACCGTTTGTATAAAACACAAATAAATAGAAACATATGTATTGAATATCTATACAGATATACAAAAAAACTGGTAAGAGGGGTTGCCTCTGGGAAAAGGGAGGGAGGACAGACAAGTGTGGGAGAGACATTTTTCACTGCCGGAATACTTTTTAATGTTTACTATTTAACGATACTTTAAAATAATAAATGTACGGATTACGTGGTCATAAACATTAAAAGCTGTTATGAAAGTTTAAATCAAACCAGTGGTTAGGGGGAAAGAAAAAAAAGAATATATTTGAGAAATCATGCATTAATCAGTATGGCACAGTTTGAGAGCTTGTAAATTTTAGGAATACAGGGAAGGAAGAAGTCAGAGATAATCATAACGTAAGTTCCATGTGGGCAAAAATTGTAGTCTCTTTTGTTCATTGACAGTACATATGAACTGACTATAAAGTATCAATTATTGTTATGTTGAAAAAATGTTTTTGTCCTTTGCCGTTTACATTATGTTTAAAAGTTGGTAATGTCTTTCCTTTTTCATGAAATGACATTTCAATAAAGGGCTCCTTTATTTCTAATTTGGCCTACTTGTTACCTTCAACTGCAGGTAACTTTTTAACGAGAACATGTTAACAAAATATAAAACCACTCCATGGAAATACAGAATTAAACATAATGCTTTTATCAAACATTAAATGGTTGGGTCTTAAAGGTTTTTATGAATTGGGGTGCCTGGGTGGCTCAGTCCGTTAAGTGTCTGACTCTTGGTTTCGGCTCAGGTCATGATCTTGGGGTGGTGGGATCGAGTCTGGGTATCAGGCTCTGAGCTCAGTGCTCTCTCCCTTTCCCTCTGGCCCTCCTGCTTGTTCTCTCTCTCTCTCTCTTTTTCTCTCAAATAAATAAATAAATACATACATAAAATCTTTTTTAAAGAAAGGTCTTTATGAATCTATGGCAAACTAGAAAAATGTAAGCTGTTTTAGAATTCAGAAATCACTTTACAGAAAATAACTTTGGCTTTAAGGTCTGATACCATTTGTATAAAGCTATTCCCAAATTTTTTTTAAATTTTATTTTTAAGTAATCTCTACACCCAACATGGGGCTTGAACCCACAACCTTGAGATCAAGAATTGCATGCTCTACCAACTGAGCCAGCCAGGTGCCCTATTCTTGAATTCTGCTTAAACAATTTTGTTTAGGAGCGTCTTGGTGGCTCGGTGGGTTAAGCAACCGACTCTTGTTTCAGCTCAGGTCATGGTCTCAGGGTTGTGAGCTCGAGCCCCACACAGGGCTCCATGCTCAGCAGAGAGTCTGCTTAAGATTTTCTCTCTCCCCCCTCTCTCCCCCTTTCTCTGCCTCTCCCCTCCACTCACTCTCTTTCTCTCAAATTAAATAATCTTTTAGAAAATAAAAAAATAAATACTTTTGTTTAGAACCTTCCAAAACAATAGCACTCATTTATTTCAAGTTACTACACATTTTGCCTACCTGGTCTGAATTTGGGATCCTTACTCTTCTCCTGTAAACTGTTGGAATTTCACATTGATGCACCATAAATAGCATTGCCCAGCAGAACTATTGTGCTTTCACTTGAGAATTTTGAAGCTATTTCAACCATGTAAAGCCAACAACGTCATATGTCATAGAACAATTTCTAATCTGTCAAACATGTAAGAGGAAGATGAATTGCTAGGTGTGGAGGGAACCCCGTGACGTGTAAGCAGCCCGGTTCTTTTTCCAAATAAAGGTGGAAGGAGTGCTGAGAGTTCTCATGTTACTTGAAGAGGCGGGGGATCACCTTTCTTCTTCACAGGCATAGGTAGCCCAGTGACCCAGAAAGGGATATGGGAGGCATCCCCCAGTGACAGAGTTCTGCCTCCCAGCGACTGTGTTATGGGCACTGGAGCAGGTGAAAGTGTATCTGACTCCCCCTGGTTTGTTAATTCCTATGCCCAGGCTGAGCTCAAGAGGCTTTACCATGCTAAGCTGCCACCTGAAATTCAGCCTCTCTGCTCTGCCCCAGAAGATTCCTGACTAGTACCTGGTCCTACGTGGCCTCAACATTTTCTGGGCTGTACCCATATCACACAGCAACGTTGGCATCTTGTATGAACTCTAGGCAGAAAGCTTTCCCCCTAAACCTTCTGCTTTCAGATTTATTTCCACTTTCCCAACAGCTGACCTCATTCATAACTTTTTCCTTGTTGTTGGCACCCCTCCTCCATCATGATTGACAGTCACCCCCTTGATTATGCTGCTTCTGGCTGCTTAAGGGAAGCATCTTACCTTGCCCCGCTCAGCCTCCTCGTCCTCTCAGGCTTCTGCAGGCAAGACCTTGCCCTGTATCCTGAGTCCCCCAGTGGAATCTAGACAAATAAACAGGAGATTTCCTGGGATTATATTCAAGAACAACTCACATAATTGGTCACCTCCAGTATCATAAGGAAATAGGACAGTCAACTTGTCACTGCATTTGTTAGCGTTACATGATGTTCTGACCCCCAAGAGTTAAATCTCATTTCAGTCAACTATAAGGAGTTGT
Organism: Ursus americanus; assembly: GCF_024610735.1. Classification (NCBI taxonomy): domain Eukaryota; kingdom Metazoa; phylum Chordata; class Mammalia; order Carnivora; family Ursidae; genus Ursus; species Ursus americanus. The sequence continues at coordinate 67,193,600 of NC_142131.1, read as the reverse complement.
CAAAATTCTTTTGCACTGTAGGAACTGTGTTGTCTTGAAACAAACTTGTTTTAAATATAAATTGCTTTTCCAGCACCATAGATTTGTTTTAAACAATCTTTCTATTTATTTTACTTGTAGGTTGATTTAATCTTGTTATACACATGCCAGATACTTATTAGAGGAGTGTTAGATAGTTGAGTTTTTATTGCCTTTTTGCGGGGTTAAAGAAGGGCTGCCGGCACCTCAGTCCCCTTATTATTTGGATAGACTCCTCCCCTGCATAATCCCTTCTGGTACAGAAGTCACCATAGTCAAGTAAGCCATCTTCCTCTTCCTGGAGGTTTCCATTCAGGCACGTGACCAAGACTCTCTTGGATGTATCTCTTGAGAAATGGGAGTCATCTGAAAATCATTCACGGTAATTTATCTGAGGAATTTATCTTATATATTTTTAAAGATCTATTTATTTATTTATTTGATGAAGGAAGGGCAGAGGGAGAGAGAGAATCTCAAGCAGACTCCCTGCTGAGCGCGGAGCCCAACATGGAGCTTGATCACTCTTGATAGATTTGATCCCGTGACCATCACGGTAAGCAGGGCTACCTCCTCTATGTGTAAATTAGGAAAAGATGATCCGTCTTCCAGGTGTTTTATGGACATCTGTCAGAAAATTGTTATAACACACTGATTTTATTAGAACAAGACATTGGGCTACCTTAAGCCCAGAAATATTTGACATGACATGTATATGATTCCATAATGAAAAGAGCATACGTTCTATGTGGCAGACACGATTATAACCTTCTTCTGAGTTTGCTTCCCAATGGCATGAGGAGACCCAAGTGGCTAAGTGGAGGTAGTTGTTTCTGGTTTCATGGAACCATAATTGTTTACCTGGCAGAAGAAATCTTGGAGTACTCAGCAGAACCCCATGAAGGAAGGAAAAGTGGATCATTAGATTTAAAAGTGAGAGGTGCCATTGGGTTTAATAGTGAGAGGATCCACCCATTTGTTCTCAGACCCATATATGACTATTTCTCTCTGGTTCAGAGAACATACCATATCTACCCATTACCACCCCAGACTGGCACGATGTTGTTCCCTGACTACATAACTGAATAGTCAATAGGCATTCTGCTGGTGTCTAAGGCAAACTGCTTTCAAGTGATGGCACACATGTGACCAGTGATCCCATGGGCATCAGTACAATGCCTTATCTCACTAAAAAATAAAATATTAAAAGCAATGTTTTGAAAGAGAAGTTGTGAATGAGTCAAGTGTTCAGGAAATTTATAGACTGTGCTGCTTGCGGGTGTATGGCAGTCAGGAAAAGCCAATCCAAATCCAAAGTAAGTGCCTATTCCGTGAAGAAATGTAATCGGTTTGCCGCCAAGCACCATTTTGGTCTCGCGAGAGTTGGGTCCCACACTGGAGGCTCAGGCCTGCTTCCTGCAAATGTCAAGTTGGACGCTGAGCAGCAACAGGCCAGCCTTGGTGAGGGGAGGTCTGAATAGCTGAGCCCGTGCACAGGTTCTATTTAGTCTCAGGGTCACCACTTGGTTTATGAGCTCATCGCAGGCACAGAGGATCTCAAGGGGTGTCCTGTTTTATTACAAACATCTCATTTACAATGGGAGGTTCATTAATGGAGTTCTCAGGACCGGTATTCAACCCCTACCAGGAACTGAATGCAAGCCAAAAGCTGTTTCTCAAAAGGAGAATTATTACTCATCAAAGAGGATGTGCTTATGCTCAAATATCCTATGGGCCTCTACTGTGATTTGTTTATTGGAACTTTCTTTTTTTTTTTTCTTTTCTTTTCTTCTCAGAATTTATTATTTTTTTTTTTTAAAGATTTTATTTATTTATTCGACAGAGAGAGAGACAGCCAGCGAGAGAGGGAACACAAGCAGGGGAAGTGGGAGAGGAAGAAGCAGGCTCACAGCGGAGGAACCTGATGTGGGGCTCGATCCCGGATCGCCAGGATCACGCCCTGAGCCGAAGGCAGACGCTTAACCGCTGTGCCACCCAGGCGCCCCTCAGAATTTATTTTTTATTTGAGAGACAGAGAGAGTGAAAGAGAGAGTGCATGAGCAGGGGCAGGGCGGGGGGAGAGGAAGAGGGAGAAGCAGACTTCCCATCAAGGAGGGAAACTGACGTGGGGCTCCATCCCAGGACCCTGAGATCATGACCTGAACCCCCTGTTTATTGGAATTCTCATTGGGTTTAGACAGTGTTCCAATCTGCGGTGGGACTTTTGAGTTCTGTTGGATTCACTAGGTCATAAAGGTCAAATAGCAGAGCTGCCTGACGTGAAGCTTTCATTTCCCAGCCTTCTCAGATCCCTGGTCTCACTCAAAATTTGCAGCCATTTGGGCCACCCTTTAAGTGAATCAAAGAAGCACACCTATAGTATATGTTACTTCCAAAATTCAATGAGGCTCATCGAGTGTTATGCCTTTTTTCTCTATCGCTGTCAGGTACAAGATATATTAACTTTCCTTCATATTGACAAGGATAACCCCACGGACTTCAGACAGTTGAGAAGTCATTGCTACTTTCTGTTACTGGGTATGTTCAGCAGGAAACAATAATGTATTAGATTAGCTTGAAGCCCCATGAAATGATGAAACTATCAGGTACCCTTTGGCCAAATTGTGGCCCACGTTTCAAGAGCTACTGTATTCCTGAGACCAGATAAGTAAACGAGTGCTCCTGTCAAGTGAAAAGAACCTTCTGAGATTCTTTATTGAAATAGCATTGGTGAGGCCAACAGATGTAAACCGAAAACTGTTCTTTTTTACTCCAGTATAGAAATTATATCTGGATCGGCTACTAGAATTTGGAAAATGGATTCAGCTAATGATAATCAACTGGATAAGGGTGTTTGTGAAACATGTGGGAGACTCTGGTGATTTCTGCATAGGTCAAGCCAGCTACCTCTGCATCTTCTAAGTCTTGGAAGGTAGAATTTAACGCTGTATTTCCACCCCACCTTTCCCAGCCTCCTCCTGAGGATATGGTGTGGCTTTCGATTTATTTTCTGATGGGGAGAGGGAGCTATAAGGGTTTTCCTTGGTCCTTTCTACCATAATAGCAGGGTAACCATGTAATATATCATTAAAACCAATACATTTTTAAAAATATTTAATTAATTAATTAATTAATTTCAGAGAGAGACAGGAGAGAGAGAGAGAGCATGAGCAGGGGTGAGAGTCAGAGGGAGAGGGAGAAGCAGACTATAGAGCCCCAATGCGGGGCTCTATTCCAGGACCCTGGGATCATGACCCTAGCCGAAGGCAGACACTTAACCGACTGAGCCACCCAAGTGCCCCTAAAACCAGTACATTTTTGAGAATGAAGAGGAGGACTGTTAATAATTATGCTGGAAAGACAGACACAAGCTTGTGCTTCAGGGGGTCAGGCATCCAGTGTGGGGATTTGGTATTTGCTGAGGTCATCTGTACTGGTAATGCACCCAGGAACCAGGAAAGTCATCATCAGATATGATCCGGAACCCACTGAGCCTCCATAAGCTGGACTGGGTTCACGACTCTAGTCACTACGGGATCTCTTCCTGCCTCCACTTTAACCGCTGAACCCCACTGATGACAGTCTCTCGGCATTCCCGGAAATCAGTGTTAAGCTCAGAGCCAACGTCCAACAATCCCTCGGAGGTCTGGGTATTTGCCTTTCCCCACTGCACTGTCAATCTGGTAAATGAACCTTTTCCCTGGTGGAAAGCTGGAAAGAAAATCACAGAACATGCTAGCATATTACAGGATGCTTTCTTCAGCGTATCCTGCCTCTTCCCAATGTGCTAGGGATGCGTGTGTACAGACTCTGGTCTGAGAATAAGGTGAAAAGCTGTGATCGTTGTGGGAACTGAAAACAGGCCTCTCCAAGCCCAGAGGGGTGTTGCTGTTGTTACAGAAATCAAACAGAACTTCCATGGGCTCTTCTCCAGAGACTCTAATTATAGGCCTGGAGATTATCAGGGCCGGTGGAGGTCAGGTACACAGACTCAAATTTCCCTGGCTTGATAACTTCCTCAGGTAAGGCTCTTAACAGGCGCTTCAAGCAAAGCAGCTGCAGACTTCTCCAAAGAGGAAAGAGACGACCCTTTGAGACATTCTATTCCTTCCAAATATCTTTATTCCTATGCTTATAGATCCAGTCTTTCTCAATCACTGCTCTAATTTTCACACGAGAGACCGAGAAGAGCTGTGGATTCCACTGATACTACTCAGTAATCCACTGGATCAAATTCTATACTTTATTTTGGCCAGAAACTTAAAGAGATAAAAGGTTTTGTGTGTTTGTTTGTTTGTTTATTTTTGGTAAGCACTGCTATAGGCATTTGTTGTCCTTCACTAACTTCGAGCTTTTTGGAACCAACTGAAACTATTCCATCCAATTTCCCTCAATCTCCTTATCCTAGGTTGAGCCTGAGATTCATGGTCCACACTGGGACACTTTGGAGCGTGACATGGGTATGCCAAAGAAAATTATGCTGGGGTAAGAAGCATAAAACATCTAGGAGACACTGGATATGTAATCCCTCAACTCATGCCCTGCATATTGTCTTATGGTATTAGCCGTGTGGTTGTCCAAAGTCTTATCTTTAATGGGTATTTCATTCCAGATGATAATTTGATTCAATCTGAATGAAAAGGTTGCCAGAGCAGCATGCCTTAATACTTGCTTCCTCTTAAGTCCAAGCATACCAGATAACCAGTCCCAGACTCTCCACATTCCCATCAGGATCTATGGATAGAAATTTCCCTGTGGGCGTGATCCCGGCATGGTGGGATCGAGCCCCACATCAGGCTCCTCTGCTATGAGCCTGCTTCTTCCTCTCCCACTCCCCCTGCTTGTGTTCCCTCTCTCGCTGGCTGTCACTGTCTCTGTCGAATAAATAAATAAAATCTTTAGGGAAAAAAAAAGAAATTTCCCTGCAGTCACTCATCTTGCCAATTTCTTCTCAGTTAGAGTATTAGTATCAAATGATGCCTAACAAAGAGTGTTGGAGTGCCTGGATTCCCATTAAGTAACTGTTTAACTTCAAAGGATGGTATATTCTGGGGTGCCTGGAAGATTTGACATCTAATTATTATCATGTGTTCTAATGGACCATAGCCTAATTTAAAAAAAATTGACACAAGGCATTTGCTTTGTACATTAATGAGGGTCTACTACTTAGTCATTCAAATGTGTTTTGGACAAGCAATACATCTGTGGAATTTGCAGACTCAATTGTACGGTTTTGAGCTAAAGCTTTTGTTTTTTTTGTTTTATTCTCTACCCAGACAAAAAGACTGATTCCAGCGTGTACAATGAGACAATAAGATCAATGCCAATGGAATCACAAATGTGGCAAAAAGGAATGAATCATTTTGGAGGAGAAGGGAATCACAACCAATCCTCTGGCTCCAGGGCAGAATTTCCTCATCAATAAACGAAGAATTGGATTCGGTGAATTATTAAGTAACTTCCAGCTCCATTAATTCCATGAATTTATAAAACTCCAGCATGGAAAAATATCTGAATAACTAGCTATCACTCAATGTTAGAAAAGGAGAGTTATTGTAATTCATTAAAATGTATGTGCCTACAAAGCTTAGGGTGTTTTTTGTTTTTGTTTTTCATGCATGCAGGAGAGGCGGGCTGGAGGGAAAAGAACTGTCAGGCTTATTCCACGCTTTGGCAGAAGGAAGTCAATGTAGGCGTAGTTCAGGAAATCATTCTGTCACCAGTCTGGAAGGTTCTGAAAAGAGGTGCTTGACAAGAGGGTGAGCATGCTGGAATAGAGGGAACCACCCATATGGATACGGCAGATTTCTGTTTGGGTGTGGTGCTGTTGGCCTTTTCCTTTTTGACATGGATTACACCCTTTCCAGGCCAAGTTGGATCTCAAGCCTTTCCTACGTTGGCTTTCCTACCATTTGCAACAAGATATACATTTCCTATGTGGTTACAAGAAACTTTGCTTTGGGAAAATGAACCATGACTCATGTTCCAAATGTTGCACTCCAGAAAATTGAATGATCTTTTCATGTTTCTGTTTTGAAAAGTTCTTTGACGATTATTTAAATGGTCCATCTTAGTACCTTTGATGTCAAATAATTGTGGCCTCTTTTGGATGTAAGCCTTGATACACAGTAAATGTTTCCCAGAAACTGTGTTTTATAAAAGAAACTAAAGAAAAGAAGTATTTAAAAGCAGATGTCTCACAACTGCTTTGGTGATTTAGAGGCAGACAAAGTTCATCTTCCGCCATGCTGGCTCCGTGTATATGTGTGTGCGCGCGCACGCGCTCTTGGATTTGATTAACAATGATGAAAAACAATATTATAAGATCAAGAAAACAAACATAGATGTGTCCTTGGAAAGTCATTTTTATTGAATTGCTCGAAAACTACTGAACTTACACTTAACCAAGCAAAGCTCTATGATTTGGTGTTCCTTTATTTTGAATCCAGGTTTCCCAGTTGAAAATGTGGGCTTTGATCTTTATCTGTGAGTTGCTCAACGTAGGCCTCAACATGTTCCATTTTGTAAGAAATTACTGTGCTCCACTTCTGGAATGAATTTCCCCAGGGCTTCTTAAATGCTTTGTGCTTTAATGCATGATAGCTTAAAATTTTTCCAATTTGATCAATTCCTTTTAAATTTGAATGAGATTCTGCTTTTCCTCTTGTCCTCATAATGCTATTGACTCATGGTCAGTGGGGCATGAACTTGGAGTAGATTTTGTAGGAGTGGTGATGTGAATCCATCCAGACCTGGGCACTCTCAATCACTTCCCCTTGGGACTAAACATGCTCCCATTAGGATACTGGTGTAGTCTTTCGCTGTAGATCAGCGTGAAACCTGGAAGTTCACACGAGTCTTACTCTTAGCCTGGGTCACCTTGGCACCGTTTCCTGACCAGCAGAATTAACTGATAGCAGACTGTTATTTTCATCTCTGAAGTAGATCCGGCTTTTGCTGTCTTGTTTTCTCTTTCCATTTCCTTAGGTTGGAGTTGCTTGATTTGCTGATATTTCCTAACTTAGGTTGAGTTTCAAGCCAAGGACATGACTGCAAGAGTAGCAAGAATAGAAAATCAATACCGTATTGATTGCCTCTGAGAATGATTATGAATAACTTCAGTTTCCTCTTTGTAGTTCTAGGCTCATTGTTTTATCTTCCCCATTTGTGGCTTTCCGAGTTTTTGTAATAAAAATGTTGTGATTGAATCAAAGACGTGGAAGAAAATTATCTTGTCTGTATGAGTCTGTAAATTCTTAAATGGCGTGCTTTAAAAAAAATCTTCCATTATGGACGTAAAAAGAATAATTTTCCTCTTCATTTTTTTCATAAGTGTCATTTTCCTGGTCACATTTATAATAAAATGGCCATGTTTAGCCTGATCTAATTTAAGGTAAAAATCTTTACCTGTTCACAATAATTTTCACTCCATTTCAATATTAGAAAAAAATGTATGATAATGCATTTATTTTCGATCTGGCGTTCCTTTCAAACTTTGAGCGTGAAAAAAAAATATTTAGCAAACCTATGAACTTAGAAATGTTTTAAATTTTAAAGAAATCATAGAGAACTAGGTCAAGCCTTAAGCATTTTTGGACTTAGGAGAATGTATTCTTTAGCTGTCAGAAAGGGGGGAGGGAGGAGGTGAGATGGGGAGTCCGCCGGCCTTGGTAAGCTCCTAAAGAAATATCATTCTGCAGATAGAGGGCAGCTTTGGGGGCTCTTTAAACTGCAGGGACATTGATCTGGACTCTACCTTTGGGAAAGCTGATTCGGAAAAGAACCGGAATCTTGCTGTCATCTTCAGTGCTCCATCACTTATGCTACTTCGGTTGCAGGCAACAGAAATGACGTTAGCTAATATAAATGGAAGTAATTCACTAGAGGGACATAGATATTTCCAAAACCCAGGAAGTGCTGAAGACACAGACCTCAGCAAGGACTGGAATCAGAACACTGTTGGTGATCTGGGTGTTCACTGAAGTCCAGACTCAGGACTGAAACAGTATCAATTATTTGTTGTCCCATCTGTCTTTCCTTTGAGATTCAAATGCTGAGAGAGAGAGAGACCGAGAGAGTACCATTTGCCTAGCTGGACCTAGAGTGGGCAAGGCTCTTTGATGGACATACAGCTATGACTTTATTCATGGGGCATGGGGAGGGGTCTCAAAAGGAAATAGGAAACTATTACCAGAAGGGCAGGGAAAAACCCAACAGATCCCCTATGGGCAGTATCATTCTCCCCCTCACATTTTAGGACGTGTCATAATCATTGTCTGTCCCCATACCCTCATAGCCCTAGACTCTTGACACAGTCCTCAATTCTTCCCCACCCTTTCCACTACAGGATTACCCACCCCCCAAAAAAAGGATTTTAAAATTCTAGTTCAGCTCTGAGAGGACTGTGCATTGAGTTCTTACTTGGGTTAAGCTATGCCGTGTGGCTGAGTTCTAGCATAGGCTCTGCCTGCTCCTGAGGTCCACCATCTTGTTTCTGAGATCCCAGTTCTAACGACTGTGACCTTATCTTATTTCTTGGATCTGAGAAGAAATAAAACCCAGATGTGCTTTTCGATAGGCTTGCGTGTTTTTCTCCACGTCCGGTGGGGTGCCTGCTGCCCTGTTCTCTACCAGAAAATTCCCTGGAGCTCTCAGTCTGATTGCTTCTAGATTTTCCAGCACCATGCCTCTCGTGCTGCTTCCATCAGAACACTTCTGATATTCCTGGCAGGATCCTGCTCATGCCAACTGACTATCTGCCAAATGTTCTCTCTTTTTTTTTAAATACAGAAACACCTCTTTATACAGTTCTGGCTTATCCACTGTTCCCATTTAATTCTACCTTTTAAATTCATCTTAGTAAATATTGACTAGCTATAAAATCCTAAGGGTAATTTATGTTAAGTTTTAAGAAATATCAAATAATGACCTCCAATGTACCTGCCGTTCAGTTTAAGAAACAGGATGCAATGTTATTCTCGCTTTTTTTCCTCATTAGATATTAGTGTTTTATTTATTATTTTTATTTTTTAAAGTTTTTATTTAAATTCCAGTTAGTAAACATACAGTGTAATATTAGGTTCAGGTGTACAATATACTGATTCCACACTTCTCTACAACATACAAGGCTCATCACAACAAATGCCCTCCTTACACGTATTGCATGGTGCATTGGGTGTTATACGCAAACAAGGAATCATGGAACACTACATCAAAAACTAGTGATGTACTGTATGGTGACTAACATAAAAAAACAAAACAAAACAAAAACCCCAAATGCCCTCCTTAATACCCATGACCTATTTTCCCCATCCCCCTGCCCACCTCCCCGCTGGTAACCATCAGTTTGTTCTCTAGAGTTAAGAGTGTCTTTCTTGGTTTGCTTCTCTCTCTCTTTTCCCCCCTTTGCTCAGTTGCTTTGTTCCTTAAATTCCACATACGAGTGAAATCATATGGGATTTGTCTTTCTCTGATTGACTTATTTCACTTAGCATAATACTCTCTAGCTCCATCCCTGTCATTGTAAATGGCAAGATATCGTTAATGTTTATGGCTGAGTAATATTCCGTTGTTTGTATATATACCACATCTTCTTTGTCCATTCATCAAAGCAAGAAAGAATATCCAATGGGTAAAAGAACGTCTCTTCAACAGACGGTGTTGGGATAACTGGACAGCAACATGCCAAAGAATGAAAATGGACTAGTTTCTTACACCATACACAAAAATAAATTCAAAATGGATTAAAGAGCTCAACGTGAGACCTGAAACCATACAAATCCTGGAAAAGAACACAGGCAGTAACCTCTTTGACATTGGCCTCCACAACTTCTTTCTAGATGTCTCCTCAGGCAAAAATAAACTATTGGGATGACATCAAAATAAAAAACCCCTGAACAGCGGAGGAAACAATGAATAAAATGACAAAAATGTCATTCTCTCTTCAAGTAACTCTCTGCCTGACTGGTTAGAATGGGCCCACTGCACCTTTGAGGTCCCAGAAACTGTTAGAACCTCAGCTCTAACGTTGCCAGTGTGATTTTAGGTTACTGCACCTCCCTGAGGCTTCACTTAAACCTATAAGTTTAAATTAGATGACAGCAGAGTTAGCACTCCACAGATAGAAATGTTCTTTTCTCTGAGTGCTCTCAATGAGGGTCTAGCTCTCTGCCCCTCCTCTTAGACTTGCTTCCCATTGCTATAACCAACCTGTTTAAGTCCACTTTGCCCTGAAGTAGGATGTTCACAGGTAGCTGGATTGGAAATCTTTAAATCCTTTTCAAATGAATACAAGATTGGCCTTAGAGCAGAGCCCCGTGGGGACCCAGGGGTCTTGATATGGGAAAGAAAGATACACAGAGGGCCACATTATTTGAGGATTCATTATCCTCACCCCTATATTACAAGATTACATACAGAATTCAAGGTATCATAACAGGACATTATCCATCCTTAACCTGACCCCTGAAACACTGATCCCCTTTAAACACCCCTCCCATCTTGCCACCAGTGTTCACTCCAGCCTACTGAATCATCTTTGCTGTGGGTCAGTCTTCGCTGGAGCACACGTCTCAGTTGTAAAATTTATTACAGTAGATGTTTATTATTTGCTGAATTGTCTTCCTTCACACTAGACAGATCTCCTCAAATATAGGGATCTTTCTTGCTTTTCTAATGTTGTTATCTCCCTGAACACAGCACTGTGACTGACTCTTAGAAGGTGCTCAATACATGTTTGTTTCATGAAAGATGGAGAGTCAGGGTTCAGCCACCCAGGCTTTCTCAACATCACTTCGATCTAAAAAGAGCAATTAAGTATTACATGTGCAAAAAAACCAGCTCTAGGATTGCTGCCTTGATACTAAAAAGAATCAATAATCAAATTTCACACCAGTCACGCAAACAAACAAGGGTGTCAAATTACCTTTTTTGTATCAATTTTAAAACTCTTAGCCTGTATTCCAAACTTCTGCCTTGTTATTCCAACATTAACTACAACCCAGTTGCAATTCTCTGTTTCAGGCTGGCCTTGTCTGTTTTTGAGTGGGCAGGGAGAATACTTTATATTCAGCCAGTAGCAGTGAGCAGGAGCTCTTAATGGGAACACCGAATCTCCCCCCACGGCTACCACCTACACCCCACGTTCCCCACCCCCGGTGTGCGGTCACATTATGAGTGTGGGGAATGCTCTCCAATGTTGGCAGACAGAACCACAGCCAGAAGTTAGTTAATTTCAGTTTAAATGGTTATGTCCAAGTGAATTGCCACCCATAAGCTGAAATTCCCTGGCTTATATAATACCACTTGTTTTGTTTTTGTCTTAAAAGAAACCCCATTCTGCTAGCAACCAGAATTACTCAAAATTCTAACAATTGTGACATTGTCTTGCAAAGATCATTAAGGGTCTTTAAAAATCCAATTTAGGCAAAAGGTCTGTAAATATGTAGAATGTTGTGTTCAATTAGGGAAAAAAACAGAATTTAACATATCAGATTCTAAGGAGGACATAATAAGTACTTTAACAGCTACTGTGTGTGGGTTGATTCTGAAGTGGCTGAACAGCTCAGAATATTGAAAGAGCAGTATTTCTATGCGTGGGTAGTGGGCGGGAAGGGATGTCCTATATGCAGGCAGCCAAGCGACAAACATGCTTGTGATTGCAGGGCAAGGGAAAACATTCGTAAAGCTTATGAGGGTGAAACAATTAAATATAGACTTCTTGTCATCCCATATGCATTAAAGCCAGGGTCAGTAACCTAAAACCCATACTCTAATTCTGGCTTGCTTAAAAGAGTCCTAAAGAATTGTTGGTCCAGCTCTCACCAGCCCAAACCAGATCTGGCCAGACACACGTTGCTGGTTTGAGATACTGTCACTTCCCTTTTCCCCCAAAGCCACTGGGACCTAAACAAAATTGTACCAATCAACTCCATTCCAGGTTCCTGAATTCAGAATTCAACTGTGGTTGGCTTTATGTGACTAAGAGATAACTAGATGACATTTTAATAGCTAAATTCCAAAATGTATCATTCTTAAAAAGCTGAATTTCCAGGCTTTTTAGGCATACTGTGCTTTCAGTCAGTCTTCTCATATCGGTTCCTGTGTGTTTAAATGCCTTAAGAAAGTGAAACCTATTTGTTTTGGAGGGGTGGGGAGGATAAAATCATATTCGAAGGCAATTTGAATCTGGAAGTCTTTTCTAAGTGAGGATAATTATTATTAAGGTAAGTGCGGTAGAGAAAAGAACCATCGAAAATGAAACCGCCATCACACACACAAAAACATCAATCAAATAACAATTTTTAAATATACAGAAGTGCTTGAAAATGTATGGGAGTGGGACAAGAAGAGGTTCCAGTGGGAGTACTTTGGGAAGAACACAAGATTAATGGGGAAAAGGCTATACTTCTGGAGAAGAGACAATTTGGCATGCCAGGAAACTCATTCATGGAGGTAAGGGAAACAATCACTTCCAGAGTTTAAGCCCAGGGATTCTGGGAAGGTTTGTCTGCAACGAAATTCTCACCCACGTTTTGGCATCTCTTCCCCTTGAAATTGCTCCTGGAGAGATTCTTGGGGGCAAGGAGTGTGAGGGGCTGTATCCACCAAGTATCATGATAGATGTTGCAAATATCCCCTGAAAGTGGTAATGCATTGTTATTATTAATGTTGAATTGTTTCCTCTAACACCTAAAGACATAGATGGTTAATGAAAATTGAGAGAGGGACATCATTTTGGAGCATGGACCACTGCCTTGAAAGTATGAGAGCACTTGGCTGGGGTTGGAAAGACAGGAAAGATTCCAATGTACTGGGGAAGGTGGAAGTAGAATGGTGGGAATTAGGGGACGGGGTGGAAAAGACATTCAATTTAAATCATATTTCTTTTTAGGATTTTAGAACTGTTTTAGTTTTAGGGGTGCCTGGGTAGCTCGGTCAGGTAAGTGGCTCGGTCAGGTAAGTGGCTGACTCTTGATTTTGGCTCTCATGATCTCAGGGTCATGAGATTGAGGCCCGCGTCAAGCTCCACGCTCAGTGGGGAGCCTGCTTGAGATTCTCTGTCTCCCTCTGCCCTTCCCCCACTCTCTCTCTCTCTCAAATAAATAAACCCTTTTTAGAAAAAGAACTATTTTAGTTTTAGTTTTCCAAAGTTAGGACAAGGACAATGTTTTATGCTGTCTGGTAGCTTCTCCAAATACTTGATGAAATTTGAAGTGAGAAGAACAGAAGCTTCAGAATTAGAATCCAATTCTAAACCACTCTCCCCCTCACACAAGGCTTAAACTCTCTGAGACTAACTGGGGCTAACAAGAAGTCTAGTGGTCATGGGTTGATTACCTATCCAACATTCAGTTCTGTTGTCTGCTGTCTCAGGAAAATCCTGTATTTCCCAGCTAGTGGAAGTTTGGCAAGGATTAAACCCAATCTTAACACTAAGAGTTGACTTTAATGGGAGCAAGCCAATCATTTCATCTGATGTAGGCTAAAGTTGTATGGAGAGACATTTGGCGGGGGCGGGGGGGGGGGGTTCTGGGATATGTGCTAACCCTTCTGCTCAAAGAGATACTCTCTATCCTGATACACGGTGCCATGTGTTGACGTGAGTCTTGGGATGACTGTAGCCATTATACTACCAGAAGGAAGTCAGCCAAAATTGAATTTGACACACAAAGCAGAACTAAGAGAACTATAGAGAAATTCAGCCAGAGCAGTCTTGAAACTATATTTAAAACCTCACCTACCTCCGGACTCTTTAGTTATATAAGCTGGTAAATTCTTTTTGTTACCTAAGCTGGGCTTGGTTTATGTTCTGTTACTTGCCACCAAAAGATTGCTGACCAACACATGAATTTCTTGTGGGTTTTGTGAAGATTATGGTCTAGTGCAATGCTGGGTATATAAATATTACTTCAAGAAATGATAGTTCCTTTACAAAAATTAATTTAGCAAATACATGGTGAATACCCATTATGCTGTTATATTTAAGACATGGAAACAAGTTTTAGGTCTATGCATATAAGTAAGACTGGATCCCTGCTCTCAATGAGTTCACAAACTACTAACTGGTATATGTTAGTCTTTCAGTAAGTCCTTGGCTATCACTAAAAAAATGTAAGCAAACAGACTGGGTTCTTTCTTCTGGAATAATAAGTTAGGTTACCCAGAATTTAAAAAGTTTACTCATGAATATAGAAATTTGACTATAATGCTAAGTTACCTGAATATAGTAATGTGTACTATAATAAATAAAGCAGTATAATAATTACTTTAGAAACTTACAAACTGGGGCACCTCGGTGCCTCAGTCAGTTTAACATCAGGCTCTTGGTTTTGGCTCAGGTCATGATCTCAGGGTCGTGAGATCAAGCTCTGTATCAGGCTCCATGCTCAGTGAGAAGTCTGCTTGAGATTCTCTTCCTCTCCCTCTGCCCCTCTCCCCACCTCTCTCTAATATACAAATCGTAAAAAAAGAAAAAAGAAAGAAAAAAGAAAGAAACTTACAAATAGCAAAGAATCAATGTTAGATAGGTTTTAACTGTGCTTTTCAATTATTCACGATTCCTATAACTGTGAGGATTTCTCTTGGTATCATTTAAAAATATAAACATTCTTCTCTTCTGTGATTAAGATGAATTCTGAAGTAAGTACAGCACAACTTCAAACATATTCTATTTAAGTAAATTTAACACAGTTCTAAAGAATCTGTAGATATTCCGTAACACAGAAGCATTCTTTTCAAGATTTCCAGTTGCAACTCTGCTGCTGCTAGTGTTTTTGGAATGGAAGAGTACTATTTTTAGAGCCCAAATACAGTTGCTATTATAAGCATTTTCTTAAGAGTAGTAATACTCATCAGTAAATATTACTTAAAATTCAGTTGGCTTTTGTAGTGAGTTAGATTTTTTCCTTGATAGTTTGGGGAATACTACCTAGTATATTGTTATGATTCTATCTAAAGTACTTCCTACACTAGCATTACACTGAATTGGGTATTATAACAACTATGTGCATCGTGTAACTTTGCAAAGTTGATCATAGTCATTTTCTTCTGCTATGTCATTCTTTGCGCTTGGGGCACCAACCCTAAAGTAGGTGGATCGTCCTTAAAAGTTAGACTGCAGGACGCCTGGATGGCTCAGATGGTTACATCTCAGGTCATGATCCCAGGGTCGTGAGATCAAGCCCTGAATCAGGCTCCGTGCTTAGTAGGGAGTCTGCTTGAGATCGTCTCCCCCTCTCCCTCTGCCCCGTGCCCCCCACATGACTGCTCTTTCTCTCAAATAAATAAATAAATCTTTAAGTTAGAATGCATCAATAAAGAATTTAGAAAATATCACCAACGTGGTAATTAGGCTGGTTTCAAAATCAACAAACACAGGACACAAGCTGTACCTAAACTAACTTTCTGTTATTTCAATGCAAGCCACTTGAGCAAAAGGATGTGTGACACTCTTTCAGGATCTCCAGTGTTGGCCTACTCAAAAAGGAGTTTCAATAAATAGTATGTGGTTTCACTTTCACAGGCAGAAGTTAATCAATAATGAGTGTGTGGAATTAAAATAGCTTCTCTACCAGGTTGGAAATAATATCCATGTAACGCTTCTTAAGGAAGCAAGATGGTTTTTCAACAAATGATAATTGAAAAAGAAAAGAAGGAAGATAAGGTAATAACAGAAGGAATAAATACATGTTCCTGCTGATCACCATCCTCATATCTTATTTAATTTATGGCTGATGGATGTTAAAATGCTCTGTGCTTGCCCAAGAGTCTGAGCTAAACTTTTGGGATCTCCGGTTTGATTGAACACTATTTCTGCCCTGCAAGTTTCACAAATTTTTCACAGTCCACATCATACAACATCAGACATAAACAACTTTGCTTTACGTTGAAAACATGAAGCAGAGAGGTAAATACCAAGAAAAGACAAGCTGGCCAGCAGCTATTACAAAGAAAAGACCTTTGTTCCCTGTTTCATGTTGTTGGTTTGTTTTTTCCTCTTTGTTCATTTGCGCTGTATCAGCTGGAGGTCAATTCCAATGATGAATGGTTCTGTCTCCTCGTCTTCCTTGTCTTCATAGTAAATCCTTGTCCGCTTATGCAGAATTCAAGTAATTCAAGACCTTTTGGAACTGAGTCAGTCCTTGTGTATCTATGATTAAAAGTGAAGGTCATTTCCAAACAAGTCAAGATGGTGTAGACCTCTTTTTCCCTGCTCCTTCCTGCTAAGTATAACTATAAACCTTGGAAATGGTGAAAAAGACAAAGGAGAAATGTAAAATGTGTTAAGAAGAAAGGTGGTTTGGGACCCCAGGACTGTAGGAACAACAATAATCTCAAGGAGTCTCATGTACTTCTACCCAACAGAGGAAAGCCACCCAGACCCAGGGTTTCTTAACTTTCAACCTAGCAATTGAAGGCCCCTCGAGTGGGCTCATTCCTTTCCCTAGATTACACTGGAGTCCCTCTAACAACATCAAATGAACCTGATACCACCAGTAAAGGGGGATGGATTGGGAACATTGCCGGAAATAAGAAACCAGAGGGGATACTGTTTTTCTCTGCTGGGTCTGAGACTCTCCTTTTCAATTCTTTTCCATTGACAGATACTGAGATAGATAGGCAAAGCTAGCAGGAGTGACCCAGTAGCCTGATCTAGTGGACCGCCTTGTCCCCACAGGCCTGTAACTCTCCTCCCTCATTCAGAAACACCCAGGGCCGCAGGAGGACGTCAGGTGGGGAGTGACCAGTATGGGTACCCTTTTAAAGATGAATTAATGCCAATTTTACACAATCTCTTCCAGATAATAAAAGAGGAGATGATGCTTCCCAACTTATTTTATGAGGCTAGTATTGCCCTGATACCAAAACCAAAGTCAGCACTAAAAACCAAGGACGCAGCAAATGTACAGACTAATATTTCCTATGATGCAAAAATCTTCAATACAAATATTAGCAAACCAATTCTAACAATGTGTTTAAAAATTATATACCACGATCAAGAGGCATTTATTCCAGTTTTACAGGGCTGGTAAAATATTCCAAAAATCAATCCATGTAATCTACCATATCAATAGGCTAAAGAAGAAAAATCATAACATCATAGCAGTTGATGCAGAAAAAGCAATTGTCTGCAAAATCTAGTACCTGTGTATGATCAAAACCTCCAGCAAATTAGGAAGAGCAGGTAATTAACACAACCTGATAAAGAGTATCTATAGAAAACCTGTAATTAATATCATACCTTAATGGTGGAAGACGAATGTCCAGGTAAGGACATCCACTCTCACCATCTTAATATAGCACTGGAAGTTCTAACCACTGTGATAAGGCAAGAAAAAGAAATAAAAGGCATACATTTTGGAAAGGAAGAAATAAAATGATCTCTATTGGCAGGTGACATGATTGTCCTACACAGAAAATCCCAAGAAATCTACAAAATAAACCCCCACAAACAATTAAGGGAGTTCAGCAAGATCTAAGAGTATAAGACCAACACACAAAAATCAAACACATTCTATATACTAACAATGAATATGCAGAAAACACAATTATTAATGCAATTACCATTAATAATTGCTCCAAAGAAAAGGGAATTCTTAGATATGCACATAAGAAGTCATGTACAGAATCTGTATGCTGAAAATTCTAAAATGCTAAAAATTCTAAAATGCACACAAAAAAAATCAAAGAAGACACAACCAACTGGAGAGACATATCATATTCATAGAATGGAAGTCTCAATTGAGTAAAGATGTCAATTCTCCTCAAATTGTTCTGACACTTGATTTTGGCTTAAGTCATGATGTCAGGGTCCTGGAATTGAGTGCCCCCTCCCACTCCCATCAGGCATTGCATTCAGCAGGGAGTCAGCTTGGGAATTCTCTCTCCCTCCCCCTCTACCCCTTCCCCTGTTCTCTCTCTCTCTCAAAAAAAGAAATAAGTAAATCTTTGAAAAAAATAAAATAAAAAGAAAGGAGGGATCCTTGTAGTGTAGTTATCACAAGTGTGGTGGATATATGAACCTACACAAGTGACAATATTGTATAGAAATTCACATATGCACCCAACTGAGTACAAATAAAACTGGGGAAATCTGAATAAAATTGGTGGGTTGTATTAATGCCAATATTCTGGTTGTGATACTATCCTGTAATTTAGCAAAATGTTATCATTGGGGTAAACTGTGTGCAAGGGATCTCTCTGTATTATATCTTATAAATGCATGTGAATCTATAATTATTTCAATAGAAATTTCAATTAGAAGGACCAAAAGTCAGCTTTATATACTGAAGCTTAGAGTTTGTAAATTTAGGACAATTAAAAGGAAGTTGGTTACAAGTGTATACACCTTATTGCTCTAATTTCAGACACTGAAAAATGTGTACAGAATAAAATAATCTGAGATAATTTTATACAAATGATCCATCCAGGGATGCTTACATGGCTCAGTCGGTTAAGCATCTGCCTTCGGCTCAGGTCATGATCCCAGGGTCCTGGGATGGAGCCATGGGATTGTGCTTAACCAACTGAACCACCCAGGTGTCCCAAGAAAATATAATTTTTAATAAAAACATAAATTATAAGAAGACCTTGGCCATCCACATCTATTTTCCATGTTTGTGCTGAACCAAATCGTGGTACAATATACTGGGACGTTAAGTTTTCTACACTGCCAACTGTATCCTTTTTACAATAATTAAGGTCATTGTGAGGAAGGTAAAATATAAATCATTCCAAGATACGTTAAATATCACCTGTCCAATGCTCCTTTCAGCACAGTTTCAAAAGGCTTCCTATAAGCAACCTTCAAACATGAATTTTTTTTGGTATGATGATTTATAAGATACCTTAATCTCTGTTGTCCCCCTTGGTGTAGACTGGAAGAGAGCCAAAAGGAAATAAATGAAAATATCAATTTGTGTTCACATTCTTTTTTCTGTATAAGATGAATATGTAGAACAGCTCAGACCATAAATAGATAAACCTATGTCTGATGGTATGCCAAAAGGCTCAGTGTATCAATACGGTTTTCATTGCAATGTGGCAATATGATTTCCATTTGAACTTAGTTCTGAGGTTGTAATCTTCCCTAGTTCATCCATTGTCTATAGAAAGTTCTTTAAGGGTTTAAGTCTAATCAAGGGGTAGGTCTAAAATGGCAGTAAGGATCCCAAGACAATAACATCAATAATAAATTAATGTATGAGAATGCAGTGAAGTTAATTCAAACATGCAAGCAGACCAGAAATTACATGCCTAACAGCCCTTCAATTTGGAAATGGTCTGAGTCAGCCAGAATTCCCCTGGCACTCCCACCTCCAAGAGTCAGTGGAAACCACATCAATTCTCAGAAGCATGTGTGCATTTGGAGTGGTGGGCATATTGCCAATGCAATCTCTCCATGGTGATCATCTTGTTATAACATCAACCATCAGAGAACCGTCAGCCCGTGAAAGACAAAGCAAACGCAAAGGGATACTTCAATATCCAGTATCTAAAATGCAGAGACCATAGTTAATATTTAAAAAATACATATCATTAGGAAATATTTTGTAGTTGGTACTAATTTTATAGGTATGGTAAGTGTGATTATGATTTCAACTTTTTCACAGTCATTGTGTTATCTGTTAATTTTTCAAAACGTACTCCATGGTCTTTAAACCCTTGAGAGTTAATTAAATTAAAATGAAATGGTATCCTGAGCATCAAAGAACAATTTTGCTAATGAGGAAAATAAAGGAGGTCTTTATTTGCAAGAGTTTCGCTATCAAACAGGATATTATTATAGAGAAGTGTATTTTGTGATTTCTAAGTGATAAAGAATAAAGGAAAAAAGCTACTCTTGGCGAGCATCAATATTCAGAATTTTTTTTTTTGGTAGGACCTCTGTTGTTACCAAGAGGTATTCTTAGTATGGTAACCAGGCAGATTGAAACAGTGTTGTGCTAGACAGCCAATTGCCCAACAACAAGGAATTTTGTAAGATGGTTGATACCACATTGGTAGCTTGACATTGGCCATGGTGGGAATATTTACACCATGGAAATGAACCAATTCTGCAAATCACAGCTCCCTTCTCCTCTTCAGAGAGCCAGTAGTTAAACACTGACCGCCATACCACTGGATTTAACTCACATTGGTGGAGTAAGTGGTCTCTTACATTTGTGATTTGAGAGGAGGAACTGAGGAAGGTCCTACCTCTTTTAAATTAACTTCTTAACTAGTCTGCTACAATCATCATTAGGCCACTGTGAGATAGAGAAATGTACCCAGAAAGTCTGTGTGATAATGAGGATTGCCTATGTATAGTTGTGTGTAGTTTACAGACCTCTCAACGTGGCTGGTGCTGTTTGATCTTTACAAAAGTCCTGGAAAGTAGGTTTTAGTACCAGTCTCATTTTACAGGTGTGGTAACTGAGGCTCAAATGAATTTAGTGTCTTGTCCAAGGTTACACACCAATGATGGAATGCGTAAACTTAGGTCTTCCGTTGCTAACTTCAGGAAACTTCTACTATGTCATGTTTCAGAAGTAAAAGTACACTGAGTTGGGCATACAAGCTAATTTGGTTTGCATTGGGAAATCTGGGTTGGAGAAGGGTGTAGAGCGTGAACTGCTGCTCGAGTAATGGGTAAAGCAGTCCCAAGCAACCAGAGAACAATAAAATAGGACCAGATACTTAGGTGGTGAATAGCTCAGGAGAAACTATAATATCAAAAGAAGGCTAGGAATTGTGTCAAAGGCAAAGCTGCCTTGAAACACAGGTGATTTACTGAAGGCATTAAAAAAAAATTAAAGTATTGTAAGATCTGGCAGGTAAGATAGGGAAGGTGATGTCTAGAGATTGGTAATTGCAGGAAGCTGTTCTTACTCCTAACCTCGAAGATATTTAGAGAACTAACTTTGGTCAAGGGTCACCTGAGAAGCTCACATCATTCTGGTTAATGGGGTGGCTTGTGTGTGTATTGAAGTGGGTTGGTGTGGGGAACAGGAAAGGTAACTAAAAAGGTTTGGGAGAAATGATCATAGGGACTTTGTTCTAACGTAGAGAGGCCCAAGATGAAGGTGATTTGAAACAAAGAGTGACCTTGAGATTAGCTCAGGTTCTAGAAGTGGGATTAAAGTGGAATTTATTTCATGACACTCAGATCTGACCTCCCTTCCAAAAACAGAGGTACCCTTCACTTCCTGCACTTTACTTCCAATGATTTTATGAAGCCAGTCCTCATAATCCAATCTGAGATCTGTTTAAAATGATCTGGGAGTCTATAGTTTGTAAAAAGGGAAGGAATTAAAGGTAGAAAAAACCATTTACTTCACCAGAGAGCAACAAAACTTTACTCTGAAAAGGACATGCGTCCAGGAGGTTTTTGGAGGTTAATGTGGTTCAATTTGTTTGCTCACATATGGAGTTAATGTCACCAAAAGTATGTATGGGTTGACGGGTAATATGAAAACAACCATACTCCACAACAAAACACCTACCTATCTTTCCATTATATGTAATATACATAAACACATTTATATATTATACACATATATATGCCATATAACACGTATTATATGTATACATTGTAAAGGCATATTATATCACACACACATATGTTTAGAATGTGGACAGCTACAAACTTTGAGTGACACCCTTTGTGACTGCCCACCCCCTCCTGAATCGTGTTAGGGCTTGCCCAATGACACAGTGGCAGTCTCACACCACATTAGAGAATCCATAAAACATATAATCTCCTTGCAGACAGTAGAGAGATATATGGGAAACTCATATTAGTGAGACCACAATGGAGAGATCATAAAGGGAGGAAATACGTTTGAAGCAAGAAGAGGGTAAGAATTAGAACTTTGGCAGAGCTGGAGTGTCTACGACACCCTGCTAGATCATTCGGAGACACATCTTGTCTTTCAACAGCATAGATTTGGTCACCCACGAGAAACTCATTTGAGTCACGTTCCTTCGGCTGAGATGTGACAAAGATTAAAGCTGTTTCTCACGTTTTCACCTCAGACTTTCCAGGCTGTTAGAGTCCCTGCTGCATGGTTTACGTTAAGTGGGAAAACTGTATTCGGGGGGAGGGGTGGTGGGAGGCAGGGAGAAAGGAAAAGTCAAGAAATCACCAAGAGGTTTTGGATCTTAGGCTGTTTCTGAGTTTTGGTCTCGCTAACATTTGCTCCCCTGTGTTCCTCAACACAGTGGTTATGATGGTTTATTCAGTGGAGAACTGACGTGGCATCTGCCAAAAAGGAACAGAGTAAGGATGGAGGCAGTTGTCCCTCATTCTCCCCACGACAAAATCACAACCCTTCGTTGGAAGGCAGCCCACAAGGGTGGCATGAAATCATCAGGAACAGAAGGCCCTGGCTTCACCCTCAGCATGGACTGGCATGACAGGGGCACTTCGGATTCTGAACACTTGACATGAGATAACCTTCAGTTAGCCTAATGAAAGGCTATTGGCTTTGAGAAAGAAAAATGGTGTGCCGTAACACACACACACACACACACACACACACACACACACACACGTTAATTATATTCTGAATCCAATACCTCTCTGTCCCCCCATTATTACCTCTCTGGTCCTGGCCAGCACACCGTGCATACATTGTTAGAATCATCTCCTAAATGGCTGACTGTACAGTCTTGTCCCATCAGACCCACGGGAGGGATCTTCTTCAAATGGAAATTGGTTTCTGTCAGGCCTTTTCTAGTATTCTCCAGTGGCTTGCCTTTACATACCTCGCTTGCAAAATGGACTTAACAGAAGTCCATACTTACTGGGGTTCTGAAAATTAAGTAAGTACTTGGCCTATGGTAGGCACTCAATAAATGTTCAGTGCTATCTGTGCTATTATTAGTATTTGTATTATAGTTATTCAATGTGTAATGAGTTGAGAGTTATTTTGCACTTAACGCTACCTGTTTTTCAATCACTAGTGATGGTTCTAGTGATAGTTGTTGGGAGAATCATTAGCCACCGCCAAATAAATAAGTTCCAGCTATTACACATTTTGAGGCAATATATAAAGAATGCCCATGTGAAGAGCATCTTCTTATGCAAATGCCTACCTGCCTGCCCTTGCTTCTTTGTCTGGGACTAGATTTGAAAATACTGTTTTATCTGTGAAAAATAATTTAAGAGCACATTTGTCTTGACAGTCGTACAGGTTTCCCTGTACCTCGGTTTCGGCTGCTTCAAAAGATGTGAATGTGTGTCTCCTTGAGGTACTCTCTGGAACTCCTAGTGTGAAATTTAGGAGTGGCATATCTAGGTCAGACTAGCCCAGATACACTCTCCACATTTGGAAAAGGATAAAAACTGATCATTTTCATGGAATGTGCCACATCAACAAATAGAACATTTGTTCATGTGTATTCAACACTCTGCTTCATTATTACTCTGCAGTTCATGCAAATACTTACAGTATAACAAGATAAAAGTAAGGGGCGGGGAGGAGTAAGAATTTATAAAACAAGATTATTCCAGAGTTGGTTAACCCACATGCATGTCATAAGGTACATGAACTATTTAGAAACAGGTTACAAAGCTGGTTCTAGGCTTCCTAGAAATTAGCATCAGAAGTAGACATGTCAATTAAATGATTTATGACATCCGAAGATGAAACCAAACTAGCTGTTGAAAAGAAGCATGGCTCCACCTGAGTTTGTAACTAAGAAATTTGTTCCTTGGGTCCTCATGGGGAAGACATGATATGATATAGCAAATGTCATCCCTAAACATATTCTTATAGTAATTCCTATAATGAGTTTCATAGGGCTGTTCCTTATAAGGTCCCTCGATGTAAGCCACATCGGCACAGAAAGGAAGGGTTTGGTAAAGCAAGTCTATGAATGTGTGTTTTGGGGGGCAGCGGAGGAACCACCAAAAAAAAAAAAATATATATATATATATATATAATCTGCCTATATATATATATATATATATATATCTGCCTAAATACAATGATACATTAGAGAGTATCTCTAGTAATTGGACTGAATATATTTTAGAAAATCCTCCAAAAATATTTTTTGGATTCATTTTCAGTAAGTATCATGTAACGAGGCAGTTTAAAGTTATACTCCCAAACAAATAACCTCTCTTGCTAATTAATGGCAGGCCCTTTAATACACTGACATCCTCTTACAAAGCCAAGTCTAACCAGGGCATGTTCGAACAAACACTAATTTCAAATACTGTAACTTCCTATGGAGTCCTTGAGGATAAACTAGTTGAAAAGAGTACCTGGTATATAGAATTTTAAGCAGTTGAAAGTTGGAGAATGTTGACAAAAATTAATTCATAACTATTGTATACATACGTGGCTGAAAAGAGCAATGTACTATACCATGAAGCCAATTGTACACAAGTAATATTGATTCTTTGGTTTGAGGAACCTATCATTCTTTGGGACTTGACATTTGGAAGAAGAGTTGATTAAGCACTGTGACTACAAACCACAGCAAGTTCTCTGACTGGTGCTGTTTCCTGGAAGTGTGCTACATGCGACAATTCTCTAAGCTTTGCATAGAAAAAGGTCTTACTTTTCCCTCTGCCTGTCCTTCTCCGACCCTCTCCCCGATACACACTTAGAGTTGCTCTAAATCAGCTTGGTATAAATTACTAATTTAGGATCCCTCTTTCCTTTCCTATCTTCTTCCTTCCCTCCTTCTTCATTCCTTTGCCAGTTTCGATCTGGAGGAGTAGTGTTTTCATAAGTAATTCCTAAGTCTGGATGGCATGCACCGGGTCTCCTTATTTACCTCTCCTATCACATCAGGAGCCGCAGCATAAATACATGGACTCTGGAGTCAGACCTCCCTGTATTCAAATCCTAGCTCTGCCATTTACTAGCAGAGTCACCTGAACACTCTTCTTAAACTCTCTCCAAGTCTTAACTTTTCTCATCTATGAAAAGAACAAAATGATACCTATCTATGATAATTAAAAGAGCTGTGTTCTAGCAAGTACCTGACTTTCTTTAGGCACTCAGTAGTTGTTAATTTCACTCTATCCTAGTTACTATGACATAAGGCTTGCAAGCGATAGTGACAAAATTATTCTAAGAGTGATGTTCATAAGTATTGGGTGCTTACCTCCAGCAACTGGCGTTAGGATCTACCTTTTAAAAACAAATACTTGCGGTGTCTGGGTGGCTCAGTTGCTTAAGCATCTGTCTTCAGCTCAGGTCATGATCCCACGGTCCTGGGTTCAAGTCCTACATCGGGCTCTCTGCTTAGCGGGGAGCCTGCTTCTCCCTCTCCCTCTGCCCCTCCCCCTGCCTGTGTTCTCTCTCTTCTTCTTTCTGTCAAATAAATAAATAAAATCTTAAAAAAACCCACAAATACTCAAACTCAATGAAACAAATGAATAAGCAAACAAAAAGCAGAATCAGGCCTAATATAGAGAGAACAAACTGATGGATGTCAGAGAAGAGCGTTGGGCAAATGGGTGAGAGGGAGTGGGATGTATAGAAGCTTCTGGTTGTGGAATGAATAAGTCACAGGAATAAAAGGAACAGCAGAGGGTGCATAGCCAATAATATTACAATAATAATATTACAATGATATTGTAATAGTACTATATGCTGCCAGATATTACACCTGTGATGAGCACAGCATAACGTACAGAGGAGCTGAATTACAACACAGTGAACTAATGGAACATTGTGTGTCACCTATCCTCAAATTTAAAAAAAATTTAAAAACATAAGAAATGCTCAAGCCCTTCTACTTCACTTGGTCCCAGTGGAAGGCAGAATAATGTCCCCTGAAGATATCCATACATTAATCCCCAGAACCTGTGACTATATGATCTCATATGACAAAAGGGGCTTTGCTTTAAGATTAAGTTAAGAATTTTGAGACAGGGAGATTATCCTGGATTATCCCCGGCAGACTCAATGCAATCACAGGAGTTCTTCTGAGTGAAAGAGGAAGACAGGAGAGCGAGAAGCAGAGGAGTGTGAGGGGAGAAGCAGAATTCAGTGTGGTGATGCTGGCCTTAAAAATGAAAAGGGGCCTAACCAAAGAATGCAGGAAGCCTCTAGAATCTGGGAAACACAAAGAAAGGAATTCTCCTTGAAAGCCTTCAGAAGAAACACAGCCCTGCCAACACTGAGATTTTAGTTCCGTGAGAACCATTTTGGAGTTCCAACCTCCAGACCTGTAACGTGAAAATGTGTGTTTTCTGAAGCCTCTAAATTTCTGGTAATTTGTCATAGCATCAGTTGGAAACTAATAGCACGCCGTTTTCTGCTTGTCTTTCTTCCAAAGGTTCCGCTATTTGTAAAGCATGGGGGCCCAAGGTGTTCATTACAACTGAGCTGGGCTTGTTTCAGAGTCTACGCAGTGCACTGAGCTAAAAAGCATCTATAGAAAATACACGTGAGTTCATGATGATTTTTGTGTGTGCATGGCCTTGGTCAAGTATATTTGAATTTCCAATTCAAATTCAGGATACAAGACTGTTTAGTGGTCTTTTTTTTTTTTTTCCATCTGTATCAACACCAGGGATGGGAGGATTAAAATACGTCACAATTACTCATTTTGCCTTATCCCACGGCACGTATATAACCGTCTCAGAAAAACAACATCAACACTGCTACCAGCAACATGATTACTCAAAAATCAAAATAACACAAAACAAAACCATATCTCTTTTTTTTTTTGTAATTTTTTTCCTTACGATATATCCCATGAGGAATATATGGTCCAATTACTGTATTTTAAAGTCACTTAGAATTACAATCTTTTTTAAAAAATCATTTAACATGCGCAGGATAAAAATCATACTTCTTTCCCTCTACTGACCAATCATCTTAATATCTGCCAGATAATTATTTCTATTGCTGTGAACAATGTTTTCGTCTATTGAGTTCAGTACTAACAACAACAATTATTATTATTATTATTGTTATTATTATGAAGTTACCATAACAATCACATACAATTGGGTTGTCTGTTATCTGGATATTATTCTAAAGACAGCTTCTATTCTCTTTTCTGCAACCTTGATCATGACTCGGTAGCCTACTCAACATCATCGATAGATTTCCGGTAAGATATTAATGTCAGGTTTAAAGGCATGCAGGAGGAAACTGAGGACTGCAGCCCCGGACTGTAGCCCAAACACTGAACACATCAATTCTCTTTAATATTCCAAGATCAGAACAAAGTTGATAAGGCAGCTTGCAAAAACAAGGGCCACTCCATCACTAAGTACCGAAATAGCTGTAGTAACTTCATAAGACAGAATGTGTTCCACTGTAAAGAGACCAAGCTGATTTGTCTTTGCCGATTTGAGTCAACAAGATCAAAAGAACAGAGGTAATATATGGAAAGGAAAGGAGATACAGAAAGAGATTGGCTTTATGATCATGAATATAAATTGACAAATACACACTAATACGAATGAGAGTCACAGTTCTAGAAAGCAGCAAGTATTGGCATTTGATTGAAGTTTCTTCTCAGTTATATCTGGCGGAACATAAAGCATGAAGTCACAGCCCAAAGGGTCAGTTAGGTCTGCAACTGGCAGGGTTTCTGCCAGAAGCTGAAGTAGAGCTCTTGGTGACTGAAGAAGGCAGCTGCCTTGAAATACAAAGCTTCAGCAGGGTGTGGCTTTGTCCAGCAGGAGAATATGAGCCTAAAGCCGGGGAACCTCACAACAGCAGCAAGACAGAGATTATATATATTAGGGAGAAGCCAAAGAAGCGAAGCAGGACTGAACCACAGCTTGGAATTCAAGTGTTCCTGTGGACACAGAACCAGGCCACACAAGAAAGGAGACAAGTAGGAGATGGCACTGAGCTGAGCCAAAAGCCAGCATGAAAGCCTAGTGATCAAGGTTTTTCAGTTGCAAACAACAGAAATGTACACTGGGGAATGCAGGCAAAACAGAATTGTGTGAAGGGCAATTGGGGGTGGGAGATCGTGCAGAATTGACAGGAAAGGAGGTCCTAGTTGGGGCTCCAAAGGGTAAAATCTTAAACCCAAAAAACCAAAAACAAAATCAAATGCTCCAAAGGCTAGGATATGATCCTATATCCTAGGTTAAGTGTGTGCTGCTCTCGGAATGGGGTGCCATTCCAAATGTTTTTAGATTCCATGTCCCTCTGCTCAAGATTCAAACCCATGGAGAGGATCCATTTGGCATTGTTTAGGCAATGTGTTCCCCATTACTCCTCTCCCACCTAAAACTAGACTTATAGGAAGGCAGAGCCCCTGGTCAGGGACAACAGGGAGAGGGAGAAAATTCATCAAAAGTAAATCTGGAGGATAAACAGGTGCTGGATAGCCACTATACCATAAACGACCAACTACGCATGGTAGAAGCAAGTGAAATAGGGCCCGAGGCAAATTTAGATAATGTTTTGCCTCCAGACACAAATCCCATTGATGATATGTCTTAGACTTTTATTTAAAAAAAAAAAAATTTATGGGGCGCCTGGGTGGCACAGCGGTTAAGCGTCTGCCTTCGGCTCAGGGCGTGATCCCGGCATTGTGGGATCGAGCCCCACATCAGGCTCTTCCGCTATGAGCCTGCTTCTTCCTCTCCCACTCCCCCTGCTTGTGTTCCCTATCTTGCTGGCTATCTCTCTTTCTGTCGAATAAATAAAATCTTTAAAAAAATTTTTTTTTATAATACTTTTTTATTATACTATGTTAGTCACCATACAGTACATCCCTAGTTTTTGATGTGAAGTTCCATAATTCATTACTTGCGTATAACGCCCAGTGCACCAAGCAATTCGTGCCCTCCTTAATACCCATCACCGGCCTATCCCATTCCCCCACCCCCTCCCCTCTGAAGCCCTCAGTTTGTTTCCCAGAGTCCATAGTCTCTCATGGTTCATGCCCCCTTCTATTTACCCCCCCCCCCTTCTTCCCTTTCTTCTCCTACTGATCTTCCTACTTCTTATGTTCCATAAATGAGTGAAACCATATGGTAATTGTTTTTCTCTGTTTGACTTATCTCGCTCAGCATTATCTCCTCCAGTCCCGTCCATGTTGCTACAAATGTTGAGAGATCATTCTTTTGATGGCTGAGTAATAGTTCATTGTATATATGGACTGAATTAAGAAGATGTCTTAGACTTTTAAAGCTAGGGAAGAGGGACGCCTGGGTGGCTCAGCTGGTTAAGCCTCTGACTCTTGATTTCAGCTCAGGTCATGAACTCAGGGTTGTGGGATCAAACTCCATGTCGGGATCCCCCATCAGCAGGGGGGTGGGGGTGGGGGAGTCTTCTTGTGATTCTCTCCTTCTCTCTCTCTCTGCCCCTCCTCCATACCCCCAAGTAAATAAATAAGATCTTAAAAAAAATAAAGCTAGGGACCAGCCTGGGACCTGATATTTTCCACTTTGTATTACAGTTCATGTTGGTTTAGAAAATGCAGGTGCCTAAGGGTCACGTGATAGCTAACAACATACATGTATTTACTGCTTCCACTACACCAGACACTGGGGTAAGCGCATTACAGATATAACATTGCATTTAATCTTCCTGATATCACTGTGATGTAGGAAATACTGACTCATTTTACAGATGAGCCAACTGAGGTTCAGAAGGTTTAAATTGCGCAAGGAAGGAAGATAGGAGGAAACTGAACAGCAGTCTAATCCTGTGATTATACTAGAAAGGCGGATGAGCAGTACAAGGAAGTGAGGCTCTAAGTAAGGTATCCTCCCACATCAGTTTTGACCTCTGTGGACCCAGCGATCTTGTTCAGTCGGACATGGCAACAATAGCATAATAGGAACAGGTGGGAGGATGAAGACATGTCAGGAATTCGCAGTACTGCTTGGCGAAGAGAGGGATGAAATTAAGACCAAGCATGACAGAGACTAAAGAAACATCATTAGACACAGATGTTGACCGCAAGAAGGTAGTCCTCTGTCCCCTGTCCAGAGGGCACATGAAGGTCAGACATGACTTAGACAACTTTGGTAGCAATGTGGTCTTGTCCAGAAGAAGGTTATAGTAATCCAGTAAGCCCACTCAGTGTGTGGTATTTGGAGAAGTTCCATCCTAGCAAGACCCTGGCCAGGGACCTAGGGTGTAGTCAGAACTGGGACTGGAGAATAATTTTCCACCTTGGATGGGGTTCTGGGAAAGCCTATAGCTTCAACCAGAAGACACCAGAGGAGGAGTTCAGGGCTATAAACCGGGAAAACATTATTGGGGGGGGGCAGACAGGGAAGTGGCACAGTTGGAAATCTATACTCTTAGCCAGAGTGGCACTCTGAATCTTCAGCTGGAGGACTGCGTAATTCCCATAGGTGAAGGCTGATGAGACACTCAGTCTTGGTCAGATTTGGCTCATGTACTGGGATGGGCTGCTGAGATAGTTATCGGAAAATATAACTGTAGGGAGCAAAAGAATACCAAGCTATGGAAAGTGGAGCAGGGGCCAATCATTACAACCATCTCAACCATCTCTAAACCTTAGATTCACATATTACCCAGAATTCAAGCTGTTCTTAAAACCAACACCAAAAAAAAAAAAAAAAGGAAAAAAAATCACAGCTTTAGCTAACTCTACCTCTCCCATTTATCATAAAACATTCTTCAGATAGCCAAATTTGTTTAAAAGCTGCCAAAATTCAGGCCTCCTAATGGAAAAAAACAAAAATTAAATTGCCTAACTAGACATTTAGCCTTTTTTTTTTTTTTTTTTGGCAAGACTCTTTTACACTTTTCATGGTGTTTATAGCTTGCCTCTATAGGCAGTTTTCTTTATTGAAGTTCTTTCTCTTAAGAATATATTCTTTTCCTGTATGAAGTTTTAAGATTATTTGTCCACAAGTTGTCTTCCCTAATAAATATCCTGTCTAACCTTTAACATCTCTTTCATTTATAGATGGTATATTATACATAGAAATTATTCCTTCAAGGACTGATATAGACCGAATTGTGTCCCCCTCCCCCCAACCAAATTCATATGGGGATCATGACCTGAGCCAAAGGCAGATGCTTAACTAACTGAGCCACCCAGGCGCCCCAAACATTACTTAAGATTATTATTATAAAATACAATAAAGCCTTTTAGAAAAGTTTTGTGATTCTTGTACCTGGCTGTTGTCTTTGACTCCCTTTCTCCTGGCATCCTTCCTTTCCCTCCCCTTGACTGCAGGCTTGACTGGGTAAGAGGTTATCTTCCCACTCTTAGTAAAATACTTTGCTCTGCTCCCAGGCTCTGGCTACTATTATACAATTTTGTATCCTTCCTTCTTCTATTTGAGCATTTACTTTTTCTTAATTATATCTTTCTTCCGGGTAGTTTACCTTAAGGATAATATTGAAAAAGGAACAAGTGGTTTGCCAATGCCTTGGGCCCTACCCTCTGTCAATAAGTAAATCACCATCCTGGGTTTACCATTATGGTTAAATAAAATACTTGGAAGAAGAGAATGAATGTTTCCTTTTTTTTTTTTTTTTGAAAGGTTTTGCAAATAATTTTAATCTCATAATTTTGTATTTTATATTTAACAGGTTATCAATTGTTGCGTGATCTTGGGCAAGTGAATTAACCTTTATGAGCCCATCATCCCTCATTCCTAACAGGGAAAAATGGTAACAGCTACTATATTACTTCACAGGATTGTCAGACTCAGATGGAATAATATAAATGGAACTTGTTCGAGCGTTGGTGGTTACATTGTTAGTTGGAAAATATCTGCCTGTTATTTAACCCAGCCAGATTGGCCACATAGTTGATACACTGCACCAAAGTAGAAGGCTAGGTTCATCTTTGCTGCCTGTTTGTATTTGGGGGTTATTTCTTGATCAATTTGTGCAAAACAAGTTTGGCTTATTTTAATAGTATGAACGAGGTGTAGGGACTAAATGACTATAGCACAAACCTGTGTGTCAGTGCTCTCATAATCTTTAAGGATACACTAGGAATTTGGACATCAAAAATTTTTGGCAAAATGCTTTTAAAAAAAAAGATTTTATTTATTTCAGATATAGAGAGTGTTTGAGAAAGAGTGCATGCATGGAAGAGGGGTAGAGGCAGAGGGAGAGAGAGAATCTCAAGCAGACTCCCTGCTGAGCACGGATCCCCAATCTAAGGACCCTGAGATCATGCCCTGAGTGGAAATCAGAAGTTGGATGCTTAACTGACTGATGCACCCAGGTGCCCCAACAATATGCTTTCTTTTCATGCCCTACAAGTGCTTTGCTTGAGAGAGAATGTGGGTTATTTTGTGGAGAGTAAAGCTGGACATTTTCCCTTTTTTTTTAAATAAGCAGTAAAACTTCAAGTGTGATAAAGAAGGACATGGAATACTTTTCCTACTTAAAATTTTAATTGAAGGCTTTAATTCTACACTCTCTCCATGGGTGTGTGCGTGTGTGTGTGTGTTGTGTAGGTGGGGCTAGGTACCAAAGTGAGCATGCGAAGAGTGAGAGGAAGAGAAAGAGAAGAATCAAAACATGTAAGGGAGACACTGGGATATTTATACTGTTTCAGATGTGAAATCAAGGCCCCCAGAAATTTTACTTTCTTTTTTTCCCTCAAACTCAATTCCTGATTTTTTTTCTAAGAAATTTATGGTAGTCTTAGACTGAAGTCATTTTGAAGTAACCCCCCTCATTTTAATAGAAATATATGGGCAAAACTTTTGTTGGCTGTTTCATCCTGTTTTTCATGGAAATCATTATAGTTGTTGCATGTCTAAATATTGGAACAAATATTTACTTGTATAAACAGAGATCTACATTGAACAGAATAAAGTTCTGGGGGGGGGAATGTGACACTGTTTTGAAAAAATGAAAAATATTAATAGAATATAAATACTTGAAGAGTGGCAATGATAGGAAACAAAAATTAGCTGTATTTGATGTATAATATACATCAAATTTGTGATTGTCTGCTTATGTTGAGACATTATGTTGCAAAACAACGAGTTCTGGTTGAGATGCCTGCGGCTTTTCCTTAACGTAAGCGATTTTCATATCGCCATATTTTTCTTACAAAAGAATAATATGAAAATCTCATTGGCCTCCTACCTAGGTTACTTGCCAGTTTTAATCTATAGCAATTTCTAGGCCTAAGTTTAACAAGAATCTTAAGTGTTAAAAATGTAAACCTTGGGGCGCCTGGGTGGCACAGCGGTTAAGCGTCTGCCTTCGGCTCAGGGCGTGATCCCGGCGTTAGGGGATTGAGCCCCACATCAGGCTCCTCTGCTATGAGCCTGCTTCTTCCTCTCCCACTCCCCCTGCTTGTGTTCCCTCTCTCGCTGGCTGTCTCTATCCTGTCGAATAAATAAATAAAATCTTAAAAAAAAAAAAAAAGTAAACCTTTATTCCTATCCCTATCTGAACATGTGATTTGATCATATATTTATATACCTACATTTCTTAAACATTTATTGGACTTGGAGAGATGGGTACGAGGTGTTCTTAATCTAAACTTTGTTTTTTTGAGGCAGAGAGTATAAAATGGTTTGCTGGTTGTCAATGACAGTTTTTATAGTTCCCTGTATTGCAGACATTTCTTTCATTTATTGAGATAGGATTAACTTTGTTTCCTGTCTGGTATTAGACCCTGGGATAGATGAGAAACTTTGGGATATGTAATTTGAATAGGCAAATTATTCTCTAGTCTGAGCAGGCAAAAATCTTAGTTGCTTCTAATAAAATGATGGTGGTGTGGCAAACACAGAAGCAGTACTCTTATTATCTGTACCAAGTAATAGCAGTCACTTCACCTCCAGTTTAGGAAAGAGCGTGAAAAGAGAGTTAAAAAAAAATGTTAAAAACATATTGTAATTAAAACAAACAAAACCAAAAACAGCATCTTTCCATATAACTACACCTCTGAAGTTTACACATGAACCTTATCATCAGTCTGGTACAGTATGGAGGGAGAAAAAGATAAATCCTCCATGATTTTAAAGTGCATTTGTTTCATTGGAGACTTTTAAGTTTTTCCTGAGTGAGAGAGAGAGGCGGAGAGCTCATCTTTCTTGATACAGTGTATCAAAACATAAAAATGTTTGATAAATGAATTTTTAACAGCGCTGGGCTGTGATTTTTCTTCATGCACATCTTAATGTCTGACTTTTGAAAGATCTTTAGACATAAGTAATATTAGGTAATAATTAACAATTAAAAAACATATTTTCAGAGTCCTCTACAAACGCCTTCATGGCGGATCGACTTCCACAGCGGTTTTTCACAGTGCCATATCTTCATCCTACTTAACCATCTGTAAAGACAGAGTATGGGGCAGATGGGACTGCAAACTGGAGTGAGAAAACACCGGTTCCACTTTGTGCTCTACAACTTGATAACCTGAGTGATGTTTGGCCTCTCGAAACTTCAGGAGGTTCATTTACAACACTGAATAATAACTATCACGTTATACAGTTCCAAGGATTGATTACCTGAGCTCACAAACGGAGTTCTCGATAGACCGTAAATGAGATGCAAACGTGAGCCACAACTCATAGTTCCAAGCAGCTGCATCCTTGCTGTAGCACTGAGGTCAGAAAAAAGTGGGGGAAAATGTTAACCAGGTGAGGTCACTCCCTTAGGCCAGGGCCCTAAAATTCTGCACCTGGAGGGCTGTGCTCGGCAATGCCTCGAGAACCTGACTTGGCACAATGGCGCTCTTAGGCTCTTTGCTCACCCGAGCCGCGGAATTTTTAGTAGCTGTCCTTCATAATAGGATCGTTTTCTCCCAGTTCTCCCCCAGAGACCTGGCCAAGCCTCTCCTCTCCTAACCTCGCCCAGAGAAACGTACCCGTATCCACTATTACTCCACGCTCCCCCTCACGCACCACTTGTGCGGAGGTGGGGATGGAGGCGTGGCTTGGCTTTTATAGGCCTTGCCAGCCAATGAACGTGCCGCCTTTCTTCCGGTCGGCGAGCCGGCCAATCCGAGCAAGTCGCTGTAATCTTCGGCTCTACTCGGCTCTTTTCGCTGATGCGGGAGCTTGGGGGCCGCCGCCGCTAGAGAGACGCTTTCCTTTTTTATTTTTTTTCCATGCGTTCACTTCCGGGTCCGGCGCCGATCCGGATGCCCGAGGCAGAAGGATGTTTGACCTCCGGATAAGCGAGGCGCCGCTGTGCATTCATTCCCGGCTGCATCGGTGGCGACAGCAGCGGCCCGGGCGGCGACTCTCCGGCCAGAGGCGGCGGTAGAAGGCACCGGCAGGAGTGCAGGGAGCGAGTCCGAGCCGAGCTGCGTTCCCTCCCTCGCTCGTTCCTTCCCCCCCTACCTCGCTCGCTCCCTCCCTGCGTGGCTTGCTTTCGTCCTCCGGTCGCCGGCGGGTGTGATGTGCCGCCGCCGCCGCCCCCGCCGCCGCTGACTGACGGAGCAGGGGGCGCCGCCCGCGCCCGGGACCGACCCAGCAGCTCGCGGCCGCGCCTCTGAGGTAAAGCCCCCCTCCGCGGTGGCGCGCGGCCGGCTGGCCCCGGCCCGGCGGCAGCCTCTGCTCGGCTCCCTCCTTCCCGGGTGGGGCTGGGTGGGCTGGGGTCCCGGGCTGGGAGGGCTGGGGTGCGGCGGGGGCGGCGCCGCAGGCGGGGGCCGCGGAAGAGGGGTGGGCGAGGACCCGGGAGAGCAGGCGGCGCGGAGGGAGGGAGAACGGGCGGGAGGGGCCGCGGCCGGGGGTGAGGGCGCCGAGGGCTGGGCGGCAGAGGAGGGGGCCGCGGGCGGCGGGCCGGGCGGGTGCAGAAGTTGCCGAGCGGTGCGGCGCGAGTGGGGACGCGGGGGAGGTGGGCGAGCCGGGAGAAGGCGGGGGCTTCTGCGGGGAGGGGTTTTGAGGTCGGGAGCGCAGCCCCGGCGCTCTTGATTGTGTCCAGACAATTATCCTCGGAGTGGGGGTTTGGACAGGAGGGAGGGAGGCATCGGGCTGCTGGAAGGAGGTGTCAGGGGCCAGCCTTCATTTCAGGGGTAAACTTCCCGCTGGGGTGTCTGTTGGGGGTGGGGGGCAGGGATTTACCTATTTGATAGAGCTTTTGACTTAGCTCAAAACTTAACCAAGGCATTAGTCGGGGGTAACACAATTTCTGTGCTGGCTACTGTTAAGGTTCTGGTTTGTTTGTTTATCCCACATGCAGAGGAAGTGACACACCGAAGCGTCGGTGCTCTTGGTCCCTTGCTCCTACGTTTCTTTTCTTTGGGGTGGTGGTGGAGATGTGTGTGTGTGCTCATAGGGTGGGGGTAGTTAGGCCTGTGTTAGGATCATTCCAGGTTTCCCAGGGAAGGAGGAAAAGTTAATGGGTGGGAGAGAGAAAGAGAGAGAGAGAGAGAGAGAGAGAGAGAGTGTGTGTGTGTATGTGTGTGTGTGTGTGTGTGTGTGTGTGTGTGTGTGTGATGGCTACTGTTGCTACACTGTGCGAATTAGTTGTAACTCTGTTGTAATGAGTACGGAGGCTGGCCAATAAGTGACCCCTTTTTAACCTTTTGTTTTAGAAGGTCGACTTTAATTGGAAAATGAAAAACCTTCTGATTTTTAATAAGTTAGGAAAATAAGTCAATATTTATTTCTTGTGCAGTTACTAGTGAATGACATTTGCTCACAGTAAAAGATGTTGAACTACATCTGAGTTGGAATACTTTTTAAAATTAAAAACATTTAATTTCTAAAGCTGTGGATGTATTTTTGAAGAACATTTGCTTTCCCTATAAATAAAAAGTGGAGGAAAATAGCACAAATTATATGAGTTAGGGTTAGAAAGATAGGAAGCCAGTTTAAGAAACCATTTTCCACCAAAAATCAGTTACAGTTGGTGACATTCTTAGTAACATTTTTCGGGGTGGGGTGGAGAGTTCTGCTTAGTGTTATTTCATAACTCTTTCCAAACTTTGCTCTGGCTGTATTCTGAGCTAAGATAAAGTATATTTTGTATATATTAGCTCTTATCATTGCACATAAGGTGAAAATCGTATTTATTGGCATTGAAAGAAAGATATTATCAAATAAACTGCATGGCTTTGGTATAGATTCTCTGGAATGTACACACTTTGGCTTCCAGTGAGCTTGCATTTATGCATATGCATCTGGTATTAGTACTTCTCTTTAGAATGGGGACAGAAAGGTTAATTTTAATGTTGATATATATGAGACTTTTTGGGGAGAATCTTAGAAAATTATAATCTTCAGTGATGATTTACTGTGCTCAGTGACCTCTTCTGCCATTCATCCACTCAGAAATTAATGCGTTATGTAATTATTGACATTTTCATTGTTAGATTTACAAAGCGTTAACTCTTAACAAAATCTTCAACACGTGGTATTCATTTATTCCTTCAAATACAAAGACTGGAATTAAAATCAAGGAATAGTTCTGTTCAACCCAGACCTTTACCATGTGCAAAGGACCTTTACTCTGTGGTGAGGATGGAAGAGAGGTTATAATATGAAGATGAGTCAGATCCAGTAGCAGTCTTCAAGGGAGAAGCAGACATGCACAGAAATAATGGCAACACAGGACACCTGTGGGATTTGTTAGAGGTGCATGGAAGCGTGGTGTGTGTGTGTGTGTGTGTGTGTGTGTGAGAGAGAGAGAGAGAGAGAGAGAGAGAGAGGTACTAATTTTTGACTGTGGAATTATGAATGACTTTAGAGCTGTTAACACTCCATTTGGGGATTCAGATATTTTAATGGGCAACATGGAGGCTTGGTGTGTGTGTGTGTCTGTATGTATGTGTGTGGGGGGGTAGTTTTCTAGGCGAAGAGAACAGCTGGGGCACAGGCATGTTGGTTGGGTACTACGGGGCTGTTGAGCTGCTGTGCCAGGTGGTCTTTGTGGGAGAGGAAGCTGTGAAAATAGGTGGAGATCTGGCCGTGGGAGTCAGAATGCCTTGTATTTAGAAATGAGTCAGTTTGAGGTATAAAGGTCCAAATGTCCAGATTTTATGCTTCTAGGAAGTAGTTAGGCAAATAAGGATAGTAAGTTCAAGGAAACAAACTATAACAGAATAATCAACTTGTTATCATTTATGCTAATGGAGGAAAGCAGAGAAGTATATAATGTACAACACTCCATACCTGGCTTTGTCATATGTCTGTACTTGAATTTGAATATGGGTGTGTCTGGTAATCTGGTTATTGGTTGTATGTGAAATGAATTCAGGCTATAAAAATGAGCCTCCAGAAGAAATGGGAAGCTCTCTGTTTATTTCTCTGTCCCCTCTGTAATCCCCTCTATACTGGCAATAGGCTGGTTTTCTGGTGTAGTGTATTGATTCAGAGTTTTTCAGAAGGGAACAAGTGGTTAAGTTTCAGAGGGTTTCCCAAAAGGATATTTCAAACTAAATTGAGGGAATGCTGTAATATTAAACAACAAAACGAAGCACAGTTCATTGGATAGTTATATTATTGTTAATATATTTGAAGCTGAGATTCACAATGGTTAAAGTGAAATGTAAGGAATCTACAGACAGGGAGAATTGACCATAACAGTGGGATGATAAAATGGGAAATGTTCACTGTTCTGGATAATATGTGTAAGGTTTTTAGTTATCTTAAATAGTAAATGACCCTAAAATAATTTAACCCCAAACTTTATCTCAATCAAAGAATGCTTAGAAAAATACCACACTCACAATGACAGTGTTTAAGTCTATGTAGACTCACCTTTTGGGGAAGATTGTTTGATGGATTTTACTAACTATTCCCCTCTAGGTGTCCGAGAAGTATATATATATCGTAACTGAATTTGTGAACCTGAATATAACTAAATTATCATGAACCTCCCATTTAAAACACTAATACCTGTTAAAATTTATTAAGTGCCTACTTTGTAGAGGGCCCATAGATGATACTGTCAAGACAACTCTTTTTGTTAAATGATGTATAACCCTTGCTTTTGACAGTAGGAAACAGTTATCCAGAGTTTAAGCAACCTTTTTAGGATATAACAGAGTGCTTATTTAAATCATTTTTTTCCTGACTTCAGAGTCTTAAACCACCGATGATCTGTTTTTTCCCTAGTCTTCCATCCTCTTCCTTTTTTATGTTTTCTCGAGAGGTTGGCACTTAGTGGTATTGATTGGTGTTGTTAGTGTATGTTTGGGTGTTGGTTCTTCAAGATGGTACTTTTTTGGAAATGGCAGTTTTGTGGGGCATCTGTAGTTCTTTAATTGTAGAGATTCCTTAGGAATGGACAGTCTGGTTCTAGTGACTAAAGCTACCTCAGGGTATCCTTTTGTGATGATCTATAGGTCAGAACTATATTTAGGATTCTTAATGTGTAAAATTCAAGTGTGTATTATCCATGAATGTGAAGTGATTTGGGAGACGCTCTGCATTATTCAGAAA
Source organism: Ursus americanus (assembly GCF_024610735.1). Taxonomy (NCBI): domain Eukaryota; kingdom Metazoa; phylum Chordata; class Mammalia; order Carnivora; family Ursidae; genus Ursus; species Ursus americanus. Next base: position 67,154,296 of record NC_142131.1, on the reverse strand, counting down.
ATAAGGAAAGAGAGAGAGATATAAGGACAGATAAGTTTTACAGACACATTAGAGGCTGCTGTTAGCCATGTTTTTTTCTAGCTCCCTTCTGAAAGCTGGGATTTAGAAACCGTAAATGTTTCCTAAACCATAGGGTTTCCTCCTATTATGGGACCTTGGGAAGGTGTGTAGTGATTTGTTCTTAAACTATAGTAAGTGATTAGTTATATTCTCTCCTCCCACTCCCTGCCCATCATCTTTGTTATGAGAAATAATTCTTAAGAATGATCTTGAAGTGTTTATGTATTTGGTAGAGAGGACACACACTTTGGTCATTTTCTTGACTAATGATAGATCACAGAGTTATAAGTTAATTTAATGAAAGTCTATAGTTGAGTTATATCCACATATGCCTAAATCACATCTACATTTTTTATAGCTTTCACTGGAAGTAAGTAAAATCTCATGATACTCTTTTTCTTAAGATACTTATGAGTTGTTAGAAGGTTGACTGGTGGGTAGAATAAGCAAAGACTCTTGGGAACAGCCTATTTCAGGAGACTCTGTTTTAACTCACCTGTTCAACCCACTTAAAAGATTGATACTCTTCATCCATTTACTGCTTGATGCCCATGCTATATTAAAAGGCAGTAGACTACTCTCCAGTTCGTTTTTGAATTTTTAATCCCACTAGTTGTTTTATACTTACAAAGAATTATTGGTAACAACAAATTGTTGATGACACTTGTACTTGATGTTGTAATTACACCATTTAATGAAACATTATTTAGTGAAATATGGAGGCAACAAGTCATTTGTATAAGAACTTCTGGCTCCTTTGAAAACAGGTGAGTAGCTAAAATAATTATAGTTAAAATAGGTGTGGGTGAGATAACTTTAAACAGTGAGGGGAACCCTCATTAGACCCTAAAAATCTAAAAAGAATCTGCAGTAAGATTGCTTTTAAGTTTTGCAGGATATCTATCCATGTTTAAACTCACAGGAGGCCTGGTTTTTGCAAGACAGAATAGAACTGTGATCTGTAGACCCATAATTGAAGAAAAGGCCTTGGCCTTGCATTGAAAGATTGTCTTGGGAGTGTACATTTTTTATGTTTTCATTGCAATAAAATGTTCAAGATATGTAGATTTTTCTATGATTCCCATTTCATGTTTTTTAAATTTTTTTTTAAAGATTTTAAAATTTATTTGAGAGTGAGGGAGAGCAAGAGAGAGAGCATGAGTGTGGGGGGGCTGCAGAGAGAGAAAGAGAATCTCAAGCAGACTCAGTGCTGAGTGCAGAGGCCTATGTGGGGCTCGATCTCACAGCCCTGAGATCATGAGCTGAGCTGAAACCAGGAGTCAGAGGCTTAACTGACGGAGCCACCCAGGCACCCCATGATGCCCCTTTTAAACTAACTTAGGAACTCTTGGTTGATAATATATTAAAGAGAGTATCTGCTTCTAAAATATCATCTGTTTTATACCCTGTCTTAGAGATTGATTTAATAGCATTCTCTTATAAAAAAGAAATAAATTCTGGTATTTCTGACTGTGTTCATTCATACCTGAGGGTGAATTGTTTAATTATCTAGTCAGGTGATCAACCTAGGGTTTTCACATATTTCTCTCTAAGGTCCTTGATCTGATTTTGTATTCTGCCTTTCAGCTTTTATACAGAGAGGAGCCTTTCTAGAATCCCAGCATCTCCTCAGCCTCAGTAGGGACTGCTGAAGTGAATTGGGAAAGGAAATTGTCCCTTGGAAAAGGAAATGCCATACCCTTAGTGTGTACCAGGAGCTTTTGAGCTTGGTGCAAAGCATGCTGGTCTAGCAGCTCTTACAGGAGCTGCCCTCCTGTCTTGCCTAGCACAGCTCAAGTGAAAACGAAAACTGTTAGGTTATAGGAAAGGAGCTGCAGGTTGGGGAAAGAAATATAGATAGGTTATGCTATATTATCTTGGTGTCGCTGCATTTTAATGCCTGAAATGCAGTAGTTTCTGGTATGGAACACTGAAGTATTGAGGTAGGACTAGTTTTTCAGAGCTTTGGTCTGCCTCTCTGTGATTTTTTTTGGCTCTGCTCTCCTCTTTGTGTTGGATTCATCTACAGGCTGGTAGCAAGATCACATCTAGACATGCACTGGCCAGGAAATGTTTTGCACAAGCTTACCAGCATACTTTTCCTTTCATGTTTTATTGACCAGAATTAGGTCATGTGTATTTCCTAACCAGTCACGACAAGGGGAGTAGGGTTATCATGGTTGATTTCTGTTAATCAGGATATATTCCCTGCCGTTGGGAATGGGGTCACATTTTCCTGAGTTACATTGTGGAGGGAGGATATTTTAAAAAATTGTGGGAAGGAAGAATATGGGGGAAATGGATGTTAGAGGGGCAATCAATAGTGACCACTGCATCTGCTTGTTTTGAGAATGAAAATAAATAATGCATATAAATGCACTTTGAACTTTAAAGGGTTGTACAGATGTAACGGATGAAAGATTGGAAAGCTGCTTCTATGTTGCTATCTTAAATATGCTCCGGTATGAATATTTTAGGAGCTTGAAACAGTGTCAGTTTTTTTATTGACTGACTTTGCATCAATAAAATCAGTTACTCAAATTGTAAGATTATATCTTTTTTCCATGAAACTCATAAAGCTGTTATAACTTTCAATCAAAAATCTGTACCTGTAGGGGCGCCTGGGTGGCGCTTCAGGTTCGAGCCCCACATTGGGTTTCTCCACTAGGAGCCTGCTTCTTCCTCTCCCACTCCCCCTGCTTGTGCTCCCTCTCTCTCGCTGGCTGTCTCTGTCAAATAAATAAATAAAATCTTAAAAAAAAAAATCTGTACCTGTAAACTTACTTAAATTTTTTAGAGTTGCTGACCTCCCTCCTTTCCATAAATTGCCCACGCCTTTGATCTCGTCAGATTTCTTTTTTTCTTCACATTTAGAGGACAATAAGTGAGTTGAGGAAATGGGAATTTGTCAGTCAGGAAAGGTTTATTTTGAGTCACAGAATCCTAGTGAGATAGGAGGAAAGAACAGTTTTTACGTATCTTGAGGGAAGCAAAAAAATTGGTGGGGGATTGGGGAGATTAGGGGAGAATCACAGAATTTTGCAATTGAAGTGAAATGAATCACGGGAAGGTTGAGTGAAATGCTCACGTCACGCACCTGGTGGGTAGACTCTCCTATCCTAATTGCTAGTATGGTGTTCTTTCTGACCTAAGAGGTGGGAAGCCATGAAAAGATTTGTCTGCTTTGCAGTTTTGCTTGGGACCGGGGGTAGTTCTGTAAAGCAGTCAGCCAACTGCTGTTAGAACAGATATATATTTCCAGGTTTTGGAAAATTTTAGCTAGAGACTGGGTCTTTTTTTTCTTTTTCTTTGTAAGTAAAGCAAACAAACTGACAGATTTTTTAATCTTTCCTCAAGCACAGCAACACACACACAGACGCGCACACACACACACACACACGCACACAGAGAAGTAACCTCAAACCTGGCCTGCTTAAATGAAAATGCAGAAGCAGAATGAGTGCTTGGAACAATTTACGTATGTTCAAATTCAAGAAAAGTTATCTTAGATTTCTGTGCCTGTAGTATATGTAAAAGAATGCATGTGTGTGTGTATTGTACATATATATTGAGATACATGCATATATATGTGTGTATATATATATATGCACACACACACATAGACACACACACAGGATTTCAGTTGTTGTAATTCTTCTCATTGTAATTGTGGCACTTGTAAATATACAGAGCAAATCCGTCCATCCTCTGCAAGGGTATTTATGTTAATGACAGTTATTTATAAATAGTGAGATTTGGGGTGATTTTTATTTTTACACTTTTTATACTTCTCTATATTGTTTGGATTTTCCGCTGTAATTAATCATTATTATTTACCATCAGGAGAAATAGCAAGATTTTTTTTTTAGGGAGGAAGAAAAAAATAGAATCCTGGGGTAGGATGTTTTTTACCAACTTAGATTTTAACATACTTCTGGTTTTGTTTGTATATTACCTTGAATAAAGTATGCCTGGAATGCAGGGCTTCTTGTAATTGTCTTTACTTTTAGAATTGTACTTTTTAAAATTATTTACCCTAAAATTTTAAGTTGAAATTGGCCATATGATACCTTTTGATACAAGTGTACTGTGTAGAAGTAATGGATGTCTGAATATTTTGTAGTTATTAATTGTGTCACTTATTTTTAAAACTTGTTTGTTTTTGATTTCAGGTGGTACACTTGGCAGTGTATTAGAGGATGCTGTATTAGAGTCAAAGTTATAGTCAGAGTTTCCTTTGGTAAAAAGGGAAGTGAAAAGATTTTTTTTTTCCCTTACAGCCAGTCTGTGTCATGTTTATTTTCTGTTTTTGTGAAATACTTATTTTATTTTCTAGCAATGAATACTTTCAAATGGCAGGCAAATATAGTAGGTAATGTCATAGGTAGAGAATAAAGAACATACCTGGTATTTCTCTAGTTTTATGGTGTGCGAATATATGGCTACAAGGCCTTCTAATAAAATCCTGATTTGAAGTGCAAACATAACCTAGTCTTGTTCTGGAGGTGAAACTAGTACATGTCATTGTTCGTGACATTTTTAGAAACTGGTGTTTGTAGGTGCATATTTTTATAAGACATTATTTTATATTCTTTTATTCTAGAGATCTGAAAACAGTGTGAATCAAAAAAAGTATACATCTTAAAGATGTGGAATCTTGTGATGTCAGTTTTCATTTAAAAATGGTAGATTATTTACTGAGTTCTTTTTTCTGTCATATGAATGTCTGGGTATATTGTGGCTCATATTCTTTTATACATTTGAGGTTCTGAAAATATTTGTAGTTAATGAAATATCAAAATGTAATCAACTCTTTAAAATCACTCCTTTGAGTATTTTCTGATAATCTGTTAAATGTGGGTAACTGAGTATGTATCATATGTATGTTCATTGTATGTTCTGCTGATACATATTTTAGTTACCAACTACTGATGAAGTTTTTTATGAAGACCAATTGAAAAATAAAATCCTGAGGATTGGGAATGAGAATGTGAGATAAGTCAAAATGTCTTTTACTGTAGGCACTTGTTTAAAATATTCCAATTCAAAATTAGTAAATTTTTTTCTCTGACGGAGTAAGTGAGAACAAAAAGGGGTAGTTTAAAGATAATCCCTACAGTCCTTGCTGTAGGGCTAGGAGTACTGCTACTGACTAGACATAAGAGAAAAGTGTTTGTGGAGGAGGCTGTGTGTACCATTGGTTCTTAGCCCTGACTTCACGTTAACACTTTTAGGGGGCCTTAAAAAACATGACGGATAATGGGATTCTACCCCTGCTAACTGATATTTGGATTTGGGGGTGGGGCTGGGGCACTGATATATTTTAGGGTTTCTATAGGTGATCCCGGTGTGTTGCAGGGTTGAAAATGACTGATTTCTCCTTCTCTTTTTACACATCTCTTAGCTCTTAACTTTCAAGTTCTCTTTTTAATTGGGGTAGGGGTATAAAAGTGAGACAAGAAATGCATAGGAAACATTTGCAAGAGGATCAGGTTAGTGAAGTGACTTCTCTCCCTGGTTTTGTACCCAGAATCCTTAGTGATGCCACTATATTCATTGCTTATTAGCAGTTTTTGCTACACACAGTGCCAAAATTGGAGGATTTTTAACGTTTGGAATATTTGTTAAAGGGAAATTTATCAAGAATAAATTAAAGCATCATCACAGATGCCCCTGAAAATCTTAAGAAACATAAGTGATACAAACAGTTGTATCTTTAAAGTTCTTTAAACTATAAGAAGGCAAGAATTGTTGCTAATCAAAAGTTTATTAGTCATAGCATATATTTATCATATTTATAATATCATTGAGTTGTATTTTTCCTGGAACATAAGGTTGAAAGAGGCCTTAATAGTTTAGTTTAACTGCACGTGTACTGCTTTATTCTCTTTTATACCACTGTTGATGAGGAATATCTCTGTTTTCCCCTAAGTGGAAATAGTTTACTTCGGTTATAGTACGTTGTATATATAGTATGTTGTCCATATCCTATGTAGTCATTGTATACATGTAAATGCACTATGATAATAGGGTTTTGTGGTCACTGTATCTTGTTATTTATGACAAATCAGGATCATGTTTTGTGCCATATTTGGTGTAGTTTCCTAGGTCACAAACACCCTTACCAGTTATAGTCTTTTGTGATACAATGAGAACAAGCCATTTTATGATGAATTCAGTATGTTAGATTCCACTCAAGGAACATTGTTTGCGTGGTGGCAAAATTGGGTTTGGCAGTTCCTCTGTCATTTTCAAGGGTTAGACTTTCGTAAACTGCCCTAAAAGGACAGTTTGTGGTAAAGAAATTTAAGAGTGGAGACAGTGTAGAGGGCATGTTCTGTGTGAACCTGGAGAGGACTTTTAGAATTCTTTTCCATTCACCAAAATTCCACAAGAAAATCAGCATGTGATAACAAGGCTCCCAGTAATACTTTACACACACAGTTAGTGATTGAGTGATGGCTTCTGTTCTATAGGACCATAATTCCTTATCAACAATTTTAACATCCAGAATGCTCTGAAAACCAAAAATATTTTCTTGTATGTTTGGCATGAATTGGTTTTTTTCATAAAACTTTTGTTGAACTGTCATGTCTTTATTTCATGGATTTGTTGGTTTCACTGTAGAAATAGTAAATGTTTGATTGTAATGTACTGTTCCAGACTTCTCTGTGTCATCCCAGCCTTTTTATAAAATACGTGGTGCACACACACTGTATCACCTGTCAAAAGTCCCCTATAATTCAGGATTCCAAAACATGCTTGGCTGCAAGAACTTTGGAAAAGGGGCTGTGGAAACTGCCTTAATTTGCTTCTACTTCTTGTTTCTTCATAGAAACTACTCAGCATCTTATTCTTCTGAAATGGAGTTTCATTAAGATGCTGGTAAATTTCTAGGGGTTTTTTTCTCTTGTAAATACATACATACCAAGAGGCACTTTATTTTAATCTGTGTTTGCTTAACAGTTGTTGAAAGCTTTTCTGTTTTTTTGGCACTGAGTTATTAACCCCGGTCCTGTGGGCCCCAGTGTGGTCCCAGGAGCATTGTGTAATTAGGATGCCCGGGATGGAAAATGTTTCGGGTAACTGGCATAGCTGAGTATTCATCACACACTCTGTTCAGTCCTTGGGGTTATATAATTTTACCTCCGCACATGGTAACTTCATGCCAAAACACCTGCAAGCAGTCCTCTTTTTACGTATCTTGGCTTCCTTTTTCATAACAGAAAGAAGCAGGGGTGTGGTTGTAATGCCTCTGTTTTAGTTTCCTTAAACTTCCTTAATTTGTTTTTAAGACCTCACTGCAAAAATCTATATACTTAATTCTGGCTTTTTTCCCCTGACCATCTTTCCTGTTTTGTTTTTTCCTCCCTCTCCTTTTCTTTATTACTCCACCCTCCCCTCCTTTAAAATAATATTTCCCAACAAGAGAAGTCCATGATTGTGGTATTCTGAATCAGAAAAAAATGCCACCTGCGGGTGGAAAAGTGACAAATAAATCTGCATATTCTGGTATTTCCCTGAAGAGGACCTTACTATAGGGGAGTGATTATTGTACTTGCTTGGTTGTGTTCTGTGTACCTGGTCTTTGCTTTCTTTCCCTCCCTAAACCCTGAGGGGTGATGGGGTGCTGAGCACTGTGCTGTATGCTTTTTCAGTTGTGGTTTTGAATTCACCAAGATAGTAGGCATTTTACTGCGTAGTTACTAATGGAAGATTTAGAGCTTAAATAGATTATGTGCACTTGTGTGTGCTCTGAGAGTACTGTAATTCTCTTGTACATGTCATACTTTATATTATTGTTTGTTTAAGCTGTGTGATGTCAGGGATTGTGATTGTCTTGTGTGCCATTTCATTTCCTATGTTTGGCACATGATAGGCCTCTCATGATTACTTGTTTGTTGACTGAATGGATTAATCATTTCATCTTTTTTATTAGGGAGAATTAACATGGAAGAGCCTTGATTAAATGCCTCCTGAGGCACCGAGCTCACTCCAAACCAATTTAGTGTGGATCATCATAGTTGTATGAGAGATCTCAAACAAATAAATTGGCCCTACTTTAAATACGCTCATACACACAAGCATCTGACATAGTTACTCAGGCTTGAAAGTAGAGAAATACTTTATAGAATGATTTTCTTTGTTTAAATGGCAGAAGTTGAAATTAAATGCATTTATGGGCTAGCCAGAAAATTTAAAGGAAGTATTAAATTTTTTGGACATTTCACTTAATTATGATTTTGTCGCAAGGTATTTTTTTATATTAGATTAAGATTTTTTTCTTTTTCGTGTTTTTAATTTTTTGCACACTAAAGTTCATTCGCCCTACTATCAGTGCACAAAACAATTCCATTAGCTCCAGATATTTCTCTCCTGCTGCACCTTTGTAGTCAACCGCTTCTCCCATTCCCAGCCCCTAGCAACGCCTGATCTGTTCTCAGTTTCTGTAATTTTGCCTTTTTCAGAGTAGCATATCAGCGGCACCATGTGGTATGCAGCCTCTTGAAGCTAGCTCCTTCCCTTTGCATAGGGTATTTGCGATTTATCCATGGTGAAGCATTTGTCAGTCATTTCTTTTTGCTGCTGAGCAGTATTGCATTATATGGATGTACCTCAGCATGCTTATCTATTCACCATTTGAAGCATTTGCTTCCATTTTTTGGCAATTAGGGATAAAGCTGCCCCGAACATTTGTGTGCAGTTTTTTTTTTTTTTCCTTTTTGGTGAATTGAAGTTTTCATTTCACTTGATAAGTTCCTAGGATTAGAATTGTTGGTCATACAAGAATCCATCAAAATTCTAGAGGAGAACATAGGCAGCAACCTCTACGACATCGGCCAAAGCAACCTTTTTCATGATACATCCCCAAAGGCAAGAGAAACAAAAGATAAAATGAATTTATGGGACTTCATCAAGATTAAAAGTTTCTGCACAGCCAAGGGAACAGTCAGAAAAACTAAGAGGCAGCCCACGGAATGGGAGAAGATATTTGCAAATGACACTACAGATAAAGGACTGGTATCCAAGATCTACAAAGAACTTCTCAAACTCAATACACGAGAAACAAATAAACAAATCAAAAAATGGGCAGAAGAAATGAACAGACACTTTTCCAATGAAGACATACAAATGGCTAACAGACACATGAAAAAATGTTCAAAATCATTAGCCATCAAGGAAATTCAAATCAAAACCACACTGAGATACCACCTTACGCCAGTTAGAATGGCAAAAATAGACAAGGCAAGAAACAACAATTGTTGGGGAGGATGTGGAGAAAGGGGATCCCTCCTACATTGTTGGTGGGAATGCAAGTTGGTACAGCCACTCTGGAAAACAGTGTGGAGGTCCCTTAAAAAGTTAAAAATTGAGCTACCCTATGATCCAGCCATTGCACTACTGGGTGTTTACCCCAAAGATACAGAGGTAGTGAAGAGAAGGGCCATATGCACCCCAATGTTCATAGCAGCAATGTCCACAATAGCTAAATCGTGGAAGGAGCCGAGATGCCCTTCAACAGATGACTGGATTAAGAAGTTGTGGTCCATATATACAATGGAATATTACTCAGCTATCAGAAAGAACGAGTTCTCAACATTTGCTACAACATGGACGGCACTGGAGGAGATAATGCTAAGTGAAATAAGTCAAGCAGAGAAAGACAACTATCATATGATTTCTCTCATCTATGGAACATAAGAACTAGAATGATCAGTAGGGGAAGAAAGGGATAAAGAAAGGGGGGGTAATCAGAAGGGGGAATGAAACATGAGAGACTATGGACTATGAGAAACAAACTGAGGGCTACAGAGGGGAGGGGGGTGGGGGAATGGGATAGGCTGGTGATGGGTAGTAAGGAGGGCACATATTGCATGGTGCACTGGGTGTTATACACAACTAATGAATCATCGAGCCTTACATCGAAAACCGGGGATGTACTGTATGGTGACTAACATAATATAATAAAAAATCATTATAAAAAAAAAAAAGAATTGTTGGTCATAAGATAAGTGTATGTTTAACTTTCTGAGAAATTGCCATTCTTTTCCTAAGCTGCTGTATACTGTTTTGCATTCCCACCAGCGATGTCGAGGAGTTCTAGTAATAAGCAGTTCCTGAAATTTAAATTTGCTATATTGAATTACTTTTTAATAATTAGTTTGTTAATTTGGTTGCGCACCAAAATGTCATGACAATAATATTCGTTCTGAACATGACATTTTCATTGCTGTAGACCTATGGGATAGGTAGTGATTTAGGGGAACTTCAGTTTTTAGGGAATGCAGTCTTCATGATGTTTTGGAGCTTTTCTTTCTGGCTCAGGTGAGCCAGCCCTGATCTCTGTAAAAAAAAAAAAAACTAGGCCTTCAGGCTCCTGGGTGGTGTAGTCCGTTAAGCTTCTGACTCTTGGTTTTGGTTCAGGTCCTGCTCTCAGGGTTGTGAGATTGATCCCCACATCAGTTGGGTTCTGCACTCAGCGTGGAGTCTGCTTAAGACTCTCTCTCCTTTTCTCTCTGCTCCTCCACCATACTCTCTTTCTCAAATAAATAAATCTTAAAGAAAAAAAAAAAAAGAGAAGAAAAGAAAAATTAGGCCTTAACCCTGGTGCCCATATTGGGACTTAAACTATCTTTCAGTTCTGTGTCTCTGTCTTCTGGCTACACTTATTTGGAGAAGGATTCTCGTGGTTTGGTCTGGGCAGAAAAATACTTCGTCTGGGGAAGTGGTAGTTTAAGCTTTTCTATCACTTGTTGCATGTTACATTCGAGAATCTTGTAGAAGTCAACTTGGTTATTCATGATTTATTGTCACTTACAATATTAAGTTCTTTCTATGATAAGAATTGACAATATTAGCTTCCTAAGTAAAGTTCTCAAATGTCGATACTCTTTTCCTTTCAAAGGTTTATTTATTTATTTGGTAGAGAGAGAGAGCGCGCGCACGCTCACGAGCGGGGAAAGGAGTAGAGGGAGAAGCAGGCTCCCCGCAGAGCAAGTAGCCCGGTTCGGGACTCCATCCCAAGACTCTGGAATTATGACCTGAGCTGAAGGCAGACGTTTAACCAACTGAGCCACCCAGGCATCCCTCAAATGTCGATTCTCTTGAGTGAACCTTATAGTTTTGTGACCTTTGCCTACATTTGACGGTTATTTGTAAATATGTATTTTTACAAATTTAGGGAATTAGCACTGTAGTTAAGAAGAATTTCATTATGAGAATTGTGTATGAAGCAGCTACTGACTTTTTTGAAGTACTTCCTCATTTACCTGGCCTTATCAGTCCGCGACCTGTTAGATAAATTAGAAGATTGAATTTATACTAAAATATTTTATTTTAGCATTTTTTTTAAATGATCAACTTTATGAGGTAGTACTCTTCTCAGTGTTTTCTAAACATATTCAGATCTTGCTTAGCCAGGGCTCTCATTCTGCACATCAGTTATAAAGTGTGCTGTGATGCATAGATTGTCTGAATTTATCGAGGTATATAAAGTTGTCTTTGTTCTCTGTTGTATTTTTACTGGTCACTTCAATTGTTCCTTCTGTGTTTGATTTTCTAATAATAAACTCACTAGAATCATTTTAAGATTAAAGTAAAATATAGTTTAGGGGCTTTTTTTGTTTAATGAGCAAAATAGGCATTTTGTGACCTCTTTTAGTACATTTTTTTTCCTTCCGGTTCATAGCTACATTTTGGAGATTTGAAACTACAGTATAAATGACCTTTGATTCATGAGGTGTTATTCCACTTGTAGTATCTCTTAGAGCTGTAAATTGCCTGCCTGTCCATACCTTTTTCTTTCCTTTTTTCCTTGAAAAAGACATGATCTTATAAATTAACATTCCTAAACTTCTGAGAGGTAGTTTGTATGTTCACTCGTTCATTCATTCACTCATTTATTCAGCAAACTTTTAATAAACGTCTGCTATGTATTACGTATTATAATAGATAATGGGGAGATAGAGTTCAGTAAAATGTCCCTGCCCTTCAGGACATCAGATAAAATAAATGGGCTATCCTAAGGTTGAAAAGTAAAAACGCTGTACCTTGTTTTTCCTGTAAATTGCTTGTAAAATGTAGAGGTTTCATCAGGTTCACTTTAATTTTTTTTCTTCCATCAGGAAGCTCAGAGATTTTTTTTTTTGTTTTTTTTTTGTGAAGTTAGCAGTAAGTGTGATACTTGCCTACTTCTGTTAGTTCATTAGGAGTTGCATAATGATGATCTTTGAATTCTGTCATTTCTTACTTACTAGATGGGAATATATTTAGAGAGAAAATTCCCCTCATCAATTGGGGTTGATCCTCATTATTGACAGATTCTATATTTGCAGATTTCTCTGCTTGCTGAAATTTATTTGTAACCCCCAAATCAACGTTCTTGGTGCTTTCTCAGGCATTCATGATATGCACATGTGCAGAGAGGCAAAAAAATGTGAAATACCCGATATGCATGTTCCCACCCAAAGCTGAACAAGGTGATGCTCTGCCTTCTTGTTTTGCTTTTTGGGGCCTATTTAATTCTTTTTTGGGGTGATTTTGCTGTTTAAAATGACCCCCGAATGTAGTACGGAAGTGCTGTGTAGTGTTCCTGAACTTTTTAAAAAAGCCTGTGTGATATGCTTTATTGAGAAAATGTGTGTTATATGGACTTAGTTCAGGCATGAGTTTTAGTGCCGTTGGCTGTGAGTTCAATATTAATGACTCAATAATACATATTAAATAAGGCATCTTTAAACAGGAATATCTGTGAACAAGGTTGTATATTAATCATTTGATGAAAATGTTGTGACCAGAGGCTTGCAGGAACTGAACCCTTTATCTTCCCTAGGAGCATTGGTCCCTTGTTCCTGTTTCAGAGTTTACTGCAACTTTATAGAACATAACTCCTGGAAGCCAACTGTTTTTAGTTTTGTGCTGGTACAGAGGATATCCTTTTTAATCAATATAAAAAATATACTATAGCGCCATGGGAGTCATGAAGGAGATAGGCTTGAAAGGGCATGGTGAGACCTGTTCTGGGACAAGTTCATTGCTATATCCCCAGACCCTTGGACTGTGCTTGCCTTGGTACAGTAAGTATTTGTTGAATGCAACTGAGTGCACCAAAACAGAACATGGCTTTCCTTGACAGCTTGGAGTTTAAATTTAATACTGTTTCTGTGACTGGGATTTGCAGCCATGTTTGTATTTTTATAGTGAGATGACCTGCTCTTAGAGATTGATATTGTGAATTTTTCATTAATAGAAATTTGCTGTGACCTCTGCTTGATTTTTCATTCCCATCATGCTTAAAGGGGCAGGAGATTGAGGGGGATGTATGCTTCTCTGGCTGCACATATAATAAATGTTTAGGGGGCTGGGCATTTTCAAATTAAACATTCCTTCCCGTTGCAACCATTGAGACTCCTTAGCTGTGTTAAGGGGTATTACCAATGAGAGTATAAATTCACCTGTGAAAATGAAAAGAGGAGGCACAAAAGATACTTTGAAGACCTATGATATAGTTGTATCCTAGTTACTAGAAAAGAGTCAGATCTGGATAGTTAGAAAATTTATTTAATTAGATATTCAGTAGTGTTTATGTATGTTAAGAAAATTTCTCTTTAAAAATGTAATAATCAGTTATAACTGATTATAATTTAGCATGTTTTGATACTCCTATGCAGTTTTGTATTTATTACATCTTTCAAGCTTAGAAATACTTTTTGACCATAACTCATAGAAATCTGTTTATCACAACCTATAAAAATTTATTTTACATTGTGGCCCATGGATACATATATATTGATATAAAGAACAAAAACAAAATCTTATTGAATAAAACTGTTCTTTATGACATAGGTGTATTCCATTTTCTTTTCTATATAATACTATTTCATTTAATAAGTGGTGCTTGAGACCTCTTACATTAGGTTAACAACCCACTAATTTAGGGTCATGATCCACACTTTGGAGAACCCTGCTCTAATAGAACTGGTGGCAATTTTTAAAGACTAGAGTTTCCTGGATCTTGATAGGAATATAACAGGGGGCATCACTGAAGTCAGGTTTCAAAGATGTAACGTGTTGTTGACGATGGTTACTAAATGTTTCTGAAACAAAATACGTTTCTGTAGTATGTAATTAGAGAAATCAATCTCCATTTTTGACATTACAGTTAATGATTTAGCTTTTAAAAATAAGTGTTTAGTCTTTTCTTAGACAACCACAGTTGAGCTCATGCCAGAAACCAGTAACTGGGACGCTTGCTGCTAATAGAAGCATGTGATGTACCGGCTAGCCATCACATCACAAATATCCTTACTCATTCAAATTTCAGAGAAGCCTGGAGACATGTATTGTAATGTAATTTTTAGAGACTGAATAAGGCATTTGAAACACTGAATGGGTCATTTCATATACTAAATATGGCCTTTTTCATTTGAGTTATAAAGCAGTGAGAAATCAATGCCGTGACATGTAACATGTGAAAAACAAGTAATTTTAAAATTTCCATTAATTCTAATTTTGTATTTGCAGAAAACATTGACTAACATGTTGAACATGAAAAGATAACCATAGAAAATTTTCATGCTTAATATTATAGTTACATGAAACAGTTCTGTATGTATTACAGCAATATTTTAGAAGCTAGATGGAGTATTAATAAGCATTTTAAAAAATTTAGCACTGCTCATTAATATTTGAAAGCTTTCGCTAACTCTGGGTGGTTTTTTATGAGGTAGAACATACTATACTGATATGTTCTCAGAGTACTTTATTTTACGTTGCGATCTAAAGACGGTCTGTTGGCTCTGTAATGTATTAAATTATTGGCCCATGAAGATTAGAGAATCTCATTTTCTATTTTATGTTTTGAAGATTCATCATTGATCATCAAATTAGAGATATGCAGTGGCCTACATTTCTGTTCATCAAATCCGATTATGTCTAATGTTTTCTGTATTTAGCAGCTCTTTTTAAAATCTGTATTAGTGGGTGTTACTACATCAAAATTGTATTTGTTTATGAAAGCAAAACAATTGATTATTTGTATTTGTTTAACAATTCTTGAGGATGATTTAAAAATACATCCCTTTAATAAATTCTGTCTTTTAAATGCAGGTATATAAGTCAGTATGCTGAGAATAGTGATAGAATCAAACACAATTTGTAAATATTTTGTTACAGTTTATGCACATTCATGTAGTTTTATGCACATTAACTATAAATCCATGTCCATTCTTTTGGTTCTAGACAGTTTAGAGTTTTAGTTAAAAGGGTAATATCTGTTAAATAAAAGTTAAAATATCCTTAAGCCATGATTTATAGATCATTATTTAATTTGCGTTATCAGGTGTATGCTAGGCCTATTTGTATGATACTTGGTTCTCCCAGTAGCTTTTATTTCTCTGGATGCCTGATTTTTGTTTTCAAGCTGTGTTTTTTCCATTCTCTTGCTTGTAGCTTTGAATTTAAAACTTCTGACAGAAATTTTCTCTTACTACTATTGACTCCATCTATAGGTACAATACAGTACTAGGATTATTTGTGGGCTCTTAGCAACATGGGTAGGTTTAATGGACATTCTGAATCTTGTATCTGCTTGTATTTCTGTTTTTGCTTGACTATTAGAAATCAGAAAAATAAATTTGTTAAGTATGGATACTGAACTCCATGGTATCCATTTTGTATTTAGTATTACACAGTTACATTTCTTTTTTTTTTTTTTTTTTAAGATTTTATTTATTTATTTGACAGAGATAGAGACAGCCAGCGAGAGAGGGAACACAAGCAGGGGGAGTGGGAGAGGAAGAAGCAGGCTCATAGCAGAGGAGCCCGATGTGGGACTTGATCCCATAACACCAGGATCACGCCCTGAGCCGAAGGCAGACGCTTAAACGCTGTGCCACCCAGGCGTCCCCACAGTTACATTTCTAACATGACCTAGCTTCTTGCCTGATTTCCTTACTTGAAATTTTTCTCAGTTGTTTTGTGGTGTGTATATTGTAAACTGCCCTAAATACTTTTCTCTAACAAGGTTGGCTTTTAAATAAAGTACAGATGTTATTTAGTTTTTAGGATAGATTGTTGCTAAAAATGTATCTATAATTTAGTGAGAAAATGATACACTTTTCAGTGGTTCTTAACTTTTTTAGGGTCATATAATCTTTTTACAGTCTGTTGAAAGTGGCGGATTCTGTCTTAAGAAAATGCACAGGAGGTCCATGGATTTCAGGATAAGAATTCCACAGCTGTTTCCAGTATTAGTGGACTCTATTTTCATTTGAAGTAAAGTAAACCAAACCAAAACAAAACCTGTGATTTGTAAAGGCACATACTACTTTACTTTTCAATAACTTGAAATATTCTTATTGGGTTTTGATGGTGTTTTTTAGTAATTTTAGCATGAAGGCTACTTATTTATTCATAGTAGAATTAACATTTTTATTAAATTAATGACTGCTAGAATATTAAAATAATAGAGAAAGATGTAAAACTAATAGTGTCTCGCCTCATATCTCTAGTATTTGATTTTTTTTCCCTTGAGGAAGAATTAAAAGCCTGTCATTAGGTCATAAAAGGAGAAAAAAGATTGCTTTGTAAAGGATTGTTTAATTAGGATCATAGATAAAAGAAAATTTGGTATTTAAAGGATGGGTCATTTTGATATTTTTCACGAAGGAATACTGGGAAACTGAAAAGCACGTTTTAGTAAGTTTTCACAGACTTTATTATTTAAGTATATAGATTATAAACTTTCCCATGTCTGCTTCTAGAGTCCTTTCTCCCAAACTCCTTATGTAAACTATCTCAGAATCTGAGGATGTTTAAAATAACTTTTAATTATTTCAGGTTTAAATGCTTTAGGTAGTTACTTCTGTAATTTAAAATAATATGCATATACTATTCTCTTTGATTCTATGCCAAACTATTTTATTTTAAGAAGCCTCCATGCCCAGCGTGGAGCTCCATGCAAGGCTTGAACTCACTACCCTGAGATCGAGACCTGAGCTAGATCAAGAGTCAGATGCTCAACCGACTGAACTACCCAGGTGCCCCTTATGTCAAATTAAAATTTTTTTTCTATTTTTAATTTTATTTTTTTCCAGCTTTACTGAGGCATAATTGATAAAATTGTATGTAAAGTGTACATATGATGTTTTGTGCACATTGTAAAGTGATTATCACAATCAAGTTAATTAACAAATCCATTACACAGTTACCTTTCTTTTGTGTGTGTGTTTAGTGAGGACAGTTATCTACTCCCAGCAAATTTTAAATATATAATACAGCATTATTAAAATACAATACAATGTAGTCACCCTGCTGTATGTTAGATCCTCAGAACTTACCGATCTTATAGCTGAACATTTGCCCTGTGACCTACATCTCTCCATTTCTCCTAGCCCTTGGCATCTGCTGTTCTCTATTTCTATGAGTTTGACCTTTTTTTTTTTTTTTCAGATTCTACAAATTAGTGATTCCCTGTAGTGTTTTCTGGTATATTTCACTTAGCATAATGTCCTCAAGGTTCATCTATGGTGTCTCAGTGGCAGAACTTACTTCTTTTTTTATGGCTGAATAATGTTCCATTGAGTATAGACTATTTTCTTTTTCCATTCATCTGTGACAGACATTTAGTTTGTTTCCGTATCTTGGCTATTAGGAAATAGTGCTTCAGTGAACATGGCCGTGCAGATATCTCTCTAAGATACTTATTTTAGTTTCCTTTGGATATATACCCAGAAGCGGGATTACTGGATCATATGGTAGTTCTATTTTTGATTTTTTGAGGAACCTCCCTACTATTTTCCATAATGACTGTACTAATTTATATTCCCATTAACAGTGCACAAGGGTTTGCTTTTCTTCATATCCTTGCCAACATTGGCTAATTCTTATCTTTTTGATAATAGCCATCCTAACAGATATAAAGTAATATCTGATTGTGGTTTTGATTTGCACTTGCATGATAACTAGGGATGTCAAGGAGCTTTTTTGTATACCTGTTAGCTCTTTGTATATCTTCTTTGGAAAAATGGCTATTCAGATTCTTTGCCTATTTCTTAATCACATTACTTACTATTGAGCTGTATGTGTTCCTTATGTATTTAAGACTTTAACCCTTTATCAGACATATGATCTGCAAATATTTTTTCCCGTCCCATAGGTTGTCATTTTATTTCATTGATAGTTTCTTTTTGCTACAGAAGGCTTTTAGTTTGATGTAGTCCTACCTGTTCATTTTACTTTTGTTATCTGTGCTTTTGGTATCATATCCAAAACAATCATTGCCAAGACTAGTGTCAGGAAGATTTTTTTGGTTTTGTTTTCTCCTAGGAGTTCTGGTTTCAGGTGTTATATTTAAGTCTTTGGCCCATTATGAATTAATTTTTGTGAATGATGTGAGATAGGGATCCCATTTCATTCTTTTGCATGTGGATATCTAGTTGCCCTACCACCATTTATTGAAGAGACTGTCCTTTCCCCATTTTATGTTTTTGGTGCCCTTGTCAAAGATTAGTTGACCATACATATATGGATTGATTATTGATTTCTGGGTTCTCCATCCTGTTTTATTGATTCTTGTGTCTTTTTTTGTTTTTTTTTTTTTAATGCCAATACCATGTTGTTTTGATTACTGTAGTTGTGTAATACAGACTGAAGTCAGGAAGTGTGATGCCTTCAACCTTGTTCTTCCTCAGGATTGGTTTGGTATTTGGAGTCTTTCATGGTTCTCTGAATTTTAGGATTGTTTTTTCTGTTCTGTGAAAAAAGCCCTTGGAAATTTGATAAGGATTGCATTGAATATGTAGATCACTTTGGGTTATTTAATAATTATAACAATACTAATTCTACCAATTTAAGAACATAGCCTATCTTTGTTGTATTTGTGCCGCTTCAATATTTTCCATTAATGTCTTACACATTTCAGTGTATAGGTCTTTCACCTCCTTGGTTTAAATTTATTTCTAAGTAGTTAATTCTTTTTGATCCTATTGTAAACAGGATTGCTTTCATAATTTCTTTTTCAGAGCATTAGTTGTTAGTATATGGAAGTTCAACTGATTTTTGTATGTTGATTTTTGTGTCCTGTAACTTTACTAAATTTGTTTATTATAGCTAACAGTTTTTGGTAGAATTGTCAGAAATACATCATACCAAAACTGATGGCATATAGCAAAAACAGTTCTTAGAAGGAAATTTGTAGTGATACGTGCCTATATTAAGAATAAAAACCTCAAATAAAGGAACCTAAGTTTATACTTCAAGGTAAAAGAAAAAGAACTAGAAAAAGAACAAACTAAGTTCAAAGTTAGCAGAAGGAAGGAAATAATGAGATCAGAGCAGAACTAAGTGAAGTAGAAACTAGAAGAACAACAGAAAAGATCACAAAACGAAGAGCTGTTTTTTTAAGGATAAAATTGATAAAGTCTTAGCTAGACTAAGAAAAAAAGAGAAGACTCAAAATTAGAAATAAAAGAGGAGATACTGCAGCTAATACCTCAGAAATACAAGGGCTCATAAAAGACTCTTGTAGGCAATTATATGCCAACAAATTATGTAATCTGAAGAAATAAAGTCGTAGAAACAAACAACCTACCAAGACTGATTCAGAAATAGAAATAGAAAATCCAAATAGGCTTGTAACTACTAAGGAGATTGAATTAGCAATCAAAAATCTCCCAACAGCAGCAACAATAAAAACGCAGGACCCAGTGGCTTTACTGGTGAGTTCTACTAAACATCTAAAGAAGAATTAATACCAGTTCTTCTGAAACTCTTCTAAAAAATTGAAGAGGAAGTAATACTCCTAAAGTCATTTCATGAGTCCAACACTATCCTGATGCCAAAGCCAGATAAGGGCACCACAATAAAAGAATATTACAGACCAGTATCCCTAATAAATATAAATGCAAAAATCCTCAACACAATACTAGCAAACTGAATTTACCAGAACATTTAAAAGATCATACACTATGGTCAAGTGGGATTTAACCCTGAAATGCAAGGATACTTCAACATTTGCTAATCAATAAATGTAATACACCACATTAACAGAATAAAGAATAAAAATTGTATGAGCACCTTAATAGGTTCAGGAAAAGCCTTTCACAAAATTCAACATCCATTCATGATAAAAGTCTTGAGAAATCATGTGTAGAAAGAATGTACCCCAACATAATAAAGGCCACATGTGACAAGCCCATAGGTAACATCATATTCAATGGTGAAAGGTTGAAAGCTTTTCCTGTAAGATCAAAAACAAGACAGGGATACCCCCCTCACCACTTGTATTCCACATAGTACTGAAAGTCCTACCCACAGCAGCCAGACAAGAAAAGTCAATAAAAGGTATTCAAATTAGAAGGGAAGAAGCAAAATTGTCTTTTTTTTGGAAATGCATTATCTTAGAATTTTCTATTAACAGTGATGAAAATTTAGCTCACAAATTTCCAGTTACCCTTCTGTCTTTAAATGTTTGAATAGTTACTATGTTTACTTCCTCTCTTGCTTACCTTTGATACTTTAAATAACATTCTTACATCTCTGTTTTATTCTAGCACGTTTTACATTATTTCTTTACTCTTTACTTTGTAAGGCGCAGATATTCTTACTTCTCTTGTTTCTTTTAGCACTTCTACTTCCCCTTAACAGCTGATCATTTGTCAGTTGTATCAAGGCTGGAAAAATTTATATTCTCTTCTGTAACATTTATCTTGCATTTTTTTTGGATAAGATTGATTCTAAAAGCTGAAAATCAATTAACCATGTTTGCACTGTTAGGACATGCAAGAGAACCAAGTTGTATGCTAGGGTTAATGATCTTTTTTAAAAAATTTTATTGTTTTTTATTTTAATTCCAATAGAGTTCACATACAGTTTTTTAAAAAAGATTTTTTAAAAAAAGATTTATTTGAGATAGAACAACAGTGAGAGAGTGAGTGAGAGAGAGCATGAGCCCAAGCAGGGGGAGCGAGGAGGGAGAAGCAGGCTCCCTGCTGAGCAGGGAGACCGGATGCGATATGATGCCATGCTGGGGCTGGATCCCAGGACCCTGGGAACATGACCTGAGCCGAAGGCAGACTCTTCACCGACTGAGCCCCCCAGGCGCCCCAGTTAATATACAGTTTTATATTAGTTTCAGGATACAATATAGTGATTCAACAGTTCCGTACTCTACCCAGTGCTCGTCGTGGTACGTGTAGTCTTTCATCCGTATCACCTATTTCACTCATCCTTCCACCTACCTTCTGTCTGGTAACTATCAGTTTGCTATAGTTTAAGAAACCGTTGCTTGGTTGGTATTTGTCTTTCTCTGACTAACTTATTTCGCTGAGCCTTAAACTTTCTCGCTTCATCTGTGTTATTGCAAATGGCAAGATTTCATTTTTTTAGGCTGAATAGCATTCCATTGTATACATATACCATATCTTCTTTATCCATTCATCCATTGATAGACACTTGGGCTACTTCCATAATTTGACTGTTTTAAATAAAGAATGGTGCCAGAAACAGAGGGTATCTTTCCTGATTAGTGTTCTATGGGCCCTTTTTGCTCTAGCTCAGGAAAATTTTCTTTGAAAATTTTTCTTAATTTTCTCTGTCTTCTGCATTACTTAAAATTATTAGTTGGAGGTGGTGGATTGCTTCATCCTATGTGTTTTCCTTTATTTGTTTTCTTTTTTTTTGTTTTACATATTAAGATTGTTTTCCCACTTGGCCTTTGCTTATTCCATTTAATGTAGCGTTATCATTCTCCCTCTATGTTACTGTTCTTCTCAAAAGCCTTTGAGGATCTCATTTTTTTTTATTTTTTGTAGTTTTTCTCTTCTTTTGTGTGAGTGATCTTCTTTCCCCAGATTTTTTATTTGCTTTTTTTTGTTTGTACTTTTCTTTCGTCTAATTAGTTTTCTTGACAAATTTGGTAATTCTGGATTGTCGGTTCATGAGTCTCTTGGTGTCATGTACACACGATGGTGCTTATTGACTGTTAGTTTCCACATTAGAATGAGTGCTCAGGGAACCAGTCTTGAGGCAAGGAATTATTCAGAATGCCAAGTGGGGTAGGTTTTATTCTGTAATGCCAGAGTATAATTTCCCCTCTCCCATTCTCCTTTGGATCCTCCTTTGGCTTCTTTAGAGGTTTGTTTTTATTTTGTTTTGTTTTACATAGGAAATAGTAATAGTAGTAACAATTTTCCCATTCCCCCATTTTGCCCCTGCCTCCCTTCCCTTTTTCATTCCTACTTACTATTTCACCTCACTTCCTTTAGGAAGCCGTTGTGGACTTCTTTCTGGCAGATGACCTCCTTACTCACCTGTTGTATTTTCTGGTACTTAGTTTGGGACTTTACTTCCTTTGTTGTTTCATCTGTAGTGTATGCATTTCTTCCCATCTTCCAAAAGTTTATCAATATTTCATGGCTCCAAGTGTTTTTATTGATGTGGATATACATAGTTACAGTTGTTAACTCTTAAAAAAATAAAATATTTCAACAGAAAGGTATATATATCATAGGAAGACAGCATGTTGCAATTTTGTAAGTTAATGACTTGTTTCTTCTGTGTGTGCGTGCACGCGCGTGTGTGTGTGTGTATGGTCTTTTTATTCATAAATGTCTTGGAGCCCTGTGTACATGAATGGGGCTTGTTAAATGGTGTGTTCCCCCCCCCCAATACTCCAGGTTGGTTCAGACTAGGATCTGGCAACATCGAGGTGTTGTAGATATTGAGAATATAGTCTGGCAGAAGGGGGAGGTCCCAGGCTGCAGATCCAGCTAGAAAGGTACAGTCGGTGTTTTGAGAGGTCAGACAGTTAGCAAGAACAACACTAGGAGGTAAAATGGGTAAGAATATGAACTCAGGAATTCTACTTTTTGTTAATCATATTCTCACTGTACCACTTACTAACTTCATGATGCTGGTCATGCACTGTAATTTCTTTAAATTTTAGTTTCCTCGGTAAAAATAGAGATTCATTGTAATAGTATCTTAAAGTTGTGAGAATTGATGAATTAATCTATTAAAAGTACTTAGCATAGTAAGTGCTCCGCAAATAGCAACTACAGAGATTTAAAAAAAAAAAAAAAGTCTTCTGTATTTTCTTGAAAAGTTAGAACGTCTAGATTCCTGAATGGCAATGATACTGTTTACAACTGAGTAATAGCTGCCCCTTTCAGGTGGGGTATTTGGTTTCTAGTTTGCTGTAGTCCACAGTATTCCTTATGGTCTTATTCTCTGCTTGATTCATTCACACATATTACCTGCCTTACTTGTTTGGGCATTTGGATTTGTGACTCATGGTCTGTTGGTGTTAGGTATAGCTGAAAGATTATCTTCAGTTTTCAGAACTGATTTTTCTTTGGTGCTAGGATGAATCACTACAGAAGGCAGAAATACAAACTGTATTAACAGAGTAATTCAGGCGAGGGAATGCCATCTCATCCAGGAGATTCTTGGGAGCCCTGGTAGCACACTGGTTAGCATATGTGAATAACGGCTCACTGAGGTGTTTCAGGTGAATGAAGAGCCTGATGTTAGGGGGCCTGGTGATAAGTAGCTGGGAGGCCTCTAAGTAGGAATCATACACCTAAAACCTGGAAATGTTTAGAGATAGAGAGAACTCATTTATTGATCCATAATATCTGTTGACTGCCCTACATGCCCAGTATGTACTAGGTTCAAAGATCACAAAATTACATATAATAAGAGTCATTGTCATCAAAGTGGACAGGCAATTTTAATACTGTGTGTAATGTAAGAGTATCCTTAGAAATCTCCTAGTCTAATCCTGTTTTATAATTTCTAAAATAAGCGTAGACAAATTAAGCATTGCCCAAGTCTTTGCTACTAGTTGGTGTTCCAAGAGTTCTTTTTTCTAATCCTCCATGGGCAGGTAGCATCAAAAAGGTCTGGAAGCATGTAGTGAGGATCCCCAGACCTGGGAGAACTGTTGTAATAGAGCAGGGTACAAAGATTGGAACTTAGATATGAGAGAAGGTCATATTACCTTACATAAAACTCATTCTTAGAAAATTGGAGTTAGAGATTCTTTTCGGGGACTCAAAGAAGTAAGTGGCTATGTTGGAGAAGCCCACATGGCAATGAACTGTAGGCAGTTTCTAGGAACTATAAGGCATCATATAGGACCTGAGGGTGGCCTCCATCTGAGAGCCAGCAGAAAGTAGGGGCCCTTACTTTTATGTGGCAAAAAATGTGAATTCTGCCCATAATCTGAAAGGGCTTGGAAGATAATTCTTTCCTGCTTTAGCCTCCTAATGAGAATGCAGCCTAGCTGATACCTTGAATGAAGCTGTGAAGCCCTGAGCAAATGACTCAGTTGAGCTGTGCCCAGACTTCTGATCCACGGAAACTGAACTAATAAGTGTGTATTGCTCTAAGCCTTTAAGTTTTTGCTAATTTGTTACACAGCACTAGAAAGTGAGTGCTTTTGGTCGTGTCCAAGTATACTGTGTTCTTTAGTATAGTGTTATAATGAACACAGTGCTTACCATCTAATTTGAAGTACCTAGTCCACGCTGTCCTTTGCTTTAAAAGCATGACAGCCATAGCAATTTGTGGTGCGCTGTGCAGCAGTGGGAAATGACAAGTGTGCCACATATGGTCTCTCACAACTACTCAGCTCATGTAGCATGAAGCAGCCATAAAAATATGTAAATGAATTAACATGGAATCATTCTTAGAAAAATTTATTTATGAACAATAAGATTTGAATTTCATATGATTCTCATGTGTTACAAAATGTTATTATTCTTTTAATTTTTTTCCCCAACCATGTAAAAATGTAAAGACCATTTTTAGTTTGCAGTGTACGAAACAAGCCACAGGCTGGATTTAGCCTGTAGGCTGGAATTTGTGGCTATAGCTAATAGCCAAACTTGTAAGCGATACAAGCACTGCTAGATAGTTGCTGTTAATAGGGAAAGTACTAGCGCTGCTTGAGATCCTTAGTAAGAAAGTATTTTTATAAAAAAATCTAGTTTGTAAAAATATTTTAAAAGACTAAAAAGTCTATTATTACAGGTTTATGAAGAGTTTCTTGAGTGTGGTGAACTGGATGGACTAAAACGGAAAACAGCTTCATTTCTCACTAGCCAGTGTTATCATGTACCTACTTTGATTATTCTCCTTTCGCCACTCATAGATGATATCTTAGTCAGTTTCCATTGATTTCATGTCACATATTTATAAGAATAAGTTCACTTCTGGCAGTGGGCTTATTTTCAGCTATCAAAAATACCCATTCCACTTTTGAGGTTCAATTTTAAGCTAATTCATTGCATCTTTCAACCACTGTCTCCCCACCTCTCATTTTCAGGCCTGGCTCTTGGCTCTGGAACTTTGGGGAAAGGATTTGGTTGTCTCCTGACTCTTTCTCCCCCCCAATTCATCATGCTGGCCCTTGTTCCTCTACAGTTCGGATTGGGTAGCGGGGTATGAAAGCAAAAGGGTGAAAGTCCTTTCATGGATGAAATGCTTTCATATGCTATTTCTTTTGTGACGAACTTTTGGTTCTTCAGAGGCTTCATGAGGACTTCTGTAAAACAAACAAGCAAACCCATAAATATTGCTGTACAAAAGTAGGTGTATGCGTTACAAAAAAGGTCTGGAGCACGCACGCCAAACTGAAAGTAATGGTTATTACCTCTGCATAGGCAAGTGGAATGGAAGACAAGGGGTGTGGATATCTCAAGGGGTATTTTTACTTTATTATTTGAATTCTTATTACATGTAGATTGTGTTTTGGGTATTTGATTAAATATAAACAAAAAGCTTTGTATTGAAAATAACATGAAAGATTGCAAAAGGAAAATTACTTCTAGAAGTAATAGAAGTATAGAAGTATAGAAAGGTGCTTTAAGCATCTAAAGTACTGATATATTCATAAACTTTAAGAAAAGTAGCATTTTCAGATAACTTTTATGGTAATGTTATAGGATGGAAAAACATGATCTTTCAGATATAGCATTAATTTTTTGGAATGTGGGTTATCTCTAAAAGTCGCATTTTGAAGTGTCGTTGACATATAATACAATGTGTAGGTTTTAAGTATCATTTTATGAGTTTGGACAAATGTATACACCTGTGTAATCCTTTCCCAGTTAAGATGTAGAACATGTCCTTCCCCCAGAAAGTCTCCTCATGCTACTCCTCACTCAGATATCCCAACACCCTAGGCAACGCTGATGTGATTTCTATCACCACAGCTTATTTTAGCTGATTCTAGAACTTCACATAACTAGAATCATTTAAAATATACTCATTTGTTCCTGACTTCTTTCACTCAAATATCTGAGAGATTTTGCTAAAAAAAAAAAAAAAGTTCTTTTAATATATACAGAACTATTGATATTTTTTGTTTCATCTTGTCATTTTATATTGGATTTTTTCAAGAAGTTTGTTCATTTCCTTTTTTTTTTCTTTTTTTAAGATTTTATATATTTGAGAGAGAGAGAGAGAGAGTATAAAAGCGGTGGGGGGGGATGGAGAAAGACAAGCAGACTCTACACGCTGAGCTTGGAGCCCTCGGGCTGAGTCTCATGACACCAAGATTATGACCTGAGCCGAAATCAAGAGTCAGTTGCTTAACCAACTAAGCCACCCAGACATCCTAAGAAATTTGTCCATTTCATCTGAGTTATCAAATTATTGGCATAAAGTTGCTCGTAATTGTCCTTTTCCTTTTAAAATTTGAGAGATCTTCAGTGATGTTCCTTCTTTCAGTATTGTTATCGGTTATTTGTATATTTTCTTTCTTTTTTTTTTTTAATATTTTATTTATTTATTTGACAGAGAGAGACAGCCAGAGAGAGAGAGGGAGCACAAGCAGGGGGAGTGGGAGAGGAAGAAGCAGGCTCCCAGCAGAGGAGCCTGATGTGGGGCTCGATCCCAGAACGCCGGGATCACGCACTGAGCCGAAGGCAGACGCTTAACGACTGAGCCACCCAGGCGCCCCTGTATATTTTCTCTTTCTATTTTTGCTAGGAGTCATCAGTTTTATTGTCCATTTTCAGAGAATGAATATTTTGGCTTTATTGACTTTCTCTATTGTTTATTTTCTATTTTATTTATTTTGTTCCCTGGATAGTTTCTTTGGATTTCCTTGCATGTTCGTTGACACTTTATTCTGCTTTATCCAATCTACTTTTAAGTGTCTCCAGTGAAGCTTTTCATTTCAGATATGAGTCTTTTTATTCTAGAGTTTCCATTTTTTGGTATGATATTTTTGGCATTTATCTGCCAAGACTCCTGTTTTCAGTCATTAAGGCTATATTTTCATATAAGTCCATGGGATAGTAATAATAGCTCTATGAAAGTACTTCTTAAAGTGATACCTAATTTGCTCTTTTCTAGCTTTTTAAGAAGAAAACCTAGATCATTGCCTAAAAAACATTTTTAAATGTAGGCATTTATAGCTTCTGATTTTGTTCTAAACATTGATCTAGATACAGCTTACAAAATTTAATGTTTCATTATTATTTTGTTAGTTTTTTTCTAATTTCTTATGTGATTTATTTTTCAACTCATTATTTAAGTGTATTTAATTTTCAACTGAGGATTTTCTAGACATCATGTAATTTTTGATTGCTTTTTAAATTCTATTTTGATCAGAGAATGTGCTCTATAATATTTCAGTTACGTGAGACTTAAATTATGGCACAGCATATGATCTTTCTTGGTGAACATTTAAAAGAAATACTATTCTGTAGTTTTTGGATGTTGTATTTTATAAATGTCAATTAAGTGCAGGGTATTGATGGTATTATTTAGATCTATATCAGCATACATCCTGATATTTTTGCCTCCTTTTAAATTATTTTAAAGATTTATTTATTTTAGAGAGAGAGAACATGCGAGAGCAGGGGGAGGGGCAAAGGGAGAGGAAGAGAAAATCTCAAGCAGACTCCCTGCTGAGCATGGAGCCTGATGTGGTGGGGCTTGATCTCATGACCCTGAGATCATGACCTGAGCCAAAATCCAGAGTCAGTCCTTCAACCAACTGAGCCACCCAGGTGCCCCTTGATTTTTTTGTCTTCTATTTTGTCATTTATTGAAACATTGTTAACATTTTCAACTTTGATGGTCTGTTTTCCTTTAGTTTTCTTAGTTTTAGTTTTGTTAATTTTAGTTTTTTATTTTGCTCATACGTATTTATGATTTTTATGTTTTTCAGCTTAATTGATATTTTTGGCATTATGAAATGGACATCTGTGTCTTTGGAGATTTTCCTTTGTTTTGCTGTTTTCTTTGTATGATAATATTATAGTTTCTCAAGCTTTCTTATACTTGCAATTTGCATAGTGTATCTTTGTCTCTGAAAGAGACTTTCAGTCTCTTTGTGTCTTTGTGTTTGAAATTGTTTATAGAGATGAATATAGTTGGATGTTTCTTTTTTATACAGTCTGACAATTTTTCCCTTTTGAGTATATGGTCCATTTTCTTAGTCCTTTGTGTGTTTTTGACTGTAGTGTCTTGCTCTTTGTTTTCTTTTTGTCCCATATGTCTTCTTTCTCTCTTGTAATCAGGTGTCGTTTATTATTTTTATGTTTTGTCTTAGCTGTTCAGTTATTCCTATTGCAATTAATTTTTTTATTTGGCCTAAGTGTTAAAATATACATTCTTTACTTGTCATTGGCTACTTAATATTGAACCACATCATCCCCCACAAATATAAAAATCTTAAAATAATGCAATTATGTTTACTACCCCCCATTTTTGTTGTCATATATTTTACTTCCATTTTTGTTATAAATGACACTAAAAAATTATTTGTGATTTAATCAGTAATTTATCTTTTAAGGAAATGAATACCTATGCATTTCTGATTTCCAGTGCTCTTGATTTCTATTTGATGTTTCACATTTCCTCAATTTGTAGGTTAATGTTTTTCACTGAATTTGGGACAGTTTGAACCATTATTTATTCCAATATTTTTTTCTGCCCCATTCTGTTTATTCAATTTAATAGGACTTTAACAACTAGTTAGTAGTTTCAAAGTCCTGTTTTCTAATTCTATCAGGATCATCTTGGGGTCTGTTTCCTTTGACAGCTTGGTTTCCTGGCTGTGGGTCACATTTCTGCTTTTTTGCATGTCTGGTAATTTTTAATTGTATGCTAGACATTATAAATTCAACATTGTTAAGAGTCTGAGTCTTTTGTCTTTTTTAAGTATGTTGAGTTTCATTGTGGAATGGAGTGAGTTTAGTTGATGCTTTTCTTTATCCTATCTAGGCTTGGTTTTAGGCTTTAGTTGAGCCACTGTAGCGTAGTCTTTACTCTAGAGTATGGTCCTTACTCTGAAGACTTGGTCTTTGTGGTGTCTCAGCTGAATTCCTGGGATATTAATGAGTTTCCTCCACCATGACTACTTATGAACTTAAAGCTCTCACAGCACTGTGCAGCCTTTAATATGTTCATTACTCATTTAACCCCATAGTAGCCATTGTCTACTAGGTATTTCAGAATATTGTCACCCACACAATATTCTGCCTACCACTACCGACCCCCAGCACTGTACCACCGCCTCACCTTGTGTAACAAATCCTACAAATTTCACTTGTTTCAACAGTGACTGATCTCTGATCACTGTGTACTACCTGTG
Organism: Ursus americanus; assembly: GCF_024610735.1. Taxonomy (NCBI): domain Eukaryota; kingdom Metazoa; phylum Chordata; class Mammalia; order Carnivora; family Ursidae; genus Ursus; species Ursus americanus. Next base: position 67,124,622 of record NC_142131.1, on the reverse strand, counting down.
TTTCATGAACTCCCTGTACCATAGCCAGAAAATTATCCCTCCCTAGAGAGCTTGGGTAAAGGTGGGACTCACCTTATGTGTTTGCTTTTTCTCGAAGATCACAGACCATGCTGCCTATTATTCAGTACCTGAAAACAGGTGCTTCGTAAGTTTTATCCAGTTGTATAGTTATTTACAGCAGGATGGGAAGTTCAGTATCAGTTATTCTGTTATATTTGGAAACAGAATAAACAGTATATGTGGAACTCATTCAGTTTTACAAATACCAAACAGAGGCTTACAGTTTTATCTGCAAAATATGAGTATGGCAGAATTAATATGAAACACCTTAAACACATTGGGTGTTAGGACTAATTGCCTATTTGGGGGATTGCTGGGAAATAATTAGAAAGTACTATTTGTTTCAACTCTTGTTATGATTGCATTCTATAATCAGTTTCAGAAATAAGAATAAGAAGTCCTTGATATTGATCCTGGTTTCCTTATTAGTGACTATGCTTTGAAGTCACTTCTTTAATTGCAAAGAACAGGAATGTACTCATATTGTTCAAACAAAGTAGGAGAATTGCTTAAGCTTGCAGAATTGAGGTATGTTAGATGGGTGAAATTCCTAGAGAAAGTGAATGGGGAAGACTCCAAAAGCCTTTTTTTTGAGCTTTAGTGTTTTCATGTATATATTAGAAAATATAAAAACTAATCTTCTCCACCTTATAAGGTGGGTACCAGTATTTCTTAACCTTATGAAATTATGTTTTTTTTTTAAAGGCCTAGTTCAAATGTTATATAAGAATTGTTTCCCATAATGGGTGGCAAGAATGTTCTTTGTGTTACCACTTCTGAAGGCCATTTCCATATATAGTTGTAAATAATAATAAATATTTGTTATTAATAGTGTTTTAATTCTAATAAATATTTGAAGTTCAAATGAGAATGTATATTGAAAAGATTTTGAAAATTTGTATGTGTGTGTGTATGGACATGTGGAAGACATTTTTATTAGAATCTTTTACTCATTTGCAAAATGTATTCTCTTTTTCTGCTTTTAAGTGGAAAATCTTATATTGACTTACTGGTAAAAACTGAAATGGTTTTAAGTTATAAGGTCTAGGTTAGTGAATGGATATTGGCTTATGAAATAGCACATTTTTGATATATTTTTTATTTTTAATATCTCTTTGGTATTAAAGTGTAGGAAAGACACTAATGGTTACTTTAAGTCTACTGTGGTTTGATTATTTAAGTGGGAATCAACAAATAGCAATAATCCACTGCTTGAACTTATTAATATCCCCAAAATATGTTTTTTAATTCTTTAAGTTGACTAATTTTCTTTTCTTAATATTCTAGCTCTCTATCAATATCAGCTTACATCACCGAAAAGATAATTTTGAAGACATGTTTTGCTGAAAAGACAACTGAGAAAAATTTTACGAATGGGATGAACACGCTCCAGTTAACTGACTACCTGCTGCAATTTGAATGTTAACAATTACCCACCTGGTACAGTTAACCTAGTGATGTACCTATTCTCACAATATCCTATTTCATTGTGCTTGTCTTGATTAAAGAATTCAAAGTGGAGTACCGCAAACTTGATATGGATAATAAAAAGAAAGACAAGGACAAATCAGATGATAGAATGGCACGACCTAGTGGTCGGTCGGGACACAACACTCGAGGAACTGGGTCTTCGTCCTCTGGAGTTTTAATGGTTGGACCTAACTTTAGAGTTGGAAAAAAAATTGGATGTGGCAATTTTGGAGAATTACGATTAGGTAAGACTATTTTATTTATTCCATTGTGTTGGAAGCGTTTTTTTTTTTTTAAACTGAAAGTACTTTCTAATGAAAATGATATTGTTTAGTTTAATTGTTGTGGTAATTTTAAAGAATATAAATGTTGGAAATTTCTTTCATACTTGTATTTTCATTTGTAAGGAGTTCCCCAGTATATGAATGTCTCTTTACTTGAGATCACCCATCTGGAATATGAGAAAAAGAAAGGAAATTAAAAGCCCCAATAAACTGAAAAAAAAAAAAAAAAAAAAAAAAAAAGGACCCATACGGAGCTATTTGCGGTGTATTATTAAAGAATGATTATTTAAGCTACTTTTTCAAATTTGAAAACATGTAGTAACTGATCACTTTAAGAGGGTATGTGTGGCTTAAAGTCAAGGTAATATACTGAAACTGCATAAAAATCAGTGAAATTGGGGAGCCTGGGTGGCTCAGTCGGTTAAGCATCCAACTCTTGGTTTCTGCTCAGGTCATGATGTCGGGGTTGTGATATCGAGCCCCAGCGTTGGGCTCCGCATCCATCGTGGAGTCTGCTTAAGACTTCTTCTCCCACTGCCTCTCCCCCCTTCTCTCTCTCTTTCAAATAAATAAACCTAATAAAAAAAAAATACTCCACGAAATTTACATTGTAATTCCATCACTACCCCCTCCCTAACCAAGTACATCCAGGGTGGGGCTCCGAAATCTGTATTCTTTTTTTTTTTTTAGAGAGCCAGTGGGAGTGGTGGGGATAGGGGCAAAGGGAGAGGGACAGAGAGAATCTTAAGCAGGTTCCATGCCCAGCTTGGAGCCCTAGGTGAGTCTCGATCACACGACCCTGAGATCATGACCTACACTGAAATCAGTGTCTGATGCTTAACTCACTGAGCTACCCAGGCGCCCCAAGAAATCTGTATTCTTAACAAGGGACGCAAAGTACTGATTCAGTTTATTTTTGTAATCAGGCCGATTTGGTAAACATTGGTGTAATTAAACCTCCTAAGTCTGCAGTTAAGGCAATTGAAACTCAGTGAGGGAAGGTTGCCTGCCAGATGTCACACAGCAATTTAATGACGGATTCGGGACCAAAATCTAGGCTTTTAACTGCTAGTGCAGTAGAGATACGGCTATCTTAAATGAAGGGAAATAAGAACAGAGAAGCATGGTTATATGGGTGTCAGTACTGAAGTCCTTGAGGGCTGTGGTCATGGACCACCAGTAATGGAAACTTCGTTGTAAAAAGGAAAAACTTGGCTTTACAATTTTCCTTAGATACAGCCCCACTTATTAGAACTAAATCCAATTGTATGTTTATCTACTCAATTACTTCTCCTTTTCATCTTGTAAAACACCCTAATTTGTAGTTAGTTGTTCATTTTAATACTATTTTGTGTTGCTAATGTGCATTAAATCTTTTCATGGAGCAAGCCAATAAAAGGCAATGACATACTTTGTAAAGAGCTGTGATTGATGTGTCTGGCAGACTCTTGCACTTCAGTAGGGACTCACATATTTGAAAGGGTGAATGTTTTACCCCTCATATTTTGAAATTCTTAAACTGTTTCTGATTTTGAAATTAGAAAAACGAGGTTATTTACTTGTGTACCTTTGAGCACCCTTCATCCATCCAAAATGTACTGCATGTCTGTCATTTGGGGGCATGATTCGGCACTGGTAATACTGGAAAAATATAAAAATTGTCCCCGCTATTATGGAAAATACAAGTCAAGTAACCACTTGGGGCCTCAAACTCCTCAACTTTAAAATGGAATTATTTCTACTTCCTAGTTTATTGTGGAGATGGAATTTAGATGATAATGTAAAAGGACCAGCACTGTACCCGCGTATTTTAGGAAAACAATGATTGTTCCGCTTCCTTAAAAGATATATCAAGATATCTGTTCTGTTTTACAATTAAATTGATGTCACGTTGTATGTATTTTTATTTAAATTTATATGTATAAATTAACTCTACAGGTATATATTATTTTATATGTATGTATTTGTATTCTTCCTCTTTGTGGATATGACTGTAGTACGTTGGCCATTTTTATTTAAAAGTGATTTCATGTAATTTATTCCAAAATAACTACATATATACATGTTTACACACACATTTATGTGTATGTATACCTCCGTGTGTGTGTGTGTGTGTGTGTTTGTATACACACAAAATGAATCTAGCTGACCCTTTTCACTGTGGCAATATGAAAACTATGTGTACCATATACTGAAACTGTATATGCTACATATAGTGAAAAAGCAGTAAAATACCCCTTTCTTTTGCAGTCTGTGAATAATCAGGGATAGGAATAAAATGATTTATTTGTCCGTCCGTCCATCCATCCATCCATCCATCCATCATCCACCTGGCTGTGTATCTGTATCTAATCTGTCTATGGTTATTTATTGTATATTTGTATATATTTATTTATTTAAATGTATGATCTGTACTCTGTATTTGTGTTCTATGCATATTTATATATAACATCTATACTTATATAGCTAATTTATTCATTTCATTCCTTTTTATTGATAGGATACTGAAGAAAGCAGCATTTTACTCCTTTTTTAAAGGCCCCAGATAATTTCTCTGTATAAAAAAATTTGTTCAAAGCATCATTCTTTATATACCTGGATAAACATGCTAATGTTATAAGCTGGTTTGGATTCTAAAAGTGCTTTCTTTAAAACAACATTAATAGACAAATCTTGAATATTTGATTCCTGGCCCTAAAATTTTTGTGATTAATATTGTGTCAGAAAGAATATAAGGTATACATGTTATAGGTAAGTAACTTTCAACAGAGATACTATTGGCATTTTGGGCTAGACAGGTTTTTTTTTTTTTTTTTTTTTTTTTTGGTAGAGGATTGTTCCAAATACTTCATGTTGTTTAGAACTTCCTTCTTGGGCACTAAATAAAAGTTGTACCTCCACATATAACCCCAAATACCTTTCCCTTGCCATTTTCGAATGCTGCAGGTATTATGCACTGTTGAAACTGCTCTTACAGGTAATTATTTAGAAAAAAAAAAGTTGGACATAAAGCTATCCAAATGCTTTGAGATTTAAAAAAATAGGTAAACATTGTAAAAAACCTAAATTACATGCAAGTAATTGATAGTACATTTCTATTTGTTTTTTTAATTGTAAAATGATGAATTAATGTATTTTCAGTATTATTTTATCTTTATATGTATTGGTGGTAAGGCTTGCCTTTTTCCTATTTGTAGATCTGTGTCTAGCTTAGACAGTCAACTGAAACCCCTAGAAATACTGATAGGCACTGAATGAGAACAAACAGAGCTAGCTAAAATACAGTGTTCTATTGTATATATTTTTCCATTTTTCTTCTATTATGTTTTGACATCTTAAAAAAATCTTTCTGCCTGGGGAGAGACTACTCCTGCTGGGGCTAGCAAGTTCTTAGAGATAGCAGAGGACTCAGTTAGGAGCGTGCCTTTGATCTGCAGAGTAACTGGTCCAGAGCCATACCTCCTCTGTCTGGCCTGTGTATTCTAGGAGGCAGTCTTCATTAATCATCCCATGGCTAGGTACGACATGAGAGACCATCTATATAGCCCAAAGACCCTGGAATTATTTGCCACCAGAATTATTCAAACTAGGTAATCCTGAACTGTTGATACTGCCTTGCCTTGGCTTTTTGCAGAAACTCCAATAAAGGCTTTGGCACAAGCTCCCTTTCCTTTGTTTCTGTCTCCCATCACTTGATCAAAACATGATACTTCTCCTGTGACTCCCTGTCTAGGATCTGTGAGGATAATAAACTTTGTTTTCCTGAGCCTCTTCTATGTCCCCTCTCGTGGCTACCCCTGACTGACCATCACATAACACAGAACAAGGTTGTTGTATATAGCTTTATGAGATACTGTATCTGACGTGAGTTATTGTAACTTTAGACATAATGACGTATACCACAGGAGTTTCAATAACTTTTTGGTTTTGTTTCTTTTCTTCTATATAGTTCATAATTCTTCTTGTTTGATTGCTTTTATTTAAGAATTGTTTTATTGAAAATTCTGCAGGCCTTACAATATATATCAAATAAATATGCAGATTTGAGTGCACGCATCATTTTTATGCTTATTGATTTTCTCCTGCTACTCGCTGAACCATATTATGGTGCTTAACTGAGAAATGTTAAAGAACAGATTGTGATGCTGTAACAAAGAGATTCTAGAATATAGTGGTATTAAGCAAAATCGGTGGTGGTTGTTTTTTGTTTTTTCACATAACACAAACCAGAGGGAGAGCCCTCTGGGCTGTCAGGGCACCTCGGCATCCTCAGTATATGGCTTCAGTCTCTGTGTATGAGGAGATTGCTCCTTTGGTTGCTGTCTCCCAGCCGGCCGGCCAGCCAGCCAGCCAGCCAGAAGGGGAAAATGGGCGAGAAGAGTACACGTTCATTTCTGGAAGTGAGGAGTGACGAAACTTACGTGCGCTCATATCTGGAACTTAATCCCACGGCCACACCAAGCTGAAAGAGAGGCTGGAAATGTAGTCTCTAGCTGGACAGCCACTTAAAAATTGAGTCATTCTCTTATTATAGAATGGGGGCTTTGCTATTGGTGGGCAACTAGTAATTCCTGCTGGAAACATATACATAGTTTCTGTAGAACATACTTGTCTTAATAATTACCACCCAAATATCACCAAGTTGGTAAAACCATCTTTTCAAGTTCATAGCACAAAGCTTTACCAGGAATGTCCTTTGAAATTGGATTAAAACATCAGTTAATTGGAACCAGTCTGCTTGGAGCCCTGTCTTAACTGGATTCCCTCTACACATGCACTCCCTCCCTCCCACTCACATTATACACGCAAAGAGATACTTTGTGCGTCATTTGTTTGTTCATGCATAAAACAAACATTGATTAAAAGCCAAGTGTGTGAGTCTGTGCCTGTGTTAGGTCACACAAATGTATTGGTAGTATTGTTTCATCATTGTTCATGTTTAAAAAGATAATCCTCAGAGTTCAGCAAAATCTTTAATGTTCAAAAAAAGAGGATGCTTTAAGGATTTAGTGCTTTCTGCTCTGACCTAAAAGTAGACATTTGAGCCTATGAATGCCAGTAAAAACAGTACTCATAGAAGAATTTGGTATAGTTTGGTTCTGTGGACTTTGTGCTTAACCTCATTTCTTGTCCTGTGGATATTATTCCTTGGGTACCTGTGACTAAGCATCATATGTATAGTAGTTGTGAAAAGATGATAATGTCTTGAGGAAATACAAATTCTGTCTTTGAGCTCAAAACAGAATTATTCCTTTGTGAGACACCAGTTCCTGAAGATGAAGTTCCTCATGGTATCATTAAATGATTCACTCTGTGCTTACTCGAGGAAGCCTGCAGTTTCATGCATACTGCATTCTTGAAAGTGTAAATGAAAGCACATCTAAGTGTTGAACAAATTGACTAAAAATATGATATGTTTTCTGGTACGATTTTTACGGTTTTGTTTTTTGTTTTCGTTTTTTTTTGGGTATTTATGGGATCAACGAATACCTAAATGTACACTGCTATGAATTTCATCCCTGTGCTAGCTCTAATGGTTTTTTAAATCTTTTTTGCCATTCATTTTTATAAAATAAGGGCAAAATTCAGAAGAGTATTACTGTATTTGTATGAATAAACACTGCTGTGTGTATCTGACAGTGAAATTTTGCCTAGTTTTACGGCCATTCATTAACTACTGTAGAAAAGGAAGTTAGGGGTATTATGGTAAAAAATCAAATCCTTTATCTTTATATGTATTGGTGGTAAGGCTTGCCTTTTTCCTATTTGTAGATCTGTGTCTAGCTTATATATAACACATTAATTTATGTATCAAAGATATTAAGTCTTTTTTTTTGCTTTTGGTTTGTTATTTACCTGTTCTTTGTATGTGGTAAATTTTTCAACATACAGAGGTTTAACATATTTTATGCTTTCCAGTCTGTATAAAATCTTAACTTTTTCCACCTTTTTAAAATGCTCAGAAAGCCTTCTACATATTGGGTGATATTTTTTCTTGTTTTATGGTGTATATCTACATTTTAAAATACTCACAATTTAATTTGGTTATAAGGTAAGGTGTTAATAACCCTTGTTCCCCTCAAAGTATTTAACTAGTTTGTCAGAGCCAAGTATTGAATGTTTCTTTATTTTTAATATATTCCAAATTTTTTCTGTGTGTTAATATATTTACTAGCTTACACATGAGCTCTAATGAGATTATATCTCATAATAATGAAGGCTTTAAAATGAGGCAGTGACTGGGAAAGGAGTTTTGTATTTCTGTTTTTGTATAGGAGTTCTGTTTTTGAGATTTATTTTAGCATGTGTTTGTTGATTTACTTTCTGAGTTGTGTGCAGTATTCCAGCAAAATAATCTTTCCATTTTTGTAAGTGGGCTCATGTATTTATTAGTATCACCTTCTACTCCGAATCCAGGTGAAATGCTAAGTATGTCATTGAATTGCTGTATTTTAAAGATTTCCTTGTCATTGAGGTTTTTGCTACATTGTTGGAAGCAAAGACCTTCGCTTTATTTAAAGATTTATTTGAGAGAGAGAGCGAGAGAAAGAGCATGCGTGTGCATGCACGGGAGGAGGTGCAGAGGGGGAGGGAGAGGGAGAATCTCAAGGAGACCCCCGCTGAGCAAGGAGCCCAAGGCAGAGCAAGATCACAGGACCCTCAAGAGTTGGATGCTTCACCAACTAAGCCACCCAGGTTCCCCCCCCCCGCCTTTGCTTTATTTAAATATATTCTATGCTTTATTTTTTTCCACCCAGAGTAGAGTTTTAAATAATATATCTTTAAAAATTAATTATTGGTAGAATCTGACATTTTTTCTTTCTTTTTCAAGGGAAAAATTTATATACAAATGAATATGTGGCAATTAAACTGGTAAGTTCATGTTTCTAATTTTCCTTATTTTCCTGTTTTGTCTTTGGTGATTAGCTTCTATTTTAATTACTTGTCTGTTTTCATATCATTGATAATTTGAGTGTTTATTGGGAAGGTGATATGTATAACTGGGTTTTTTGTTGTTAAGCTGTGAGCATCAGCACACCCCTCAAGTATGTGATAATGTGTAGATGTCTGTGTCTTTCTGTGCCACTAAAACTCCATCCCTTTGATAGCATTACAGAATTTCATTTTTGAGTTTTGGCACAATTTTTCATTTAAAGAAGCTGGCACATTGGCATTTTTAACTACTGAAAAACTAGAAAGCAAAATTTCTCTTAATGATTCCAGCATTTGGACAAAAGTGTCCTTAGTATCTAGGATTACGTTCTTGGAAAATATATTTCCAGGTAGCTTCCAAAATCTCTTTTTCTACTGATATTTTTTATGTGGTAATGCTGGCTCTTGTTTGACCTTCAGGGATTCAGAAATTATTGATGTGAGTGGAGGATAGCAGGGAAAGCAAACTCCCATGGGACCTTTCTGTAGTCCTCACTGTGCCAACAATGACAGCTGGAAGGCGGCTCTTATCTGGAGGAATTGGGATCTGGGAATTTTTATGAGACCTAACTTTCTTCAGGCACAACTTTTCTCTCTGGTTTGCCAGCCAGGTTTCCCTGAGGTTAAGCATGGCTTGGTTTTTCCAGTCTGCTTGCCATTGTCAATCTTGCTTCTGCCAAAATAACCACTGTTATTAGGATAATGTGAGATTAATATATAAGGAGAGACTATTAGGAGAAGAGGCAACAGAAAGAAATAGAAAAATTTTCAGGATGAGATAGAAAACTGTACTACTTAATTTTAAGTGTCTTTGTGATTGCAGACCAAGTTTCGCTGTTTGTTTTCACCGGGAAGTAAAGATACACAGTAGGGTGTGACTCCAGCAGGAGAGACTGGCTGGCTGACCTGTAGTTTGGGACTGGCTTTTGCCTGGATGAGTTCCCCTTAGTTTTAAGGTCTGCTCCTTGGCTTTACCCTGGCAGATCTGGTTAGGTCATGTCTTAAGATTGTCACTGGCAATTAAAGGTGCATTTACAGTAACCATTCAGTTCACATAATCAGTCAAGCTCTCAGAGATGTAAATATTTGGAAGCATTAACTTCTAATTTAAAATGAGATATTTTACTATTACATGTCCCGAATGCCCGAATCAGTATAAACATGTAAACATGTTTGCTTTCTGTAGGCTGATCGGCACAGAAAGCAAGTTAAAATGACAAGGTTCTCTCCTGAGCATGAAATCAGAGCAAGGGGCGGTAGTTTGTATGAGTCACTATAGGAGAGCTGAGGTTGCAGGCATTGGACAGTGTCTGAAAGGGCATTGCTGACTTTCATTTCTTTGGAATTCTTCCTTTTTCCATGTTCTAGGCCAGCGGTCTAGGATCTAGACATTGCATGGTGTTGGGAGTGGGGGTGGCACGCAGGGAGGACTGTGGCAATGCCCCCATTCTGTGTTACTGCTCTAGCAGCCCGCAGTGAGCAGCTCCACTCATGGGAGCCCGGGAGTGATGTTGAACTGACAGGCTGAGGCATATCAACCACGGGGTCAAAGCAAGAGCCACTGCTTTAGGCTGACCTGGCCGTGTCTGTTTCAGTTATTAATTGGTGACCCTTAGGTCTTGTTCTCAGATTTGGGCCTTGATTACCCTGCTGGCACCATTGATGCCTTAGTAAATGTTTAGTATGTTATCTTTCAGTCTTATATATACACACACGTGTGTACAACTCTTTTTAGTTTATCTTCATGCCATATCACTCTCCCCTTAGTTACTGTTTTCCTTCTGTTTTTTGGGACAGTCTCCCTCTGCTCTGATTTGCCCCTTCTTACAAAGCACAGTGATCAGTACTACATTTAATAATTGTGTTTTTTTGGTGAAACTGCCAAATTTTTTTGATCTGTGTCTAGTATTTTGAGGTTTAAGTATGGGGGAGTCACCTTTGCCTTGAATTCATCCAAAGATAGATTGGTAGGACAGAAGACTTTCACACAAACTATTGGACCATAGCTTGGTACTTAGTTTATTAAATATTTTTGTATATAAAATATGTATAAAATTTCCTTATATATTTTCTTGTTTGTATGTATTGTATGTTTTTAACATATAATTTTGTTCAGCACCTGCCTGAAAAGTATTCTCTTGAAAATGTTATGTCTGTCTACTTTCAGTGCCATCTGATTTCTATATTTTGGTACAAATAGGGGCATTTTGATAACATGGTTGTTCACAGAGCAGATTTCAGTGACTACTTTCAGTTCTGCTCTTAGAAAGGTTTTCCCATTTAATGTTATCCTAGTGCAGATTGATAGTTTCTTTCTGGGTAATTTATTAATCTGACCTCAGCTGGTACCCTCATCTGTTGTTGTTTGCACTTATCTAATAACCTGGTGTTCATGAATAATGAAAATGTCAGCCTGTTAGACTTTTGTTATATGGTGGTGTAATAAAATTTTACTGCAAGTAAAGTACTGGAATCAAACTGAACTGACTCACCTAAATTAGATCTGAGTTTCTGTTTTTATCTAGGGAGTTCTAGTGAGTGAATAAGTTATGTATTTAATTTCACTGGTGATTGCATAAGTGGGCATCTTTCATTACATTTTATGGTTATGTACTTCTTTAGAGTTAAGTGAAGAATTTATAGATGTTATAGCACTTACTGTATGGAAGGCACTGTTTTAAGTCATATGTATCAATGTGTGTGTGTGTGTGTATATATATATGTAATAGAAATATATATATATGTAATAGAAATACATATGTAATAGAAATAATTATATGCATATATGCGTAATGAGAAGGATGACGTTTTATTCCTCTTTTATAGAGGAGGAAACTGAGAAGTACAAAAAGGTTAAGTAATTTGCCAAAGCCACTCAGCTAGTACATAGTAGATTTAGGATTCAAACTCAAAACAGTGTAGTTTTAGTGTCTGTGCTTTTAACTAGTCTATCCTGCCTCTCAAGACCTAAGCTCATTGTTTTCTCTTGCAATAATGTTTATGACTGTAATTGTTCCCCTGGGATTTCACTCATTCCTTATCTGAAGTCTTTGTCATGGGTTATAGTTTTCATTATGATATGTCTTGGTATAGATTTGTTGTTAGTTCTTTCGTTTGGGATCCTCATTCCTCCTCAGTCTGTGGTTTGTTGTCTTTCATCAGTTGTCGAAGATTCATAGCAATTACTTTTTCAGTCGTTACTTCTGCTCACTTCTTTCCCTCCTGTCCTCCTGAGACTCTTATCAGATGTCTGTTGGACTTTCTCATTGTATTGTCTAGGTCTCTGATCTTTTTTTTTTTCTGTATTTTCCATTTTTCTTCTTTCATAATGCATTCCATATAATTTCTATGGAAGCATTCTACATCATTTTCTAGTTCTGTAGACATTTTCCCATATATCTTCCAGTTTCCAAAGTCTCTTCTATTGTGTTATTTTCCTGGCAGACTGAGTTTGCAAGTTCAGTTATTGAAGTCTTAAAGTTTTGAAGTTCTATTGGTTTTGTTTAAATATTGTTACTTTGTTATACTTTCCTACTGGATCTTGTACAGATTTCCTATTACTTTGTTAATAGTTTCCTGTTTTCTGCAGATATTTTCACACATTATTTATTTCTTATATCTAGAGTCTCTGATGCTTTGGTTTATGTTGTTTTCTTTGTGTGTGTATATAAATCTTAAAAACATTATGTTGAGTGAAAAAAGCTGGACACACACATATAAAACCTATAGTGTATAATGTCATTTATATGAAATCCACCAACCGATGAAACTCATCCAAAGGTGTTAGAAGTCAACAAGTGACTGCCTCTGAGGGACGGATGATGGAAATGTTCTAAAGGGTTTTTGAAGTGATAATTGTGGAAGTATATGTCGTTAACTAAGCTCATGGATGTAATGCTATGAACTATGTATTTTATTGTAAGCTATACCCTAGTTAAAAAAATTTGAAAAACATCTTGCTCCTGTCAAAATTTTCGTATTTTCATCTTTGTTCTTTCTCACTTGTCTGTGACTTCCTTTAACCTAGAACCTTTACATCAGAAATACACAGTTCAGAGGTGAATTCCTTGGGAGCGGAAGAGAAAGAGTAAGGGCCACTGTTTTCCCTAGTCATGAATGTTCGGAGTATAATTTTCTTCAGGGTCAAAGAGTCAAACATATAGATTTCCTCACTGCTTCTTCTAATAGGCATTTAACCTTATGTACATTTATGGCATCAGTTGATTTCAATTAAATGTAAAGTTGATTTTTATTTGGATCTAACCTTAGAGAAAGATGCCTAGTAGAATATTAAATTATATAAGAGGTGACACCAAGATTTATAACATTTGGGATTGGGGCCTAGTGATGTTTTAATAATTTAAATATTTTTTTGTTATTTTTGTTTATTTTTTAATTAGGAGCCCATGAAATCCAGAGCACCACAGCTACATTTGGAATACAGATTCTACAAGCAGTTAGGATCTGGAGGTAAAGTCTTATATTAATTTTTAAATTTGTAATAAAATAAATTGTTATAATAACTCTTTGGTTTCAAAGAATAGTATTTTAAATTTGGTTGGAACGAATCACTTCTTAAGGCTATGCTGACAAGACATTTCCTTACCAGAGTCTTAATGTTCTTATTTTATTTTATTTTTAAAAAATTTTAAAAAGATTTTATTTATTTATGTGTCAGAGAGGGAGAGAGAGAGAGAGGAGGGCAGGCAGAGGGAGAAGCAGGCTCCCTCCTGAGCAAGAAGCCCTATGGCAGGACTTGATCCCAGTACTGTGGGATCATGACCTGAGCCAAAGGCAGATGCTTAACCGACTAAAGCCACCCAAGTATTCCTCTTTTTATATTAATGATGACAGTTTTTGGAGCTTACTGTGTTGGTGCTAATATGAATAGAGAACATTGTGAAAAAAATTCAATTTGAGTATACAAGATGCAAATGACTTCTATAGTTAGCCTTTTGGGATATTATAGTTACTGAAATGACTTATGACATAATGGTAGGCTGAAGAATGGTCCCGTAAAAGATATCCATATCATAATCCTTGGAACCTGTAAATTTACCTTTGCAGGTATGATGAAGTTAAGGATGTTGCAATGGGTAGATTATTCTTGGTTATCTGAGTATCTCCTAAACACAGTCACAAATATCTTTGTAAAGACAGGCAGAGGGATATTTTATATACACAGAAGAAGAGAAGGCAAAGTGGCTACAAAGGCAGAGATTGGAGTGATAGAGCCATACCCAGGGAATGCTGGCAGTCACGAAAATCTGAAAGAGGCTTCTAGGATTCTCCCTTAGAACCTTCAGGGGAAACATGCCCCTGCCAACACCTTGATTCAATTTAATGAGACTGACTTCAGATTTCTGGCCTCCAGATCTGTGACAAAATAAATTGCTGTTTTAAGCTACTAGTATGCAGTAATTACATTGGCTGTAGGAAGTTAATACAGGTGAATTTTTTTTTTTTAGTGCAGGTGTATTTTTATGTAAACTCTAAAGTTAGTGAGAATGGATATTTTTTACCATTGGAAAAAACTAACGAGAAAATTTCCTATAGTATGTTGCATTGCCTTTACGTGGAAGCCTCTCACAGCTATACTTTTTCTGTTTACTTCTGTTCTGCTAACTGTAATGATTTTGTATGTGTAGTTTCTTATCAGATAGGGATATTTTGTTTCCCTGGATTTAATAAAATGAAATTTTTTCATGTATCTTTTTGGAAGCACATGTTTACATTCTAGATGATAGAGCTGAGCACTTCTTAACGCATTATTAATTTTGCACATTCTTTTTTTCTAATAGCATACTTTCCAAATGAGTGGTCACTGTGGGGACAATATGTTGACATTTTATATTACTGTAGGCTTTTTTTTTTTTATCACTGTAGGCTTCTTATAATGCATATCTAAGTCTGATACAGACAGCCCTCTAGGAGTTATCAAAATTATCACTGACAACTGAGATTTAAAGGATAGGGGAATAGAACTAATTATATGTGAAACCGTACATATTAGTTAGGACTAGCAAGTGATAGAAAGCCCTAAGAAACTAAGTGGAAAAAAAAAAAAAGTTTATTGGCTCATCTACTGGAAATTCAGAGAAAGGACCTATTTATAAGACGTTGTATCCAGGATTTCAAATACTGCCATCAGGGACATTCTTGAATTTGTTTCTATGCTTTGCCTTTGTGTGTCTGTGTGTGTGCAGGCTTCATTTTCTGATTTGCCATTTTTATGAGATGGCAGAGGTGGTTACCAGTAGCCTAACTCAGCAATTATAATGTCATTTCTTTCCTGAAAATTCTAGCAAAAGTTCTAGGAGTGAATCATACTGTCTTATTTTGTGTCCCATGCCTTTCCTTGTTTTAATTGCTATGAATTTGATTGCACAGACTTAGATCTTTTGCTCATCTCAGAAGCTACCTGAAACTCGGACTGAGAATGGGGCGAGGTGGTTGCCTGTAGGGAAACAGAGGTGTTAATCAGAAGGAAGATTGGATGCTGGGGAGATACAGACAACAGATCGATCATTACTTACATAGTAAAGCTATCATTTGGAAAAATAGAATTGAGCACTTTAATTAGAGAAGAATGAATAAGTCAGTTTAGAGTTTAGGGAGTCATTGAATTGAATACCAGAGGTACACTTAATTTTATTATTAGATTCTTTGCCTTTTTTAACTTTTAAAATTATGTCAGAGTAGTAATAAAAATGAAGCCTATGTCTTTACCACTTGAATGACTTAGGGCTGCAGTGTTCCACAGTGACAGGGCCCACCATGTAGAGGACAATCTGTATATGTCAGAGTGCTCCCCCGTGCTCCATGGCATAGCATTTACATAGATCGAAATATGAATGGTATTGCATGAAGCTGACAAAAGTGTGAATGTTTTTGAATATTTTATGTGAATCATGTGAATGTAGGTTACTACATAGTTTTTTTTATCAATCATGAATTTTAAAAACATTTTTGAGTGCCCATGTGAGCTTTGTAGAAAAGCAAGAGTTTAGTTGTTTGGGGAGGGACTGATGATTTTAAAATAGTTTGATTTTGGGGGTGCTGGCTGGCTCAGTCAGTACAGCATGTGACTCTAGATCTCAGGGTCCAGAGTTCAAGCCCCACAGTGGGCGCGGAGCCTACCAAAAAAAAGAAAAGTTTGATTTTGGAATTGATGCTTGAGAGGATTGTATTTTCAAACTGCTCTTAATCATAAATGAGCCGTTCAAAGTAATTTAACTTATAACTCTCTTAAGGTACTTTAAGTTTTATTTAAGTAGCAGTTTGCTTGTTAGTGTTCTCTTTAAAAATAGGTAAAATTAATCAATATCCAGACTATTTAGTGAATTCAAACTTGACCACAAGAATACAGGCAGTCCATTTCAAAAGTGGGGAGAGGGCTTGCATAGAAGTGGGGAAAGGGCTTGAATAGACGTTTCTCCAAATATATACAGATGGCCCATAAGCACCTGAAAAGATGCTCAGTGTCAGTAATCATTAGGGAAATGTAAATCAAAACTACAAAGCTATACCACTTCATACCCATAGAATGGCTGATATCAAACAAATGAAAAACAAACCAGCAACCAATAAACAAGTGTTGGTATGAATGTGGAAAAATATAGATCTTTGTGCATTGCTGGTGGGAATGTAAAATGGTACAGCTGCAGACATTATGGAAAACAGTTTCTCAAAAAAAATTAAACATAGAATTATCATTTGATCCAGCAATCCCACCTCTTGTTATCTGTCCCAAAGATTGCACGCTAACAGATATTTGTACACCCGTGTTCAGAGCAGCAGGATTTGCAGTAGCCAGAGGTCGAAACAACCTAAGTGTCCGTCAGTGGATGGATGGATAAACGTGATCTATACATACAATGAAATATTAATCAGCCTTTTTTTCTTTTTTAAGATTTTGTTTATTTGAGAGAGAGAGAAAGAGAGTGCACGAGCAGGGGCAGGGTCAGAGGGAGAAGCAGACTCCCTGCTTAGCTGGGAGCCTGATGTGGGACTCGATCCTGGGACTCTAGGATCGTGACCTGAGCTGAAGGCAGATGCTTAACTGACTGAGCCACCCAGGTGCCCTGTAATATTATTCAGTCTTAGAAAAGAAGGAAAGTTTGGACACATGCTACAATATACATGAGCCTCGAGGACATTTTGCTAACTAAAATAAGCCTGTCACAAAAGGACAAATACTACGTGATTCCACTTATTTGAGGCATCTAGAGTAGTCAGATTCATAGAGACAGGCAGCAGAATGGGGGTTGCCAGGGCATGAGGGGTAGGGAAATGGAAAAATATTATTTCATGGGTATGGAGTTTCTGTATGAAGTGATGAAAGAGTTCTGGAGATGGGTCGTGGTGACGGTTGCACTGCATTGTGAATATTTACCTCATGTCACTGACCTGTATACTTACAAATGGTTAAAATAACACATTTTATGTCATGTATGCCTGACCATAATAAAAACAAAAATTAAAAGGTGGATTTATTCAGAATTATTTATTTATTGAGCTGTCTGTGAAAACGTATGTAATTTCTCTAGTTCTGCCTGTCTGGGTTTTGAACCTCCTGTAAATCCGTAAGTCTCTCGTTCTCTTTCTCTAACTGCCTTGAGAATATCCCTGTTTTCTCTCTCATTTGTTCACTGAATCCGTTCTATACAGACAGTGGGACTGTACAACTTTAGTACATGGATGAGGGGCTGCTTCTCTCTTACTGTTTAGCTTTCCATAGGATTCGAATACTGTTTTATACCACGATCACTTTCTGTGGTAGCGAAAATGTAATGTATTGAATAGTCTTGTTTTGTCACATCTAGTCAGCACATTTACTGAGTCAAACGAAGATCTAGATTTGGGAGTCATCAGCGCATAGGTGGTTTCTACAGCTAAGGGAATGGCTGAGATCCCCCAGGGGAGAGTACAGAGCGTGACAGGGGAAGAGGAACAGAGACAAAACCACGCTGACCACGGCGTTGGGCACGAATGACTTTGTCAGTAATAAAAGCCATGACAGCAGTAGTTTACACAAGTGAAGGATGTTTTGTTAGGAAAAATAAACAAGGAGTTCTCAGACAATTGTAGGGTTGATACAGCTGCTCCAGAGTAAGGTATCGGCTCTCTTTAGCTTCCTGCTTCTGTTTTTAGTATGTGGCTTTCATCGTAAGATCCAGAATTTTTTGAAACCAGAGGGATGGGGAAAAAGATGAAATTGGTGTCTAAAAAAGGATTACTTCCAATTCTTTATCTCTTTCCTCCATTCTTAAAATTTAGTCATGCATGTATGTATGTCCCTAGTGGAATGAGAAATTCTTTATACCTAGCATTTCGCTCCCTCCATTCTTTTCTCCTTACTTTTCCAGTGATTTTTCTCTCTTCCCAAAGACCTGTTTGTTCTTTTGGATTATCTTGTGCCATCAGTGGCTCACCCATTCCAGCTGAAAATGTTAGTTGCCTTTGATTTCTGCCAACTGGGATGATCACAAAGTTCTGTCATACCGTTTAGCATAAAATCCAAATTTCTTTCTCTTTCTACTAATCCACTTTTTGGTTGCTCTCAACTTACTGTTCCTTGAAACGATCTCATTATTTTCATCTGTCTGTATTCTCCTTTGTGGAGTGTCTTTCTCTCTCAGTGAATTCCTTTTCTTCAGGCCCTAAGTAAATGTCACCTCTTTTGCAATGCGTTTCCTGACACTGTTTTGTTTCTCTCCAGAAATGCTTCTTCTTTGACCTGACATTATTTTGAATATATCTTTAGTTTTCTTGTATCATATTATATTACATTATTATTTGCTTATGTCTGTCTTCTCCACTAACATTTGAATTCTTTGAGGGCGGTGAAATGATATATTTGCCTTTTTATCCTTGAAACTGAGCAGAATGCTTGACAATTGTAGTTCCTTTGTAGATGGTTGAAATGGTAAATTCTTAAATGAGCAAGACTGTTTTCTCTTAGTGGATGTGCAGTTGTGATATATAATTCCCAAAATTTCCTATAGTTTTTCTTTTAACTTCTGTGATTGGTGTTGGAAGTTTGATATGTCAGTATTATAAAGATTGTTATGTTATTAAATTTTTAGTTCATTTCATTTCTGACATAGAAGCATAGCCATACCATTTCAAAAATTTTATTTGTTTTAACTTATTTCATTGGTATTATTCTCTAATTGGGCAAATTTAATTCCTCATTTTAGGGATCTGGAAGTAGAAGGAAAAAATAATACGTATTTTTTAAAATAATGGAAATGATAAAGTGAGAAGATAGCCAGATAATTATCTAATTAACTGAACTGTAAAGTTCAGCCATCTAAAAATAATCACTTTCTAGAGAAGCATAGGTTTTAATTATTAGAATAATCCATTTTTTAATTTACTTGAAATAAGTTTAGTTGAATTATTGATACTTGATGAGAATGCATGGACTATGTTTTGAAATTTATGGGGTATTTTTCTCTGAAGATCAGTGATTCTGCATATTGCTTCTTTATGTTAATTCTTCACATCACATGGTTTTCATGGGCTCTCTCGGGGAAAACTTTGCCTTATTTATTCCTCAGAATTTCTTTATTAGCTGATAATCTTTCTAACAGAAAGTAAAATAACCTTTTTGTCATAAATTCTTACCGAAGGAAGTAGAATAATCTTTTTTCTGTTATAAATTACTGTTGTTGGCAATCTGCAACTAAGTGCTGTTAAACACCATTTGAGACCATGTGTATGTTAAATCATTGTTTGTAAGTGAGTGCCTTGGCTTTTTGATGTGCCCTGAACTATGTAGTTCTAAACAGTAATTTGGTGATAGCAGCAGTGGCTCTTTCTAAAATGATACCTCTCCATAGTATTGCCTTTCAGGAGCTGTTAAAAGAGCTCCTCTCCCTGCCTTGTTCTGACCCCTCTGCCTTCTTGGTTTGTGCCTTGTTAAAAAGTCAGGATTTAGGTGTTGCCTCTGTGTTTTGCTCTGGTTTACAGATGCCTCCATTTTCACATCCTTTTCAAGACAAATTAGTCTGTCTGCTAGCTAAATGTGTGTTGGTGATTCCATAATGTATGGAAATTTGATCATACTGTTTACTTTAAAGAAAGGTTGTGAGTAATAGTACAAAGCTTTTAAACCTGGCTATATCCATTTATTAACATCTAAATTTCCTTTTGTTCATTGAGAAGCCTGATTAGAGTTTTTCTGTGTTGAAGAAATTTAAGAAACTCCATTCTTTCTGTGTCCATTTTTAAAGTGTCTATTTGAGAAAACTGAAAGAAAATATTATAAAAACCATGAAAGTGAAGTGAATAAACTAATTAGAATATCACCTGTTGTATTTTGGTATTAACAAACATAATAAAGAAAAGTATATGGGTGAGCCAGTGGTGAGTGTAGACTTAATCTCAGCTCGGATAACCAACAGTTGATGAAGCAGCTTCCGAGAGTTCCCTTTTCTGTCTTAGCTGAATTGCATTTAGAAGACCTCTTAAGTATACGTACGAGTTCTCATTCCTTACAGAGGCCTCTCTGTATGGGAATTTCTGTCAGTTATGCATTGCTGAACTTTTACTGATTTATACGTGAGTATGTATGTATATTGCTGCTTTTGATAGAAGCATACAAAGTTTTTGTGTTAAAGTCCTTACAGTTGATGGAGAATGTATACATTTAAAGAATGGTATGTGTTACCAATCTAAGAAGCAAGGGCTAACTGTTAGTGGTTTTAGTTTGGTTTATATGGAATAGTTGTATGTGATGTGGTAATTATAGTATTTTTAGTGAGAAATTAATCACATAAGCATCTTAAATTTAAAAAACCAGACCTTTGAATAGGGTAGGACTAAATGGTGATCGATTTAATTTTCTAAAATGCAGCATCGTTTTTAAATTTCTCTGTGTAATAATATGAAGATTAAAAGTGTAAAGCCATTAAAAACAGTTTGATGATTTCATATTTCATTTTTATTTTTGATTTAAATATTAAAGTAGCTCATTTTAAGAAAATCTGTAAACTAGAAGCTTGGGGGTAAAAATGATACAGAGAACTTATTTTTTCCTTAATTAATTAGGCCCAGAGGATAATAACTGAATAATGACTAATGTAACATTACATAACAAATATAATTTTATTCAGTATTCATGCAGTATATATATTTTTTAATATATTTTTTTAAGCATTTTATTTATTTATTTGACAGAGATAGAGACAGCCAGCGAGAGAGGGAACACAAGCAGGGGGAGCGGGAGAGGAAGAAGCAGGCTCATAGTGGAGGAGCCTGATGTGGGGCTCGATCCCAGAACGCCGGGATCACGCCCTGAGCCGAAGGCAGGCGCTTAACCGCTGTGCCACCCAGGCGCCCCTCATGCAATATTTTTTTATTCATGTAGTATTCAGTATAATGAACAATACTTGTTTGTAGGTATTGTTATTTTTTTAATGTTCTCTGAGATTTAGAATAATCTCAGTGTGTAAATAGAATTACCACAGAAAGGACTGTTTTTTTTTCTTCTTTTTACAGTGGGGTGGCTTTATTTTATTTGGGGTTAATTGGTAGAATTTTCTTACTAAATGTGGGTGCTGGAATTTAATGGAGCCGCTGTTGGCCAAGTGTGGAACTCAGTGCACCTGCTTTTTCACATCGGAACTTGCTGTTCAGCTGGGTCATCAATTCTCAAACTTTTGGGTCTCAGGATCCTTTTTTACCCTTCAAACTTTGAAGATCCCAGAGACTTTTTGTTGTTGTGAGTTATAGCTACCGATATTTATTTACCATATGAGAAATTAAAACAAATATAAAAATGTTGCTATATTAATTCATTTTAAAATAACACTAATGTTTTAAAATCACAACTAACCCATATTTTCCAAATCAAAAAATGTGAGAAAAGCATCTTTATTTTACAAATTTGCCCAGTTCTTTAATGTCTGGCTTACTAGAAAACAGCTAGATTCTCCTTATCTTCTTCTTTGTTCAGTCCGTTGCCATGTCATATGTCACGTAACCTCTGGAAAATTTGTTTGCTTGTGAGAGAAGGAGAGTGAAAAAGGTAAATGACATCTTAGTGTTATTTTACAAATAATTTTGATGTCATTGACCTCCTGAAAGGGTCTCATGGGCCCCTCCCTATGTGTCTCCAGGTCAGGTGTTGAGCACTGCTGAGCTAAGAGTGTGAGCATTTATGTTAAAGGTTAAGAACACCTTAAAGTAAAACTTCCTTGGAAAAGAATATAGCCTATGTGATAATTCTGTATAGTATTTCTAATCAGATTTTATGTTTTCTTGAGCACATCTGTAGAGTTCAAATAACCTAATCAGAATGTTAATGCTTTTGTTCTAGTTCTTCCCATAAGAACAATACCAGACCTGAAAACGGAAAGAAACATCACGATATTATTTCTTTTAATGATAATGTTTAACTATCGCCCAACTCTAAGGAACTGAGGTACTTCAGTACCTGGCACAAAGTACTAAGCAGTCTTTTAAGAGTGTTTGTTAGACCTCCTAATGTTGTCCTGTGACTTAAATTAATGTTTTGTCACTTAAATGGAAGGCTGAAATATAAAATAAAGTGTTTAATAAAATCAGTTTTAGGAGACTAAGGGTGAGATTGTATTTTCAAATAACATATGAAATTTTGTATTTTTGCCCATTCTTCAGCTTTCCTTGGGGAAAGATATACTTGTCTTGAAGATTGGTATGAATAAGCAGCCCTGAAAATAGTGATATTGGAAATTATCAGAACTAACTTCCATAAATTCACAGGGGATGGCTTTTTATAGTAGTCTCACAAAGAATTTTAGAACAATTCAAATTGGGTGCAGTGTAAGGTTATAGTTGAAACTTCACTGGTTTAAGACCAAATGCAAAGCTTTCTTCTGCCTCTGAGTTGGTTTGCCTTCGTGCAATTCAGTAGCCAGGTACTTTGATCAAGAGGCATGGGTAATAATGTAACACCTCATTACTCTTCCTTCTAAGCCTTCTTTCTGCTTTTCTCTCTCGCCCTCTTTTCCTTCATCTCTCCTTCCATAAATCCGGTTCCTGATGGTCTCGCCTCCCGTATTCATATTGGCTGTGATTGTTCTGTTTTGTTTTTGCTTAGGGTACTCCCCAGCTCCTGTTCATTAGTTGCAATGTTTCCTAACTCCTAACAATTTAATTTTGTTTGCTCAGCGTTAGAAAACCGCCCAGACTTGTCCTGGGAAATGAAATTCTAGTTTGACCTTTACAGTGTTTGCTTTACGTTCTTGATTTTTTAAGAAAAATGATAACTCTTGATTTTATACTTCAGTGACATGAAATTTAATACTTCAGTGACATTATTAATACCTAAGAAGTTTGTACACTCATTGATTCATAGAACAGTATGTATCTTAAAGAGTCATTTAGAGTTATCTTTTTTTATTCCCCAAAGATTTATACTGAGTCATATTTTAAGGTAAAATTATGTTGCATGATAAAGCTGAAGTATTTTCATTCAAATTGTAGACTAAGTGTTAAATTTACTCGGTAAAGTGTAATGCTATTTATGGAATTTAGCCATCATGAGTAAGGTAGGGATACGTAATTTTGAGACACTTTGAAGCCATTAAAGAAAGGAAGTTTTTGAGAAAACCGAAAGAGTGTTTGTCCCTTTGCTGATCTTTCTCATGATGTTCTTTGAGAAACTCCAATGTATGTTATGTAAATAGCTTGATTGAATGTGCACGTTAGGTACACGGTAATTCTCCTGGCAACGAGCTGGCTTATATGAGGGAGAGCAGAGCAGATTTACTTACGCATGCCTTTCCTTATCTATGAGAAATTGTGTGTGAAAAATTATAAAGTTCGTTCATGCTTAATAGAGATAGCTTGATAAGAGGAGATTTGAAGGTTGGGTAAAAATAAAAGTTGGCAGTTTGGATGGCAGAACTACAGTAGAAATTTTTGAAATGCAGGTTTAGAAGAGATCAAAATGAGGCAGAAAAAATCTGAGCCTTTGAATAGGTCTGTTCCTTGTGTTAGTGAGGTGCGCTGGCAAGGCCGGGGAAGCCACACACTAAATTATAAGGCGACAGAGTCCGAGCAGTGTATACCTACCTTTGTTCCTAGGAGCAATGAGTGAAGCTAATAGTTAATAAGAGTAGAGGTACAGCTGTATAATTTTCAATATTTGGGTGAATGTTTAAGAAATACTTGCTCAGTGAGGTAAGACATGGATTAAATATACGTAGTTGCCATCATTTTCCAGTTCAAGACTTTCTTTTGTGGTCCTACAAGAATTTAAAAAATGAGCATTTTATTCCTGATTGTAAAAATAGCATGTGTTCTTCATAACAATTTGGAAAGGTTTAAAAAGTATAAAAATGGAAGGAGAAATTACTTGTGCTTCCAGTAACCTGTTCGCTTTCTAGTTTTTCCTTCCAGTATCTTTTCGTATGTGTGTTTAATGACTCATTAGAACCATTTTGTTTTAAAAGTAACATACGGTTGTTATAAACAACAAAATTGATCACTTCAGACTTGTACGAAGTAAAAAGCAGAAGTTTGTCTTTCACAATTTATTTCCATAGGTAGTTAAAGGCTATGTTATTTTCCACAGTGTGGGTATGACATAATTGGTTTAATTAGTCTGGAGCTGATGAATGTTTTAGGTGGTTCCCATTTGGTTGTTTCTTCTTCTTCTTCTTTTTTATTTTATTTTTTATTTTTAAATTTTTTTTACTGTTACCAACAACACAGCTTCAATATAGTTGTATTCCTGTTTTTGCTTATTTTGAAAAGGTTAGGGTAATTTTCCTCCAAAAATGTCCCAATTCATATTTCTCCAACAAGATTTTAACTCACAGCTTTGTTAGTCTAGGCTAATTAATTAACCTTTAAATTATAAATATCCTTTTGGCACTACACTAAAACTTGACCAGTGGTAGTTTCTTAAAGTTGCAGTATAGAGTTAGAAGCCATATAGAAAAACCTTTTCCTATTCTCTCTTACATTAAAATCCATTATACTTTAGATTATTTACCTGTACATGGTTTTATAAACACATGCATTGGTCACTTGGAAAATACTGGTTTACTGAAATAGATTTTCAATTCTCATATTTGTTACCTAAAATTAAGTCATAATAGTTAATGTCACCATGGTTTCATCAGAAAAGGTATTGTATTTTTCTCTTTTTAGTACTGGGAAGCTTTCAAAGGTCATCCTGACAGATACGAAGACAAAATCTGATTTTTATGTGAAAGCTTTTATTTTATTATTTTATTATTGGTAACAAATAGGAACAAGTAAATTATTTCCCTTTTTTCTTAGAGTAACGGACTGTCCTCGTTCATTTTCGAGAATGCCTTTTATTTATTTATTTATTTTTGCTTCATTGTGCTGTTGAATAGAAGAGGTAAAAGTGGACATCCTTGTCTTGTTCCAAGTCATAAATGGAAAGCATTCATTCTTTCACCATTAAGTATGATGTTAGTTGTGAGTTTCTCATAGAAGCCCTTTACCAGGTTGAAGAAGTTACCTTCAATTCCAGATTTGCTGAGAGTTCATGTCAGATGCTTTTTCAGTATGTATTAAGATGATGTCATGGTTTTTCGTATTTATTCTGTTACTGTGGTGAGTTGCATTGGTGAATATTTGAATGTTAACGTAAACTTGCATTCCTGGGTTAAATTATCCTTGATCATGGTGTCTTGTCCACCCTTAATCCATAGTGTCCCACCCTGTGCATAAGAATATAGCAAATGTTCTGTAAGCATTCATTGAATTACTTAGGACAGTGAGATTTCTTAAATGACTTTCTGTTTTTGGAAACCTTTGAAAACATTTGAATAAATCAGTCATTTATTTTTAATTTTTAAAAAAGATTTTATTTATTTATCAGAGAGAGAGAGAGCACACACAAGCGGGGGGAGGTGCAGAGGGAGAAGCACACTCCCTGCTGAGCAGGGAGCCCGAAGTGGGACTCCATTCCTGGACCCCGGGATCATGACCTGAGCCGAAGGCAGAAGCACTTAACCGACTGAGCCACCCAGGCGTCCCTAAATCAGTCATTTAATCAACCAAAGTATATTGCTACCTTATTGAGAGGTCATTTCACAACAACTTCAATTATTAGGAATACGGATGGTGACTCAGAAGGAAGTCAGAAAGCCCTTTGACAGTCCTTTCATGGAAGAACCTCAGAACCTGTTTATTTTTACATTCCATATATAGTTCTAACAAGCTTGATGATCTGGTTTGCTTGCATCCTGCAGATCAGAAGCAGTAAACTAGAGTAGACGTGAGTTATTAGAGATTGCTAAATTATCAGCATGAAAATTAACTTTTGGTGGTAGAGTGGGGGAAAAAAAGGCATTGTGGAAATAATGTAAAAACGTAGTAGCTGAGAAGTTTTAATGTCTTAATTGCAGGTCCAGGCTCTTAATAGCATAATAAAAGCAGTGTATAGCACATTAAAAGTAGTATTTCAGAGTTGAAATAAACTTTAGTGAACTTCTCATTCACTACTTCCGAACTTTTTTTTCTGCTTTTACATGTGTGAGGGGTAGATTTGACACATGGATGCAAGACAGGATCTGATAAGAGTGCCTTACACTAAAGTAGTGATACCCTGTGATGAAGGGAAGTGCAAGTGTGTGTGTGTGTGTGTGTGTGTGTGTGTGTGTGTGTGGCGGGGGGTACTACATGTACACATGGAGGGGTTGGATGCGAATCTCATTTTGGGGAGGGGTTCACGTATGGAGTTTGAACTTGTCCCCTTTTCCCCACCCCCGCCATGCCTTCCTATCCCCAGATGTCCTGCTGCCTTGCTCATTCACATTTGAGAAAAACGGGTCTTATCCAAACTAGTAATGTTATGGAGAAGCAAACTGAAATGTATTTAAAAAAGAATAGGACAGTTTAAAAAAAAATAGGAAAGTTTTATCCTGAGAGAGTCTTTTTCCCTTCTAAAATTACTAAAGACAAACTAACAAGCAGAAAAAAAAAATCACTTGGAAGTAAACGTGAGACATTGAACATGGAAGAAGTTTACTTTGTACAAATGAATAAATAAATATATTGTTAAGATAAATTGAGCACTGATGATATGTTAGTTTATTGTGAAACTCTTAGTTCTAAAAATCAAATACAGATGATTTCTGTGCATTTAGACTTCATATTTGGAGTTTGTTTTATTTTATATTGTCATATAATAAATTACTTAGTATTTGGTGGCATAGTGTAAGAGACTTCCTTATTTCCCAATTTCCATGGGCCAGGACTCCAAGGATGGCTGAACTGGGTCCTCTGTTGAGGGTTTTACCAGGCCGAAATCAAGGTGTAAGCCTGAACTAGAGTCTGGTCTGAGACTCAGAGTCCTTCTCAAGCTCACTGGTTATTTCCAGGGTTCACGTCCTCGTGGCTGTGGGACTGAGGCCTTCAGTTCCTAGCGCCTGCTCACCATTCCAGGGCATGTGGCATCTTCTACAACATGACAGTTTGCTTCTTAAAAATCAACAAGAGAGCTTCTCTGCTGCTTTGAGTATCTTTGACTTTTAGACCCTCTTTTTTAAAGGGCTTACCTGATTAGGTCAGGCCCACTGATGGGACCTTAATTCCATTACCTTTGTCACATAACATAACCTAATCACAAGAGCTAAATACGGGGTCTTACCTGCACTCACGGGGAGGGAGTTGTACGGCATGTGTGCACCAGAGGATGGGAATCTTGGAGGGTGATGCTAGCATCACTCCTCCCTCAGAGTTACACAAGATAGCAGTGATGTCTTTGTTTAAAAAAAAAAAAAAGGCATCTTTGCTGTGTGGCAAGTATTTCTCTAGACCCTGGAGATATGAGGCTACAAGGCCGCGTTCCTGTCCCTGGGGAGGTGTTGGAGATCAGCACGGAAGCACTGTCTGTGATGTAGTTCCGTATCGCAGCTATTGCGGCTGCAGGACACGTGTAACCAGGCTGCCCGGTGAACACGAAGAAGGTATAGGGAGGGAGAACGTTGGCTCAGAAAAAGTTCATTGTGTGTATGGAAACAGTGCAAATACTGCCGCAGTTCTTAAAAATACAAAAATATGTTTAAAGTTGCTTAATAATTTTTTAGGAAGAAAAGGTTGATATTTAACTTGAGGAAATGATTAAAATCCTTTTTCTTTCCCCCCAGATGGTATACCTCAAGTTTACTATTTTGGCCCTTGTGGTAAATACAACGCCATGGTGCTCGAACTGCTGGGACCTAGTTTGGAAGATTTGTTTGATTTATGTGACAGGACGTTTTCTCTTAAGACAGTTCTCATGATTGCTATCCAGCTGGTAAGTCAAGCAGGAGGTTCTGAAGCTGTTTGAACGGTTGTACGGTTCTTTTGGTCACACATGTATATTGAAAGTTTCAAGTTTCGTGACATTATCTTTACAGAACATTTGATCTAATGAAGTTTCTAGTTTCCATCTCACTGTCTTTTTAGGATGCATAGAACTTAAAATAGCTGAGCCAACTGTGTTTTATTTGTGTGAAAGAATTAATAACTTACTGCTTTAAGATCAGAATGTTCTCAACCTTGAGAATTGTTTCTAGCCCTGTTTTCATATAGAATATGAATGCTTAGAAAAGAGAACCCTCAGAAACGTGGATTTATAATGTTAGTAATAAATTCTAATGGCCTAGAAAAAGAAGAAACAATGAGGAAGTCTTATAAAATATTTAAATTTTAGGGAACCTATGGGGAAACAACTTAGAGGATGATTTAAGGCCATTTTGAAATCCGTACCAGTAATACGTCGCAAAATCTTAAAGTTGTTTTTCTCCATTGACTCATTAATTCCACCTCTACAAATATATCCGGTGAAACTGTTCATGTATACTTAAAGCTTTTTGTGCAAGGATGCTTATCGTAACGTGGGAAACACCCCAAATGTAGAGAGATTATAGGATTAGTTGAGTAAATTATTAATAGCCATAAAATAATATGTAGCCATAAAAATTGCGTATTAAAAGTATGTCTTATAACCTGGAAAATGCTCAACATGTATCATTAATGAAAAGTATGGGTCATAGAAATATTGTATATTATGATTCATAATTTGTTAACAACGAAAATGGCCCAAGTGACTCAGTGTTTACATTGTGTTGTCAACCATTATCACTAAATGAAGCAATTTTGTTTTCTTGTTTGTAATATCCTACCTTGTGACAGTTTGTACAATGAACATTATTTGAGAATGTGTAAAAACATTGGTGAAAATGTACTATAGTATCATTAGAGTGGTCTTCCAAAATTTTCTGGTTTCAAGATCTTTTAAAACGTTTAATATCTAAGGAAAGACATAAGTAAGTTATAAAGGAAAGATTTCCTAAAGGGTACTGTGTTGTTTTTATTTAACAGTTTAGACTCTAAGTTTCTTTAATAGAACAGTAACAGTTGCTCAATGATTGGGTTGTTAAGGAAGAACAAGTGCCAGCTTTTGAATATGCCTCTTTCCTTGTCTCGGTTCAAGACTTGGTATTAGTAAAGCTTTTTGATTGTCTGAGGTGGCATCGTCTGTAAGTGCTGATGGAATCCGGCTCAACGGTATGAAAGGAATTAATGAGATTCAAATACTTTCATTTATAAATGACCATTATAGTGAAAGCAAAGACTTTTGGTCATAATTGGATATATTTTTGAGAAACTATAGACTGATATTATGTTACTTCTAAAGGGTTGAAACAGTGTCTGATAGTTTTCTTCTTTGTGTTGTTTTCATTGTAAGAATTTTGTCCTTCTCTATTATGCTTTTTTATGCTAGTCAATGCCTAAAATAAAACTTTCTTTCTTTCTTTCTTTTCTTTTTTTTTTTTTTTTTTTTTTTTGTCACTCAAGATTTCTCGCATGGAATATGTCCACTCAAAGAACTTGATATACAGAGATGTAAAGCCTGAGAACTTCTTAATAGGACGACCAGGAAACAAAACCCAGCAAGTTATTCATATTATAGATTTTGGTTTGGCAAAGGAATATATTGATCCAGAGACAAAGAAACACATACCATACAGAGAACACAAGAGCCTTACAGGAACAGCTAGATATATGAGCATAAACACACATTTAGGAAAAGGTATGTGTACCTTTCATAAATGCAGAAATTTGAATTCAGTAACTATGCTAACAGTGTGAATTTTTGTTTGTTATTATGGTTCAATTTTGGGGGGATTACAGTTGCTTCTGTCGTAATTTTTATTTATCACATCTAGCTAGAGTTTACTTTGATTTATATTTCATACAATTCTTTTAAAGGAAGTTGCTCTAGAGTAAATAAATGACAGATATCCTTACTTTCACTCTGTCTTGCTTTCATATGACAACTTAGAAATATTCAACTTTGATACAGTTGAATATCTGTATATGATTATTTTTATTAAAGACTATGAGAGAATACTTAATTTTATTTATTTATTTATTTATTTATTTATTTATTTATTTATTTATTTATTAAAGATTTTATTTATTTATTTGACAGAGATAGAGACAGCCAGCGAGAGAGGGAACACAAGCAGGGGGAGTGGGAGAGGAAGAAGCAGGCTCATAGCTGAAGAGCCTGATGTGGGGCTCGATCCCATAACGCCGGGATCACGCCCTGAGCCGAAGGCAGGCACTTAACCGCTGTGCCACCCAGGCGCCCCAGAATACTTAATTTTAGCTGCATTTAGTGTGTGTGAAGATTTTTGGTTGAGACTATGGCTTTCTGATACAGCCAGCCAAGGAGATGGCATCCTGCCCAATACATTTAATCCTGAGCGTGCATACCTTACTGGTTTTGTTTACAGTGTAGTAACTATATGACTTGGGGCAAATGATTTAACTTTTTAAAGGGGGTTCCTTATAAAATAATATCAACCTCACAGAGTTTCTTGCAGCTTTTTTTTTTCCCCCCTGTCCAGGATCCATTTCAGGAACATATATTTCATTTATTTGTCACCTCTCTTTAGTCTGCTTTTATCTGGAACACTCCTTCACCTTTCTTCACGGTTCATGACCTTCATATTTTTGTGGAGTACCTATAGGCTATCTTGTAGAATGTCTTCAATTTGAGTCTGTCTCATCATTCCTTCATGATTATATTCGAGTGCGTTTGTAGCACAAAAGCACAAGTGATGTGTTGTTAGTGCATCACGTCAGGAGACGTATGTTGTCGTTGGTTAGTTCCAATCCCTTGCTTAGTGTCGTGTCTGCTAAGTTCC
Organism: Ursus americanus; assembly: GCF_024610735.1. Taxonomy (NCBI): domain Eukaryota; kingdom Metazoa; phylum Chordata; class Mammalia; order Carnivora; family Ursidae; genus Ursus; species Ursus americanus. The sequence continues at coordinate 67,093,697 of NC_142131.1, read as the reverse complement.
TCCACCTGCAAGTTTCTTATTTTCCATTTGAAATTCAAAAGTATTTTGTAGGTGAATTTGTGAGATTATGTGAATATAAATACGTTGTTCCTCATCAGATTTTACGCACTTGATTTAGCATCCATTGATGATTTTCTAATTCATTGTTCCTTGTGTATTTATTGATAATCTAATGTAAGCTGAAGCTTTTTCTTCTTTTCCCATTTATTGACTAGTCAGTATGGACTCATGGGTTTTTACTGAAAGTAGTATAGGGCATTACTGTCATTATTTATATTGATACTCCCATTGCCCCAGGTTTGGCCATTTGTTGCTCCATCAAGCTGGCTGCTCTGTTCTTTTGGCTTTTTCTCATGATTCTTTGAGAACTTAACTTTCTGAAGCTACAAGTTGTTCCAGATTCATCTTGTAGTTTCTCTGCTCTAGCCCAGAAACAGACATTTGTCCAGGTTTCCCTGGGTCCTTTTATTGGATAATGTTATATAGAAAGCAAGATTTGGGCACTGGGTGTACTCATTGCTACTGGTGTGTTATTGCTTCTAGGCCCTTTCAGCAGAACTACAAAATGCATATGTGTATGTGAATCAGTATCCACACATACATACACACGCAAATATGCATATGTACGCATATATTAATACCTATCTACTAAGATCATGAGTTGATATTGATACTTTTTTTTTTTAATTATTTTTTTATTTATTCGACAGAGATAGAGACAGCCAGCGAGAGAGGGAACACAAGCAGGGGGAGTGGGAGAGAAAGATGCAGGCTCATAGCGGAGGAGCCTGATGTGGGGCTCGATCCCACAATGCCGGGATCACGCCCTGAGCCGAAGGCAGACGTTTAACCGCTGTGCCACCCAGGCGCCCCGATATTGATACTTTTAATTTCAGTCCAAGACCACAAAGTAGTATCCCTGTTTTCCATATGTGTAATTCCCTTCTATTTTCTCTATTTCTGTCTTCCTCTGCCAACAGTGAGAAATCTGGCTACCACTACTCTGTTTACTCATTGTTAGAAGCCTAGGATCCTCAGAATGTCGTTTCAGAATTGGTAACTAATAGCATATGTAAAGCAAGCTTACTAGAATTGACAGTATTTGTAATTCTTATTTTATTGAAAAGTTCATTTTTTAAAATGAAATAAAATTTACACTAAAGTTTATAATATTTGAGTAAATAATTTGTGATTTTTGACATATGTACACATGTGGGTAGCCCACAACCCTGTCAAGATTTATGATATTATTATCATCCCCTAGACTTCATTCTTGCTCTCTCCCCACTTTCTCCAAAAGTAACCAGTGATGTGATTTCTGTCACCATAGATTAGTTTTGCTGAGTCTGTTACTTCATATAAATGGAATCAACTGGCTTCTTTTGCTGAGTATGAGATTAATGTTTGTTTTTTAAGTATCAGTAATTTGTTTTGTTTTGGTTTTTTTTTAGAGAAGGGGGAGGGGCAGTGGAAGAGGGAGAGAGTGAGAGAATCTTAAGCAGGTTCCACACCCAGCATGGAGCCTGACGTGGTGGGGCTTGATATCATGACCCCGAAATTATGACCTGAGCTGAGATCATGACCTGAGCCAAGATCAAGAGTTGGACACTCAACTGACTGAGCCACCCAGGGACCCCAGTAATTTGTTTCTTTTTAAGGCTCAGTAGTATTCCATTGCACAAATATACCACACTTATTGTTTATGTATTCTACTGTTGATGAACATTTTGATTATTAACAGTGTTTTACTATTAGGAATTTTTAAATCTTTCGGTGGGCATATGTTTTCAGTTCTTTTGGGTAAATACCTAAAATTGGAATTGCTGTTGGGTCATATGGTAGGTATTGTTTAACTTTATAGGAAACTGCCCATCAGTACGCCAAAGCCTTCCTACCATTTTCTTTTTCCACCAGCAGCGAAGGAGGGTTCTGTTTGTTTCAGTCTTGACAACATTTGGAGTTGTCATTCTTTTTCATTCTGGCTGTTATAGTGGATGTGTAGTTGTATTTTATTTCTCCCTGACTCATGCTTCTGAGCACCGTTACTTGTGCTTTTTGACCATTTGCGTATCTTCTTTTATGACATGTGTGTCATTTAATTGTTGACTTATAGAAATTCTTTATATATTCTGGATATAAGTTCTTTCCCAAATATATGTACTGTGAATAGATTCTTCTAGTCTGTGGCTTACCTACTCATTTTCTTAGTGGTTCAGTGTTTTGGTTTTATGATTATTGCTTTTTGAATTCTAAGAAATCTTTGTCCCCAGGAGATGAATACATTTTATATTTTCTTCTGTCTACAATTAATTTTTGTAAGGTGTGAAGTAGGGGTTGAGGTTCTTTTTATGATACCATATTCTTTCCCATTGAGTTACCTCTTTGCCTTTCTAAAAAAATCGGTTCTAGGTTATATTTATAGTAGTTTATTCCTAAGTCTTCAACCAGGGTCAGTTTTCATATCAGAGAAAGTCAGACTTTATTTTCTGCTTTTAGATTCCATCCCTGCCATCTCACTCACAAGGAAGAATAGACAGAAATGTAAACCAATCAGTATTTACCCATCATCACCGCTTAAACGTACCCTGCAGTATACAGTCACTTTTTGTTCAGGACCTTAGCAGTCATCTGACGCAGGCTTCAACTCCTGCTCATAGCTTCTTCTCTGACCATTCTTCCCAGACTTATCTGCTATATAGGCATGTCCCTGCTTCTTCCTCTTACTCAGAACTAATAGCATTTGCTCACTAACAGCCTCCTGAAAGTAGAGCCATGGTATTTTTTCTCTTCAGCTGTCTGAAATGCCTGAAAAATGTAAATCTGCCTTACTTGAAGAAAAGTAAGTGTCAGATATTTAAAATTAGTTGCATTTAGGTAGTGTTTGTCTTTGTGTGGGAGATGCCTTTCAATAGCAAACTTTCGTGATAGGTTTAAAATAAGATTGAGATACACAACTTTCAGGATCATGTCTTCCATTAAAATCAGGCACACCTGTGTTTATATGAACAGTGTCTGTGAGAGATTTTCATTTCATGGTAGTCGTTAACAGATTATTTCAGAACAACTAACAAAGGTTCACCACCATTTTATTGTGAGACATGAAGTCACAACTTCCGTATGGCCCGATGTTTTTTTATCTGAACAATGGTAAATGTAACAGCATTCTATTTGTAGAAATGGCAAAGCGAATCTGATACGTTTGTCCTTGTTAGGAAAAGCCTTTGGAGCTTGGGAAACGGCATTTAACTATTACAGTAATCTCTTTTTACTCCTTTTTCAGGAAGAAAACAAACAAAATATTTCTTTGGCAAGTATTACAAAGAATAAAAGCTTTAATCCTTACTTTCTCTTATTTACAAAAGCCCTGCTTCTCAATTTTTATGTAGTACTTGGGAAGTAGATGGGCAGTATTAACAGAGAGAAAATTTGTTTCCCAGATTACATGATTTCCTGTTTTTTAAGAAATAAGAGCAAGCTAAAGTCACGTGAGTTTAAGTGCTGAATAGTTAAAGCATTTTTATAAGTGAGATGGCTGTGAACATTGGGATTATTAGTGATGTTTTGAGTTTAAAGCACCAGCTTTGTGAGGAGTCAGGAACAGATAGAAAAGAAAAAGTAGTGAAAATGGGATCTTTTAGTGGTGATTTTAATTTGTGTATATGTTTTTTCCTTTCTGCTTTGCCTGGACTTTGGTGATTCCTCTTTTAAGAGGAATTAAAGCTTTCTTATTCATTCATTTACTCTTGTGCATTCAGGGACTTTCTACACACATGAGCATTTCAAAAGAGAGAATTTGGCCAGACTGACCTTTGTGCAGACTTACAAGTATTTTTTCCTTTGTGGAGATTGGTGCACTGTATCAGATATAAAAAAGAAAAAGCTGGAAGAAAAGTGTAAAATCACAGTGTGGATTTTAGCCTCTTTATTCCTGTGAGATATCTATATATCTATATCTGTATCTATCTATATTTATATATTTATTGATCTTCGCTGGACAATTAATGTTAAGAAGGCAGATGTCGTGATTCACTTGTGTACCTTCTTATACCTTCTTAAGTCACTGTTTAAGATGGAGTCAACTAAAGCCGTTTGTGACACGTGGATTTCTGTGGTCTGCTCTGGTGGAAGCTTTATTATTATGTTGAAATGTTTTTTAAAATTGTGTCTGCTTGAGTGTCTTTATTTTTAATATCTTTTTCAAGACTTTTTTTTTTTTTTTTTTTTTTTTTTGGTCAACTACTTTGAACCTCATTTTATAATCTTACTTTGGATCACTTTTTTTTTTCTTTTCATGAAAAAACTGTTCTTGTTGAAGTCATTTGAAATAAAGTAAATACTCTTTGTTTCTCTTTACCAAGTAACATTAGAATTGTCTTGTTTTTATTAATATTGAGTATTCATGAAATAAGAGACTAGGATTTGAGGAATAAACTGCCAGTTGCTTTGTGTTAATAAAAATCAGTGTTGATAGAAGAATAACATTCCAAGCCTGTAAGTGGTAAGCTCTCTGAATAGGAGTGAAGGAATCACAGAATTTATGGTTTTACAAAAATGCTTTCTTTCTGTGTTGTCATCTTATGATGTGATTCATATAATGTCTAGGTTAATTGCCCACATTCCTGAGGATACCTCTTAGGCTCCCAAACAGCTTCTTAGCAGTTTAAAAACATGTATTTACATTTTATAATTACATTTTAACAGTTTAAAAATGAATTGCACAATTCCTTGCTTTCTTAAACAAAATATGATGAGCATAATTTACATTGTCTGGATGATTCAGCTTCATTAAGTTTTGTATGATTACTATTATATAGTGATACCCTCAAGTTGAGTTGGAGAATATTAGGATGTATACCTTGATCTACATAAATTTAGAGAAAATGCATTTAAATAGTAGTGCTTTTTTTAAATGTATTTTTTTAGAACAGATTTTTTTTTTAAGAACATTTTTTGATTCATGCAAAATTAGGCAGAAGGTTGAGAGATTTCCCTTATACTCCCTGCCCCCACACAGGCAGCACCACTCCCACTCTCAATGTCCCTCACCAGAGTGGCACCTTTGGTACAAGTGATGAACCTGCACTGACACATCACTATCATCTAGAGTCCATAGTTTACTTCATGGCTTACTCTTGGTCTTGCACATTCTGTGGGTTTGGGTACATTTATACTGACATGTATCAGCCATTGTAGTATTATACAGGAGAGTTTCGCTTCCTCTATTCCCTACCTAATCAGCCCTCCCTTCCCACTCCCTCCCTCCAGACTCCTGGCAACCACTGGTCTTTTTATTGTCTCCATAGTTTTGCCTTTTCCAAATGCCATATAGTTTGAAATAAATAATATTAGCCTTTTCAGACTGACTTCTTTTACTTGGTTATATGCATTTAATGTTTCTCCATGTTTTTCCATGGCTTGACAGCTCATTTCTTTTTAGTGCTGCATAATATTCCATTGTCTGGATGTACCACAGTTGATCTACCGATTCACCTACTGAAGGGCATTTTGGTTGTCTCCAAGTTTTGGCAATTATGAATAAAGCTGCTATGAACATCCATGTGCAGATTTTTGTGGGACCTAAGTTTTCAACTCCTTTGGGTGAATACCAATGACAATGCTGGATCATATGTTAAAATTATGTTGTAAGAAGCCCCTAAACTGTCTTCCAGAGTGGCTGTACCATTTTGCATTCCCACCACCAAGGAATGAGACTCCTCTTGCTCCACATTCTTCCCAGCATTTGGGATTGTTAATGTTTTAGATTTCCACCACCCCAATAGTTGTGTAGTTCTTTTAGGATTCCTGGGACAAACTACTCTGTAGAGAAGGACTTTTCCCCTCCACAACAACAAGCACTTCTCAGACACCAGCAGCATGTCTGAAAATTCAACTTAAATTCTGACACTGTCTACCTGGAGATACCATCAAATCCCAAGGTTAAGGATTCCGTCCCACAAGACTGCTCTCCACCCCCAATTTCAGATAACACTTGCAAGCTCTAGATTGTTACCTGTGCTTCTGACTGATCATGTACAGATTAGAGACTCCAGCTACCTCCTCTTAAAGTTTAGTTTATTTGCTAGAGTGGTTTCTTAGACGCAGGGAAGCACTTACTTAGGTTTACGAGTTTATTACAGGACATGATGAAGGATACAAATCAATAGTCAGATGTAGGATGAGATCCCAAACAAAGGACCTTCTGTCCTTGTGCAGCTTGGGCCCTGGCTTGGTGACACGTGCAAGTGTTCTGGTTCCCCAACTGTGGAAGCTCTCCCAGAAGGGCCAAAAAGCTGTCTTCTTGGGTTTTTATGGGAGCTTCATTACATCGTCATGATTGACTAATGCATTGGCCATTGGCTAATTCAACCTCCAGCCTCTCTTCCCTCCCTGTAGGTTGTGGGGTGGGACTGAAAGTTCCAACCCTCCAATCATATGGTTAGTTTCCCTGGCAGCTAGCCCCTGACCTTGGGTAGGTTCAAGGTTCACCTTCATAAGTAACAAGACACCCATTTCACCGTTAGGGCTCAGAAGTGTTTTTAAGAACTGTGGCCAAAGACTGAGTATATCTTGAGAAATATATTCTGGTCGTCTGAATGACCAAATATATATTTCTTATAAATCATTATGTCATAGTAGTGTTATATCATTGTTTTAATTTGTGTTTCCTGATGACATACAATGTGTAGCATCTTTTCATATGCTTACTTGTCATCTATGTATCTTCTTTTGTGAGGCGTTTTTTTAAGGTCTTTGGCCCATTTTTAATCAGGTTGTTTGTTTTATTGTTGATATTAAGAGTTCTTTGTGTATTTTGGATAATAGTTCTTTATGAGGTGTGTCTTCTGCAAATATTTTCTCCCAGTCTGTGACTTACCTTTTTATTCTCTTGAAAGTGTCTTTAGCAGAGCAGAAGTTTTAATTTTAATGAAGTGCAGCTCATCAATTATTTCTTTCAAAGGTCATGCCTGTGGTGTTGTATCTAAACAGTTATCTCAAAACCCATGGTCATCTAGATTTTCTTCTATGTTATATTCCAGGAATTTTATAATTTTGCATTTGACAGGTCTTTGATCCATTTTGGTTTATTTTTGTAAAGGGTGTAAGATTTATTTTTTTACATATTGATGATATCCAGTTGTTTGAGTACTGTTTGTTGAAAAAACGTAACTTTGCTCCGTTGTTTTGCTTATGCTTGTTTGTCAAGGTGAATGTATTTATGTGGGTCTATTTCTTGGCTTTCTATTCTGTTCACTGAGCTATTTGTCTATTTTTTTTTCCACAAATACTACAGTGTGTTGATTATTGTAGGTTTATAGTTAGTCTGAGAGTAGTTATTTTTTAATAGTTTTTTTGGTATGTAAATATCTTGTAGCATACTATTTGTTATCATGTGTAGTACTGTTGCTGACAGTACTTTGCTATTGTCTTCTGATTTGCTTCTCTTGATAGACAAATTTATTGGATTTTATCTAAATTAACAGAACTGGATTTCAAGAGGACTTCTTTAGGAATCAGATGAATGCATGTGCTGTGTTCCGTTGCTCAGAAACCTTTTTTTTTTTTTTCTTTATGCGTTCTTGTTATTGCTAGATTGGGTATCTGGTGTGGTGAGTTGTTGCTGCACATTGTCTGCATAATTGTGCCTCTTCTTTTCCTAAAGAGGTTTGTGTTTTCATTTAACAAAAACCATCTTAATTATGTCATTTTGAAAAATGTTAATGAGCTCAGTGAATCTTGAAGAAGAAGAGTGTTTTGGTTTTTTTTGGTGGGGTGTTAGGGAAAAAGAATTTTCAACATTTTAGGAGGAAATATAAAGTGAAACCTTGACCTGTAGTAATTTTTTATTGTTGTTGTTGCTTATATATAAAGAATGATTTAAATTTTCTTCATGGAGACTTTTTTTTTGTTGGGTTTTTTGAGCTCTCTTGTCTTGCCTGTATTTAGTTAAAACTAACATGTCTTTTGGCCTCATTGTTTTTCATTTCTGTAGGAAAATGCAGTAATGAGCTTATTTTGTGTAAATACATATGTGTATTTTAGAAAGTTTTCTGCTTCTAAGCATTTGGGATGGATATATATATATTATGTATACATATATTTTGATAAAGGTAAATTTGAATTAATAAAGGAAATATTTTCTGTTGCTAAAAGTTGAATTGAAATTCAGTCAAAATAGAAACAGTTCTAGGCATGTGAGGAATTAAATCAGTTTAATAAAAGAGGAAAATAATGTTGAGATAAGGAGTAGAACTTTTAAGTAGAAAAGTGTTGCAGAAGGTGTAAAATCAATATTTGGTTAATTGATTAGTTCTACTTTGCTTTTGCTTTCTGAAATGAAAAAAGTGCAGACATGTAGTTTAGAATTCTGCCTTTCTCTTTTAGGTGCATAGTTTTAGGCTAGTCTCTTAAGCTTTCTGAGTCTTTCTTTTCTTATTTGGGATTACTGTTGCTTTAAGTGTAGCTAGAATTTTAAATGATCATCAATATGGTACACTGACCCATACTAGGCTCTTAATATGTTGGTTGTGTGTAGTTTATATGATACATATATTCTTAAAAAGCGAAATTTTAATTGACTCTTTACATAACTTTGCACTTTTTGGAAAACCTATTTAAAAGATTCTTTAATGATACCTATTGTAAAGTAAATCATCACTTTCTCATTTCTTAGTTGCTCATAGTAAGGGTGCCTGTAAGGATTCTTGGCTTCCAGGGAAACATCCATTTTCAAACAGGCCTTTGTAGTTAAGTGCTTTTATAAAATGTGAACGGGGTTTAATAAGGGCCAGAGTACCTTTGGGAAATTTTTTTCCCCATGAAACAGAACTGTTAAAGACCTGAGGAGGTATTCTTTAGTTACTGTGTTTCAAAGATAAAACCTTCCCCTTGACTTCTGTTACTCACTACATGGTGAAATTTACTTCCAGATTTGTCAGTTGATGAAAGAACACAAAGAAAAGAATTATGAGGGTAAGGATATTTGAGGCTGAGTTACAGAAGTGGTTTATTTTACTAGCTTATATTTATGACTTGAGTTTTTAAATACTGTGTAGTATTTGGGGCACCTGGGTGGCTCAGTTGTTAAGCATCTGCCTTCAGGTCAGGTCATGATCCCAGCGTTCTGGGATGGAGCCCCGCATCGGGCTCCCTGCTCGGCAGGAAGTCTGCTTCTCCCTCTCCCACTCCCCCTGCTTCTGTTCCCTCTCTCGCTGCCTCTCTCTCTGTCAAATAAATATATAAAATCTTAAAAAATAAATAAATAAATACTGTGTAGGTTTTGAGACTAATACTGCTTTCTGAGACAACCATATAGGCAAGATACCCTTACGATCATGGCTTGTTGGCACTGTGGTAACTAAAGCCCCACACCTTGAATTCAGAGGGAAATGGCCTTTTATAATGTGTTCCTCTCCTTAACAAAGAATGCTACTTGGAAGGGGTCAGTATTTAGGTATCGTTCAGTCTTTTAAATTTATCTCTACAGTATTTCATATTTTTTGATGCTGCTGAAAATGGTATTATTTTTTAAATTTGTTTTCCAGTTGTTGATTGCTTTCTTAGAAGTACAATTGATTTTTATATATTGATCTTGTATTCTGTAACCTTGCTAAAACTCATGTACTAGTTCTAATACAGCTTTTTTGTAGATTACTTAGGGTTTTCCACATATATGGTCATATGGTCTGCAGAAAAAACTAGTTTCACTTCTTTATTTCCAATCTGTATACCTTTTAAATATTTTCTTGCATCCCCCACCCCTTTTTTTGTCCTAACAAGGGCTTCTAGTACAACACTGAATAGATAATGTAAGAGGGAACATCCTTGTTTTGTTCCTGATTGTAGGGGTGCCTTTTGCCATGTCAGAATTATGTTAGTTGTAGGTTTTTTGTAGAAGTTCTTTGTCTGAATGAAAAGGTTTTTTTTTTGCCTGTTCCTTTTTTTACAAGTGTTTTTTTTTTTTTTTTAAGATTTTATTTATTTGACAAAGACAGAGACAGCCAGTGAGAGAGGGAACACAGGCAGTGGGAGAGGAAGAAGCAGGCCTCCAGCGGAGGAGCCTGATGCGGGGCTCGATCCCAGGACTCTGGGATCACGCCCTGAGCCAAAGGCAGACGCTTAACGACTGAGCCACCCAGGTGCCCCTACAAGTGTTTTTTTTTTTTTTAAATCATAATTGGTTGTTATGTTTTATTAAGTACTTTTTCTGTATCTTTTGAGGTGGTCATATGATTTATATCTTTTATTAACATGGTGAATTACATTGATTGGTTTTTAAAAGTTAAACCAACCTTAAATTCATAGGATGAACTAGTCATTTTGTATTAGCCTTTGAAGAATTTTGCAACTGTGTTGATAGGAGACATTTCCTGTACTTTACTTTTCTTGTAAATGCCTTTGACTGGTAACATCAGTAATGAAAAGAGTTGGCAAAGATTTCCTTCTCTTCTGCTTTCTGAAAGAGTTTGTGTAGAGCTAGTATTATTCCTTAACTGTTTAATAGAATTCACCAGTGATAATAGAATTCACCAGTGATGCCATCTGGGCTTTTGGTTATATTTTGGGAAGATTTTAAATTATAAATTAAGTTTCTTTAATTGGTATAGAACTTTATTCACATCTTTGTAATTTGTCTTTCAGGACATTTGTTCATTTCTTCTGAGTTGTTGAATTTACTGATATAGTGTTAGTTCATAATACTCTTTTGCCATTCTTTTAATGTCTGTAGGATCTGTCCTGTTGCCCCCTCGTTGCTCCTGATGCTAGTAATTTGTGTTTTCCTTCTTTTAGCCTAGTGAGATGATTATTTTATTGAATTTTTCATGTAACCAGCTTCTGATTTTGTGGTTTTCTCAATTGATTGTCTATTTTGTCATCATTGGTTTCCTCGTTTATCATTAATTTTTCCTTTCTTCTTATATTCGGTGCTATTGGCCTATACATAGATAAATTGGTCACATTACAGAGTCCTGAAATGGACCCCTACACAGATGCTCAAATGGTTTTTGAGAAGGTTCAAAATTAATTCAAGGGGGGGAGAGGATTGTACTGTAATGAAACTATATGATAATAACTATGTATTGGTATTGAAGAACATGACTTTAAACCCTTACCCCACCTGGAGCAAAAAGAAGAAAAATTACTTCAAATGAATCTTAGATTTAAATTTAAGAACCAAAAGTGTAGAATTTCTTGAAGAAAAAAATGGAAAATCTTTGCAACCTTAGACTAGTCCAAGATTTTCAGATAGGACATAAAAAAGCATAAGCGAACAACCACAAAACCCTGATAAGTTGGGCCTCATCAAAATGTGAACTTCTGTTCTTTGAAAGACACTGTTAAGAAACCAAAGCAAGCTACAGTGTGGGAGAATGTGTCTGCAAAACTTGTATCTGACAACTACTTGTAGCCAGGATACACAAACAACTCTTACAACTTTTTAACGAGACACATAGTACAATTTAAAAAAAAAAGTCAAATATTTAAATAGACACTTCATAAAAAGATGTATGAATAAGCAGTAACACGGTTGAAACAATGTTCAAAAATATTAGTCACTGGTGAAAATGAAATTCAAATTAAATCACAGTGAGCTAACACCTCCGAGCCATTAGCAGGGCTGAAATATAAGAGTGACCATGCTAAATGTGGGATAGGCACTGCACCAAGCGAAATTCTCATACGCTGCTGGTGGAAAACAGTGTAGAAGTGTCTTAAAAAGTAAAATCTACACTTTCCATGTGAAGCAGTAATCCTGCTCCTAAAATTTACACAAGAGAAATGGAAACATGTTCACACAAAGACTTCTACAAGAATGTTTGTAAAAGCTTTATTCACAGTAGCCCCAAACTGGAAGTTACTCATGGCCCATCATTGGTGAATATATAAATATATTGTAGTATACTACTCAGCAATAAAAAGTAATGAAGTACCAATGCACACAACAACATAAAAAGATATGTTGAGTGAAAGAATTTGGACCCAAGGGTCTATGTTTATGATGCTTTTCATATGAAACCCTATAAAAAAATCAAATTTAATGTAGCCTGACAGAAAGCAGATAAGTGGTTGTTTTGAGGCCAGGGGAGGGGCGAATAATAGGATAACAGGCAGTGGACCTAAGGGAACTTTTTGGAGTGTTGGAAATAGTTGTTGATTGTGGTGGTACTTAGGTAATTTTTTTCGAAAATTTTTCAAACTATACCCTTACAATGAGTATTTTAGTATGTGGAAAGTATACATCAATAAAAGGAGTTTCCTTTTTAGTGCTTATCAACTCTGGCTGTATTTCAGAGTCATCTGCTAAGCTTTTTAAAATGCACATTCTTCTAGTATATGTCATACCCAAGGAATCAGTCTCCAGCATTAGGCCTGCTCATTTGAGGCATCTAAAAGTTTCAGAGGTGATTCTGATTCTCAGCGGGACTTCAGAAATATTTTTTTTTCTTTGCATGACTCTTTATTCCTAAGGTTCCCAGGATCTAATAAAGGCAGATTGTATATATAAAATATATTACTCATTTTTCTCATGTTATTCATATACCCACTTTTATTACTGGGTTTTAAAAGACCTTGAGTCTATTTTATTTATTTTGAAAGTTTTCTATTTTTAATAGCATATGTTTACATTGTTATAATAGAAAATAGAAGCAAAAAAGAAAAATTTGCCATTATACTTCAGTTTGAGTATATAAAATGAGAAGGTGGAATTCTCTAATCTCATAACTCTCTAATTCTCTAATCTCATAACTCTAATTACTAACAACTTGATGCATTTTCTTCTGGATATCGTTGTTTGCTTGTAGAAAAGGGACACATATCTAGTATTATATATTTTTCAAGGTTCATTTTTCTATTTAAGTTGTCTGTGTTGCGTGCCTCCTCTCTGGCAGCCGTTATACTCGGTCCTGAGGGTAATGAGCCAAGAGACATCTGCTGTCCTATAATCTGCTGTCTGGTGGGAGGCTAGATCATGACTAGATAATAACACGACATATATATACATATACTGTAGCAAGTGTTACAGAAGACAATTGTGGAATGAGATTACATAGAAATTAAAACCTTTTCTGTCCTATTCATGCTAGTTCAGAGCCATGCTTTGAAAAGTTTGCTTTTTCAAAAGCATTCAGTGCTGCTTAGGTAGTATGATGACTCATTTGGATAAAACATCTTACACATTTATAATTAAAGAACTATTTTTCCTCTTATTGTTAGAGTTTTTGTATTGTTTTACAATAGTAAGAAATAAGCATTTAACTTCAGTGACAAAAAAATGAAAAAAATTTCCCTTAGCAAATATAAGTACCTTTCCAAGTATTCCTCTGTAATTGTCATGAGTTATGTGCTATACAACATTTTGTTACCAAAACAACAGTAGCAATTTGAAAATGGCAGTTTGTTCTAGCAGCATATTTTTGGTGGTGGCAGAGGGGTTATTAATGTTGGGATGTGTCAAATACAAGTGTTTTAAAGAATATATTACATAAAATTCTAATTGCATTTAATATTAATGGAGACTCTATAGGATGGACATTTTGTGCTCATATAAGTTCAGGAAATGCAGGGTTCAATGAAGTTAAACATTTTTATCTCTGGGGTTTTTCTTAAATCTTTTATATGTTACATCCTGGATCTTTAAGATGGAGTGACACAGTGACTCTGTCTTTGACCATGGAACCCTTTCTGACTTGCTTATATACCTCCATGAATAGATATCTAAGGAGAGAAATGAGTGCCCAGTAGAATCTTAAAAAACAAAACAACCCCCCCCCAAACCCGTAGTGGCATATTTTCAAGATGCACAATAATTTTAATGTGAAAACATTGTTTAACTGGACATGATTTGTTGCTTATAAGCGCCAGATATTTTATATTTACAAACTGAACTTTGGGGATTAATTTATCTGTAACAAAAGAGTCAATTCTCCGTTCTTGAATCCTTAACTGGGAGAGGAAAGTGAAATCGATGTTTCTCTTGTATTTCAGAACAGAGTAGAAGAGATGACTTAGAAGCTTTAGGCCATATGTTCATGTATTTTCTGAGAGGCAGTCTTCCTTGGCAAGGTTTAAAGGTAATTGTTTTTGTTTCCTTTTGAATTTTATAAATCGTTAATATGTTAAGGTTCTGTCTGCCAAGTAGTTAATTTTAAAATTACCGGCTTCTCAAGATTTTTTTCCTTTCTGTTTTAGGCTGACACCTTAAAAGAGAGGTATCAGAAAATTGGAGATACAAAACGAGCCACACCAATAGAAGTGTTATGTGAAAATTTTCCAGGTAATGAATAACACCACACTGGTACCTGTGCTTATACACAGAAAACTAGAGCAGTTAACTTCCGTTGCTCAGGTTTATAATGACTGGTTTTCATGCGTAAAAAAAATGTGTTCAAAGTATGATTTAAAAGATGTCAGCATTTGATGTGTAGACCAAAAGGACAATTGGTATATTTGCTCTGTTAAGATGGAATTAATATAAGAAAATCCCCCTTTTTGGTAGTGTTGACCAATAGTAGCTAAAATATCAGTGACATACTTTTGATAAGTTAAAATGCTTGCTGAGAAATGCCAGCTTATAGTTTTGGTGCACAGTGTTAGTCATTTGAGCCTCATTGTCAAGCTCAAAGGAGGTGTGTGATGTATGATTTAGTCTTCAAAGTACATTAAGATCTTACAAACCTTAGTACTTCTAGGCTAATGTTACATTGGGGAGCTTTATAAAAATAGTTTTACTTCCACGTGGAGTTCTGGCAACTCAGATTAAGCCAACAAAAATTTACTTAAGATTCCTAAATAATTAAGGAATAAGAATAATGTGTTGCTAATGTAGTTAAGCAGAAAGTGAACCGAACCTGAAGGTCCAAGACTGAGTTCATGCCTCACTTCAGTATCGCACGTCCTCCTGTACCATGCTGGCGTCACTGCTGTGCTATCAGCAAGCAGCGTGGTCTCAGGTAGCCCTTCCTCACGTTCGCTTACGTTATTCCTTGACAGCAAACTTTAATTGTATATTTTTCGTCTTTGCTGTAACATCTAGAACTGGAAGATTAAAAAAAAATAAACACTAGCAGAGTAGCTGTAGGCAGACTGGCTATGTGTTATTATGAAGCACATACACATTTCTGCAGGATAAAACGGGGGCGTCAGAGTCCCTTAACCAGGTAATTAGCTAGAACACGGAATAGTGAGAGTCATCCTGGGAGGAAGGTCACTGGGTGCCACTCTCATTGCCCGTCGGGCTGTGCACAATCCTGTTCTCACTGGCCACTGTCAGTGAATTGAATCAGAAAAATGCCTGAGAGTAATCTTCCATCTCTCACTACAGTGATTTTCTGTGCCGTGATGGTGAAACCCTCTTTTACGAATTGCTCACCATTTCTACCTGTTGATTTCTGTGGCTTTGTCTTTCTTTTCCTTTAGGAAAGTAGGATCTTTAAGAAAAATACTTATCTCTAAAACTTTTGGGAATTACAGCGGCACAGAGAAATTTATATATTACCAAATAATTGTTGTATGACCAGAAATTAAAAGTAAAATTAAACCCTGCTGCTGTGTCTTATTTCTGAGATCTCTTAGCTTTATTTTGTTTGGTTAGAATTCTGCTCATGGCCCAGGTTAGGAGTTTGAATCCTCTGTTGGTCAGTTAGTGAATGTGCCTGATGGTAAAAGAAATCCATCAAGGTAGTGCAGATGCTTTCATTTATATATAAATCAATTCCCATCAATATTTTAAATAAATTTTTAAGTTTATGAGCAGAGTACGGTGCTTGTGTTTAAGTAATTATGTGTTATTAAGTTGCTTTCAAATCTTTAGTACTATCCAAGGTTTCTATTCAAAATAACAACGTAAAATAAAAATCTTAGCCTTTCCTAATGAAATGAAGCAAACATATTTGTTAAATAAAACCTCTCGTTTCTCTTTTGACCCTATTTTTTTCTTCTCTTCTCTTCTCCTTTTTAATTTCATTGTGATTAAATTCCTAAAATTTTAAATTGCAGTAGAATTTTGTTACCTTTTCATGTTTTTATAACATGTTTTAGTTTTTAGACATTTAAATAATTTTAATGAGTATATAGAAAAGTATAATCAGAATAATTTTTATTCCTTTCTAGAAGAAATGGCAACTTATCTTCGTTATGTAAGAAGGCTAGATTTTTTTGAAAAACCAGACTATGACTACCTAAGAAAGCTTTTTACTGACTTGTTTGATCGAAAAGGATATATGTTTGATTATGAGTATGACTGGATTGGTAAACAGTTGGTGAGTACTCTGTGCTATATAACGAAAGATTATTTGTAGTACTTTTTTCCCCACAGTACACCTTCTTCAGTGGAAAGAGTTGAGTACAAATAATTTTTTTAAAGGATTCATTTTATTTCATCTTCATGGGCATTTTAGGCAGCATTATACTAAAATTATTCTTTGAATTTTATAAAAACCCTATATTTGGACCCCCTGCTTTTTAAAGTAATGAGTTATTTTCATCTTTTCATTCGTGATTTATTTCTTACTGTCAGATATAATTTTTTGGTATAATATCCTGTTACATTAAATGATCAGTTAGTCTTGTGTGTATTTCAGCCATTTCTCAAAACATTTGTAATTTAAAAATATAGGTTTTTGTTTATACTAGCAGTTTTAGGTTATGTCTTGAATAGACTGGTACTTAAAAATTGGAGCATGTTTTGGGTTTTTAAAACTGTTATAAGTTTTTTAACTTAAAAAAATTAGTCTTGACTATAACTGCAGGATTGGTGCTCATCACTTAAAGGGACATGTCATAAAATTCTTTCTTTGAAGAGACAACTTTCAAAATATTTATTCTCACTAGTTTCTTTTTTCTAATAAGTAAGAAAGTCTTACAAAACTTTTTTAATTGTGGTTTGCAGTTGGTGAATTTTTATCCATATGTGGAACCACCAAACTCTCAGATTTAGGTATTTTTGAACAATTGACTTATTTAAGTGTTTAGGTTATATTTCTCTTAGATCCACAGTGATTTGACTGTATATGGTATCTGTGATGCAAATCTGAATAAACTGTGCTTAAACTGTTTATATTGAATTGGAAACATATTTGAAAAGTAAAAATTTTTGTAAGTCTCTCCTGAGAATATTGACAATAAGCCATTTTATTAGCTTATTTTAAAAATCATGTCCTTATTTTCTTAAAATGATTTATTCTGTTTATATATTAGCTTTGCAAATGAGACATAAATACACTTTCATCTTTCTGATATGAAAAAGTAACCTGAAAGTAAAGACAGCATTAGAAAGTCTTTTATTGATACAAAAGTGAACACTTTATAAAGTATTTAAACATTTTTGAAAACAATGTAAAAAGTAGCTCTATTCTCGTTTTAACTTGGTATTTTTAGTGACATGTTTCGAGAATGATATCATTTTGCACGGCTTTACTCTACGTGTCTTATTATTTCCTTGATTCCATGAAGCAGCTGAATAATTTCGAATACGACTTCTGAAACAGAATGAACTGATGCTAATTCTTGTATTGTAGCCTACTCCAGTGGGTGCAGTTCAGCAAGATCCTGCTCTGTCATCAAACAGAGAAGCACATCAACACAGAGATAAGATGCAACAATCCAAAAACCAGGTTTGCTGCCCTTTCAGATATGGAATGTCTTGATTTGCTTCTGTGTTACATTCTGACAGTTGAAAAATAAATTTGGTTTTTTTCCATGCCCACATGATAGCTTTACAGGTGTGCCTATGCGCATGTGTGTATGGGAGCATATATCTACACAGGTAGATAGATATTGAAGGACTGAAATACATTTTTTTCTTCAATAGATAAGACAGATGCTAGACACATGCATATTAAGGATTGAAAATGCATAGGCTTGCAACAAATAAACCAATTCCCCCTAACGTTATCTCTTTACTAGTTTAAAAATCACGTGAAAATGTTTAATGATAAATTTCTAATTAGTGGTATAAATTAGTATAAACTTTGAGCAATATTTGATACTCTATTAGAGTGGAAGTGTTTGGATACCTTGTTGGAATAAATTATAATGGCAGTTGATCTTTCTAACTACAGTCTAGTTTAGCTCAATAAATTATTTGCTGAGTTTCTGCTATTTGAAAGCTACTATTCGGCATGTTGCAGAAATGCACAAGTAAGGAAAACAGCCTAACCTATAAGAAATTATTTTGTAATGAGTGGCTAAGAGCTCACTCAGTCTCTGGAATCAGACAGACCTGGATATGACTTGATCTTAGACAAATTACTCTGTCTTCCCAGGCCTTACTTCTCTTATCTGCAAAACAGAATAATGCTTGTTAATTCCTATAGGCATTCAGTAAATCTCAACTCTCATGGCTGGTGTTACTGTTATCATGATTATTACGATGAACTCATAACTATATTGCCAAACAGTGTAACCTCTGTCACATGAAATATATTAATAAAGTGCCGCAGAAGATCATTGAAATATGGGGGATCTGTAAAGATTTTATGGAGAAGATGGTGTTTGAGATGAACCTGAAGGATGAATGGAATTTTTTTAAAGGCAAATGAAGGAATAAGGGTATTTTGGGGAGAGTGAACAGTGTAAAATAGGAAGCAGAAGTTTAAAAATGTAGTTTGAGGATTAGTGAGCATTTCAGTTTGCTTTGAGCAGAGAATAGGTTCTAGGCAAGGCATAGCAGAGAAATAGAGAGTGAAGAGTTTGTATTTCCTGGGTAAGGTAATTGAAAGCTGTTGAAATTTTTGAGTGATGCTTCCACCTTTCTCTTTTTTGTAAAAAGAAGCTTGATTTTAATCCATCTTTGACCTACATTTTGCTAATTGGGAGTTAAATAGTGTCTTTAGAATTTTCACTTATAACCCTTTCTGGGAAAGGATAATGTGCTATATCCTTTCTTACTCTTATATCTTTTATCCACCGGAGTTCAAGTGAGTTAAACAAGAGACGAAAATCAAAGGAAAGAACACAGCACAATAAAAATCAGAGCAAATAAAATGTTCCATTTAGGGGATAGTTAACAATATTATGCTTTAAAGTACAGCCAATTAAAACAGAGTAGTTTTAGAATTTTGCCTTAGAAAAATTGGGGCAATAAAGGATCTTATATATAAATTTCTTCAGACATAAATTACTAGTTGATAGTTTTGAATACTCTGGTAAGATGTTGTGTATAGAAAGAAATGGTTCCAAAGTCAAGACTTTGGAGTTCGTGTTTTATACATCAGAATTAATTTCTCAGTGGGATGACTATCAATAATTCATGTTCTCTGGAGATGACCTCTTGAGCTGTTAGGTTATTGTAATAAGTGAAACTCTTCTTTTAATGTTGAATTCAATTATAATTCAAATATCTTCAAGTTTAACTTTCTCCGTGTTTCAGGCTTGTCTTCCGAGCTAGATGGGACCTATGTTTTATTTGTGTAGTCCTTGTTGCACTAAATGTAGGGAGTCGATGTTTCTTTTTGTTTCTTTTTTGTTTTGTGTTTTTTCAGGAAACCCTTTAGGGTAGCTAATGTATTAAATTTGAAACCTGTGTATTCAGACTGTCATCATAATAGAAAAGTTGTATATCCCAAAAAGTTTTCCTAAACATCAGGGAAGCAGTAAATATTTTAGGTATATGAGAAACTCAAAATTGACAATTGCAAAAGAAGAACATTTAGTTAAATGACTGAAATGTTGCAGTGACCCCAGAGAAGCAGTTTGTCACCTAGAGTTGATGGTTGAAGTTCAGGATCTCCTGACATTTTAAAGTGTTAGATGCATGTTGGTTCTGAGGAGAGGCTGGAGGGCTGTTCCTGTCTTCTTAAAGAAGTCCGTGACCCTTACGTGTTACCTGTTGTTCTAGGCAGTATTTAGGTGTTTGTCTCCATTTTAGCATCCTTTTCATTCTTTCTTCCTCTTTAGATTTAATCTCATCTAATTTATCTTAGTTTAAGCTACACACCTGCTAAATTCTGGTCATGAGCGCAGAGGGTTTAATGAAAAGGACCTAGAACTGTCGTAATTGCTTTGATGATAGACTTCATGCCTTTTCATACTTCTTATGTAATTTTGCATTGTACAGTTTAATTTGGGAAGCATGGTGCCAGAACATTTCTTCATTGTGCCTATTTGGACTTAGCATCTCTTCTCCCATAGGCCTGCTCTGGCCACTGATGGGCTCACGCTCCCAACAGCCCAATATACTTGGCACTTTGTGGCAAGTGTCTTTTTGTTGTTGTTGTTGTCGGCAAGTTTTTCTTGACTTAGGTTGAAAAGGAAGAGAAGAAAAGAGCACCGAAGACTTTAAACGTTTGTCATTGTATTAAGGAGCTAGTTAGTACTACTGGCAGAGCAGTGGGCTCTTGAGCTTGAATCCCTGCTGTGCTTCTTGCAATGTCTTTGACCTTAGTCAAGTATTTAAAGTCTCGGTCTCTTTATCACTGAAGTGAGGATGATACTGTCTGTCTCAGAATGGGATAACACACGCAAAGCAGCTAAAGCATTCCTTCCTCATCTTTTTATTAGTGCTGTCCACATTTTCCTGAAACATAAAAACTGACCCCTATTAAGCAGCTACTCCTAATTCTACTAGTAGATTATTTTCAGTTTCTGGTTATTGCCATGCCAATTTGCCAAGTCATGTAAAAGCTTCAGGAATTATCAGCCTATCATGGGAATGGGTTCCTTAATTTGAACCAGATAAAAAGAGGCCAGGGAAGCAAAGGGATTCATATGAAGTAGGATTGTCACTTAATAAAAAAAAAAAAAGTTGCTTTTCATAGCCTCATAGTGTTCTTCTGTATAACACTTGTCACTTTTCAAAGAACTTTTCTCTTTTCTCATAGTAACCTCACAATCGGAAACATGGTACTGAGCAAGAGGGAGAAGTTTTCTAGGATCAAAGTACAGCTCTTTAAAGATTATTTTTTTAAAACCTTGCTAGAAGTTGTTCCTCATCAGGAAACCAAGGGGGACCTCTACTGTAAGAAAATATAGTGGATGGCATTTTAGTACTTAGAAGATTTATTTGGAATGCTTTCCTGGGCACATCGTTTTTACCTCCCTGGTTCTTTGTTAACTTCGTTTATAAAATTGGAGGGTGGAGCATATGATATCTAAAGCCCTTTGACTTCTAAAATCTATGCAAACAATGAGTCATGGAACACTACATCAAAAAAAAAATGTTACATAGACTTTATTACTAAAAAAAATAACTTAAAAGCAAAAAAACCAAAATCTATGGTTCTGTTTTATTTTTGTGGTTGATCATTACCTAATGGTAGCCATGTGACAAATTCCTCTCCACATCCAGTATGCAAAGATAATTGCATCTGTGACTCAGAATAGCAAGGGTATTTTAAATTTCCTTTTATACGTTTGTTTTCTATATTATAAGGATGAGATGTTTAACATATTGGGTTTTTCTTCTTCCACGCATGCCACATAAATTAAATAAATGGCAGTCGGCAGACCACAGGGCAGCTTGGGACTCCCAGCAGGCAAATCCCCACCATTTGAGAGCTCACCTTGCAGCAGACAGACATGGTGGCTCGGTACAGGTATTTTCTGATTTTTGCATGAGTGATTATTTCCCAAATTTATACGACTAACCCTTTTTTGGAACTCATGGCATGACTTCATATCCTAATGAAAAACTTGTTGCTGAACTCTCCATAATTCTCTTCCTTTGTATTTAACCAAAAAGCAAAATTAACATGGTCTAGAAAGACCACCACGGATACTACGATTTTGCCTTTGTTCATTTTTGCAAGTATATGCAATAATACTTAAGTAAATCATACAACAGGTTAGAAAATCAAACTGTATTACTTGAAATACGTGTTAAGCTTGATTTTTCAGTAATAGGTTCAGACTTTTTAAATGCTGTAAGTAACTATAACTTTTTCCCTTTCATCGATTTTCCTTCTTTAAACTCCAGTCAGTTAAATAGATAGGAAATTTTTTATCCTTAATACTCAGCATATACTTTCTGATTAATTGGTCAAATAAACATGACCACAACTGCTAAAATGGTATATTTTGTTTCTAGAAAATATCAGATGGAGAAAATAATTTCAAGAATGAGTATTTATTAAATACTCCCCTCAATTTTCTGGATATTTCTAAAAATTTAAAGCAGTCCTTTATTTTTTTGCAGTGTTCATCCCCCCCCTCTGTGCCGTTAGAATACCTTATCTTGCCCTCCCATGCCCCCTAAATTTTCATCTTTTATGTTACTTATAGAAAGGGAAAGGTTACCAAGTCTCCAATTTCTTTTAAAATGCTAGCTTGAGGTAATTTAAATGCTGGTTTAAAGTAATTGAGATAATATATGTTATCTCCGTCCATTTCAATTTAGAACTTCCTTTAAAAGTTTTGATTTTTTTCCTCCACATATTTCCACTTGAATAATTTTCCATCATGTTTTACCAAATTTGCATTTTTCTTAGTATGTATATATATTTAGTCTGTTGGATCTCTGCTCTGGATTTTATTCTTTCTTGATTTGAATTCTAAAAGTTAGTTCTTGATTAAATCTTTTAAGTTCTCATGTTTTTCTCACCATGAAATATTAGAGGTAATTTGAAGTATGTAACCAAATATTTTTATAGAACTTTGTAGTCTGTGGACCCTTCAGTCCTGTGTAACAGGGGTATTTGAAGAGGTCTTAGAGGCAAGGATGCCTGAATTGTAAAAAATTTTTATGACCCCAATTCATATCTTTGGAAAAGTTAATAGAGCAAATAATATTTAGTTTCATAACACAAACTGGATGGTGTGTGTGTCTGTATACGTTTACACGTTTCTAAGTGTTGTATGTTACGATAGCAGGTGTCTTGTCCAGTGTTCAGGGATATCTGCCACAGTTACGACACTATTAGAAAGCTTTCCGGCCATTTCGGCACCCTTACGACAAATGTGTTATTTTCTTAATTTTTTCTTACTCTGTGGGATTCCCAGAGGTGGCTCATGGGGTCTTCAGACTATCACAGGGTAGGTGAGTTTGATTATTGGCTCATCACTCGAGTATTGTATGTTCTCTTTTTTTCATCTGTTCCCCAAGAGACATTTCCACTCTCTTCCTTTCTCACCATCTCTTTAAAGCCTCTCTGCCTGCGGAGACTACGTATCTGGCTTCATCCTAATATTCAATACATGATCAGTTTTACTTACTAGAATTTTAGTAATACATAAGTAAAACAAAACATTTTACACTATTTTCATTGACTTCCTAAATATATTTCACACCATTAACTAACCTGACATGATGGACATTAAGCAAGCTTAACTTGTGAAAAATTTACTGACAGCCTAGGTAGGCTCATGCCTGAATCTTGTTCTGTCCTAAAATATTGACTTCATTTATGCTTTATATCTGGCGCATATAAAAAGTTTGTAAAGTCACAATATGACACTTGTATAATTGGGCTAATGAAATTGTAATTTAAAGCTAGTAATAAGAGGAGAGCAAAGTGCCTAAAATCTAAGCTAATGTGATCATTATAATAAATGAATAGTACATTTGATTCTGAACAAAGGAAGGGAAACAACGTATTCAGTCATTCTCATTGTCTGATAAAGGGAAGAGATAAAGGGAAGAGATAGAGATTTATTAATAGAAAAGTGTGAGAATAATTTGCCTTGAGATTCTTTGTGTGATGATCATTACACTACCTATTGGACAATTTCCAGTGTTGACTTTATAGGAGATGCAAAGACTTTATATGGCAATTAAAAAAAATAGCCTTCAGCAAATGCTAAGATCCTATCATTGAATAGTTTCTCAGGAAAGACATTCCCATGATAAGTTGATAGCTGTCTGGTGAGAAATAAATATGGTACAGATTTAGGATATTTGGAAGCAGAATTAGAAGTTACCCCAAATAAGCGAGTTGGGGCCCTTGGCATTCGTCCCTCATCTATCACTGCAGTGTTTTCCTGGAGCTCAGATCGGCTCTCAGTGCGGCACCACAAAGCATTCCGGGCTGCTTCCAGGTGACCTGAGAAATGAGACCTCTTGCTGTTTTGACTTGCAGAAGGATCCTCGGATATTCATTATTTCAGGTGTGCTTTCAAAAGGAACTGAATGGTGGAGTCTAAATTTGAACTCCTTGTTTTTCCAGAATTACTATATGTATTACCGGTCAGACATCTGGATTGCCAAGTTGATGTCATTGTATTTAAGAGCACAAGCCCCAGAGTCAAATTCGAGTTTAAAATCTTATGCCACAGATTATTTTTCAGTAAATTGGAATTTTTTTTCAGATTTTTAAAGATTATTTATTTATTTGAGAGAGAGAAGGAGAGAGAGAGCAGAGTGTGCAAGAACGCGAGGATCAGAAGGAGAAGCAGGCTCCCTGGTGAGCACGGAGTCGGATGAGGGACTCGATCCCAGGATCCTGGGATCATGACCTGAGCCAAAGGCAGACACTTAATTGACTGAGCCACCCAGGTGCCCTGGTAAAATGGAAATATTAATAATACTTCTACCTCATGATTTCGTTGTGAGAACTTAGTTTAAAAAGTATTTAGCATAGAAGGTGGGCCTTATGAAGTACTAAATACTAGAATATCTATTGCTTTTTCAGATAAAGAAACTTGATTAGTCTCTGGGAAGTGAAGTCTAGTCGTACGGCCCCAAAAAAGCATTGTCAAATTGGAATTTATCTAATTTTATTCTTTATCTTTAGTGTAATCATGTTAATCCACTGACCAGAAGGCTCCAGCTACACGTTTGATAAACTTTTCCCACACAAGAAATTAAAAATTATATTCAAATATCTGAAGACTATATTTTGAATTTGTTCTTGGCTTTTATGTGTTTTGGAAAAGCTCACAGGGCAATCGGGTGTCTTCCTCTCTGCTCTCTTTCGAATCCTTGGTAATAAACGTGGCTGAGAAACTTAGACCTAGCACTTTCAGTTTCGTGGCCAGTCATTATTCAGCAAATATATATACATGTCTACAGGAGGTACTAGGCATTGTACTGGAGTCTTTGAATAAAAGGAAGAATACAAAGATAGGGTGCCTGTCCCCGTGCAGCTTTCGGCCAGTGGGAAGGTTTATTAAGCAGGTGGTGTGGTAAGCGGAGAACGTATAGCGAAGCATCTAACATGGGTTTGGTGGGGTAAGGTTTCCTGGTAAAAGCGAAACCTTTTTGTATTCTGTTTTTTCACCTGTTTCTAAAGTAAAGCATCAGTAGGAGGAGTTAGCTGATGGAAGGGATCTAGAGAGGACCGTGCGAGGCCAGAAAGCAGCACACATTAAGGTGGTGGAGAAGAGAGAGACATCGTGAGCAGTTGACTACAGTCCAGTCCCGTCAAGCTGGTGTGTGTATTGAGAAATGAGGCTGAGAGGTAGGCAGGAGGCAAGTCATGAAGGACCTAATAGGTCTCGTTATTACATTTGGACTTCATTTGAGGATATTGGGTAGCCGTAAAGAGAATTAGATAAGCAAGGTAACTCTATTAGTGTTTTTTCTAAGGATGACTTTTGTTGGAGACTAGACTGAAGGGAGAACACGTCTAAGGCAGGGACACAGCTCTGAGAAGGCCAACTGAGGGAAAGTGATGGGCAGCCGAGATGAGAACTGAGAGGATTTGCAAGATAATTAGAAGGTTGAATTTAGTGTGTCAGGGCTGAGGGGGAAGGTCATGTCACTTGCCCCTTTTTGATGTGTCTCTGCCTGGCAAACCAGAGCTCCAAAATGACATGGTTTCACATGGACCCCTGACGGCAGGCAGTCTCATTTGGAACCCCATGGGAACTGTGCCTTTCGCCGGAGCACGGCTCCTCTGAGCTCAAGGTCAACCGAAAGCCCGGTCCTGGGAGGCGGAGCAGCAATTTCGAGCTGAGGGAGGAAGACACATGTTAAGGGCGCCACCGGAAAACAACTTCACGTGCGGTGGAGGTCCCGGTCGTTGGGAGATCTCCGCTAGTCGCACAGCCGGTGCTTGCAGTTCAAGGACACGGTTGAGCGAGAGCCCCCGCGGGGAGCCGCCGTGTTGTGCGGCCAGGCTCCGTGTGTGGAAGCGAAGGACGAACATCCCCTGTGGTGCTGGGCACCCTGGGATTTTCGTCCGTGTAACTTGAGACGTACACACGCAGGGGAGGGTAGCAGACGAGAGTGAGACCAACGTATCTGGCAATGGTAGGAAACGTGTGGTTACAGGTCAGAGGAGCAGCGGGGGCCACGCCTCAGCCCGGCCTCCATCGTGCTCGTCGTTCATACTCCTCTTTCTCTTCCCGTGACCACGTTCACTTTGCGCGCTCACAGCTTTCAAAACACACGGGTACTAACAAGGGGGAGAGTTGAGTGATGAGTGCAGTCGTATCTTTCTGTTCCATTTTCCAGGGCGCTGCAATCCGTGAAAGAGCGTTTGTGTCAGGAGAGTAGTTGGGTGCGGTTTGGAGATAGGTAGTGTCCAGCTCAGCTCTGTCAGTTTAGCTTAAGAAATTTACTGGGGTAAATCAGCATTACAGGTTTATTTTCATATCCTTTTACCATAACATTTACAGTAACGGCTCCGAAGGCTGAAATACTCAGAGTATAGTGCTCTGCTTAGTACTTCTGTAAGTGAAAGTTAGATTGAAAATCCACTTGGTTTATCTTTGCTGAAAGTCGGTGAGAATCTCACTGTGCCTTCAGGTCATCAGTTGGAATATCAAGAAGATCACTTATAAGTCTAGCTCTGGGTTTTAGAATATGTAAGAAAGTTGGTTTCATGTAGTATATGTGAACCCTAGCACGGGTCCAGAAAACTCTTTGGAAATTACTCTTAACTATATCTCATTTATTACTGTACTTTCGTATAGATGGCGTTTAGAAAAAGCTTAAGGCGTAAGTAAGATATATAACATTTTAGTCTTTCCGATGTATTTATTGGCTAGAAGGAGATCTGGTTAAGATAGTGAGCCTCTACTCTGCACTTGGTAGCATGCTTACACTAACTCAAATAGAAATTAGGAAGGTGGCACTGTAACTAATTTGTATGAACTCATTGTGTTTGGGAAGTAAATTAATTGGCCTTATAAAGTCATTGACTACAAGGATACCCTGTGTTATCTTTGTACTCAAAAGTCTATGCGAATGACTTCTTTTGGAATTAGATGTGGCAGGCAGCCATCAAGTGGACCATCATTTCTCTCCCATCCTTTCCACACCCACTCCCCTTAAACTATGGTACACTAAAAGTAACCCTGCACCTGGATGCCTTTTTATTTACTTTATTTTTTGGTAACATCTTAAAATAAGAACTGTACTAAGTTTCTTATCAAAGTGGGACTATCAGAAAAAATTTCTTTAAGAACAACAAGCACAAAAGCCCTGTAAAACACCTGAATTATTTTTTTATTTTTTTTATTTTTTTTTTTTAAGATTTTATTTACTTATTTGACAGAGATAGAGACAGCCAGCGAGAGAGGGAACACAAGCAGGGGGAGTGGGAGAGGAAGAAGCAGGCTCATAGCGGAGGAGCCTGATGTGGGGCTCGATCCCATCACGCTGGGATCACGCCCTGAGCCGAAGGCAGACGCTTAACCGCTGTGCCACCCAGGCGCCCCTGAATTATTTTTTTAAATGTCAAACCTCAAAGCAGCTGTCATTTTTAGCTAGGCTTTCTTTAGAAAAATCAGCTGATGAGCACCAATATTTCAGAGACTCCTATGTTCTACTTCAAGTTATAATTCTAGAAATTTTACCTAAGTGGAATCATTCTTAAGCATTTGGTTTATAAAAATAATTTGTGCATATTTGTTTGGTTGATTTAGGTTTCTAGGAATATAATGACATGCTATTTATAATATTGTGTCTTTGTTTTTTCTGTGTAAAATCCCTTGGCTAAAAGATACTAGTTTTCTTAAGTGAAAACAATTTTAATGCCCTGATATACTCTTCACGTCACCAGTATTTAAGCCACTTTTATAGGAAGACTCTGTTACCACGTTGATTTTGTTCTTAGCCCAGTATATTAGCCTTTACTCAGAGAGTTAGGGAAACTGGGAAACCAAAGAGAAATTACATTTAAAAAAATACATAAATGAAGATTTTATTTCCTTCCGGTATGGTCAACCAGGTGGAATGAGATTTGAAACATTTCACTAAAATAAAGCTTATTAAAATCAGGTATGACTTTCTGTGAATTGAAGTAAGTCAGATTATATAATTACCGTGTTCATACGTTGCTCTTGCTGGAAATTTAGAACACTTGGGTTATGAATTTTCAATTATGCCGCTTAAAGTCAGAGAAGGCATGTTCAAGGAGCTACCTGTAGTTTGAAATGGGGTCCCTCCTGCTCTCTCGGGCCATTGAACGCAAAGGAGGAAAAGAAACCCATGAATATCACGTTGAGGGAAGAGCAATGGAAATTGTTCAGTGAGCTGTTTATCTTCTGCATGCAAAGCATTCTGCTAATTACAGATAATGATGAATACAAAAGTGTAAGGTAAGAATCCTGCTTTTTAGCTCCTTTCCAATTCAGCGTAGGAGCTCTGACGTTTTAAAAATGAAGAATAAAGAATTTTTATGTTTGATAATTAGAACAAAAATGATTGTTAAATGTTTTCAGAAAGAGTAAGAAATAAAGAGAAAAATTGACATGGAACTCACTAGAATGCCAGAAAGGAGGAAGCAGGTGCCCCAAAGCAGAGCAGCGGACTGAGACCCAGGGGTATTCCTTTCCTTGGTTTGGTTGTCTCTAACAGCGATCAGGGCAGTTCTGTGTGCTTCCCGCTGTGGGCACAAGTGCAGTGTTCATTTCTAAGTACTTGTTCTGCGTAGGGTGCAGGTAACTCAGCCTCCGTAATCCTGCATTCATCTAGATTCGTTGGTTGACTTCTAGTGACTTTTCTCGGAGTTGTGGGGTGAGAGGCCTGTTTCTGTGTACTGGAATGTCAGGTCCACAAGGGCAGGGGTGTTTTTCTTGTGGTTTTCCAGGTTCTTGGAACGGTACCTGGCACATTGTGTGGTCTCTGGTAAGAACATGAGAATTAGTTAAGTTTCAGTAAAATGGGGCTCTGTAAATGGACCTGTTAAGTCTAGTAGTCAGCTGTGAATCTGCTGTCCAGGCCTTTGATATATTAGCATTTTTTTCTCTTATGATGAGCTGAGGTAGGGAAAGCAGCAGAGGTGATTGTTAGGTTTTGAGCCTGGAGCTCTGGAAAGATGGTAGGGTTTACTAGAAATTGGAACCACAAATAGGAGGAATGACACATTTGAGAGGAGTATGAGAGATTCAGTTTTGGAAGTACTGAGTTTCAGGTACCCCATGTGGTCTAGGTAAGCATGTGGGTGAGTGGTTGGGCTCAGCAAGTCCTTCACATCGAGGTTGTAGCTGAAGCCACGAATGCAGGCAAAACTGGCTGAGGAGCAAGGGCCACCATTCCTGGAGCTCTTAGAATATCCCTGTCATTGCCCTTTACACAGTGATTCCATTTCCTCCTGTCAGTCTTGGTAAATGGATGATACTACTGTTTCCCATTTCATAGTTGAGAACACAGGTTTAGCACGATGAGGTATCTTTCCCGGGTCAAATAGCGGGTGAGTGTTAGAGCTAGGCTTTGTTTCTAGACCTGTCTACTCCAGAGTATCAGCTGGTGCTAAGTGATACAGAAATGTACAGGAAAATGAGGACCGAGCAAAGGCCACTGAATACATTTTTCTAGGTATCGTCGGTAACCTGCAAGAATACTCTTACTAGAAATCTGATGTAGCCACAGAGTACAGATTGCAAAGAATTAGGGGAGAAATGAGTGGAAATTTTTATAAAAATGGAAATGATAAGTTAAGATTATTGTTTTGAAGAAGTTGTGCGGAAAGCGAGAAACAGGACGGTAAGGTGACTTTATAGGACAAAGAGGATTTGGGAGAATGTGGGAATTTTGCTATGATTTTTATTTTGTTTTAGGATTTTCTTCATGCATGCATTCATTTATTTCAACGAATATTTAGTGATTGCCTGTTCTGTGCCAGGTTTAGTGGGGAAATATAGCAGGGGAACAGTCCAAAGTTCTTGCTGTCATGGAGCAGGAGAAGGCGAGAGTGGGTGTCAAGAAGCACAACCCGGAAAATATCTCTCTGGATAAATGCTATACAAAGAGTTAACAGTAGAGTGTGACATGACATCGTGTGTCTGTATGGAAGTCTTAGCTTGTATGATAGAAAAGGGCTGCTTTCGAAATGTTCTCTGAGAATCTGAAAGATAAGAATATAGCCAATCAGTGGAAAGAGAGTTTGTTCAGGCATCGAGAATAGATAATGCCAAAGCCTTAAGGTGGGAACAAGTTTGACATACTGGTTGGAGGCTAGTGAACACAGAGGAAGGTAGTATGAGATCAGAGGGGTAGGCAGGATTCAGATGGGGGCTTTGTCAATTGGGGTAAAGAATATGGATCTTTATTTTAAGTGAAATGGGAAGTTGGTACTTGAAGAGATTTAAGCAGGTTAATTATACATGATCTCATTTCTATCTTAAAATGAGCGCTGTGGTTGTTGTGTGGACAATACATTAATGGAGGGTGGGGGCAGATGAAAGCAGAAGACCAGTTCATAGGTTGTTGCTCTTACTCACATAAGAGATCATGGTGGCTTGAACTAAAGTTCTGGGAGTAATAGAGGTGAGGACAACTGATTAGACTGGGGATGTGTTTTGGGGGGGGGATTTAACTGGCCCCACTGATGGATGAGATGTGAGGTTTCAGTCAAAGAGAGGAATCACCGTGATTTTAGGATCTGGGCATGAACAACTGGGTAGATGAATGTGCAGTATGTGAGGGAGATGTAAGTGTGGTTACACACTGGGACGAAGGATCCGTTGGAAGGAGCAGGATTGAAGTTTGCAAGGGAAATCATTAGTGACGTAGCAAGGTGCCATTGGAGATGGGCACACCTCGGGGAGCTGATTGAGACCGAAGTATAGGAGTGAGCTTACACAGCACAGGGAAAGAGACAAGACAGAAATTTCAAGATGAGAAGGAAGTTGAAAGGCAAATGTTGGATGGCCTTGAATTTTAACAAACTATTAGACCTATTACTATATTCAGTTATAAACAGCCCAACTACATACTAATTGTTTTATGTTCTGCATATTAACTTTCTAATTTAACCTTAATTTTTACCTTAATTTTTATCATTGTATAACCTGTTACTTTGTGTATATATAATTTTTTTTTTTCCTTTTTGGCAGGTTGTAAGCTCGACAAATGGAGAGTTGAACACAGATGACCCTACTGCAGGACGTTCCAATGCGCCCATTACAGCCCCTACGGAAGTGGAAGTGATGGATGAAACGAAGTATGTATTTGTATGACTTCTTTTGGTAGCTTTTTGTGCTTCAAATGTGCATGTTTGAGATTTATAGTCATGTACAATTATACCAGGAAATTTTTTTCAGGGAATAGGTGCATGCAAAACAAGTGATATTTTTAGTTATTTCAATCACTCAGTTTAAAATAGTGCTATTTCAGTAAATATTTTATAATACAAAAATAATTAGTTAAGGACTATGCTCAATTTCTTAGAATTAATAGTGCATTTTTGGCTTTTTATTTTTAGGAGTATTGATGCATGAAAATTATTTCTGTAGGGTAGATGCTCAGTTTTTTTCTGTAAGCATAAGTATTAATTTTATAGTACGGTGCATGCATTCATATTAGTTTTAAAGTAGTTTTTCTGTGAATATAAATGATAATGCTGCTTGGAAAAAAAAGTAAGCATGAAAAGCAATGTGATAATTTCAATGTGGGCTATTTCTGATGATCTCTCTCCCTCTCTCTCCCTCCCTCCCACCCCCTCCCGCCCTTCCCCCCTCTTTCTCTCTCTCTTTTTCCTTGTATTTTTTTTTTTTGTGTATAGCTGCCAGAAAGTGTTGAACATGTGGTGAGTTTTCAAGTGTAGGCAGGCAGAAATAGCTCCCTTGACTGTAATTTCAAAGATTTAGCATCATTTTTCATTAAAAAAAACCAAAAACCTTTCAACATAGAAATTACAATTGGTCAAAGTTGTTCAAAAATATTTGGTGTCATTTGCATTAGGTCTGAAAAGCAAGAAATAATTGTTTGAGGAGCTCTTTTGCCTGCTGCAACTTTTTTTTTTTTTTTTTGTTCAAGTGACGATAGATTTGGAGGCACTTTTTAATTGAGTCGTTGATAACACCCACTCTGCTTGTGCTTGTGCGTTTGTCCTGCAACGCTGAGGCTTCATCTGCGATTTGAAATAGAAAGACAGGATTTTGAGTTTCAAGCTCTCTTTTTTCCTGTTGGAAAAATTATCAAATACACATAACAGATCCTTCACCTTCACCCACCCCAATGACTATTTCGTTGACTAATTGTATTGCCATTGAGTACACACAGGATACACTGAGAAATTTATGATTAACTATAGTTAGAGAGTGTTAGGGCAGTCCTCATCTAAATAGTTCCTGCTCATTGCAGATATCATGTAAAAATATTCCTATTAAGTTGAGTTAATGTCAGATTTAAACTCTTCTCTGATATTTGCCTCTAGTCGTGATGCCACATTTCATATGTTCTTCCCAGTTTCAGGGCTAATCTTGAGAGAGCCTGGGAGTGAATAAAGAAAGTTGCTTAGAGTAGCAAATTTTGGAACATTCTACTCCTATCCAAAAGGAACCTTACATAAATTCCAACATAATGCTCATTTGCTGGCTGCAAGATGAGGAGACTCTCTTTGGGGATATTTCTTTTTATAGAGCAGTGATCAAGTATCCCTGTGTATCACTTTTGGCTGTCGACTTTATTGACAGTATGACCTAGCGGCTTTGAGGATGTAACGAATCAGCTACGTACTTGTGCATTTTTACAGTAGAACAAATAGCGTCGTTGATGTTTGCTCGTGCAGTCGTAAGCGCGGTTCCGAAAGTGGTGTGGCCGAGTGGGGCACGCATGTCCTGTGCGGCCGGCATGGGTCGTAGAATCCTGCTTCTGCCACTTAGAGTGACCTTCTTCAAGCATGTTTCCTTCTCTGTGAACTGAAGCTCATAATGTCTGCTTTGTAGGTCGCTGAGGAAGTTAGCTGTGATAAAGCACTGCCTTTTGGTCCGGCCCATGGCCTGTACCCGGGAGCTGTTCCCACCCTGTTTCCTTCCCTGCTGCCAGCTGCCAGCGACCTCTCCCATCTTCATTCTCTTCAGCCTTGTCCTTCCAGCAAGTGTCCCCGGTTTTTACTTCCACACCCACCCTCTTCGCCGAGACTGGCTGTTCTGTGTCCACTTCATCCTAGACACCTGCTTTGAGCCACATCGAGTCCCCTTTCCCATGTTTTCAGCGACCACTTACACGGCTTGGATTTCAGCAGTAATCTGCACCCGGCCCGGCCCTTAAGTAGATGGCACGCCAGTAGGGAAGATGGCGGTGTGTTAGCACACCTTTGTTGTTTGAGACCTTCTGAGGAACAAGGTTACTGATGGGCAGGCTGGTCAGGGAATGCTTTGTGGAGGTGCCTTTGCAGAATGGCGTAGTAATTTATTTAGTTGGCATGGGCGTGGGTGAATAGATGTTTGTGGGTTTAGGTTTCTAGTCATAGGTGTTAGAAGATGAGAAAAAAGCAAGTATGGTGGGAAAGCTGTTCCTGAAGGAGAGGTCCTCCACAGCCTCGAGTCCAGCTTCCTTGGCATGGCTCACGGCCTTCGTACCTCTCATAGTCTGACTCCTGTCTCTCTTGACCTGCCCCGTTTACCATTCCCAATGCTGTATTCCATGGGTTCCCTAAGTCTGCTGTTGGTATTTTATTCTCTCTCTCCTGCTCTGTGAAACTTCTTGAATTTCATGAAAGTAAGTCCTTTTTCATCTTAAGATCCCCGGTGCCTGAAACAGTAGGCCTCAATGACTTAGTACTAAATGGTTACGACTGAATAATGTGGTGTGTCAGTGCAGTGGAGTATTACTCGACAGTGTAAAATAATGAAATGGAAAACATGCTAGGTGAAAGAAGCCAGGCACAAAAGGCCACGTGTTTTATGACTCCGTTTATGTGAAATGTCCAGAATAGGCCAACATAGAAAAATACAGTGATTGCCTAGAGCAGGGGAGAGGAGGATGGGAGGGGCTGCTAGTAGGTTAGGTTCTGTGGTTTCTTTGGGGGTCAGTGGAAGTGGTTTCAGGTTTGATAGTGGTGATGAACGCAAAACTGTTTGAATGTGTTAAAAACCACTGAATTGTATACTTTAAAAGCATTAATTTTATGATAATCGAATTATATTTTAACAGAGCTGTTATTTTTTTTAAACATGGAGAGCAACCCATGCTTTTGGTAAAGCCTGACTCTAGATGGGTTACAGAAATCCTCTGACCTTCCCTGCCTCCCCACTGATTAAACACTTTCAGCATTTCACGTTTGGTTTCCTTTCATCAGGGTGACTCTCACATTCCCGCAAGGTTGTCACTGCACTCCTCGTACCTTCTTAGTCTGCGGTGAGGGACTGTGACTGTGGTTTTTTCCTAAACTGCCTCTCATGCTTGCTTCTCTTCTTTCTCCCACCATTTTATAGGTCTCTAGGAACCTGCTGAGAATTCCCTTTCAAACTGTGTTTCCAACTCTCTTTCTTCGTTTTCACCTGTGATTGGCGGAGGCCCCTCTCACCCCACCCCATTAATTATAATGTATTTCACATTGGACATTTTAGAGGCTCAGGGTTCCTAGAATAGTACCTTATAGGGCTTGATAGATCATTTCCAAGTGATGAAAAATAGTCTGTTGTCCTGCATATAAAATGGCTCATTCATTAGTAATGAGATTTTGCCTTCTTTATTGTGGCTAAGAATTTTCTTTTTCTCAAGACAGGTGATACAAGTGATATCACCCTCATCATTCCTTCCAGGAATCTAGGAAAACAAGGCTTCCTTTGATTTAGTTACTGAGTTTTTAAGTAGTATGTAATTATCTTTCTTCACCTTTATTTCTCTTTGTGTCCCCTTTCCAACATTTACTGAACAGTTACTGTGTATTTGGTAACATCGTGATTACAGAGATAAGTCAAGGCCCCTATGCTCCCTCAGAAAAGATAGCAAGTACACCAGTAACTTTCACGTAGTGGTCCTCAGTGCTGGCTTCGAATCACAAGCATCTGGGGAGTTTCAGACATACGCTAACACTTAGGCTGCGCTATCGGAGTTTCCAATTTAATTGTTCTGTGGTGGGGGTCTGGTTGACAGTATTTTTTTTTTAAGATTTTATTTGTTTGTCAGAGAGAGAGAGTATGAGCAGGGGGAGCGACAGGCAGAGGGAGAAGCAGGCTCCCTGCTGAGCAGGGAGCTCGACATGGGGCTCAGTCCCAGGACCCTGGGATCATGACCTGAGCTGAAGGCAGACGCTTCACTGACTGATCCACCCAGGCGCCCCTGGTTGACAGTATTTTTAAAAAGCTTGTAAGCTGATTCTGAGGAGCACCCAGGATTGAGAATCTTTGGTCTAATACCAGCTATTACAGGATTCGCTCCTAGGATACAGTGTGACTGGATTGAAGAGACTGGAATGTGCTCTTCCAGCTGGGAGATCAGAGGCATCTTCACGGGTAAGGGCACGTTTGCCCTGGTTCTGGAAGATGAGTAGACTTGGCAGAGGAGGTGGGTGCAGGCGTCTGAGGGACGTGGCTGAGCAGCTTGTGGCGCAAAGACAGAGTGAGGCGGTCTGAGAAGTGACCCATTTGTGTCTAGCGTGTGCGAATGCATCCCAGTGGGAGCGAAGGTAGTCCGAGTGCCCGATCTCAAAGGGCCTTAGTAGGCAGGTTAAAAAAAAAAAAAAAAAAAAAAAAGACATGATCCTTTCTCAACACAAGAAAGCAAGCTGTGGGTTTTAAGCCAAGAAATGGTATAATCAGATTGAGCCTTGAGACAGTTTGGTAGCACTTTTGAGGCTTATGTCATTTCCTGGGGTTCATTAGATTACGTAAAATCAATCCATCCCCCCTCCTTCTCTCCCTTCTGTAGAACAGACTGCCTGGAGAGGCAGCTTGATGCAGGACAAGACTAAAAGGAGAGGGAAATAGATTGGAACCGAATTATAAGAGCTGTGTGGCCCTAATGCCTTAGACCGTGGAGAACCAGTAGTGAGATTTAAAAGGCAGAGGGCGAGGCCCTCTCTCTGCAGAGGCAAGTTTGGATGGCACATTGGAGAGAGGAAGACCTTTAGCCCGGACGTCTGTTAAAAGGCCCTTAGCAGTGGGGGAGGCAAGCCGTCCTGCAGTAAGCCAGCGTGAGAGGATGGGACAGCTTTGCAAGTCATTCAGACTTGAGGGACTAATTGCGTGTGGATGGAGAGGAAGAAATTGAAGACGAGGATGGACTGCAGGTTCCCAGCTGGAGCATTTATGTGGATGGTCTTGGGCTTCTAGCTGAACTCTTCCTGCATGACTGATGAGTTCTGCATTTTTTACACCAAGAGGTCCAGAGATATGAAATTACATTTTCATGTCTAGATTTGAAGGGGGCAAATCCTTTGTCAGAGTTAAAGACAGATAGCTTAAAAGCTGTTTTTTGTATACTCGTCAACCTCGATAAGGAGAGGCCAGGCTCGGGAGTCCTCAGTGGGAGGGCCCAGCAGGCATCAAGCAGTCTCTCCACCGGAGGTGGAGCCAGTGAGTCATTGCAGAAAGGACAGATGGGAAATTCTGATCCAGACAGAGACAGCTTCAGGTAGATATGAGAGGAGGGAGTCTCTGACATGAATCCAGGAAGACAGTCAAATCCTAGAGGCAGGAAAAGGCCACGACTGAAGAGAAGTGGTGCAGTGTCACTCGCAAAGCCTCCGCCCTTCTCCTGTATGTTTTCTACACAGTGGAGGACTTTGATCCATTATGATTTCCTGTTTACCACCTTAAGAGTATTTACAGCAATAGCCCTCAAGTTCATCAGAAGCAGGATTTACCATTTATTTCGAAAGAGTTGAGAGTAGAGCTGTGGCGGGGTCCCTGGGTGGCTCGTTCGGTTAAGCGTCTCAGGTCATGATCCCAGGGTCCTGGGATCGAGTCCTGCATCGCATCGGGCTCCCTGCTCAGTGCAGGGCCTGCTTCTCCCTCTCCCTCTGCCCCTCCCCTCTGCTTGTGCTCTCTCTCACTCTCTTTTTCAAATAATTAAATAAAATCTTAAAAAAAAAAGAAAGCTGTGGCTTCAAAGCTTTTATGCTAGCTACGGAATCATGTCAGAAGCGTGAACCTGACTTGAGAGAGCGTAACTGGTTTACTGGAACCACGTAGGCATAATCAAGAAAGAGCCAAGCAGAGAGAAGCATTGACAAGAACATGATTTAAATGTCTGGTAAGCCTAATCAGTTTCCCCAGGGTTGTCAGTAGTCTGGGTCTGAAGAGACCCCAGATGAGGCCTGGACTAACGAATAAGGAAATGTTACTGCTGAGCAGCTTGGAGAAGAATGCGTTTAAAAATTTTAAAGGTGTGGATAATTTTCTAAGACCAGCTAGTTGAATGTAGTGATCGAAGTAACCTGTGGGTTACTTCACCTCACCTGTGGGAACTTCCGTCTGTGCTCATTCCTGCACTATTTGCTATTATTTGCGGTTATTGTTATCAATAACTTTTTCCCCCATTTGCCTTGTGCCAAGTGTTAGAATTACATTGTTTCCTATTACACGTTGGCCACACTCGCGTAAGTGGATGGCGTGGTGGCCACTCAGTATCTGCAGTGCTCAGCTCACAGCTTCTGGAAATGGAGAAGCCGGAGGGCAGGCCTGGCAGGTGCACGCAGGCAGAGCAGGGCTTCTTGGGTTTAGACTCCTGTAAGAATCTGAGGCACACTGATTTTCCACAGGCACTCAGATCTGCATTTTGTGAGGTTTTACTGGGACTTGTGGGCCCGGGGTAAGGACTCCAGCTTTAGAACATGGTGTAGAGGTTTGACTCGGTTCTTACTCCAGGAGTCGCACTTACGAGGCAAGTCACCCATTTATTCAGTAAATATTAAATGAGTGCCAGGTGTGTGCCCGTTTATGGGATGTAGCCTGTGGACAAGCCCTTACAAAGCTTACATCCTATGTGGAGGCAGATAAGCAGTAAATAAATAAGATAAATTCAGATTAGTCTGAGGACTGGGATGAGCGTAAAATGGTCATGGGACAGTGACCATATGGGAGCTGCACTGTTTTAGATGGAGGGCAATTGATACGAGACCTGATTTCTTAATCACAGAGAGTAAATCAGCTGTTTTGGTAATGAGTTTTAAGAAACCAGACACCGGTTAAATATCAATTTTCTTCTTGTTATAACTATATTCTATTTTGAGGGCATCTCTCCTTTAGATGGATGCATTTGTATTGCCTGGAGCAATGCTGTCCTCTGGTGGTAGTCAGTTTAATAGCATGCCAGCTTCATGGCAAATCTATTTCAAGGGTGTACTTTTATTTGGTGGGATTTGTTTCTAACAAATAGATGTCTTTTTTTAGATTACCTTTTAATTTAAAAGATCTCTACAGTTATGATTCATTTGAAAGTTGTACTTAGTCTCAAGTAAATGCTTAGACTGGTTTTCTGTGTTAAATAATACATAATTGAAGGAAAGATGACCTAAGAAATAGGAGGGACTCCGCTGTCTCAGTTGGAAAGCAGATTGATGATGCTAGAAAAATAAGTCAGACAAGGTGAATTGCTAATACAAGTGTGGAAAATCTGGAACTTATTGACCAAAACATGTATTATATTAAATTCCCCATTCCAAAAGGCTTATAATACTTATTAAAACACCTTTTCAGGAGAAAAGTCTTAAAAGATTGTAGTTTGGAATTTGAAGAGACAAATGACAATATTTGGAAACAGTGAACATTATTAATATAACTTTATATTAAATAATAAATTTCCATTGAAATGTGATCATATTTTCTAAATATTTGGTCTGTTTCTTCTAAATACCAATTAAAATTTTTTTACAATATGAGCATTTTATGACTTTTCTAAGTCCTTTATTGAAAGGTTTTCTTTCTTTTTTTTTTGAATAATGGTTTTCATCTCTTAGAATCTGAGTTAAATAATTTTTTGTTTCATTTTTTTATTTTAGAAGACTCATATAACAGATTTGAGAAGGTGTTTAGGTAGCTGACAGTTACAAATAAAGTTGACTTATTTTTATAAATCCAGGAAAAATCTGTTGTACACAGAGTCCTCTTTTACAGAGGTAGCTCTTTTCAAGGCCCTTGGTTGGGTGATTTGTTTCTGGTTGCTCTGGTGGTCACCTCAGTAAGAGTAAAATTCATGAAGATTGATAACTGCACAGATTTTCAGTTGAGTCTGTAGCAGCTGATATGTACAGGTTTGAATTAGTCACACTCCATGGTCTAATCATTAGATGCTGTTTGAATGGAGTTAAAAAATCCAGTCGTGTAATTTGCTTTTGAATGCCCCATAGTGATTTCATATTCATGGCATAAATCACAATAAATGGTCTGAAATTATTTTTGACTAATGATAACGTGGGTGGAGAGATTGTGTAATTTAGCTGGACAGGATGGGTTTCTGTTTACATTTCTTTCACAGAAAGACATAAAAGACATCTAGCAATTATTTCATCTTCCCCAATCTTTTGCCAGAGAGGACACTTGAAGCTAGGTGGTCTCCATTAAGCTTAGCTTGAAATGACTCATTTACTATCCTTCTTTACAGGCGGGCTGGTAAGCATTAGAGGAACATCGTTAAAAGGTCACATTCTGTACGAGCTTTGAATTGGCAGCATTTTGTTGGGTGAATCACCATATAGATAGATATTTCTTTAATCACAGAACAGGATTTACATATCTACGTACGCACACACACTAGACTTCGATGGACAAGAAACAAGAGCTTCTCTGTGTCCTCTGTCTCCTTGGTATCCTGTTAGATGGGCTTTCCTGTAAGTGTGGAGGGGAAGAGCCAGACCTGTGTTTGGAGGAATGCCAGACCTTCAGAGTAGATACATGCATGTGTGTATACGTGTTGTTTGTGAGTTTCTCCTCTGACAGTGAGTTGGCACCAGCCTCAGCGTCGCGCCCCACATGCTACGTGTGCTTCGTCTTCTCATGACTAGGAGAACTTCCCGTGGAAAACACCAGGTCTCTTAGGCATCGTCTCTCGATTTTTTTTTTACTTAGGAATGAAACTCCGTCTGCTTTTCCCTCGTACGCTGCAAAACTGAATCACCTTGATTATGCTATTTTAAATGTTAAGCACAGTTTTTACCTTAATTAACTTAGGATCAGTTTGCCCTTAACCCTTAAAGAATTAAAAAGTGCCAGTCTTGACATGCTAATTAATGCCTTTTCTTTCCAATTTGTAAATGTGGTGGAAAGTGTTCGTTGAAGAGTCTGTTTAGGCTTTCTCTTTTTCTTTTTGGAATCTCAGATCCTCAGTGTTTGGATCATTATTGCTTTTCTAACAATGACTTTAACAATCATATGTAAATATCAGGAAGAAAGGGAGAGAATGCATAAGGTGAATTTTATAAAACCATGCCCCTGCTAGCGGTTAATGAATATTCAAAATAAAATACGATGGGTATTTTAGAATTCCACAGCTCCTCAGTTAGTCTTGGTGCAAAGCCTTTTCAATTTAGTGGCTCCTTGTAACGTTGTGTAGAATGTCTGGCTGTCTCCCTAAAAGGCACGTTGATGAAACAGTAGTAATAACTCTGCCCTAGGTTCACTAATATATATGCTTCCCTGGCATGTTCTCCATGTATCTTGCATTAGCCTGTTGCTTTTTACGACCGTTGATATTAATATGCTAAACTCAGCCTTTATTTTGTGACCCTTTATTACCTTTATAATACAAGAAGTGTTTCCCTCCATCTGCAGGTGCTGCTGTTTTTTCAAACGAAGGAAAAGGAAAACCATACAGCGTCACAAATGACTCTGGACACAGACAGATCATGGGGAGTTACTTACGTGTTCATCTGCTGTCTTGTGATTAAAATCATCTCTGTAGT
This sequence comes from Ursus americanus, assembly GCF_024610735.1. Lineage (NCBI taxonomy): Eukaryota > Metazoa > Chordata > Mammalia > Carnivora > Ursidae > Ursus > Ursus americanus. Next base: position 67,052,805 of record NC_142131.1, on the reverse strand, counting down.
GACCACACATGTTTTCAAGGACTCACTCTTAGAAACAAAATGTCATACTTTCATACTTCATTTTGTGGTTGTCTTACATTCATATTTTTTTCTAATTTAACTTTTATGGAAGCTTTAAAGTTCTGTCCAAACATGAGTGCTTTGCCCATCGATGAATGGAATGGACCAAGGAGGTGGAACTGACGGATACAGTTCTAAGGACATTTTTCAGAAGCTCTCCTCCTGTTGTAGAAAGCAGTACAGTCTCTTCAGTGTCAAACAGTTACATGCCTAATCTGGTTTTTTTTTTTTTTTTTTTTTTTTGTAACTTCTGTAAGAGCATAATCCAGCAGGAATTTTCTCCCCAGTGGATAATGCAAGAGAAGACGCAGTTGCCCAAATATGTAAAAGAAGTTCTTTTGTGAGAAGTTCATTTCCTGTGTGGCATCCGCATTGATCTCAGTGTTACTGATGGTACTGCTGTTCATACGTCCTGTTAACATTCTCTCTGTGAAATCATGGTACAGTCACTGCCCAGAGGTACTGACGGTTTGGCAGACGGTAGCGGTCAATCGAATCACAAGTAGCGCGCTAGATAGGAGCCCTGCTCTCGTGGCATCACGACGTGAAGTACGGTGTTGCTGAAGTGGCAAAAGCGCTTTTTTAAAAAAAAAAAAAAGCAAAATATTTGTATAATGTAACTTTATGCTTCCAAATAATAATGTATGTTAGACAGCAAGAAATGAATACTTTGAGAAATGAAATATGTTGGAGTTTGTTTGTTTGTTTGTTTGTTTGTTTTTTAAATACACTAAGGAGAAGAAATAAATGTGAATCTCATTGCAACGTGTAAGGTTGAAGTCTGAGGAGACCCCACGGAAACCTACTGCTGAATGATTACATTCTCCCCGAAGCAGACAATTTTGGATGTGCCATGCAGTGGTCTGTTTATTAATTATTTGCTCTTTGATAAGAAAAAAAAGGCCCCCAGCAATAAAAACTGGGTCACTCTATTGCCCTCTGTGCACATTAGTCTCTTGTATTCAACTTTGCTGGTTCTCTGGAATTTTCCTACTTTTTAGTATGATTTTGATGATCGAAAACTATTTTGGAAAGGATGGGTCAGGTGCTTTGCCTCCATAGTCTTTTGAAGTGCCTGCATATGAACAAAGTCACAGGTCTGTAAAAAAGGAAACCCATTCCACTTTTTAAGTATGCTTTGTTTTAAGCCATAAAGACACAGGTGTACTTTGGTCGCATTCTACTAGCCAGATTCTTCAAGAAGAGTTAAGACAGAAAGACTGGCTAGAAAGAGAATGATGTTTTTCAGATCTCACATTCACCTTTCATTTGTAAGATCGTTACTCACTCCTCCCATGCAGCCCTTTCTTTGTCTTTCAGCGCATGCCTTCCGGTGTGCTTATTTATTTTTATTGTCTCAAGGTAACATTTGAAATGTGTAATTAAAGTAAATAAATTACATTTTTGACTTCATTATTACATTTACAGGGATTTAATTGTACTTTGTAATTTATTTTTCTTATTAGCCAAAAGTTCAGTGTGCTGTTTTTTGATGAATTAGGCGCCCATATGAATACTGCAAATCAGGACATTGTTTCTCATTGTCGCTCTGAATCTTCCGAGTGATCTTCTCGAGTTCTTGGTTTTAAAGGCCCACGCTCAGCCTAGAAGACATTTGCTGTATAATTTGGTCAACAGTTTCCATTCTATTTGTATACTGTCATGATGTCTTAAACGACAGGAGTTACATACTGAGTTTTTATTTTTGTTCGCCTTGAGCAAGGTAGATGGATGTTTTGGCCATTATAATGTGAAACCACTTTTTTCTTTACAGTATTTGACCAAATTTGTGTGTCTATGATATTTGTAAATACATGCGCTATCTGTATTTCTTATCATAAGCCTATTTAGTTTTATTCTCAGTAGGGTTTTTGGACTGTACAGTGTTTATATGATCTGAACTCCTTATACATAAGAAGGTGTGTATATTAATCCAATTATGGACTTAAAATATTTTAAAAGTATAAATACCCTTATTTGCTGCAAAGACCAGTGTGTAGACATTTGCTTTTTAGCAATATTTTTAAGTGCTCCATTTTAATGCCAAGGAATAAGTCTTTTGGCGACACAAACTGGTCAATAATAGGTAATGCAGGTATGTTCAGGTTAAGCCAACAATGTTTTGCATTTTTATGCTTCTTTTCTGTCAACACTAATGAAGTCAACATTGCCTGAATGTCTGAATAATGAAACACATCCCTGTTTAAAAGTATGTAACTGAAAAAGAAATAAAAAATAAAGGTAGTTTTTTTAAACTCGCTTTTTCCCCCTTCCTCTAATCACGGGTGAAGTGATGCAGCTCGTAATAAGCTGAGATAGGCATTTTAAAAATCCGGTTCGTTTACTTTTGTGTCTGTGAGAAGCCGAGCTAGAGGAATACGCTTTTGTGTTTTGTGTTTCTGTTTGGGTTTTGCTTTCCGATGGAGCCCCATCGGAAAGAGTGCATACGAGGAAGTATCTGAGCTTTCTTTCATCAGAGTTCGAGAAAAAGCCTTTTACACTTCCCTGAACCATTTAATAGAGCAATTAATTAAAACTAATGCCGCTAATAAAGCAAGGAAAAGAAACAGAATCCTTTCATTCCTTTTAAAAAATGAAGTCCTCCTGGGGTGTGCACAGAAGTGAAACACGATGAATCCACTTTTCAGTGAATGGCTTTATCATTGCAGATGGAGAGCATGTATCTGGGACAGCGTCGCACAGCTCAGCCTGTGCAGGTGCTCTCAGAGGAGTTTTCCAAAACGGTATTAATGGTGCTGGGCTTACTGAAAGACGCTCCAGGTAAGATAAGGCAAAGCCGCGCACGCCGAGCACCCGCGTTTCAGAGACCCTAGAAAGATCTGGAGATGAAACAGGATGGTCCCAAGGCCCCATGTAGAAAAATCTGATGTCAGACGGGGAATCGGTCTGAAGGACCATGTGGCTGCATCAGCCAGCACCCTCACAAGAGCAAGTCACTCACACAGTAGGGCTGTCCGTGGCGGCGCCTCCCCGAAACGCCCAGTGGAAGCCCTGGCTTCCGACGTGCGTGGTCCTGGCATGGAGTCGGGGTCTCTCTGTGTCTCCGTTTTGCTTCCTCCTGTGCTGTTTTCATGGCCAAGGGACACTTCTGCGAGCTAGTGATGTGGCCAGCCGGCAGCTGCAGCCAAAACAAAGAGCAGTGTCTGTCAGCCGTGCTAACAGAGTTCTGAGCCTGACATTTATTACTTCATCGGTTCACAGGCCCACTCCTGAGCCAGTTACTGTGGCCAAGGGAAGGCCAGGGTCCTCCCTCAGAGGACCCACTGGACCGAGAGATGAGGTACAGGGGTGTTAGCCAGAGGAAGTGAGGGCATTACTATCAGAAGTCAGAGCGCACAGACACTGTGGAGGCAGAATCCATAGGCCATTGTCTTGGTGAGAAAAACAAAGAGAGCTGAGAGGCAAACCTCATCATTTTAAATTCGAAAATGTTATTATTACCGGACTTTCACTAATCTGAACATGTTATTAGAAATCATATATAGGAAGCAAATACATTTGAAAAATATTCTAGACTCAGGTAAAAAAACAGAGGCCCTAAGTACCTTCTTTGGTGTGCTTTTGTTTTTTCTTGAGTGTTTAAGGTGTTTGTGATAGAGTTGGATTCGTAGAGTAAAAAGCTGATTTTTCTGCAGGGGTACAAAGAAGGGGAGTTATAAAGCTTTGCTGACATTCAGGATAACTAGTGTCCTCTCTGCCTATGTCTTATGCAGACCCACATGTTATTTTCTTCTTTTTTTTTTAATTTATTTATTCGACAGAGATAGAGACAGCCAGCGAGAGAGGGAACACAAGCAGGGGGAGTGGGAGAGGAAGAAGCAGGCTCATAGCAGAGGAGCCTGATATGGGGCTCGATCCCATAACGCCGGGATCACACCCTGAGCCAAAGGCAGACACTTAACCGCTGTGCCACCCAGGCGCCCCCACATGTTACTTTCTTAGGAAATTTACTTAATACACGGAATTATAACCAAGGGAAGAACTACGTATTATCAAGTAGTATTGCCGGGATATAAAAATGCTTTTGCTAGAAAGAGCAGTTGTTCACAGGCAGTTTCGCCATTTTATTGAAATTGTATTTAAATGTAAAGACACTCCTGCACTGGTCTAGACTGAGGGTTGGCAAACTTTTTTTGTGGACCAAGAGGCAAAATTGAGGCTCTTGAATACTTGTGAAAACAAATTTCCACTAATTCTCTATTAATGAAATCCAAATTATATATTAACACCTGAGTACAATTTTTTTTAAATACAAGTCTAGTAATGACAAGAATTGAATTATTTTGAGGGGATAGTATTTCACTTAATTGGGGTTTGAAATCGTGGCAAATGTTCATCTGTTCTACTGATTCGTAATGCGACTTTACATATTTCATCTTTGAAAAGTGTCTTCCCGCAGATAGATACTACCAAATACTCTTATCAGTCCTCACATGTATGATTTTAATTGAACATATTTATCATTTGGAAGGTACTTAGAGAATTCCATTAGATTCCACTCTTGGTATTTGCCCTTTGGTATATCATTCCTTTGCAGGTATAATCACTTCCAATTGAAGGCTAAGTAAATACTCCTCAGTTGTATAATTACATGGATTTTGAGATCCAAAAGTCCAGCTGGAACTGTGGTTCAGTTTGGAAAATAGATGCACTGCACATTTGTGTGGGAATGGAGCTCTTCCATTTGAACTTAACCACGTGGGAAGTTGTATAAAGCAGCTTGACATTACTCGTGATTTAAGCATGGGTTGTTACCGTATTGACTTTGCCGCAGTGTAAGTTTCACACATAAGTGCTGTTCTACCTTGTAATTTTAAGTGAAGTTTATTAAGCAACATGATCAAATCTGCAGCACAAGCAGAATTCAGTGTTCATGTATAATAGGCACAGGTGATTCTCATCCGGCAAATTTGCAGTGTTGGTCCTGAGCTGAAAAAAATCGCAGTAACACTTGACCGCTGCCCTCAGACTGCTGTATGGTTGGGCAAGTCAGGATCCTCAGTTTTATTTCTGATACAACTTAACGGAAGTGATGATGGCTAAGAGCACAAGGGTGAATGAAATACACCATTGGCTGCTAGGTCAATAACCTGACAGAGTCAGGTATATTCCACCAAATACCTTCTGAGGAGTGACATAAAGTATGAACATTGACTTTAAACATCTTACATTTTGACAAGCTTTGTGAATTTGTCCCGTATACCTTTTTCTGCTCCACACATTTTTACCACCCTCTGGTGCAACGCATCTTAGCAGATTCCACTTCATTCTGCACTGAATTGGTGTTTTCTCAAGTTCCTTAAAAATGTCCCGTGAAATACTTGCTCTAGAGAGGCTCTTCCTAAAGGCTAATTCTTGAGTCAGTTTGAGCTCAGCACTGACTTCTCCAGTGAACAAAAGCTGGGCAGTATTGCTAATGTCTGTGTGCCCAGCAAAAGCTAAGGAGAGTTGCTTGGGATCCTTCACTTTGCTTTTTAGTTGACTGTTGGTGTTGTCGCATCTTCAAGCACCTGTCCTTGCTAAAAAGCTAGTCTTTGACAAATTTATTTTCTCTGCGCATACTTTCTAGCTGCTGTAATCAAATACGATTAACCTTAACTTACATCAGTAAATAGCTCTGCCTGGCGAACAGCGAGCCCCTTGGGAAGTAACTGGTCAGTCGCCCCCTTTTCCCCTTTTTTTGTGTGTGAGAAAGAATTCTACCGTGGTGAGATACTCTGTTCTAAGTTTTCTAACCGTTCTGACTGTTGCTTTCCTGTGAGCTGGGGATATTGTGATGAGTGCTTAGTCTGGAAATGTCACAATAAATTGTATTCTTTTCGCTTAGCTGAAGTGTCATTGCATAATAAACACGATGCTTTGCTATATAATTGTATAACAAATAATCCACATTCCACTGTGCCTTAAAAGTGCTACACTTAACGTTCACTTTTCTTTACTTTTTTTTACATGATTAATATGCACTAGTAATATAAAATAGTAAAATGTCTATGTGACAATATGTGTGGCACTTGAAATGCTGTTGAATTATAAGTGCATCACTGAGATTTGGAGTGTGTTGAATGGCAGCGTGTAGCAGTGAGAATGCCACAGATGGTCTCTGTCACAATTATTCACCTCTGCTTTTTGTAGCATGGGAGCAGCCATAGACACTGTGTAAATGAATGAGCTTGGCTGTGTTACAATAAAACTTTATCCATGGACACTGAAATTTGATTTTCATACAATTCTTATGTGTCATGAAATACTCTTCTGGGTTTTTTTTTTTTCCCAGCCTTTTATTAACGTGAATATCATTCTTAGCTTGTGGACCAAAAGAAAGCAGGAGATGGGCTGGATTTGACTTGCTGACCATAGTTGGCCAACCTCAGTTCTAGTCCACATTGGACGGATTTGGATATTTGAAGTAAATTATTTTGGTACCTGATGGAATGTCACTACGTACCAGAAGATAACCTATCCTCCCTTTATAAAAGGAAGGGCCATTTTAAAATAGCATCAGGAATTATGTTAATAGTAAAGGAAATACACCACAGTGCATATGGGAGTTGGAAATAAAGCCAGTGAGGTGTCCGACTCCCGTACAAAGTTAGATGTTGAAGCAGGAGAGAGCCTGCATTTTGAGATCAGACTAATTTGATTCTCACTTCTTCACTTCTTTTGACTTCTTAGTGTCAGTGTCCTCCCCTCAAATTGTGGATAATGCCTTCCCTGCAGCATGACTCTGAAGATTAGCGGTAATATTTATAATCGCTCTTAATTCAAGGTGCCTTTTGCCATTACCTTTATAATAAAGCAGAGTTTAAACCTGAGCAGCACCTTGACTTCTCATGCAGGGAGTGTGCCTCTGCTCCGAGACAAGAATAGGCCTGGTCTTTATCAAACTTTGTCTTGGATGGAAGCCGTCATTCCTATCTGTTGAGAAATATTTGTACCCTAATCCTGTCACATTGCACCATTAGCTGTTTTACCTCACTTGATGGCATTGATAAATTCAAAGCCATCAAGTCTATAGCTTTATTGATAAAAATGTCAAACTGCGGAGAGCCAGGGCCAGACTCTGTGTCGAGTCCCTGTAATCCCAGCTGAAGGTCAGTATCAATTCATTGAACCGATACCACAATCTCCAAGCGTCTAATGTGTGATAACCCTCCATCACGTTCTTACCATCAGCTGCTTACAGATGCCTTGTGGAAATCCAGGGGAACAATCTAGTTCATTTCTTTGGCCATTTCCATTATCCCATCAAAAAAAAAGAAAAAAAAAAGAAAAGAAAAAGAAAACAGAGAAAAGGGAACTGGATTTAGTCTGATAGGACTTCTAGTGATTCCTTGTATATTGCTAACAATCACCATTTCTATTTCTAATATTACAAACTGCCTTTTAACTGATTCAGTCTAATCTTACTTACAATCAACATTATCAATCTGTAAGCTACATAATCCATCTTTTTCTTTTTAAATAAAAGTTTCATTTCCCGTCTTTCTTCTCTCTTGCTCTATTTACCACCCACACGAGTCTCTGTATGAAATCTGTCCAGCTGTGGATACTCAGTTTTCCTATTTAAATATCTGTACCTGTGATAGGCTTCATTTCCTTCTTGCCCTATCTTCTTCCTTAACTCTCCTGGCTGAAGGTTATTCTTGATTTAAAAAAACCCAAAAAACAAAAAGAGATACCAGAAAAAAACTGTAATAAGAAACTAAGCCTTATATTCTCTTTGTCATCACCCTGCAGTCCTTTTTCTTCATCTGGCTCGACACACGGTTTATAAACCCTTTTTTGTTGGCTTTAGTATTTTTTTAAAAGAAATCTTCAATTCCATAAACCTCAATTGAGATTTTACCTTTTTTCATATTCGTTGGCTATGCACACTGTTTAAGCTTTTGTATGTATGCTTTTAAAAGTTGAGCTTGCAGCACCTGAGTGGCTCAGATGGTTAAGCGTCTGCCTTTGGCTCAGGTCGTGATCTCAGAGTGTTGGCATCTAGTCCCGCATCGGGCTCCCGGCTCAGCGGGGAGTCTGCTTCTCCCCCTGCCTTTCCCCCTGGTGTGCGCTCTTGTTCACTCTCTCTGTCTCAAATAAATAAATAATTAATTTAAAAAAAAAAGTGGAGCTTGTCTGAAGAGATGCCTTTTGGGCGGGGGGGGAGCGGGCAAGCTTACTCCTTTTTTCCTTATCAGGATCATTTTTAATAGCAGAGCTGGAATCACAGTCTTGAGCTCCCTTCACGAGGTAGCAGAGATCTTCACATGAGTCGCTAACATTCTCTCCAAGTGTTTGGCATTTCCACTTTATCACTCAACTCCCTCTTGCTGGTCGTATTTGTGGTCTAGAGTAGATTTTTGCTATCTCGACTCCCAGGGAGATTAACTTTCTGGCATAGAGAAAATTGTCAGATGCTCTGCTTTTAGAAAAAAAAAGAAGAGATATTCTTTGGACATTTGGGGTTCTCTATCAACTACTAAATTCTATGTTTCTATATTTTGTGTTCTTTTAACTAAAGTGAATGTATTTAACGGTTTTTTTTTTTCTCCCCCCACACTTAGTGCCCAATCTGATTTTTCTTTCTCTGTCCTGGCATTCTGTAATATATTTTCGTAACTGTGTCCCAGTTTTTCCTCTCTTCTTTGCCCCAGTATTTTCCACAGTGCATTTCACCTTGCGTGTCCTTGACTTCACTGCAGGTGCATGTCATCTCAGGTGACTGCCCTGTGACTCGCTTCTCGTGTGAGTGGTCCAGTCAGAAATCTTCTACCCAGTGGCAGTGACTTCTGGGTTATATTTATGGTGCTCTGTTTTTACCCGAGTCTTCCTGTTCGTAGCTCCTGTCTGTGCACTACTGTGAAGACGGCTGCGTACTGTTTTCAGGATTACTGCTAAGTTCTCTGCTTGAGTGAGTGACTTGGCCATCTCTAACCTGCTGGTGTAGACAACAGCTGCTTCCGTGGCTTTTCTCTGCTCTTTTCACCTTCATCCTCATTCAGTGTAAAAATTACATTAACAAGTCAAGTAGGCGCTTCCCTGGATCTCATGAGGTAACACTCTAAGCCATCTTAAATCGTGCTTTGGAAATGAAATTCTCATTTTATAACATCGTATGAGTAGGAAAAGCACTCACTTCATTCTTACATTTGTATTGTGTCCTGCATTCCATATTGACTTCGTCGGGATGCTCTCGGTATTCTATATGCAGCTTTGTTTTCAAAGGATAAAAATTACAAGTTACAAATGGATGTGATACATCAACATATATATAATGAATTATCAAAGTTTGGCAATTAGAGCTCTTTCTTCCTCCACAGTCATTGGTGCGCAAATCACGTCAGTGACGTCACCAGTTGAAAATCATACCTCCACAAATCAGCATCTGGATGATCCCTTAGGGTCCGTCCTACAGGTTTGACTGAGGGAAGACCAGAAGCGGGGACTAAGACTTGGATGTACCTGTTTTTCATATTCCAGAAAGGAAAAGAGTCTTCTTTAGCCAAAGTCCCAAGTTGGGCACCAGTAACCACAGTTAATTCAAGATGCCTTCCGATTAATTCACCAGCTCTGCCGAATCAGTGACATCACTCCCGTGGCCGGTGCTTCTGAAAAGGAGCTGGTGGACGGCAGCCTCACCCCAGCCCTCTGAAGGCGAGCAACTCCGTGACAGCCCCACGCTTGCAGCCGACAGCTAGGCAGCGAGTGCCACAGTCCTGCGGCCACACTCCCACAGGCAGCCGGCCACCCACAGCCTGCCCGCAGGGACAACGCCCCAGGTATTGTTTTCAGCTCCTTCTGCTCTCCCTCACCCCCGCCGCACCCCTGTAAAGAGTCCACGTAGGACACTCCTCCACCACCCGTTGGTGCCACCCCCTGCCTTCTGTGAAGCTGACTGACACACTGCATTCTAGGAATAATTTTGTTTGAATGATGGGTCTGCTTTAAAAAAAAAAATGCTTGCTAAGTGCTTCCTTAAAGAACTGTGAACTGTTTATTCCTTATGTGGTGCTTAAGGAAACGGACAACCGCATATCCGACATAGTCAATAGCATGTAGAAAGGTTTCTCTCCGAAGGCGGGAAACAGGTCTGACACCTGCGCTGACGGCGCTTTCGTGGCTCAGACCCCCAGCCGTTCCGAGTCCTGATTCCTCGAGCCGGTCTGTCTGGCACAGCGGGCGAAGCTTCCTTCATCCTCATCTTAGAAGACAAACAGCTCGAGGTGTGTCACAGGAGGATGCACTGTCATCCGTGGGGGTGGGTGGCGGTCTCAGCTGCGGGGGGAGCACGGGGCCGAGCAGGACCTCGGGACAGGACGGGGGGCCCTGGGCACCAGGGTAGAGGCGGCTGTGGGGGACGGTCTGCGCTTCGCGGTTGGCTAGACCTGCTCCGTGGCTCTCAGGCTCGCTGGCTCTCCGACTGTGGCCAGCTCTTTCACCTCGCTGAGCCTCAGTTTCCTTGTTTCAAGGAAGAAATGACTAGAACTCGTTTCGTGGAGTTTCCGCGAGGAAGATGTGGTAAGTTCATTGTGCTGCACAGTTTGGCTCCCAGTAGGGACTCCATGAATGGAAGTCGTTATTGGCCATTATTTTAAGCGGCACAGGAGAGGACAGCTGTGGGGGCGGGGGGGGGGGGGATGAAATGGCGGAGGCCCCAACTACACGCTTAGTCTGCAACTGAGGCAAACGTTTGGAGTCATCCAAATATCGGCAAGTGAGGGTGTTTTTGGCAAGCAACAGATCAGTGGGAAACTTCAGTTATTTTGGAGAAAACAAGAAAAAACAAAAGACTGCTGAGAGCAAGGGTAGTGATTCCACGAAGTGAGTGTCAAATGTTCCTTCTCTCTCTGTTCTTCTCTTCCACCTCATCAGTGACACAGTGGCCTCAGAGAAAGAGAACCGGAATAGGAAATCGGAAGTGTGTTCTATTTGGGGTTCAGCTATGACCCAGCTTCATCACTCAATCTTTCTGGACTTCTCTTTCATCTCTGTGAGGGAACAGTTCTGGACTGAATGTTTGTGCCCCCCCCCCAAGATCATTCTTGAAGCCCTAACTCTCAGTGCAGTGGTATTTGGAGGTGGGGCTTTTGGGAAGTAGCTAGGTTTCGATGAGGTCATGAGGGTAGGGCTCCCATGGTGGGATTAGAGCTTCTGAGGAGAGGAAGAGAGACCAGAGCTCTTGCTCTCTCTGCCATTGAGGGCACCGTGAGAAGGCAGCTGTCTGCAATCCAAGAAGAGGACCCTCACCAGGAACCAAATCTCCTGGCACCTTGATCCTGGACTTCCCAGTCTCCAGTACTGTTACTTAAGCCACCAGTCTATGGTATACTTTTCTGTCAGCTTGAGCAGACTGATTCAGGTTTTGGTACCCAAAATGGAATGCTGCTGTAACAAGGATCTGAAAATGAGGTAGCTTCTTTAGAACTGGTAGTGGGTGGAGGCAAGAGCAATTCTGAGGGGTGTGCTAGAAGAGGCTGAGATGGCCATGAAGGAAGGACGAAGGGCTGTCTAGGGAGCACTCAGAAGAGGAGCGCTCTGGAGAAAGCGTCCATCTTCTTAGAAAATACATAAATAGCCATCAATGAAATGTTGGAAGAAACACAGGTGGCAAAGTCCATTCTGGGAATGCCTGGCTGAAGTGAGGACCGTGCTGTTGGACAATGAAGAAAAGGTAACCATGTTATAAGGTAGCAAAGAACGTGGCTGAACTATGTTCTAGTGTTTGCGGGAGGTAGAGCTTGCAAGGGATGAAATTGGATATTTATTTATTATTTATTTTTTTAAGATTTATTTATTTGAGAGCGGGGGAGGGGCTGAGGGGAGGGAGAGAATCTTAAGCAGATTCTTGGCTGAGCGTGGAGCCTGACAGTGGGCTCGATTTTACAACCCTGAGACTGTGACCTGAGCTGAAAGCAAGAGTCTGAAACCAAGAGTCTGATGCTCAACCAACTGAGCCACCCAGGCGCCCATGAAATTGGATCTTTAGCTGAGAATATTTCTAAGCTAAGTGTTGAAGGAGCATCTTGGTTCCTCCTGACGGATTATAGTAAAATGTGAAAGGGGAGAGACGGATTGAGACGGGAATAGTTAAGGCAAAAAGAAACCAGAGCCCAAAGATTGGGAAGATGCTTAGCCTATGCACATGGCAAAAATTTAAAAAGTTTGTTCTGAAGAGAACACAAAAGACATGAGCAAACAACTGTTTGTTGAGACTAGTCTGGGTGTGAACCACAGGCCTCATTAGCTGGTCCCAGTAGAACCTCAGGGGACAGAGACAGGATGAAATGACAGAAGGTTGTCGGACTTCTGAAGTTGTAAGTCTAGATGCCAGAAAAAAAATGAACAACTGTTAGAACTCAGAGATGTGATATTTAGGGAGATTATTGGCGAAAATGCTCCTCCTGACCAAGCCCCAAGTCCATCAGTTCTTTTTATAAGACAGTGAATAAAAGTTTCAGAACACCAAGGGACAGGAAGGCTCTTCAACAGAAACCCTTTGATTTCCCACTTAGGATAATATCAAGTGATGATTAGATCATACCCTCACTAGTTTCTCAGTTCTCTACTGGTGTGACTGTTTTCCTTGAAATAATTTGAAAACCTGTAGAATTAAGATGTCCAGCAAGAGGTTTGTTGGTGATAAAGCTTCTGGATACAGTCTGGTCACTGCTGTCCTTTTTAGATAGCCGAGATCATCAGTAGTGAGGACGAGCATGTCCAGCTTTTCCTTTCACATTGAGGACACCGAGAAGTAGATTTCCTGTATTCTCTACTAGAAAAGTTCAAAGCCTGCTTCAGCGCTCATGCTGCAGAGAAAGCTGAAGTGATTGAAAAGGGTTGCTTGCTTTTGTTGCCTCCCCTGGCAACAAAAAATCTAAATTAGCCCTGGGGAACAAAAGCTCACACTGGATCCATCCAGAAGATGTCTCATCCAGTGGAAGGAAGATGGCTTATCCCAGAGGAAGGAAGGATGGCCATTCGGCCAGAGGTCAAGGAGCCTTGGCAGAGTTTTCTTAGAGCCCCCCGACAGAAATAGGCATGGATGGAGAAAGGGAGATTTTGTTTATTAATTGAAATAGCTCTTCTAAAAAAGTGAGATCATGAATGCATTTTATGTTTTAGACTTTTTAAAAAGTGTTTTACAAATGAAAGATTAAAACCAGTGAAAGGAGTGAAGAGACGAGGAAACAGACTTTGGGAGGCTTGGCTAGGAGGAAAGGTGATGAGGAAATGACTGGATGGAGGAGCAGCGTTGAGGGAGGGGAGTGATTTGCTTGTGGCTTTAGGATAGGAGGAGCTTGGATGGGTTTGTCTACTGGGGGAGGGATCTATCCATCCATGGGATGAGGTGGAAGCCACTGGTGAGGAAGAATGACTTGGAGGAAAGGAAATCTCTGGGGAGATGAGCTAGGAATTCAAAGAAAGGGGCAAGTGAGGGAGAAGGGGCTGATCAGATTAAGCTTTGTAGAGATGACTTGCCTGTGGGGTGGAGGGAGCTGAGAAAGTCATTCGAAGGAATGGCTCTACTGTCCTCGTTGGATTGAGCTATAAGTGAGCCAGAGAGGAGGCTGCTTCTGGGTTGCTTTTTATCTGGAAGAAAAATGGAGCCATCAGGAGACTGGGGGTTGGTTCTCAAAAATCAAAGACCAAACGTAATTATTTCGAACTTCATTTTGTTACAATATTTGCTACCCCGACCTTCACTTTTCCTTTAGGCAATGTATAAAGTTGCTGACATAAGCATTATTGAATTACAAACTTGTAGTTATAATGAAAGAAATCTTTCCCATGCTGTTACAATGATAACCCACTTTTTAAAAAGAGCTTTTTATATAAGAAGTGTTTTGCAAGCAAGTTGCTCTTTTTTTAGAAGAGTCCTTGGTGATATGAGTTGTATTATGTATCTTGCTGACATTTTATGAATGTTTCATATTAATCATCTTCCATTATTTTTGGCATGGGTATAGAAATCTAGTGAGCTCAAGATTGAAAAATTCAGTGCCAATACAGCATAGTGTTTTGCTTTCAGATATGTGTAGACCATAAATGGTGATCGTCATGTATTTACATTGTGAGTATTATACACGAAGGATAAAGTTTTCCTAAATCTGATGTTAACCAAAATGAAAACAAGGGAAATGCACAAAATTCTTTTGCTTCTGATTTTGCTAATGGAAGAAAATGGAAAATAAGTAGGACAGGAAATTAACTTGATTACTCTGTTGTCTATTTACAAGTGATTAAAATATACATTTAAAATTTCATTTTATCTCAGAAAAAATCAAATTTTATGTTTTAACGAGCTAAAGTCTGAGCCACAGAGACAAATAATTTTGTATATATGTCAATTTACACGAAAAATTTCCTCCTTTTGGGGGAGAATTAGATTTTACTTACCCCTTTCCATCTTTTGTGCTTCAATAATATATTTGGAGTGAATAACACAGTGTGTGATGCTAAATAAAGATAATACATTTAGGGGCCAAAAAGAATATGAACGCAGATCAGTAGTGCTCTCAATTGTTAATCTAAAAGTGTTCTTCCTACTAGACATTTTGTCATTGGAAGGATGATATTCCCTGATTTTAAAAAAATCCTGAAAATAGGCAGACTCTTGTAGGTTTCTTCTATATGCAACACAGATGTATAATTCTATCTATCTATCTATCTATCTATCATCTATCATTGAGAGCAAATTCATATTGCAAAAATTCCTAATTTTGAACTTTTTAAATTGTACAGTTTTGTGGAATTAAGTACATTCACAGTGTTGTGCAACTGACACCACTAAATTCCAGGACATTTTCATCACCCTAAAAAGAAACCCCATACCCACTAAGCCATCACTTTCCATGTCCCCTGATACCAGCCTCTGGCAACCTCTCCCCTACTTGCTGTTTCTGTTGACTCAACTACTGCAAACATTTCATCTAAGTGAAATCACACAACCTTTTGAAAATGGATGTTATACCCAACTAATGAATCATTGACGACTACCTCAAAAACTAATGATGTTGGCTATTGCATTTAAATTAAAAAAATGGTCCTTTCCCTCAGCATCATGGCTTCAAGGTTTATCCATGTGGTAGCATGTATCAATACTTCATTCCTAGTTTAGGCCTAGAAATGTTTCATCCTGTGGTCACTTCTGTGGATTTTATTGCGTCTCACCCCTGGAATTCCTACACTACATGTGTTTCTGTAAGGGTAGACTCCTTAGGAGATGACAGGTTGTTAACTTGTGGAAAGTTCTCAAGAGCCTTCTTCTTGGATTTCTGCACCCAAACAGCAATGATTGTCCTACACTCCTCTTTACTTGCCTTCACCAAGTTGAAGGTACCATCATCATATGCTTTAAAATGCAGTCTTCTTCTGCAAAATGCTTTCAGAACACAAAGGCATAAGTGAATGGGTATGTCATTTTCATGTGAGCTACTCTATAGGCCTTAATTTCTTTCTGGCTCAGATTAAGTTCATGTGAAATTATGGCTTCAAGTTTACTTTGGGAGTCCTGACACCTAAGGAAGTATCACTAAGGATATGGCAAAGCTCTGCCTTGTGAATGGGATCTGTTCTCATTAAGCACCTGTAAATCAATTAGAAAAATTAAATGTTTGTGTTAAATTGGGCCTCACAAGAGTTATTTTGGCTGTGATACTTGTATTTGGGGGCCTCAGTTATACCAAATATTTTTCACAGTTTATCCTAATTGTGTCTTGAAATCACAGCATCTACCTTAAGTAAAGGAGATCAGATTGGATACTGAAGTGAATTCTGTAATTCCGTAATTTCCTAAGCCATATTTTGTTTTTTAGAGTATATGTAATGAATATAATCCTTCTGTTTTCACAACCTGGTATTAAGATATTAGGCCACGGACTCTAAAATTAACTCTTTGGAAAATGATATATTAGACCAGTAGAATATCACTCTGACTCCAGGCATCTTTTATAACTTACCAAGTATTTAATGACTTAAGTTAACAAGTCCATTGTTACTGCAGTCCTTGGGTTCCAAGAGGTTCAGCTCAGCACCCAGCTTGTCTGGCCCCTGTGCTCTTTGGAGCTTCTAAGTATCCTTTTATTAATTCAAATAGCAATATATGCCAGTGATGGAAACCTGATAGTACAGATGTTTGTACAGGGAAAGGGAAGTCTCCTTCTAGATGCCCAATGAGCGGTTCACCAGGCTTCCTCTCCAGAGACAACCAGTGTTAAGTTTCTTGCCTATCTTGAATAGAAATGTTCTATGCATGTGTAAACTTTGTACATATTATATATATTACATATATATAATGTATATATATGTATGTATGCACATTTACACAAACATATATCATATATCTCATATTTCTCTATAAGTAAAACATAGTAGACATACTGTTTTGTAACTTGCTCTTTTCTTTAAAAATAGATCCTAGAAATTATTTCATATTAGCATAAGAACTACTTATTAGCATCTGTGTAAGTTGGACAGATTTCTAGAATTGGAATTGCTGGGTCAAAGAATAGGGGCGCCTGAGTGGCTCAGTTGGTTAAGTGTCCGACTCTTAGTTTCGGCTCAGGTCCTGATTTCATGGATCGTGGGATCACGTCCCATGTCAGGTTCCACGTTCAGTGGGGAGTCTGCTTGAAGATTTTCTCCCTCTGCTTCTCCCTTACTCATGCACATTTACTCTCTTTCTCTTTCTCTCTCAAATAAATAAATCTTTAAAAAACCCAACTGTGTATATTTATAATTTTTAAAAACTTTTGATCTACTTGAATTTATTCTGATAGGAGTGAAGTAGGCATATAGCCTGATCCATTTCCAGATGGGTACTGGTTTCCCCCAACACTCTCTTATTGGGGAAATCTTTTTCTACTGCTCCAAAGTATATGGTTTTTATCATATATTAAATTTATATATATATATATATATATATATATATATATATATATATTTATAATTTCTTCAGCTTTTCAATTACCATAGCTTTGTAATACATTTTAATGTCAAATTAGGTTAGTTACCTACATTTACATGTTTAACTTTTCTTTTTAATGGTTGAATATTTTTTAGCAAGGTAAAATTTGTTGAGGTATATAACGTTATACTAGCTTCAGATGTTCAACATAGTAATTCGCTATCTGTATACACTACAAAGTGATTACTACAAGAAGTCTACTTACTATTCATCACCATACAATTGACCCTTGCATGTGTACTTTTTGACCTTAAAATTCTTTTTTATTTTAGTGTAAAAAAATTATCCTTTATGAGGTTTCTTTTTCTGGACTCACAATTTATGGGTTGATCTGATGGAGATTTAAAATGAGAGTCCTCTTACGTAATAACAGGTGCATATTATTTTAATTTACCTGGTCGCATCATTTTTTGTTTCATCTTTAAAGTGTTTCCCTTTATATTCTAAAATAAGATTATCTCCACTGCCCCATTTGTCAGCTTTAAACAATATCTAGTGATAATCTTGCAAAATTATAAAATATCTATGTGCTTATATTCTGCATACCATATTCTTTCCTTCCTTCCTCCTCTCCGTATTCATTAGATTTTTTTCAACATGCTCACGATGTGTAACATCTCTATTCTTTTCTTTGACCAAAGTTTCCACAGTTTTAAAATTCAAATGGAATCAATTTACTCCACTAGTCCTTCGGCTATTATTTTTCTCAGTTATTCTTGAGTCCCCTCACGTTTGGGAATTTACGTTGTTTTTATTTGTGAAAAATAGCTTGGCAGGGAATAAAATTTCTGCATCAGCCTTTTGCTGCTGGGCCGTCTAGCCCTGCCTCACTGTCTTCTGGTGACGGAGGAAGCTCCAGGGAAAGTGGGCTCTGTTCCTCCTGCACCCCGCCCCCTACAGGAGACTTCATGGATTTGGTTGCCTGGTACTCACAGTATCTTTTGAGTTCATCTTTGACATCTTGGGGTTGATTTTTCTATGTCAGTTTGGGAGGAGCAAAATACACCTTTCTTTCTTTTTTTTTAGTGAGAGAGAATGGTGTAGGGGAAGGGGAGAAGGAGACAGCAAATCTCAAGCAGCCTCCATGCCCAGCATGGAGTCTGACGTGGGGTTTGATCTCACCACCCTGAGATCATGACCTGAGCTGAAATCAAGAGTTGGAGGCTCAACTGACTGAGCCACCCAGGCGCCCCCAAAATACAACTTTTCAAACTTTTATTTCAGGAAAAAATTTTTCTTTTTTTTTGTCTTTAACAAACTTCTGTCTTACTTGTTTTGTTTCATTTTTCAGCAACATCGATTTTTCCTGCCTTGGAACTCTTTTGTCTGTTTGTCATATTCTTCCATCTTCTGTTTCTGATTTGTGCATTGTTTTCTCTTTTTCATTTTATTTTGCTCAGTGTTATCAGCGTGGTTCTCCCTATTCATGACTTTCTTTTCAGTTGCCTTAGGGATATTTTTTGGTGCTTCTCGTGTTTGATACATTTAAATCACAATTTTATTTTTTTCTGTTTATTTTATTTCATTAATTTTATATAAAAGCTCCCTATAACCTTCATCTGTTTTTTTTAATTTGCTTGTTTTGTGACATATATGTGTGTGTGTGTGTGTATATATATATATATATATATATATATATATATATATGGTGACATACGTGTGTGTGTGTGTGTGTGTGTGTGTGTGTAGTACCATGGCGTAAATACGCTTTGTTGTATGGTGTTTCTGGTATAGTATTTGGTTGTCTTTTAAGTTTTCTTCTTGAAGTGTTTTTTAATATAGTTTAGCATTTTTTTCTTGGACTATCTCTTTATTTAATGTTGGCTTATTTCTAGTAATTATCTTGGAATTAAGGCTTTTGAAAATAAGGGGAGGGAAAACTGAGTCATTTGGCAAAATAAAGAAATATGGGCCTTTGAAATAGAAGTGTTGCAAGAAGATGAAAAAGCACAAAGGCAAAATGATAAAACAGCAGAAAGAGATGAATGGTGAACTGGTAGAGCTCAAAAAGAAATGGGAGAGAAAAATAAAACCCTAAGAGAAATCAAGACAACATTAGACGCTGCGGAGAGTAGAGTAGACAGCATGAAAATACAGTCAGTGATGAATAGAATAGGCTTGGGATTCCATTTTTTTTAGTGGGCCGTCTATTTCTTTGAAGATAAAGTAGAGTGGAAGGGCCACAAGAGTGAGCTGGATTAATTAATTGTCTCTGTGGGCTTTGCAGATGAAAGACCAACACCCCTCGTGGGTTGGATTCCGCCATCATCTAGCAGGACTTCTTGATGGCTCTTACGAGATTTCCTGTGCCACGGGAGTCCTTGCATATGGACTTCCTGTGTACAACTCATCTCACCAGCAACTGGTTCGTGTCTTCCATCTCTCTTGTCTTCTCTCACCCCAGCAGCCAGATTTTTCTTTCAATATGTCACGTTTTCCTTACTAAGCTCCATCCCCCTTGCCACGGCTGGTTGTCAGGTGGCTGTAGGGACTCTCAAGCGTTCTGTCATGGCCCCAGATCTTGCCTTTGCAAAGAAGGAGTTGTTGATTTCACTCCTCATCTGATGACGTCTCTGTAATGCTGGAGATTTGCAAGCTCCTGTGGCTGCCAGTCAGCCTTCTCTCTCACTGAGGTCTGACACTCACTGTCCTTGTCAACTCCTAGAAGGGAGATACTGAGTTAATGACATGATGGCCCTTTAAGTCAGAAACATTGGAGTCTGAATTTATGTTTACCACATTTCGTTGGCCATGGAAAAGTGCCAGCGAAGCGTGAGAGGCAACTGCCTGCAGGGGAAGAAGTATTGCCTTGTTGCTCCAGGCATGGACTCTCCCAGTGAAAGACCTGGGTGTCCTCCTAATGGCGCTGTACTTCTGTGTTTCCTGACACGATCCTGAGCACGGTGAGACGCGAACAGTCTCAGATCTCTTGGTTGGCAAGACCTGGAGTTAGGAGTGCTGTCCAAGATATTCAGGTGGCAGACAAATCACAGAAACAGCTTCCTACTCCCCACCTTAGATGAAATGATTGGACCATACCCATCACATGTGGCCCTCCATAAAAGAGCTGCCGAATAAAGGAGTAGTTTAATCCCCTTCTAGGACTAGAGTCAGGCTTCCAACCTCACTGCTCCTCTGGGATGCTGTAACCGTGCCTCCTGTCTCATGGCCTTCCACACCATGTCTGTGTCTTCTTTTCTGGCTGTAACAACGACATTGTCATTGCATTTAGGGCCCACCTGTTCAATAAGCATGATCTCCTCTTGAGATCTTGAACTACAACTGCAAAAACTCTTTTTTTTCAAATAAGGTCACATCCACAGATTTTGGGTAGATAGATATTTTGGGAGCCACAATTCGCCCCATTGTGGAAAACACATATTGGAGAGCATTCTCATGTCTGTATGTAACAGGATGATGTATGGGAGAGTTAGAAGCTGGGTGTATGTGAAATTCTTGAGGAGTTAGTTACAAGCCCCAGCTGCTTCTTGCCCTCTGATCTCTAACCTGACGGTGAATTGTTACAGTTTTGGTTGGAAGCCAATGGACTATTGTGCCTTAAATGCCTGTCTTTGAAGATCACCAGGATCTTACTTGTTGCTTTGCCTCACAGGCAAGGTTGGAGCCACCCGATTTTGATCCTGTCCCAAATCCATCTAGGCTTGCTGTGTTCTTTTTGCATTTTCTTTTGCCAACCCTGTGTGTGGGCACAAACTTTGACACACTGCCTGGTCCTAGAGAACATCCCTTCTCATATTCTAAGGGTCCTGACCAGATTTCAGAGTGAAGTGCATTTTCAGTGCAGAAAATATTTGCAAATTCTGCAATTGTACTGAGGTTTATTTTGCCACAATTCCATAAGCAAGGGGGTAATAATAATCAAACAGTGGGCATTCATTTTGTTGAATGCCGCACCAAGAAGGTTAGACAGCCTGTGTTCGCACAGCAATTAACTGACTAGAACTAAATTTGGGTCTTTCTGAGCCCAAGTGTTGAGCCACAGTGCTGGAATGCTTCATTGGAAAGCAGCCACTTAAATTGGGGGTGGGCTTACATCACCATTGTGTACAAGTTTAATTGGAAACCCACAGGAGGCAGTGTGCGAGATCATCTGAGTCCTCAAAACAGTATAGAGAATGAAATAACTTATTTCATTGAAGGGATTAACTCCTTGACGAGGGAACTTTGCAGAAGTGTTTCATGCACCTAATTCTTGCTTTCTGGTAACAAAGGCTGTTTTTAACTTAAATTTTTGGCGCTGTGCATGTTCCCTAACTCCTATAGATGGGAAGGCATTAGAAGTCATCTTGCACAGTTAAAAAGGGACTGGGGAGAGGGCAGAGGAGAACAACAGAGAACACAGTAGAATGAGGACCGGGTGAAGGCGCTCCCATCAACAGCAAGAAAAGCATCGAAATTATACCGCACAGCCTAAAGACACAAAACATTTCATTTCCCTTTGCATGAAACTGGTCTGACCTTCACCATTCTGAAATAACAGGAAATATTATTTTTCTGGTAGCTGTACTGCATTTTAGGCGAGTAGTTAAGCAGAATGCTCAGCATGAATAAATACAGTTAGGAATTGTTAGGGCAGGTTTCTATGAAGAGTGCATGTTAAGCAGTAATATAAATGTAAGAGCTTGCAGCAAAATGAAATTCATAATGTAAAGGTCAAACCTGCCTAAGAGAGACTTTTAGGTAAACTATCGGCTGAAAAAACGATTCCCATTTTGTTTTAATAGTTAGCAACGTATGGTGGCAGAGGTGATGTGTTTCAGTTGAGTGGATCTTGTAGCATTATCTTGTGCTTGATTCAGCAGAAATGTGCATGACTTCTGCGGGGCTATGAAAAATGGCTGAATTCCCTCTTCCTGAACCTGAAATTAATGACTAGAAATATTATCAACCAGGTAGGTTGTCAAAAAAATAGCGTAAGCACTTTATCTAGAGATGGTATATTCTCCCTTAGATAAATGCGGGGGATTTTATGGGATCGTGTAGGAGGACCAATTGATGTCACGTTGAAGTTAGCCACCGTTATTAGCTAAAAACAACTGGAGATAAGAATCAGAGATACTTATTTTATTTATTTACTTTAAAAAGATTTGTTTATTTTGGGGGGTAGGGTCAGAGGGAGAGGAAGAGAGAGAATCTCAGGCTGACTCCCTGCTGAGCGCAGAGCCCAATGCAAGGCTCAGAATCCTGAGATCAGAAATCTGGAGCCGAAATCAAGAGTCGGATGCTTAACTGACTGAGCCACACGGGCGCCCCCCTATGTATTTACTTTTTTATCTCCTGCCTAATTTTTGAGTTCGAAGTATATTGTCTGGACTTGTTCCTAAGTGAGAAGGCTGGTGGAAGCCCTCAGCACTTGGAGGAGAGCCAGAAGATCGTTAATATCCTATCTGGAAAGGCGGATGAGCCATCAAAGGTTGTTCTTATCCTTTGGGGAATTTTGTACTTACTTATTTAATCCTTACATTTGTAACACATTTATTAAACCCCAACCAAATACCAGCCATTCTTCTAGAGATAGAGAGATAAATGGAGCATAGTTATTGTCTTCAAGGCTGCGTAGAGGGAGAGAGTAGGCACAGTGAATGAGCAGGGTGCTCGTTAAAAATCAGAGTGCTCAGGGAATGCTGCAGTGAGGGTTTGGGGGAGCCCAGCTAGTGCCACCCAATCCTCAGAGAGAGGACAGGCATTCAGGAAAAGCTTTTTGGCAGGTGTGTGGTTTGAGGGGAATGTAGATGTTACTCAATCTCTGGCCTGTTTACTCCCCTGTAAAATATTGAGAAAGTAGCACCTACCTTTCAGGGGTTTAGCAAGGATCCCGTAAAGCAGTATGTGTGAGAAAGCCCGGCACAGGTAGGAACTCCACGTTTTCATGACGATCATTGTGGATGGATTTCTGCTCTCTCTCGCTCTAGTCCTGAAATGCTTGACTCCCAAAGGATAATTTAATCTCAGTATTAGAGCGGTTTAACTCGTACGCCAGCCATGTAAAAGCACAATGTAAATTATTAGGCACCATAAACTCATGATTCATTACTCTGAATGAATATGGAAAAGAAGAGATACGTATTAGTTTCTTACTGCAGTTGTAACAGATTATGAAACTTAGTGGCTGAAAATGACACAAATTTATTGCCATACTTTTCTGGAGGACAGAATTCTGAAATCAATTTCACGAGGTAAAATCAGGTTGTTGACAGGGCTGGTTTCTTCTGGAAGCTCTAGGAGAGAATCCATTCCTTACTTTTTCCGGGTTCCAGAGGCCCCCTTGGCTGGTGGCTACATTTCTCCCCTCTTTGCTTCCATAGTCACATTAACTTCTCTGCCTTCTGATTTCCTAACTCCCTTTCATAAGGACACTTATGATTACATAGGGTCTACCTGGGTAACCCAGGTAATCCCATCTCAAGATCCTCCAATGATTATCCACAAGGTCCCTTGTGTCATATAAAATAACATTTATAGGTTCTGGGGATATTTCACAGGGATGCTTTTCAGCCTGCCACAAGATAAAAAGATCAGAAGACACTGTCCTTGCTTGCAGCGTTACCATGCTGTGCCCCTGACACATTTTAACTGGTGCCAACATGTGTGTGAGCCCCTGGACAGAGACAGGGCTGGCTTGTAGAGGAAGGTGTCAACCAGTGGCGTTGAGCTGTTCACACCCACCGTAGTGATAGTCGATCTCAGCAAGTCCATAGCAGTCCTAGTGATTCACCTTGAATTCAGAATTCTGTCCCACTCCCACATAGATTCCATCTCACTGCTAGTAGATCACCACGTTTCTTAACATTTGAATTTGGACAGTGTCCGAATAGAATGGTGGTACGCTAAGGGGCGCCTGGGTGGCACAGCGGTTAAGCGTCTGCCTTCGGCTCAGGGCGTGATCCCGGCGTTATGGAATCGAGCCCCACATCAGGCTCTTCTGCTGTGAGCCTGCTTCTTCCTCTCGCACTCCCCCTGCTTGTGTTCCCTCTCTCACTGGCTGTCTCTATCTCTGTCAAATAAATAAATAAAATCTTAAAAAAAAAAAAAAAAAAGAATGGTGGTACGCTAAGACCGTGGGGGTAACAGTTAAGTTAAATACAGTGATGCTCTTTGACCATAACACATTTTTGCTGAAGAAAAGGTTGCGTTGACTGTATGACTGAGAAAGCCAAATGAGGCAGAGATGTATTTGTTCTATAAAACTCATGTGCAAGGTATTAAAATATATTAAGTTTTATTAAAATTTTATTAAGTAGAAGATAATAAAATATCCTATTGCTTTATTTTCCTAAATCAAATTAAATCTGAGCCCCTGCTTACAAAGGTTGGCAAGATTTTCCACTATCAGTCATGAGCAGAAGGCCCTTCCCGACTCTGGGGTGGAAAAAGTGCTTGGTAGTGTTATCAGGCCAGGAATCTGGGGTAAGGGCTATGGTCTTCTGCGAAGCATAGTTGATCAGACACTGCTCATAGTTTCAGGCCAGTTGGGACATTTAAAAGGGAGTTCGTATGGTATTCCAAACGTCCATTTCCCCTATGAACAACTAAGCCAGTACATTTTTTTTCTGTGGTCCCCTAAGGCCATAGCTCCCAGCGTTTGTTGTTCCCGTGCTCTGTTCCACCGAGGTACTGTGTTGGAGGAAGATTCTGGTCTCTTCTCTTCAAGAAGACCATCCTCCCTAGCCTTCCAATCATTCCCCAGCCCATCCTCAACCTTAGAACTCCTTAGAACAAAACCCCATTTCCTTTTCAAGCCCTTGAACTGGCTCACTGTGGATTATATGCGGTAGCCTGTGTGAGGCCGACCACACGGAGGTACTCCAGGTTTTCGCTATGATCATCGTTTGCCACTTGTCTTAGTATTTACAAATTAAAGCTCCTGAACTCTCCTTTGAGGAAAGGGAAACCCTAAAACTTGAGAACATGAAATCCAGCTCGGCTTCTCTTTTTTTGTGTGATGAGCTGTGTGAAATGAAGGCATAGGCAATTTCTCAAGCAGGTGATTCTGATAAAAGTGTTCATGGCTTAGGGGCGCCTGGGTGGCACAGCGGTTGGGCGTCTGCCTTTGGCTCAGGGCGTGATCCCGGCGTTATGGGATCGAGCCCCACATCAGGCTCCTCTGCTAGGAGACTGCTTCTTCCTCTCCCACTCCCCCTGCTTGTGTTCCCTCTCTCGCTGGCTGTCTCTATCTCTGTCAAATAAATAAAATAAAATAATCTTAAAAAAAAAGAAAAGTGTTCATGGCTTAGAAGTGAGTGGTTGGCTCCATGCTCATCTAGCTGGTCAGGAAAAGTCAAGCCTTAGTTCACTGTTGAGACTGTCGTTTTTTGATGTCTCTCCCTTTACTCTTTCTGTGGCCGCCTTCCCCTTTAAGTATGCCTCTTGGGTCCCTTGTGCCAGAGACAGCAAGAGACGTAATGTTCCCAGCTAATCTCACACAGGGTAACACCAAGTGATGCATTTGCAAAGTTCATTTAGATATGATCCATTAGCTCCTGAAAGTAGTGTGAATATTGTGTCATGACTTTATTAGAGGATCATAAGAGATCAGCTTTTCCTGGTGATTCATCTCTGTTTTATGGGCTCCAGTAGTCACTCAAAACCTGTTGGATCCATTTTAGTGGAAAGGTTGAGGTGAATCCACTTTCAAATGTTACAGCTTAACTAGAAGGAATTTTAAGAGCTTATGGTTAGGTCTACATAAGTGCTGCTATTTACTTAGTTATTTAAACCAAGTGAGACCATTTACTCCTCTCTTTGGGTACATACCATATGTACTAGAATTTTCTGCCAAGGTTTTCTTGCTTTACTAGTATGCCCAGCTTTGTGATGTTTGTGGTTTCTTTTGAACTTGCTATCTCCCCGGGAAAACTTCCCTCACTCATATCCTAGTGGCTTCCTGTTCCAGCTCCAACTTGTGACCTAGATTGTCACTTGTAGCCATCACTTCCTCAGGAAAAGACCCATCACCCCCAGGTTAGTGGAGAATGAGGTCGCTGTCGCTGGGGGTCCTGTGGTTCTCCTAGTGTCAGGACACCTCATAGTTTCCACAACTCTTCCAGTTCTTCGAGGCTGCTTGGAATGAAATCAGGACATCCTTTCCCAGAGGTCTATACCACAGTTTTCCAGGGGCTGTCCACCCACTCCAACTCTTTGCGAGCAATCATTGAAACAAGTTATGAAAATCATGCAAAGGTGAGAGGAAGGATGTCAAACTCAACCAGGTACCATCACCTCTCAGATGAACTCCTTTCTCCTCTCCTCTCTCTTGACCCTTGTGCCAGCAAAATGAAAGAGAGTTAAAAAAAAAAAAACACGATTGCATAAAAAAAGGGTAGTATTTTTATAGAAGCCATGCTGAAAGGCAACTGCTGAAAGAAATAATCTTTAAAAAAGTTCTGAATAGACTCATCTACATTCACAGTTGAAATTGTCTTATTCATACAATTATAGTGAAAAGTGTTTTTTGTTTTCTTTGACACTTAATTCTGTTGTATAAATGTCGAATGAGGTAATGGGGTGTATTGAAATGGGGCTATGATTTATTATAATTGTTTAATTTTGGTTTCCCAGTCTGGATGATGTACCTTCTGCAGGAGGGAATGGGCTTCATCGTCCTCACCAGGGAGGACGGAAGAGGAAAGCCTCCCGTCTCTCCAGGGACATTTGCTGGATTTGGCCCCTCCTTGACCAGCACTTTCAGGTCTGTCTGTTTACTGTTCTTTCTTTGTCTTTTCTTTTTCTTTGGTCTTTGTGGAATCACTCTATTCCATAGCAGATGATTTTTCCTTTTTGATCAATATGAGGACATTAGATATAGAAATATAGAGGGTAATTTTTGCTTTTTCCCACTTAGTGTCTTGACAATCATGTTTTACTTTTGAACCTATCATTTTTTATGATCTGTTTTTTTTTTTTTAAAGTGGGCTCCATGGTGGAACTCGAACTCACTACCCTGAGATCAAGACCCTGAGCTGAGATCAAGAGTCAGGTGCTCAACTGACTGAGGCACCCAGGTGCCCCAGCTGCTTTTAATCATTTGTATTTGCCACATGGTTTGAGGTGTTCATATTTTTTCCAAGCGTTTATATATTTAAATCACGATTTAATGAGGTGTCCCTTTAAGACTCAATATCTATTTGACTCCTTCAAAGAGATAGAGAGATGAATATGTTTTCTCTTTCTTCCAACTTCCCCTGCTACTTCTCCTTACCTTTTATCACCTGAGGTAGATTATAGTAGTATTTCTAGGTTGTTGTGGTCTATTTCATTTATATTCTGTTCTACATATAATTCTTAAAGTCTTTATAACAATTTCTCCATTTATCTCTAAATTTATGGGATATCATACTACAGGAATTGTTTTAAAGAAGAGCTCAAAGGAGATGTGTCCCTGATTTCTTGTATGTTTCTTATTAGCTGTTGATGATTTTATACTTGAAATGAAAACTTGTTTAGATTGATCATTCTTGGTTTCTTTTTTCCCTTCTCTGAGAAGTTGGTAGATACCCCTCTGTTGCCCTCTATAGTGACCTCTTTTTAGTTGGAGGCCAGCCAAATTTTATTCTTTCTTATAGGAAAAATTGATTCTTTCTTGTTCCCTACAGAATACCCTAGCATTAAATTCCAGTAAGTTTCGGGTTATGGGCTGATCATTCTTCAGAAACTGTTTTTCTCAAATGCAGCGTCCACATTCTTATCAACATGTTTGATTCTTCCTTTATTTCAGGAATTTTTCTTTCATTATATCTTTGAATATTTATTGTTATGTTTCTTATTTAGGAATGTCAATTATATACGTGTTGGATCTCCTTTGGCTCCAGAACAGTAATTTTCTTTCAAATATGAAAAAAAAAAATCTATGCTCTTCTCTATTTCTGTGATTTTAGAAATGGCTTGTTTTTTTCCTTTTAATGCCTTTATTGTAACCTTCATTTATGTAAAAGTTGCATTTTTCTCTTCTTCTTTTTTTTTTTTTTTGACTCTGACACATCACTTTTCATTACATTTATTTTGTGATTTTTCCCCCCTTGAGTTCTAGTATGTCTTGTCTGAGTTCTTGTTTCAGAGGGTTGGGATTTTAAAAATAACATATTTAAAGAGTATGGTGTTTATCATTTTTGGCCTGACATGTGTTATAGTTTTGTGAATTTTTATGTGCCTTCTGCTTGCCATATTCTTTTTCTCAGGCTTTTGGTACTACTTTTATATAAGCTCCAGGTGATTTTTTCCTACTATTCATCTGTAACGCACTCCTGAATCAGCTCTTTGATGATGGATAGTATAGAGAAGGCTTAGGTAGAGTGCAGCAATATGTTTGAATTTTATATAGACCCTGGCTCTGAGCACATTCCCACTAATGTTCTACCCTTGGTATTTAAATCAACTCTCTTTGAGTTAGCCAGAAGTCTCTTGGCACGCTGTGAAGCCACACACGTGTTTCTTCTTCCTCCTCTTCTTCTTCTTCTTCTTCTCCTTCCTTCCTTCCTTCCTTCCTTCCTTCCTTCCTTCCTTCCTTCCTTCTTTCTTTTTCTTTCTTCTTTCTCTTCTTTTTTTCATGGTGATTTCCCCTGCTTCTCTGCAGGACTCCTTATCAATGATAGTGTCTCTGTCATCCTGTTCACTTGTAGCAGCTCTTGGAAAGATGGCATGTCTGTGTGCTTTCTTATTTAGCTGGGTCGTATCTGCTACCCTGTCATATAAAGTAAGGTTTATTGAGGGTCCAATAGCTTCTGCATAAACCCAGCTGGCCATTCAGGTGAAGAGTGATTCTTTCTGTCTTGGTATATTCCACCCAGCCAGTGGTGACATATGCCTCACTCTGCTCAGGGCCTGTGGTGGCTCGTGTCTCTCCCGGAGCCCTCCCCTGTGTTTGTATTACTTTCATTGTACTTGGCAGCCGTTGTGGTTCAACATTGTGATTGTTTCTTCATATGTTGTGGTTTGGGGTTATGGTTGTTCCTTAGTGTATTAATTATCTGTTGTTATGTAACAACCACCCCAAAACTTAGTGGCTTAAATCAACCACAAGTTATTACGTCTTCTAATTCTGTTGGTTGCCTGGGCAGTTCTGCTGGTCTCACCTGGGTTCATTTATGTGGCTGCGGTAAGCTGGAGAGTCCATCGTGACCGCTGAGAGAGCTGGCTTGTCTGGGCCTCTCCACATGGGTTTCATCCTCACTCTCTCCATTGCGGGGTGCCCTCTGTGTTCCGAGGGGGTGAGGAGCTTCAAGACCTCTCATGGCTGAGCCCAGGAAGTCTCAAAGCAACCCTTGTTCAGTATTCTTCTGGTCAAAGCAAGTTAGAAGACCAGTCCAGTTTCAAGGGTTAGTGAAGTCACAGTATGTCTGGTCTCCAGTTTCAGAAGGAATTACTGTTCCTTTCTTTGGGCAAACAGTCCGACACATGGAAGTTCATCTTTGGATTTATGTTTCTTGACCTTGTTTTTGTTTGGCTTCATAGTAAACAAAGGAGTGGGGACCATTTTACACTGTTGTCTTCACAGAAATATCAGCTATTATTAGTTTTAATGGTGATGAATGATGAGAAAGGAAAACTCACACTGTTTAAACCTCGTTAATAATGTAGCTCCTTTTTAAAATTTTTTTTACTTGTTAAAAAGCATAAGACATACTTATGAAGTGTCTCTTCTGTATGTAGTCAATAGTTCACTATCATAGTGCAAAGAATTTGAGGTCTGATATGGTAAATTATTTCCCAGTTTATATAGTATAGGATAATGAATTTTGGACTGGAGGGTGGAAGACTGGCTTCTGTTTCTGATTCTAATCCTAACTTTGTGATCTTAAGAAAATCAGTTCATTTTGGTCTCTCATTTACTCAAATGAGGAGGTTCTTAAACTTTAAGGTCATAAAAGTAATTTAAGGGATTTGTTAAAAATTCAAATTCCATCCCTTTCTTCCTTGGAATTCTGACTCAATAGGTCCAAGATAAGGTCTAAGAATCCCATTTTTTAAAAAAAGATTTTATTTACTTATTTGAGAGAGAGAGAGGGAGAGGGTGAGCATGAGCAGGGGGAGGGGCAGAGGGAGAAGCAGACTCCCTGCTGAGCAGGGTACCTGATGCAAGTCTTTGCACCCAGGACCCTGGGATCATGACCTAAGCTGAAGGCAGACGCCTAACCTTTATCTGAGCCACCCAGGTGCCCCTAAGAATCCCAGTTTTTAATGAGGATTTGATGTGATTCCTTTGCAAGTGGTCTCTCGACCACAATTTGAGAACTACTTTACACCATAGGCATTATAGAACTTTGAAAACCTCAGAACCAGCTCTTCCAAAATTCTGTTGATTCTGAAATGTATATTTAAAATGTGTTTGTTAATTGAGCAGTGATGAAGTAATTGCCTGCATCACTTAGAAGGTCTTTGAGAATAACCATGCCCACTTGGGCTCAGTGCTTTCACATACACCATTATGTAAATGAAAAAAAAAATTGAGTTTCTCATGAACATCGTTAAACTCTGTTGATTCGAAAAAATTGCACGTTTTTGTAATTTTCATCTCTATTTTGTGCTTTTCTTCCCCACCACGCGAAACGAAAATAAGTTAACATTACAATTAATCACAAGAGATATGGGAGCCCATCTTTAATATGTTAAAACTTATACCTCCCATCACCTACTATGGGCATATATCAGGCTGAGTTCCAAGGAAGCTGTTTCTCATCACTCAGATATCCAATTGCTTCAAAGTTAATTATAGGTGACGAGCAATGAAAGTTCTTAAAACCGTTTGGCCATATTAGGTGTTAAGATTATTAAAACAATTTCTTTATTAACATCGGAAGATAAGAGTTCAATGCCTTTTAACGTTTAATAGTTTAAGTTCAATGCCACCAACATGTAACGTTGCCTTAAACTGGTTTTGGGGTGAGGGCATATGATTTAGTAATAAGCTACTAATGCTAATACCCTAAAGAATATTCACTTGTCGAGTATTATTGTAGTTTTTTGTTTTCGCTTTGTGGACCACATTTTTAGCCTGAGGGCTGTACAAAAACAGGCCATGGGACACCTTTTACCCAGCGGTCATAGTTTTAAGGCCCCCGTTTATGATACAAATGCTCGTCGAACTCTGAGTAAGATTGATTCCAGGTTTGGAACGTTGTGTTCGCAATTTGGTTGACAACTTTATTTTTTTGTTAGGGCAACGCTCTATTTGGCCACTTGATGGCAGCATTTACTATGTGCTAACCTTGAACGTTATTATTTTTTTCCCCCTAGGTTGTTCAGCCTCGTTTAACATTGGTAGTGGAAAAGATTGATAGCAATGCAAATGTATTTATAACCACAAGAGATAGTCACCTTCCACCCCGATTAGCCTTTGCATTGATTTACTGAGGAAAAACATCTATTACCGAAAAAAGTCTCAGAGATTAGTGTTGCATTATTTTTGTTACAGTTGAGATATGTAGGAGAAGTGATCTCAGAGAAGATACGCTTTAATCTAACCAAAAATGTACTTTCCCAATAATTAAAAAAAAGATACATCATTGCGAATGCAACTCGTGTTCACAACACTGTCCCACAATTTCCCCCCTTAAAGCTATATACTTAGTTATTTGAATATTTTCTAATAATGAGCTTGTGTCACATTTTAGATCTTTAAAAAAGAGATTTATTCATGAGCTGTTGCTTGGATAAAGCCATTGATCTACCAAAAAAAGAAAATCCCATTTCTCAATTTCTTTGTGAGAATATAATTATGGTTGGAACTAGAGTCTTTTTTTTTTTCCTTAATGAAAAGGCTCCCTGCCTCCTGAAATACATTTTTGTATCTCCTAAAGAATGGAACCACAGCCATGACTTTTTTTTTTCTTGCAGAGAAAAATGCACCAGTAATGATTCTAGAAACATCCTGCCAGGCACTTTCTAGGGGAGGGTTCAGTAAGAGAACTCCTGTTGGAGATTTACATGGAACACAACTTGGTAGAGATTTACAAGGCAGTTACGGTTTAGTGCTTTTGGCTCGAGAGAAGGGAATGGTGTTTTTGTTGTTTTTGTTTTAAACCATCTCGTCTTTTCCCTTGGTCCCTTATTTCTCTGACAAAAAAAAAAAAAAAAAATCGTGGCATTTGGAAAAGTTGGGTGAGTGCGTATGTTCTGAGCTGTCACCAGAGAGGACTCCCCGTATTATAATTTATTGCCGTTTGAATTTATCTGCCAGGGCGAGGTGAAGGTGCTCAGTGTAGGGTTGTAAAGGAGACTGGCTGGAGCGTCAGGGCTGCGTAAATGGCAAGACAGTAACATGAGAAATCTCAGATGGCGAGTTTGTATAAATATCGTTGTGGGTGTGTATAAAAATATTCTGGGGAGGTGATTCCAGCTCTGCTGGGTTTCACAAGCTCAGATCTATTTTCCTGAGCTCCGTGTATGTTTATTTACATACAATTGTACATTTCCTTCTGTTTATATGCACTTGGCTCTTCCGGGTCTGGAAGGAGACCTCCATTCCTGCAGCTCATCTCATGCTAGTTTAAAACTTTTCCGTTATTTTGTAACAAGAGCAATGCGAGATTCCTATAGAAACCTCGGAAAACACAGGTGTGTGAAAAGTACATAAAACATTTCTTTTTAAAGATTTATTTATTTATTTTAGGGAGAGAGAGCAGGTGGGGGAGGGGCAGAGGGAGAAGGAGAGAGAGAATCTCAAGCAGATGCTTCGATGAGCGCAGTCCCCGATTAGGGCTTGATCCCAAGACCCCGAAATCATGATCTGAGCCAAAATCAAGAATCCAAAGCTGAACTGACTGAGCCACCCAGGCGCCCCTAATAACATAACTCTTACCATGCCTTTGTTAGAGTTTTATAGTCCTCTAGTTGCATATATATATAATAGATACACAAATATTGTAAAAGTTGGATCACACCTTAGTTTTGTACAAGTGTTCCCAATCCAGCCGAATACAACTTTTATGGCCACACAGTTTACTGATCTTCCTTTTTCTTTGTTACATAAGCACGTAATTCTCATTTTCGTATTTATCGTTATGAGAGAGGCTACCTGGCTTGCACCCTTGGAGGAGCAACCCTGAAACGAGACCACTGTAGCCCCCCGCCAGGTCTGATTGTGTCCATATGGGGATTGGTAAAGAAGACCCAACTCCAGATGGCCTGGTGTCAACAGGGGATACTTTGAAAATTGTATAGGAAGTTTCAGTCTGGATTTGACAGGCATAATTGCTGATATGTTCAGTCTCAGATGAAATCAACGTGGAAAAGAAGAAGGAAATAATAGCCCTGACAGCTTCCCCGATCTGTAGCATGTGCTGTAGAAGTGCTGTACATTCCAGCCATCAGCGTAGACAGGAAGGAAGAGCTTAAGTGCATGCACTCAAGAGGCGGTGGTAGTTTTTCCCAGAGAGCCTGGTTTTCTTCCTGCCAGCTCTGAAACCCCGCGCGCCCCCGGGATGGTGCTGGCTCCCTCCCTGCGGATGCAAGGTGCTGTAAGCCACCTGCCCATAAATACCCGCCGGAAGTCAGCACAATCACAACCCCGTCACCAGTGACGTAAAGGGGTGTGTATGCGTGTGCGTGCACGTGCGCGTGGACGCAGGTACGCGTGTGTGGACGCATAGACGTGTGTTCATGCGCATATTCCGTGCATGCCGAGTTTGCCGCTTGCATCGTTCAAAGCCTGGCTGCTGGAACCTGAGTCTGTATTTGGGGGGTAACGCACCTCAAACAGTGTGCCGCCTTGGGATACAGGTAAATCCCCATCAGGCTAGAGCGAGGACTGCTCCCTTGTGCTCGGCCGGGCCTCAGCTAGAGCAGGACAGAAGCGTCTCCGAAAGGAGAACGAAGCGGAGACGGTGCTGGTGGTTTATCTGAGGGGGGAGGGGAGAACCAGTGGAAGTGATTGAGGGGCCCTCACCCGTCGTAACATTTGGGAAATCTCCCTGTAGACCGAAGCACGCTCAGATCTGGCAAGCTTGCTCCGTGGGTTTGGTAAGCCCTGTAGCCAAAAGCTCCTTTCTGGGTTTCGTACAGTCAGTGGCGTTCTGGGTCAGATCTCGATTTTGTTTTATTTGTCGTTTGGCCATTTGCAAATGTTCAGCACCTGTGAAATTTTTGTCGGTTCAGTAAAAAAAAAAACAAAAACAAACAAACCCAGAGAGTTGAAGTTGGCATTGATTTTTAATTTATACAGAAGTTATTACAAATATATATCAGTGTCAATTAAAACAGTTTCAGTGCCTACAACATATAGGAAATCAAATCTCATAATTGCATTTACCATGTGGGCCGTAGCCCTGGTTTCAGAGTGTAAAGGTCATTGACGATTAGGCTCTGAGTTTAAATTAAATTGCATTACATATTTTCCTTTCCCTCCTAGAGTGCGAATGTGACAGCCGGGAAATATTGGCTATCATTAGCATTTTCTAGTAAAAGAAATGTGATGCCTGTTTTCTGTTTGCCTTTTTTCTGGCGTCCCACCCTCCATAATTGCAAAGATAACTTGCAGGTAAAGATATCATTGTTTGAACAATGAGCGCGATAATTCCACTTTGTGTAATAAAGTACAAATGGGACCTTTGGCTTTGATTTATAAAAGCGGCGTGCAGAAAAAGGCCGATTCTCATTTATTATCATGTGGTAATTTAAGTAGTGTTCTCAAATTTATGTGTCCCCAATAAATTGCTTTGTAGGGTTCGTCCCTAAGTTCTGTTACCCCTCTCACACCCCTCATTCTCCATCCTCCCTTGGTCACTACCAAGTCCTTAGCGTCTAGGAATTTTTTTTTTTTTATGATTTATTTATTTATTTGGAAGAGAGCTTGTGTGCGTGGTGGGGGGGGAGGGGTAAAGGGAGAGAGAGAATCTCAAGCAGACTCCCCACTGAGCACAGAGACAGGCTTGATCTCATGGCTTTGAGCTCATGACCTGAGCCAAAATCAAGAGTCGGTTGCCTAACCGACTGAACCACCCAGGTGCCCCCAGAATTTTGTTCTTTTTCTAGCATGTTCCAATAAGGGAAAAAAAACAACTCAGTCTCTTACCAGTTTGTAATCAGTGATCTAGTGAGTTCTGGTTCTCAGGGGTCATCCAGGGCATGCCAGTTTTCCAGGCCAACCCTTGAAGTGCAAAAAATGAGGGTGATGAACTATTTGACATCTTTGGTCACTTTTAATTTTAAAATCCACTTTTAATTTAATTTAATTTAATTTATTTATTTATTTTTAAAGATTTTATTTATTTATTTGACAGAGATAGAGAGAGCCAGCGAGAGAGGGAACACAAGCAGGGGGAGTGGGAGAGGAATTAGCAGGCTTCCAGCGGAGGAGCCTGATGTGGGGCTCGATCCCAGAACGCTGGAATCACGCCCTGAGCCAAAGGCAGACGCTTAACGACTGAGCCACCCAGGTGCCCCTAAAATCCACTTTTAATTTTAAAAACCCTAATTTAATTTTAAAATTCCCCTGTAAAGACGTTCAGAAGGAGCTCACTTTGCTTTCTGTCTTTTTTTTTTTAAGAAAGTATGTACAGGGAGGTCTCCCCCAGCCTGCATTTTTTATCAATGGAAATAGAAATGACTTTTTTTGTTTTCTGAGGGAACGTAATTTATATTGTGGAAAATGCTATTCATCATGATGTGGTAACTGCTGGAATAAAGCTGTTGCAAGAGCAACTCAGATGCTTTAATGTTCTAGTGGTTTCTTTATCATAACAATGGGTAATACATTTGGCATGATTGAGGTGATTAGTGGGTGTGAGAGGGCTAGACTCGTAAAAATACTGGCCTTAATAGTGAAGAGAACCCATTGATCTCAAGCACTATCTAGATTTAAATAAGGTTTTGACTTGCTTTATGATATATTGAATTTATAGTTGTACAAAACATTTTTATAAGAAAAATGTCTGGAAGACATTAACTTTATTATCGTGTCTAAAGGTCTTTACAGAACAAAATCAAAAGCTGGTTGGAAGCAATTTATGAGACAAACCTCCATCAAGAGTGATCTAAACTAGACAAGAAGGGAGAAGACAGAATACAAAAAAAAAAAAAACCTTTCAAATAATCACAGATAGCAGAGATTTAAAATAATAGAAATATTGTGAAGAAACATATGCATACAGTTCAAAAAGGGGGAATAAGTGATTTCTGAAAATGCCGAAATTGATATGAGGAAGGATCATATGAATAGGTCAATAATCATTTCATAAAAAAACAAAAAAATAAACCCATCAAAGACCTCCTACCGTTAAAGTCTCATACCCAGAATACTTAGTAAGAGAATTTTACCAAGAAATTGAGTAATAGAATCTCTATGTTATACAGTTTGTTCTAGAAAATAGAAAGACATTAAAGCCACCCAACTCACTTAGAAGCTACTGCAGTCTCGGTTGCAAAGCCAAATAAAATTACAATCCTATTTCACTTATGAGGCTGGATGGTAAATTCTAAGTAAAATATTAATTAAGAGAATTTAATAGTATAATCAAAACAATAATAGCTGACATTACATCTATCTTAATAGAATTAAAGTGTTCATATTACAAAAAATCCGGACATTGGGAAAAGTATAACAAATCTCCCTAAATGTGTAACTGAGCTCTAAGAAAGTAAAGGAAATCATTAGTAATACACAATGGAAGTGGGTGATGGTGCTAAAACCAGAGAAACAAATATGAGCTGATGTTGCAGTTGCCTTAGACGTGGGTCTAGTCTCATTAACCGAAGGACTTGGTCTTCATGGTCAAACCAAACATGCCAAATGAGGTAGACAATTTCAGTTTGGAGGTGCTTAAGGTTTAAACCCTTCAAGAGCTACACCCTGAGTGCAAAATGGGCTAGAAACATTGTGGCATTTTCTAGTCTTTTGTTAACCCACCAGCATAGAAGGAAACATTTTTTCTCGTAGAAGAAAAATTCTTCTCAAATAATTTTTAATTATGAGTGTGCTATAATGCATGTGTACATTTTTAATTAACATAAAAATCAGTCCCAGGACAATACTACCCCTGAAGTGCTTTAGAAGAAAATATAAAATGACACAAACAGCATAAATCGGGTTATACTGAGTTCCTGCCAGTAATGTATCACTAAAGTGGAGATCACAACTTCCAAAACATAAAACATACGTGGAAATAACCAATCATCTGTAAAAGTCAGTGGCCAGTGGAAATAGACGTTTAAGAATTCAGATATAATTTTTTATGATATTTATATTATAGAAGTAATATATTTTAGATTCTTAAGGACTTCAATGTTCAAAAAATGAGAAAAAGAATGAGAATAAAAAAGTAAAATAGAAGACCTGAAAACTGAGTTCAGCAAGGTGGCAGGATATAAGATAAACATATAAAATCAATTTTTTTAAAAGATTTTATTTATTTATGTGACAGAGAAACAACCAGTGAGAGAGGGAACACAAGCAGGGGGAGTGAGAGAGGAAGAAGCAGGCTCCCAGCGGAGGAGCCTGATGTGGGGCTCGATCCCACAATGCCGGGATCGTGCCCTGAGCTGAAGGCAGATGCTTAACCGCTGAGCCACCCAGGCGCCCCAAACATATAAAATCAATTATATGTCTATATACCAGCAATGAACACGTGGACACTGAAATTAAAATACCATGTACACTCGCTCAAAAAAATCAGTGCTTCAGTGGAGCTCTGACAAAACTTGTACAGGACTTGTATGCTGACAAGTACACAATACTGGTGAAAGAAATTAAAGATCTATCTAGATGGAGAAAAATCTGTGTTTCTGTATTGGAAGGCTCAACAGAATAATGTCAGTTCTTTCTGAATTGATGAACAGCTTTAATACAAATCCTATCTAAATACCAGCGAGATAGATATATATCGATATATATCGATATATATCTCTATATATATAGATATATATCGATATATATCTCTCTCTATATAGATATATATATATCGATATATATCTCTCTCTATATAGATATATATATATCTATATATATATATTCTATCTATGTATCTATCTATCTATATCTCCAGATCTGAAAAAATAAATATATATCTAAAAATATATATATCCAGATCTAAAAATATACATATATTTTATTATTTATTGTATATGTATATATTTTTAGATCTGGACAAGATTATATAAAGCTTATATGGAAAGAAAAAAGAACTACATTAACTAGAATGATTTTGAGAAAAATAGAGTGGCAGGACTCCATCTACCCAATCTCGAGTTATTATATAGTTACAATAATCATTATTATGTGCTATTAGTGGTGGGATAGGCATGTAGATCATGGAAACAGAATAGAGAACCCAGACATATGCACAAACATGCCTGACGGAGTTTTTGCAAACACACGAGAGCA
The DNA here is from genome assembly GCF_024610735.1 of Ursus americanus. NCBI lineage: Eukaryota > Metazoa > Chordata > Mammalia > Carnivora > Ursidae > Ursus > Ursus americanus. Next base: position 67,014,442 of record NC_142131.1, on the reverse strand, counting down.
GTTTAATAGACTTAGATAGAATTTTCAACAAATAGTGCTGGAACAATTGAACATCTGTGGGTTAAAAAAAATAAACCTCGAACCTAAACCTCACACTTTATAAAAAAAAAAAGTTAAAATGAATCACAGATTTACATGTAAAAGATAAAACTAAGACACTTTTAGAAGAACACATAAGAGAAAGATTTCAGGATCCAGGGCCAGGCAAATGTTTTTAGATTTGACACCAAAACACAACCTGTAAAAGGAAAAAATGGATAAATGGGTCTTTATGAAAATTTAAAAATATGCTCTGGGAAAGACTCTGTTAGAAAAGTGAAAAGACAAGCTCGGGAATGAGAGAAAACCCACGTATGTGACAAAGGCCTAGCAAACATGAGACAAAAGACTAGTACCGAGGGTCTATAAAGGACTCTCAAAACTCAACAGTAAAAAAGCAAACAGTCCAATTATCACATGGGTGAAAGGCCTAGACATTTCACTGAAGACACACAGATGGCAAATTAAGCCCCTGAAAAGAGACTTGACATCAGCAGACGACAGGGGAATTCAAATGAAAACCACTATGATATTATCACTACACACCTGTCAGAAGGGCTCAAATATACACTAGTGGCAACAGCAAATCCTGGTGAGAAAGTGGAGAAACTGGGTCACTTGAATATTGTTTATGGGCATGGACCTCGGTACTCTGGACCTCGGTACTCTGGAAAACGGTTTGGCAGTTTCTTTAAAAAACTAACCCCCCAACTGCCACGTATGCAGAGTCATTGCACGCAGGTTCGTGTAAGCCATGTAAATGAAGACTTATGTTCACCTGTGCCCAGGTGCGTATGGCAGCTGTACTCGAACAGCCCCAGCCTGTAAATAACAGGTGAATGGTTAATGAACTGTGGGATGGCCATAGCGTGGAATACTACTCTGCAGTAACAAGGCAAGAACTATTGATACACAATGACCCGGATGAATTTCCAGAGAATTCTGCTGAGTGAAAAAAGCTAATCCCAATAGGTTGCTGAATGTGTGATTCCATTTATAGAACATAATCAAAATGACAAAACTGTAGAAATAAAGAATGGTATTGGTGGCACCAGGGGTTGAGACTGGAGGGAAGTAAATGTATTTATAAAAGTCAACGTGAGGGCACCTGGGTGGCTCAGGTGGTTAAACATCTGCCTTCGGCTCAGGTCGTGATCCCCGGGATCGAGTCCCGCATCGGGCTCCCTGCTCCAGTAGGGAGTCTGCTTCTGCACCCCCCACCCCCGCTGCCCCCACTCATGTTCTCTCTCTTGCTCTCTCAAATAAATAAAATCTTTTAAAAAAAATCAATGTGAGAGATTCTTGTGATGTTGGAAATGTTCTTTTTTTCTTTTTAGATTTTGTTTATTTGTCAGAGAGAGGGCACAAGCAGGGGGGCAGCAGGCAGAGGAGAAGCTGGCTCCCTGGTGGGGGGAGCCCAAGGCAGGGCTCGATCCAAGGACCCTGAGATCATGACCTGAGCCGAAGGCAGATGCTTAACTGACTGAGCCACCCAGGTGTTCTTCATCTTGATTGTATCACCATCAGTACCCTGGTCGTGATATCGTACTACAGTTTTACAAAATATTACCATTGGAGGAAACTGGGTAAAGGATTCATGAGATATTGCTATAGTATTTCTTATAATTGCATGCTAATTCAAAGTTAGAGTTGACCCTTGAACAGCATGGGTTTTAACTGCACTGGTCCACTTATACATAAATTTTTTTGTGTGTGTGATGAATGCTGTACTGTGAATGTGTTTTCTCTTGTGATTTTTTTTAAGGTTTTATTTATTTATTTGAGAGAGAGCACAAGAGCACACTAGAGAGCACAAGTAGGGGAAGGGGCAGAGGGAGAAGCAGACTTCCCGTTGAGGAGGGATCCTTACGCCAGGCTCGATCCCAGGACCCCAGGATCAGGGCCTGAGCCAAAGGCAGATGCTTAACCGACTGAGCCACCTAGGCGCCCCTCTCTTATGATTTTCTAAATAACATTTTCTTTTCTCTAGCTTGCTGTAGTGTAAAAATGTAGTATATAATATATATAAAATACAAAATATCTGTTAATCAACTGTTTCTTGGTAAGACTTCTAGCTAACGGAAGGCTATTAGTAGTTAAGTTTTGGGGGAGTTGAAAGTTATACATGGATTTCTTTTCTTTTTTTTAATGTAGGCTCCATGCCTGGTGTGGAGCTTACTGTGGGACTTGAATTCATGATCCTGAGATCAAGACCTGAGCTGGGATCGAGTTGGACACTTAACTGACTGAGCCACCCAGGTGCCCCAAAAGTTATACATAGATTTTTAACTGCATTGGGCTAGCACCCCTGAATCCCACGTTGTGCAGATGTCAACTGCACATCAAAATAAAAAGCTTAATTAAAAAAAAAAACAGGAAAAATGAAACAGAGAGCTCTCTAGTGCTCTCTAGTGCCCCCAAACTGGGGCAGATAAAAAGAAAAAGTGGTTACCCTGGGTCAGGTGGTAGATACGATCAGCAAGTGGATAGGAGTCAGTAGTAATAGAGATACTTTTTAGTGTATACCTTTTCCTTAACATACTCATAGGAAAATGCACAGATCATAAGCTTATATCTTGATGAATCATGACAAAATGGACCCACCCATGTAACTACCACTCAGATTAAGAAGTAGGATATGACCCAACTCCAGAAACTCCCTTTGTGCTTGTAATTTCTTCCTGCACACTTACAAATGTAACCAATGAGTTTAAGGACCATAGATCAGTTGTGACTTTTCAAATTTTATAAAAATGGAATCATTCAGAAATTATTCTTTTGTGTCTGGCTATATAACTCAACATTACATTTATGAGATTCCTCTGTGATGCTGCGTCTCGCGATGATTTGTTCATTTTTATTGCTGTATGTTATCCTGTTATGTAAACTGTCATATATTCATTCTATTCTTCATTGACATTTGAGTTTTTTTCCCCTAAGTTTTGACCATTATTAATCATGTTGCTGTAAAAATTCTTTTTTTCTATGACTTTTGGTGCCCATAGGTACACATTTTTCTTGGATGGGTAAATGAGGATGTAATTGTAGTTCTTAAAAGACTGGTGATGATGAATTCCCTCAGCTTTATTTCTCCTTCATTTTTAAGTATAGTTTTGCTGGATATAGTATTTTTGGTTGGTGGGGTTTTTTGTTGTTGTTGTTGTTCAGCATCGAGGCAGAATTTTGGACACATTTTCCCATCTTCTCTTTCCCCAAGGGAGAGCTCCTGGAGCTGTATCACCCTGTCTCCTGTAGGAACGGTCCTCAGCAGCATGGTTAAGCTGCCAGCTCTTGCAGCACTCAGTATTGCCCAGGCATCTAGGGTACATTACGTCCTATCAGTGCTCTGACCCAGGAGGCAGATACAGGTCCCTCAGGAAGCCCCCAGAAAAGACAGTATGTGGGACATATGTTCCAACTCTTTCCCTTTCCAGAAGTTGGGAATTGGGTTTTCTCCCGCATTCCACACTGAGCTATGGAAGGGAATATGGCAAGTGAGTGCTCCCAACCCTTGTTCTCCTTGGTTCCCATTCTCGCTCTTTTCTGTCAGTGCTCAAACTGAGGAAACCAGTCCCTCAGGCAGCCCCCTCGAAAATCTGAATGTTAGACATGTTTCAGTCTTCTCTTTTCCTCCCCAGGAAGAAGCTGGGAGCTGGGAGTTTTCTCCCAATCGTGCCATGTTGAGAAGAGGGAAGAATTAAGGTAAGTAAGTGCCGTGAATTCTCCTACTGGCTTCGTTGTGACTGTTTTTGTGCTCTTGGGGGGTACAGGAGTTTCTTAGTTGGTTTCTAGGTTTCTCACAAATGAGAATTGGTCCACGTATTGTTGTTGAGTTAATGTCCCTGTTGGGGGAAAAGAGGGTCTGGGGCTTCGTATTCTGCCATCTTGCTGTGGACTGTAGTCTTACATTGGTTTCTTTTTGCATCAATACATCATGTCTTAATTAAAGTAGCTTTATATCTAGGAGTAGAAGTTTTCCAGGTTGTTTTTTTCAAGAAGTCCTGGCTATTACTGATCCTTTTAATTTCCATTTAACATTTAAGCCAGCCAGTTTCCACACACACACACACACACACACACACACACCCTCCCCCTTGCTGGGATTTATTTGGAATTTCACTGAATCTATAAATCAGGAATGCAAATGGCTGTCTTTACAGCATTAACTCCCAAAACATGAATATACTCCATCTCACTATTTTCTTAGGTCTTCTTTAATTTCTGTCAGTAGGATTTTGTAGCGTTTTTGTGTAGTTCTTGTTAGATTTACTCCAAGCTATTAGGTGTTTTTCACGTCTGATTATAAATGCTCTTTCAGTTTTAAGAATTTAACTTCTGTTTGTTTGTTAGTATTTAGACATAGAACAGATTTTGAATATTGTGATGGCTCTGAATTTTTGTGTTAATTCTAATAGCTTATAGAGTTTTTTGGATTTTTAAAAAATATCCTTATTATGTCATGTAGAAACAAAAATAACTGTTTTAGTTTTTTTCTTCCAGTCTTTTTCTTAAGTTTTTCTTGCCTTGCCTTATTGTAGTAGCTAAGACAGTGAGGCTTAGAAGTGGTGACAGCAGGGGCGCCTGGGTGGCACAGCGGTTAAGTGTCTGCCTTTGGCTCAGGGCGTGATCCCGGCGTTGTGGGATCGAGCCCCACATCAGGCTCCTCCGCTATGAGCCTGCTTCTTCCTCTCCCACTCCCCCTGCTTGTGTTCCCTCTCTCTCTGCCTGTCTCTATCTCTGTCGAATGAATAAATAAATAAAATCTTAAAAAAAAAAAAAAAGAAGTGGTGACAGCAGACGTCCATATCTTGTCTTCATTCTCAGAGGTAAAGCTTTCAGTGTTTTATCATTCTGTATAATTTTTGCAGTAGAATTCACAGATAGCTTTTTACACAGTAAGCTCTTCCCCTCTATTTCTAGTACAGTAGCATTTTTATTTTATCATGAATAGATGTTTAATTTAATAAAATCATTTTCCTGCATCTACGGAGATGATCATGAGATTTTTCTAATTTAATCTTTTGATGTAGTGAATTACATTGATTTTCAAAGGTTCAATCAGCAGCCTGTATTACTAGAATAAACCAGATTTTATCTTGATATGTTGTCATTTCATATACCTTGTTACTTTGTTAATATTTTATATGGGATTTTTACATCTCGAATCCTTACCTGAGGGACTGCTTCTGGGAAAACCTATAATAAAACAAAGTGTATAATTTAGGATTCAGCTTCAAGTCGAAAAACTTAGCCACCCTTAAACAAATAATGGTTTACTTTTCTCCCATAATAAAATGATAGTGCTTCAGGTTGGTAGAATCGATTCACTTACTTACTGATGCCATTAGAAACCTAGTTTCTTTCTCACCTTCCTTTACCAACTTTATTACTGCCTTTTTATCTTCATGGTGGTTACCTCCTACTGTAACTTCTAGCCTTACAGCCTTACACTTTGCAAGGAAAGAAACAGGTAGGGTGAGGCTTTCCCCAGGTGAGGCCATTTATACAGGAAGAAAGGAGGGTCCCAAGCACACCTCCTATTATATCTCTTGGCCAAAAATGGATCACACACCGATACCCAGAGAAATCACTGGTGGAGAGAGTGAAATTCCTTTGATTGGATTGAATCAATCATTCATCCTCTAGGGTCAGAGAGACTTATTTTCTCTCGAAATCAAGGGATCTATCTCTGTGACAGTCTATGTTCTGTTAGCCAGAAATAAGTCGGGGAATCACGTCTGCTACAAATAGCTCAAGGAAGAATAATTTTGTGTGGTTCTCACATATGAGTACAGATGCAGACGTTCTTACTCAAATGTCAGTAAATCGAATCTAGCAGCTAAAAAAAGTCAAAATGTAGTTGAGTTTATTTCAGAAAAATGTAAGTAAATCCTGGAGGAGGATCACTACAAAGTTGTAGAAATGAGACAGTGTGGTGCAGAAACATGCCGATAGATCTGGGGAGTAGAATGAAATGCTCAAAAACAAGTCCAGGTTTGCATGGGAATCTGATATGTGTAGGACCGGAATTAAGAGAAAAGAATGATTTTTTTGTTGTTGTTGTTACATGAAAGTGAGAAAACAGGCCACGATTAGAGAAAGATAAAATTAGTTCTCAAAAATATAGTTTAGATTAATTCCAGGCTTAAGAATGAAAGGCAAAACTATAAACTGAATAAAAAGTACATCAGGAAATATATCTCTGTAATTCTGAGTTTTGGAAGAATTATTAAATAAGACCCCAAAAGTACAAGGGATAAGATTAAAGAAATGATAAATTTGACTACATAAAAAATTATAAATTTCTATTTAATGAACGGCACCATCAATAAAGTCAGTCGACAGGGAATTGGCTAGGAGAGGTGATCTGAGAAGTCAAAAACTGACAAGGAATAATACCTATCATATTTTTTAAAATGTTACAAAAAAGAGAAATCCAGAACAATGGAGAAAGCAGAGACTGTAGACTCAAAAAGCTAACCTGGAGAATGACCTGGAGATAACTGAGTTTAATTTAGTATGCATGGGTCTTAAGACACACTCATTCCATTCCCGTGGAACTTGTGTTCTGGTCCATGAGGAGGCATGTGTAAGAATGGTCGATGAAGCATTGTTTGTGGTGCAGGGTGTGGTTGATAACCTAGGTATCTAACTCTAGGGAAGAGATGGGTTAAATATTGTGGATACTTACAGAGGTAACAAATTAGAAATAGTATTAGGAAATCTTTCTAGAGAAATCTTTCAAACATGGTGCTGAGAGGAAAAAGTGAGGTAACAGGCCCTATCACATGGTTTACTTAGGCAAATTTAAAGCCAGTACACAACAAAACAGTACCGTGTTTCAAATACACATCAGTGGTCCAGGAAAAATGTTAAACACTAATTAGAGTAATTTCCTACAGATGGAGGAGTGGATTGGAGTGGAGATTGAAGTTTAGGAAGAAAAAGAAAGTGACACAAGATGAAGGCCTCACATGGCCAGTTGATGATGATTATGTCAGGAACTTGGGAGTTATACCAGCTCAGTTTTCTGTATTTCAGGTTTTATGTTTATTAGCTAAGTTATGTTAGGATTCTCGCTTGCACACCAGGTCCAAATTAGATAACTGGCCATGATTTTACATAATGTGGCCAGGAAATAAAGTAGAGATTGTCCTGTAATTATTTAATTTCTAGATGCCACTGTATACCAGAATTCTGGTGTCGCTGTTAAACAAATGGGTATCTTCTTCCAAAATGATGGTTTTTTTAAGAGAAGATTTATTTATTTATATGAGAGAGGGGGATGGAGAGAATCTTCAAGCAGACTCCCTGCTGAATGTGGAGCCCCACTTGAGGGTCCATCCCAGGACCCATGAGATCATGACCTGAGTTGAAACCAAGAGTCAGTCAGACGCTCAACTGACTGAGCCACCCAGACGCCGTCAAAATCATGCTTTTAAATTATCGGTGGAAGTACGTTGTCTTTTCCATTCTTTCTCGGAGGTGTTGGTTTCTGGAGAACCATAATCAGCTTCATGTGTGATTTTACTCAATTGAAGTTCATTTTGCGTAGTACTTTCTTACTTATCATTGACCAAGGTTAACATTTTAAAACTCTTCTGCGCTAATGATCAGGTTTGCACTCCTTTTCCATTTTCTTGAAAATGAAGTTCACGAAGAAGTTTAAAAAAAAAATTATACCTTGGTCTGAAGATATTTTAAAACTGACGGTTTGCCTGGAAATTTAACTTGGCTCAAAGCTGACCACCCTGTGCTCATTTGATACAAAGTTCTGAAATTCAGTTTAAGGCCTAGGAATGAGGAGATTTTTCATGTAAACGCTCCTCTTGAAATTACTAGGTCCATTTCCTTGTCCTTTCTATAAACCGAATTTACTGTCTTCCTGATGAAATTCTGATTTAATTTTTTTTTATTGATTGCTTATTGTGTGCCAAGACACATATGTTATATTATTAATCATAGGTAAGTTGGCCTTGCTGGAGAAGTTCAGTAAGATTTTAATGATGGTAAGACCAACTAGTTGATGCTGATAGGATATTGCCACTCCAAATGTGGTCTGAGCCAGTAGAATCACCTGGGAGATTTTCAGACATGCAGAGACTCACGCACAATCATAGACCTGGTGAATCAAAAGTTGTATTCTATAATAAGATCTTTAGGTGATTCCTAGATAATTGCACGTTTGGGAAGCCCTGGGCATCATTCCTTGGCATCTGGACAGTGATGTCAGGTTGAAGAAAAGCTATTTTTAAACTAAATCTACTTTTACGTGGTTGTGCTTGCTTTTCTGATTCATTCTATCTTTCTTTCTTTCTTTCTTTCTTTCTTTCTTTCTTTCTTTCTTTCTTTCATTCATTCATTCATTCATTCAAATAAGCACCGTTTGAGTGCCTATTATATCTCAGGCTCTATATTAGGGATGCTACAACAAAAGATGCTTAGGAATTCCTGGTTTTTTGAATGCTAAAATAAATGCAGAAAAAAGCACAGAAGCTGGGTGAAATGTGCTTTTGGTCCTCTGGGAAAGGTTCCCAGCTCAGCAGTCTGACGGTAGCAACCCAAGTTATGGAGACAACCATCCAGACCCTGTTCAGTGGCATTGGCTGTGCTCTCAGCAGAGCATTCAGGCCGAAATCAGGCCCTGCTTGGCTGGAGAAGCTTGGTGTCTGGGCTCCCAGTTGGGCCTGAGCCAACCCCAGCTCTCCAACTCAGAGCTGGCAGTTAGCACCCAGGCCTGCCTCCCGAGCTCCAGGGATGGCTTGGTGAGCAAAGAACGAGAGAATAGAATCTGGAAGATAGGGTGGGGTAAGACGTGTCCAGTATGGGCCACCTTTTGTAGGCCTGTGTGGTCTGATGCCAGTGCTGTGAGCAATGATTTTCAGAATTGTGAAGGAACAGGAATGATTGAGTGCGTTCCAGTGGAGAACACTGGAAAACATTGCATCTGGGCCTAGTCCCAAAGGGCAGCAGGAAAAGGAAATGCCACAGGTAAGTTCTTTTATATTAAGTTTTATGGCACGCGAAAATCACGTTCCGTTAGAATTTTAAAAGTAACATGTACATTGATGTCATAAATCTTGCTTCAGAACTAAGAGTTGAAGAATATCTGATAGCCAGTCTCTTTTATGTGAATTAGCCGCATAGTGAATTGGTCCAGAAGGAGACATAAGAAATGTCTAATAGCACCTGCCATGTGTCCAGATCCAAATACCTGCATTTTTGGTCTTTTTTCTTTTTCTATTTAGTGTCTGTTTCTACTAAGTTGGAAATATGGTTAAGAAAAGGGCCAGGAAAGCAAACTCCAGTTGTGGGAAGAAAATAGCTTTGGTGACATGAATTTTCTTCTTCCTTTCCAACCCATGATGCAGAGAGCAACCCTTAGGGTCTGTCTACATGGTGTCTCGTGGCCAGGTGGAAGAGGAAGGAAGAAAACATTTGAGGTATCTGACTGCTCACTGGGGTAATGCATGAAATACTGTAGATTTGGCTGTAGAATTGGCTATAGATATGTCTTTATCAAATCTTTGTCATGTATATAATTTTGTTCATCCTTGGATAAGCTATTTAATATTTCCGAGAGCCAGTTTCCTTCCCTGTAAAGGGAAGGTAGTTAGGCTACACCAAGAGTAAATGAAATAATGTTTATGGCATTTAATTAGGGCAGGGACTGACACTTGGCAACCGCTCAGTAAATTCGAGCTATTAGAGTAGGGTCAAAATTTACACATAATGGCGATGGGTTTGTCCACAAAAAAATTCTGTTTTCTGTAATTCAGCACACTTTGTCCTTGAGTCTCCCAGTCTGCCTTGACCTGACAACTTATTCTTTTCCTATTCAGGTATTTTCAGTACAATCCATGACTTCTCAGCTAAATTCAAATATCATCTTGATCAGCGTCCAGTTTCTACCTTACCTACCCTTCTGTATATTCTCAGTTTGCCATGTTGTCTTTATGCCTCCTTTTTGTCCTTCTTTGCTACTCATGGGTGATCTATGTTCACAAAAGAGCTTATGTACTACTCTGGCATTAAGAAAGTACTATATGGTCTCATTGGCCTCTGCTTGCGTTTTCTTGTACCACTTGGACTTGGGGCATCAGTTCCTGTCACGGTGCCACCTGAAGTGATATTCCTTAGTGAGTCTGTTCCCTGAACTTCCTGCCTGGCACCACTGAGGTGTTGTTGGCCTAGCTGGTCTTGGGGTGGCATGGTGGCAGTTGGCCTTGGCCTCACATTGGCAGCTATCCCTCTTTTGACCTCAGACATCTTCCTGCTTACCTGCTGCCTCCCAACCTCCATAGTACTCTTTTTCCCTCATGGGGGGCAGGGTCAAGAACTCCTAATGGCTTTCTCTGCATCACTCTAGAGTAGAACATACATAGTTGTCCTTACGCCCACCTGCCCTCACCTGCCCTCAGCTATTCCCACTTGAACTCTTTCATGTTGAACGTGGGACTTTTCTAAGAAGCTTGCTTGTCTTCCCAGGTTAGGAGAGGAGAGGCATCAGCCCTGATATTTATCAATTCAGACCTGAGCTCTCTGGGTAGTTCCTCCTTCCACAGGCTTTTGTTGTTGTTTTACCTTCTGAATAGTGAATGAGGAACCTTGAGTCTGGATACTTTCTGTCTTGCCTTCTGCTCGCTCCGCCTCTCCTGGTCACTGGAGAGGCTCACTGGGTCCCTTGTAGCAGGAACTCCTTTACGTCACACCCCCATCTTTCATGTTGTAGGAGTCATTGTAAAAATTCTGTGCTACACGAGGGCCTGGGTGGCTCAGTCGGTTAAGCCTCTGCCTTCGGCTCAGGTCATGATCCCAGGGTCCTGGGGTCGAGCCCCGCATCAGGTTTCCTGCTCAGCGGGTCAGCGGGGAGCCTGCTTCTCCCTCTCCTCCCCACTTGTGTGCTCTCGCTATCTCTGTCACAATCTCTGTCTCTCTCTCTTTCTCTCTCTTTCAAATAAATAATATTAAAAAAAATTCTGTGCTACAGTTGTCTGTGCTTAGATCTTGACATATAATGCTTAGATTTCTTAGAAAAATGTTTTTCCCCCTTAGCTTGCCTGATTGTTGCAAATCAAAGAAAAAGTAGAAGGAAAACAATATGAGGAGAGCTGTTATAAATAGCTAGTTCGGCAGAGAATGCTTAATTAGGTGCTTACAAGCTAGTCAGAGGGCCAGGAAGAAACTCTGGGCTGAGCTTCCAGGGATAAATCAGAGGAGTACCAGGAACTGCCCATCACTGAACCTGATCTGCACCAGGACGGGGAGTCTGCGATGCAGATGTTTGTTTCTGGACCGGACCACCTCAGACGTGATCCAAACCATGAAAATGGAGGCTCTGGTCCTGCCTTTTCACATTCACAATGTCAATCACCAGACACTGGGTTCCTTATTGCTTCTGCTACAGAAAAATCAAAACCTTCCATGGCTGTGCATGTCCAAGCTCAGACCCTGCCTCCTGTCCTCCTCCTGCATCACCCAGGGCATCTACTGGGTAGAGATCATCCGTGGATGAAACCCAAGCTCCCAGGGCCTGGGGCGTCCTTAGGTCTCCCTTCTCTAGTGGACAATACAGGACACTTCAAGAGTCCTGGGTTGTGGGAGAAAATCCACACTCAGTGCTGCAGGGAGGGAAGTTTACAAAGCGAGTTAGAATTGTGAGATAGAGTCTGTGTTGGAGATTGTGGGTGGAGGGAAGGGTAAGGTTTTTGAGAGCACCTGCCATCTGTTCTCCTTGTGGATTTTTTTCCCTTGTAAGTGGCATGTATATAAATATTCATGACTACAACCATCTTTGGACTACAGCAGGAGCAAAGCTCCTTCAAAGTCAAACAATGGATATGGCCTGGATCCTGATGAATAACTTTTACATTTTTTTGCCTCAAACAGACGTTAAGTTCAATTCCATGAGTGTTTATGGGACATGTACTCTATATTTGAGGCGTTTCAATTAGTAAGGAGGAGGTTTACATTTATCGATTTATTCTTATCAAGCTATTAGGTTTTGCTACCATATAAGAAACTTAAGAGGCTATCTACATTATCAAAACTGCCCAGAAGAGGAAAAAAGATCCCCAAAGCAAATAACACGCTGAAAGAGCTACCATGAAGGATTTGCAGTACTGCCATTCCAAGTCTTCATTGTTGTTCCTGTTGTGTTGTGTGAACTCCACGGCCATGGCCCTTGAAACCGCCCCCCCCCCCAGTGACCCATCATGAAAATAGGAAATCTTTCCATTCTCTCGCATTGACTTCATGAAATTGGAATTTTATGACCTTATTTGTGGCTCTCCTTCTCTGTCAGGAAAGAGTCAGCCAGGTTCTTGCGGGCTTTTCACATATATCTAAATCACCTGGTTTTCCACCCCTTAGGAAAAGCATCCTTTTTCTTCCTTGAAATGCTGACCCTGTAAACCATTTACCCCACAGCATAGTCTCCCTTGGAGGAGGAAAGACCTTATTTCACTGAACGAAATGGCTTGGCTGCCCTTCGCGTCTTGGCGTGCAGAGGCACGTAGTCTGGTGTTGAATTATCCCGCCTCCTGAAATGCCGCCATTGTGCTTGGTTGGACCTCCTTGATCCCACTAGTGTCAGCTCCTGTATGGTTGCATTGCACTTAGTTTCTTTGCCATTACAGCGTGGGAAGGGGAGCCTGGTTAGCAATACTGTTTAGGGAGAGAGAACTGACGATGACGTAGAGTGATTCACAAGTCCATTTGTCCTTAAACATTATGAGCGTAGCATTTTCCAGACATAATACATAGTTTTCAGTGGGCAGTCTCTCCATGTCATGGACACCCTTCAGGGAGTCTGCTGTCCTACAACAAAGAGGTGCTTTCTATACTACAAAAGTTCCAAAATTGATAAATAGAAAATACTTTTGTTTGGTATTTTATTATGAACGTAGAACTCTCCTAAAGAGAGGAAAGTAACAAAATGCATCTGTCAAAGTTCTGATTTATCAGTCCCGAGAACCTATACATCTTAATGACACAGACGACACCTGATGCTTTCTTGCCCATTATAGAATTTTGCAACCCAGTTCTATCCTTTTGATTTGTCAGGTGGGTTATTCTGGTGTGTGGAAATGCCCTGAAGGACAAAGTTTTACTATATAGAAGGACTCTCTGGCTTTATAATTGCTTACTGATGATGTGTTCTGGAAATCCAGGGAATGGATAGCAAAGGTTTTGTTTGTTATTTTTTGTCAGGGATTTTTTTTTTTTTTTTTTTGGTGCTTGTTTTTGGTTGTTTACTTAGGGTGCTTTTCCTGATGCTTGAATTTCAAGTTATATCCCTTTAGTGTGTTTGCATCAATACCATTCTATTTGAAACCAAATCTGGCAAAGTAAAAATAAGTGAAGAGTTGGAATTATGATCTTGGTAATTCAGTCAACAGAAAAAATTGTTTAACCTTTTAAAGTAAAGAGGTGGTTTCAAGGATACGTGATTATTTCTGGCTAGTTGTGTATATTGCTTTTTGTTTCTTTTGCTTACATCTCCATTTTAGGGGTTGACCTATAGTCATTCTAGCTTTCTGGCATTACAGTCATGTCTAAGGAACTCTTAATGAAATTCCAAGGCACGGAGTGAAGTGAGGTGTTAAAGATTGTGGGTTAGAATTGCAGACTGAGTAATTTGTAATCAGAATCCAGACTATCTATTAATCTCCAGGTAGAAAGAGATTCACTTAGCATACACATGAGTTCAGTCTTCAGTATCTTAATGGACTTAATGTCACCTGGATAAGGAACTTTTTGCTCAGAGCCTTGATTTTTCCACTCAGATACTGATATACTCTGGGCTATTACCTGAATATTCTGAGGATTAGTCCTTAAGTGATAGTTTACTTACCCAGGATTCACGTATTGGTATTATGCCGGAAAACCAGATAGAACCAAGAATTTGATAAATAACCAAATAAAGTAACAGCCCCTTGTACTTTTCATATAGGGTCATCTTTCACAGTCTCCTGGAGGTCAGTACACTACAACTTACATTAAGGTGGCTTTTGTTTTCTAAGCGATGGTCACTTAGGAAGGTGTAGATTTCTGCCTGGTAGAAGAACTCCTCTAATCAGACACAGTGTGCACAAGGACTTTCATAACAAGAGAAGCCTATAGTGTTGGAGCTCTGGGGAGACAAGGGGCAAGAACAGGTAGAAGGTAAATGTGAACTCAAGAGTAACAGGGAGCGGGGGTGAATACAGACATTGATAGTCTCCATGATTGTGCTGATTTGATCAAGAAGATGTCCGGTTACCTTTGATACCGTTTGGTTAAGAACATGAAATCCATTTTGGAATGTTTGCCAACCCCATAACTTAAATAAATGAAAATTAAAACCTTTTGATATGCAAAGGGTTATACTCTGCATTATCTGTAAAACTTGGCTTCCTGAGCAGCTAAAAGAGACCGGAAACTAGCTCATACTGGCTATATTTGATCTACAGATGTGTGGATTCGGTGGAATGGAAGCTTTCCGTATGTCACTCAACCCAGCTCCAGCCCAGACCTGTGCCATTTGCTTTAGGAACTCACCTGTAAATGTGAACAGGAGATTTCCATATATTCACAAACAAATAATAAGAAAAAAAACAAAAAAACCCAAACAAACAAACAAGAAAATCAAACTCTGTCCTCCCCCCATTTCCTCCCCTTCTTTGATTACTAGGATTTCATTTTCTGTAAAAACTTACAGAAATTATTAGCTTTTAGTTTTGATTTTATTCAAAACATTTATTCAAAACTAAAACAGCTACATCTTCTCAAGTACAAAATGGGTAGAAAATAGCAAAAAGAATTGAAAGCATGTAGATTTGAAATAACCCAAAGATTACTTTTTAAAGGATTGCTTTTAATGATTATGGAGAATTAGAAGCATGGAAAATTCCAGAACTAAAAAAAAAAAAAGAAAAAAAAAGATCTATGTCCTCAATTTAGCTGGTCTGAAAGAAACATGATACTCAGAAGTTCTTGACCAAAGAAGTTCCTTCTTCCTCTGGGACTTGTGTATCTTCGACCAGGTGAGCAATGTGGGGAGAATGTGCATGACAAATATGGGAGAGGGAGCTGGTGCAGCCAGCTGCACAGAACTCATCTTGTAGATCCTTGGGGTGGAAGACATTATGGCTTATTCTCTTTCTGTTTGGAATAAGAAAGTGGGCAGATTGTTAAACATTTTATTTAAAAACAGATTTTGTAAGAAGTGAACAATATTCCAGGTTTATTAACTGTGTGCTATAAATTCTTTCTGAGTAAATGGCTTCATGTCCCTAAGAGAGGGATATTTACTGTCCAAGGCTCTGCAACTTCTAGCCCTCCACTTCGCATTTCGTATTGATCTGCTCCCCACTGAGTGAGCTGCTGTTTTCTGGTGCTTTCTCCACTTTCTGTAATTAAAAGTGCTCTCTGAAAGGGAGCTGGAAGCCATTTATGTGAAGGGCTAAAACTAAGGAAGTGAAAAGAAATTTGGGCATCACCTAGAAAGTGGAGGAAGGACCTGGAGCTTTCTAACTATCTCATCCTTACTTTATATGATATAGACTCATAAAGACCAATTGTTTTCAAAGTGAGGGAGGGGAGCATGAGTATCCCAGAAGGGGCTCAAGATAATCCATGTTAGAATACATATGCATGAAGGGCGCCTTGGTGGCTCAGTCAGTTAAGGATCTGCCTTCGGCTCAGGTCACAATCCTGGGGTCCTGGGATTGAGCCCCCAGTTGGGCTCCCTGCTAAGTGGAGGGTCTACGTCTCCCTTTCCCTCTGCCCTTCCCCTCTGCTCATGCTCTCTCTCTGTCTCTCAAATAAATAAAATCTTTTGAAAAAAAAGAGTACGTACACGTGTACATGTAGACACACATCCAAACTCATGTTTTAAATTTGCATTTCTGGGTATTGTTTTACATAGATGATTTGTTAGCACTGAGTACATGTATATGATATATAAATAAACACAGGAGCTGTAATGGTTACTTGTATTTGTCGACTTGACTGGGCTGGGGATTCCCACATAACTGATAAAATACTACTTTTGGCTATGTCTGTGAGGGTGTTTCCAGAAGATATTAACCTTTGAATTGGTAGAATGAGTCAAGAAGATAGCTCTCCCCAGGGTGGGTGGGCACTGTCAATTCTCTGGGGTCTCGGTAGCATGAGGTGGTGGGGGAAGGGGAAATTGTCTCTCTACTTGAGCTGGCATCTCCACCTTCTCCTGCTCTAAGACAGCTGCAGGTCTAGTGGTTGGGCCTTCAGACACACCCAGGGACTTACACGGGTGGCCTCCCTGTTCTCAGGTCTTGGGCTTTGGCCTGAAACTATACCACTAGCTTTCCTGGGCTTCAGCTTGCAGAAGGTGGGTCCCAGGAATCTTCAGCCTCCACAGCTGTTTGACCCAATGTCTCATAATAAATCTTTCTCTCTATGTGTATGTATATGAATACATATGTATTTGTATATGTGTATATATAGGCATACGCATATCTATATCTGTATCTTTGTGTCTATAGCTATATCTGTCCTCTGGTTCCGTTGTCTTGGAGAACGCTGACATTTACCAAGGTCATGATCCATGATTGTTTTTTCTTAATCAAACTGTAATTTCAAATATTTTAGAGATTATTTAGATGATCGTCTGTGCACTTGCCCATAAAGCTTATTTGTTATAATACTTATTTAATGAAATCATTTGTCTTTATAGTTACTCCTTTTGGTGTCTCTGTTCTCACACTTGACCATTGGTCACATGTGTTCTACTCTGTCAGGCGGCGAGGGCTCTCAGGTGGTTCTTATTTGGGCTCTGGAAGTTTGACTTCTGCAGACTACCCTTACCTTTTTCATATATCAACTATGCCTATGGGATGATGTTAGCTATATTTAATCCAGTATTTCTGCGTGCTTTTAAAAGATATATACACCATAATTCCAGAAATGGAGCATATTAAATTTCAATCAGGGTCTATGCTTCCTTACTAGCTTTCTATTTTGTTTTAACATGTAGCTGAGTAAATTCCTTGTCATTACTTTGATTTTTTTTTTTTTTCAAATTCCTAACTATTATTACCTGGTTATTCTTTCAGGAAAATTTAGTGTTAATTTTTTCAAGTTCAAAAAGAAATTGCCATCGAGAATTTCCTTAATGTGTCGATTAATACTGTGATTGCAACCCACTTGGAGGGCATGTCCTCTAGCTATTTCCTCCTACTTCTAGTCAGAGAGCTACTCTGTCTCATAGAAATAGAAATTTTGAAACCATCATTTCCTCCAGGTCTGACATATATATTAGTAAGATAGGGCTGTTTTGAACATTTTCAAATTTACAGAAAAGTTGAAAAAATTTGCAGGTGTGAACTCCCAAGTACCCACTCCTTGTCTCTAACAGTCTATCGTACTTGCTTTACCATATCTCGGTCTTTCTGTCCATCTGTATTTTATCTTTGGTGTGCTGCAAGGTAAATTGCAGATATCAGTATCCTGCCCAATGTATCAGACTTCAGTGTGCATATCATTAAACGGAGTTCAACATTTGTTTACAGCTTTTATTCTCTTCATTAAAATTTAGATGCAATTCTCTGTGAATCCTAAATGCACATTTACTGCCTTTGAAAATTGCACACTTGAACCTCTATCAAGGTATTGAACATTTTCACCCCATCAAGATATTGAACATTACTGTCACCCTATAAATTTTCCCTATGCTAGAGGCAGCTCTTTTCATATGTCTGATTTGCAGACTTGCGGTGCATGAAGTGACTCTATAGGTAGGAAATGCTTTTAGCTGCAAGTAACAGAAAACCGAACATACAGTGAATATCAAGTAGAATTAAATTTTGTCATATAACAACAGGGTGGGAGGCAGCTGTTGGTACTAATTCAGTGGCACAGTGATGTCAAACATGATATCCCTGTGATTCACCTGACTTTTCTCTCTGTATTTTAAATAGCTGGTGTAACTGCTGGCATTGTTCGACAATATTTATGTATTTAAAAAATATCTATGTATATTCTAGGTACTTTCTCATGCTTGGAACAGAGCAGTAAACAAACAAAAAAGCTCTCGTTCTCTAAGTAGGAATACAAGGGAAGACACAACCTAGGTCTGACTGTCCATTTATCATGAAGGCAAAAGCTTTCGCAGAACACCATTGATCCCTTTGGCAGACTTCTTATTTCTCACTGAATGGTGTAAAAAAAAAAAAAAGAGAGAGAGCATTTGTATTTTCTAACCTCTTTTCTGTGAGGAGATTTGGGATAACTATCACGGTGTCAGCTAATCGCCATTGTTTGCCAGAGGAATGTTGGGAATGAATTTATGATCTACTCAATCTCCTTGCACCTATAAATTGTTTCAGCACTTTCCCTAGCGTTGAGATGAAAGGGGGATGGGTTTTTATCACACCGGAGGGAATGGCATCATTTTCATTTTCAAGAGCGATGGGTTCTGTACTCAAACTTCTCCCTAATGGCAACAGAAGGAAAGTTATTGAAGACCCTCAGTCACTGCATGTGGCCTTGGATAGGACAGGAACCTTGAATGGCGAATCAGGAGACCGGGTTTCTAAGGCTGTCTCTGGCTTGCTTAATGTGAAATTCGTCTCACCTCTTTGGACCCCTGTTTCTTTATCTGTGACATGAATGGCTTTTATGCTTTCACATTGGAGTCGCTTGGAGCAGCTTTTGCAGTCTAGTCAACAGACGAAGCACCTCCCTATTGTAGAAATGTGGACACTCCTAAGGGCATTCCATGTGCAAAGACAGCGGGCCTCAGCCACCCATGCATAGGAGAGGGGAACTGACCATTACAAATTACATATTTTAGTTTTGTAATGACAATAGGTCATGACTTTTTTGGGAACAAATGGACGTGTAAAAATGTTCTACATCTTTGGTCTTTCCTAGCTGTTATTCCCTCCCCTTCTGCAGTAGGCGGGATAATGGCCCTCCTCTAATGTCCACATCCTCATCCCTGGAATTTATGAATGTGTTCTGTTATATGGCAAAGGGCGATAAAGGTTCTGATCAGCTGACTTTGAATTGGGCAGATTATCTCGGTTTATCCTTGTGGACCCAGCCTAATTACAAGGATCCTTACAAGTGAAAGAAGCAGGCCGGAGAGTCACTATCAGAGTGATACGAGGTGTGAGAGACCTGGTGGTCATTGATGGCTTTGAGGATGGATGAGCTGAGTGGGGCATGTGGCCTGTAGAAGTTGAAAACAGTAAAGAACAATTCTCCCCTAGAGCCTCCAGAAGGAATTCGGCCATGCTGACACCACAGTCTTAGCCCAGTGAGACCAATTCAGACTTCTAATGTCCAGAACTGTGTGAAAATAAATTTGTGTTGTTTTAAGCTACTAAATTTATGGTAATCTGTTACAGCTGCAGTAGGAAAATGGTATACTTTCCCATATGTCTATGTCTGATAAACTAAGTTTAACAAAGCTAAGCAGAAGTTAGCCCAAGTGGAATTGTGTAAGCCAAGGCAGACAGAATGCTGCATTTCAGAAGGATAGGGAAAGTCATATTAGAATTTATGGGATTTTTTAAAAAAGATTTTATTTATTGGTCAGGAAGAGAGAGAGAGCACAAGCAGGGGAGTGGCAGGCAGAGGGAGAGCAAGGAGCCTGATGAGGGACTCAATCCCAGGACCTTGGGATTATGACCGGAGCCGAAGGCAGACATATAACCGACTGAGCCACCTAGGTGTCCCTAGAATGTATGTTTTTATACATCAAGATATAAAGGGAAGTGAAGCGATCACCTCTAGAGAATCAAATAAGAATTTTTTTCTCCTCAAAGAGGCACTATGTTATGGAGTAAATTTGTTATAAGGCCAGGGTTTCAGGAGGAAAAAGGATACTTTTCCTTAGTGCTAGAAAACGGGTGATTTAGACATATGCGAACAGTCCAGAAGAACTTGGCTGACTCTTCCCTGGCAGAGGAAAGCCACAAATAAGGTAATACGATCCCCGATTCATGAAGCCAGAATGGAACCATGTCCCCTGTTGGTCATGGGTCATTGTGGAGGTGGCTTCACGCTGGGTTCACATGCTACTAAAAGGACAACAGGTGGAGACAGGGAATTCAGGATTTTCATTTTCTAATCTTGCAACTTTATGTTACACTGTTATATCCCTGCTCTTTGCTTTGGGTCCCCCAGCCCCAGCCCCCGCTCCATGCAATCTTGAAAAATACAAATTTCCTTATAACAGGTTTTCTTTTAGACTGTTGACTGTTTTGAGAAGAACAAGTGGAGACCTAGGAAACCCTTCATTGCACTGCAGAGTGCCGTAGATAGAGGACGCACTCCATAGTATTTGTTGACTCCAACTATGTTTCATCAACATGAGTTTAAGGTAAATCCATGGAAAACAATTTTCACTCATGTCCAGCACACTTCCTTTGTTTGTCTTTGAATGAGAGAACCTCATCGTGCGGTCTGAAGAAGAGATTATGTTCAAGAATAATGTTATATTGCAGGTCTTTACCTTAAAGGGAAGAGAATCTCTGAGGAGATACTCACATTAATTCAGCATTTCCGAATGTTAAGACAAATGCTGGATTATGAGATGTATTTGGGTTTATGAAGCCATTCCTTCTTTTTTGTTGAGTTTGAAGATATGAATTCCAGGGTTTGGGCTGCACGTTCAGGAGTGTGCTGGGGCCCCCTCGCATCAGCTGGCGAGCATCACTGGTGCGCATCTATCCCCGAATCTGTGTTCAGTGATGGCGTATCGGTAGCTTGACCTAGGTCATGGTGGGAGTATGTGCACAACAGAAATGGGCAAAAGCTACCAATGAGGATTTACTGCCCTTGGAGAGCTGGTTGTGAAACTTTTACCTGCACATGGCTGACAATAGACCAAACCAAAATAGACTGAGAGCTAAAAAGTAAATCAAAGTGGCTTAAATTGTTTTACAGGGAGATGGGTATAGCAGATCACTTTGTTCCTATAAATGGCCTTTGTGAGGGCTCAGGTTTTTTTCCTTACTCCTGGGTGTCCTCCTTAGACCTTGGGTGCAGCCCTCTAACTACACAGAAATTCTAGCCCTTCTCGTTTGGCTTGGGCCTGGAACTCTAACACCTGTCTCCCAGCACCGGGAGGCTGTTCGGCTGTGTGCTTAACTTTGTAGACTTGTAGCTGCTGTGTTCTGCTGTGTGTGCCCGTGTGTGTGTGTGTGTGTGTGCGTGTTATAATTCTATACACATGAAGCCTACAGGCTGACTACAAAAGGGAGATTGGTTGGGAAATTTTGAGGTTCTCTTCTCTGTAGTTCCCTGGTCTCTGACACCTTGCCCTTATATTTTAGCCTCTGTGGCTGCCCTGGCTTGGGTTTCTGCCTTGTCAGCCCAGCAAGACCACTGTTTTAGCCTGAGCAGATTCCTTCCTCACCTTAGGGAAAAAAAGCCAAAGTGAGCATAGCATTCATTTTCTACGTTTTCCTTTTCTTAAGGAGAGCAAAGCCCCTTAAATAGAGCCTGCATTGACTGTCTATAATGCCTTCAACCAATTTTAAATTATGTCGCCCTGCTTCCATAACTACGTTCTGTAGGAGGATTAGTCCAGTACCATCTATGTTGTCACAGCCAGAGCTAAAATCTGAGGGAAAGCTTTTACATGTAAAAGCATAGAGTCTTCAGCAAAACTAATTTCAAAAGCCAATCGAATCATCGAACTTTACATCAAAAACCAGGGATGTACTGTATGGTGGCTAACATAATATAATAAAAAAATACTATTATAAAAAAAAGCCATTCAGTATTGGATGATCATGGTTGGAGGTAGTTCCTGTCATTCAGAAAAGTTTCAGTCTTGGCCTTGAGCTCAAAAAACAGAAATGACGTTTCTCCAAAGAAGACATTCAAATGGCTGCCAGACACTATGAGAAAATGCTCAACATCACTCACCATCAGAGAAATAAATCAGAACCACGATGAGATACCACCTCACCGGAGTCAGAATGGCTAAAATGAACAACTCAGGGAACAACAGATGTTGGGGAGGTTGCGGAGAAAGGGGAACCTTCCTACACTGTTGGTGGGGATGCAGGCTGGTGCAGCCGCTCTGGAAAACAGTACGGTGGTTCCTCAAAAAGTTGAAAACAGAGCTACCGTATGACCCAGCAATTGCACTACTAGGTGTTTACCCCAACGGTTACAAAAATAGTGATTCAAAGGGGCACCTGCACCCCAGTGTTTATAGCGGAAATGCCCACAATAGCCAAACTGTGGCAAGAGCCCAGATGTCTATTGACAAATGAATGGATAAAGAAGATGTGGTGTGTATGTGTGTGTGTGTGTGTGTGTGTGTGTGTGTGTGTGTGTATATATATGTGTGTGTGTATATATATATTATATGCATATACATCTCTCTACACACACACACACACACACACACACACACACACACACACACACACACTGGAATATCACTCAGCCATCAAAAGAATTGAAATCTTGCTATTTGCCATGACGTGGATGGAACTAGAGGGTATTATGCTAAGGGAAGTAAGTCAATCAGAGAAAGACAAATACCATGTGATCTCATTCATGTTAATTTAAGAAACAAAACAGATGAACATAGGGGAAGGGAAGGAAAAACAAAACAAGATAAAAACAGAGGGAGACAAATCATAAGAGACTCTTAACTATAAGAAACAAAGTGAGAGTTGCTGGAGGGAAGGTGGGTGGGGGGAATGGGGTAACTGGGTGAGGGGCATTAAGGAGGGCACTTGATATAATGAGCGCTGGGTGTTATATGCAACTGATGACACACTAATTTCAACCCCCACATTAATAATACACTATATGTTTACTAATTTGAATTTAAATAAAACAAAAAAAATGGAAATGAAACTTCTTTTCTACCAAACCTTGGAACTGCTATATTGGTATGACATATGAGAATTTTCAGCTTTGATTCTGACGAAATGCACAGAACTGACCATGGTTTAATATAACGTTCGTGTGTCGTGAAATGTTCTTCGTATTTTTTTTAACCATTAAAAAATTTAAGAACTATTCTTAGCTCATGGGTCTTAACAAAAACAGGCCAGGGGCCAATGTTTGCCAAGTCCTAGTATACAATATGAATTTTAAACATTCATTTTGAAAGTCAGAAGCCAAGAATTGTGCCTCTAAGTTCATCCTGTCTCTAGATGCTAGACTTCCTAAATTTCATTCCCCATCTCTCATTTATAAGACCATATTCTATGGTCTTAGACCAATTGGCTAACTTCTGTATGCCTTGATTCCCTTACTGGTGAAATTAAGATACTTTAAGAATAATGTTTGTTTTAAAGTATATCGTGTGTGATGTTATTATTGCCATTCTCATTCTCTTTTTTTTAAAATTTTTATTATGTTAGTCACCATACAGTACATCCTTAGTTTTTGATGTAGTGTTCCATGATTCATTGTTTGCGTATAACACCCAGCGCTCCATGCAACACGTGCCCTCCTTACTACCCATCACCGGGCTAGCCCATCCCCCACCCCCCTCTCCTCTGAAACCCTCAGTTTGTTCCCCAGAATCCATAGTCTCTCATGGTTCATTCCCCCTTCTCATCCTCTTTTGATTCCTGCTTGCATGATGTTGTTTTCTACTCTTTTACTTTCAATTTTCCAGTCTCTGAGTTTAAAGTATGTTTTATATAGTTGGATCATATTTTTAAAAAACCTGTTCTTCCCTCTCTCTCTCTCTCATATATATATATATATATATATATATATATATATATATATATATATATATATATATATGTTATTTTCTTTGTGATTGCTCTAGGATTAAAATTAACATCCCCATGCTATTAAGTGTGTAGTGGTGTCTCACTGTTGTTTTGATTTGCAGTTCCCTAATGACATATGTCACGGAGCATCTTTCATTTGTTTATTTGCCATCTGTATACCTTCTTTGGTAAGACAGCTGTTTAGATCTTTTGCTGATTTTTCAGTTGGGTTGTCCGTTTTCTTATTGTTGACTTTTAAATGCTCCTCGTATATATTTTGGATAACGGTCTTTTTTTGGGGGGGGAGGGTAACAAAAAGCTGTGCTTTTTGCAAATATTTCCTCCTGGTCTATGGTTTGTCTTCTCATTTTCTTGGTCCCTTAATTCTTTGTGTATGGTTTTCCTTGTTTCTTTGAATATATTTATACTAGCTAATTTAAAAGTTTTACTGAGTAAGTCTAATTTTAGGGTCCTTTCAGATCAGTTTCTGATGACTGTTATTTCCCCTGTGTATTGGCCATACTTTTCTTTTTCAATGTACAGGGAATGAGGATGGGAGTAAGTCAAGTTAAAATTCCTGAAAATCTTACTGTGATTTTGCAGTATTTCTTGAATATTTTGTGAACATTCCTGAGATTGTTGCAAGCCTTTGATTAAATTTTTGTTTTATGGAAAGTTAATTTTGACAACTTGTGCTAGGGTTTTCACTGCTTTTATGCAGAAGCAGATTTATAGAGGTTCTCATGCCATCATTCTGTCCACCGTTTTCTGAGTTTTAGTTTCACTTCCCTTAGTAGGAGTTGATTCTGTGATTGGCATTTTTAACATTTGAATGTGGTTATGATACTAATGAAATAAAATAACAAATCTATTATCTATTTTAAGGAGCAGAACATTTAAGAACTTTAAATATACTGTGTATTCATTTCCCCCAGAAGTAGATAGTATACTGAATTGTGTTGTCTTCCTCTTTTGTTTGTTTTTCCTTACTATTTACTATATATATGTGTGTGTGTGTGTTTGTGTAGCATATATGTACATATATGGTATATATGTATATATAGTAAGTATGCTATACTATATACATACAAGTATATACATGCATACATATATACACATATACTACTATATATATGTATGTAGTAAATATACCGTATATAGTATGTTCACCATATGTATATTTTTACATATGTATTTTACTATATATTTACAGTAAATTTACTATATA
Organism: Ursus americanus; assembly: GCF_024610735.1. Classification (NCBI taxonomy): domain Eukaryota; kingdom Metazoa; phylum Chordata; class Mammalia; order Carnivora; family Ursidae; genus Ursus; species Ursus americanus. The sequence continues at coordinate 66,989,446 of NC_142131.1, read as the reverse complement.
TAGTATATATGTATATAGTATGTATATGTATATATGTGTGTATATATATGTATAGTTCCTAACGTATCATTTAGTTTTGCTTATTTTTATGAAAATAGTTTTATAGTGAAGCTCCTTTTCTTATGAAATGCCTCCCCCCTCCTCAACCTTGTTTCTAAAATTCATTGGTATTGGCAAGTATAGCCATACATCTTTCATTTTCATTTTTGATGTAGTAACATATTTTGTTGTAAGAATGTATAACATTACATTGTATAAAAGTCGGTTACATCGAGTTGGTTGATACTGTCTTTCTGTCTCGTTCTCTTAATTAGTGAAAGTAAGGTATTAAAATCTCCAACTACAATTGATGAAATCAATAGGGATGAAGAATAGAGGAGATGATCCAATTTAAGGAAAATAATCGATAAATTGATAAATATAAAAAATATAGGGCACATGGCTTCATCAGGGATGAAGAAAAATTTTTTTTCATAAGCTTGAAAAAATTTCAAATTAAAAATGCTCACTGTGCTCTTCACCAAGTGAAATGAAAGTAGCAACACATCTAGATTTATTATGGCAAAATTTTGAATTCTCGTGATATAAGAAAACCTCTTGCAAGTTTCCAGGCAGGAAAAAAAGTGCTGTGTTTCAGTGGGCTCAAGTAAGGTGAGCCTCAGTATTTCCTGCAATGCCGAACACTGAAAGATAACAGAGCACCTACCAAAGAGATGTGTAAGAGCGGTCTGTGCTTCACGTATACTGTTGTTAGTGAAAATGTTATTCACACGTATAAAGAATAGAAAGACATTCTGAAATATGCAAAGGTGCAAAAAACACCCTCCTTATATATCGTCGAAACATTTACTGGAGCTCCTTGCCGATCAAAAGGGATGCGTCAGCATCACCTGGGAGCTTGTTAGTCGTGCAGGATACCACGCCCCTCCCGGCCCTGCCGAAATTAGAACCTGCATTTTAACAAGATCCCAGGGCGATTCTACGTACATTAAAGTTTGGAAAGCACAGCTCCTAATGATCAAAAAGTCAAAAATAAGAAGTAAAAATTGAGGAAGGCTGGGTAAAAAAAGACTATCTTATTCTTTGATACAAGTTAAACATACAGAACTGTCTAGATAATTCTTGAGCATTAAAAATTATCCTTGGAAGACACTATATATAATATAAAAGTGTAGTAAAATGGTAATTTGTGTTTAAATCCCATTATTTTGGCCAAGATCAGCATAGTGTGGAAAATAAGATTGTGCTAAATTCCTCACCTTTGTAAGAGTGGGATCATTTTTCAAAGGAAGCCGTGTGAAGTGCTTAAGACAAGTTGACACGTGAACTTATTAGCTATAGAAATTAAAGTGAATAGATAAAACCTTTGTAGAAAAATATACCTTAAGTAGGAGTGAAAGACATGTCTGGAAGGAAGAAGATGGGGGAGCAATGATTTAGTCTTATTATTTTGTGTTTCTAGTCCATGGCCTGCCAAAAATGATCACAATGTTTATTTTCTCGAGCTGAGATCATGCTCTGAGTCTCTCTTTTTTTTTTAAGATTTTGGTTACTTATTTGAGAGACAGCATGAGTTGGGGAAAGGGCAGAGCAAGAGGGGGAAGGAGAAGCCAAATCCCTGAGGAGTGGGAGCCCAAAGTGGGGCTGGATACCAGGACCCTGAGATCATCAACTGAAGAAAAGACACTTAACCAACTGAGCCACGAAGGCGCCCCTCTTTCTTTTCTTTTCTAATTTCGACAAGGTAGGAGTTAAAAAGATACCGAATGACAGAATGCTCAATTAAATTTGTATTTCCTATTAATTACAAGGTTGAGTATTAGCGGACCATTTCCTGTCTTCTTCCACACTCTTCCTGAAGGTGGGCTTCTCCATTGGTCACAGTCCTTGGGCTGATGGGTCACTAGCAAAGGCATTTTGTGTCTAGCCAGCCACCAGCAGGCAATCACTGCAGGGATAACCAGGTGACAGTGATACTCTGAGAGTGAGGGCACGGGGAAGCGGACGGTAGAAAGAGCATGGCCCAATTCTTTTAATTTGTTTTGTTTCCTAACGGACAGTGTGAGCCCATGGTCTCAATTTTTTTTTTTTTTGCCTTATTTCAGAGACAAAAGGAGCAAATTTCATCTAATTTTATTTTCTATTCCCTCTTCTTTAAAAACCAGTCATGTTACTAGGAAATATTTCACATCTGTAGACAAATATAGACAAGTACAGGCTACAGTTGGGAGCACATACATATCTACCAATCAGATTTATTAAATCTTAAGATTTTTGTGATCTTCACTTGAGATATTTTTAAAGAAACAGAACATTGCAATTAGAGTGGAGCACTGCAGTATGCTGTTCGTTAACTTTATTTCTCGACTCCCATTCCAGAAAGAACCACCACTAGGAATTTAATGTCTTTTATAGTAATGGTTTTCAGAAATCTTTTTTGAGGGGAGAGGGGCAGACAGAGAGGGAGGGAATGAATCTTAAGCAGGCTCTATGCCCAGTGCAGAGCCTGACTTGGGGCTTGATCCCAGAACCCTGAGATCATGACCTGAGCCGAAATCAAGAGTCAGAGGCTTAACCAACTGAACCACTGAACCAGATGCCCATTTTACAAATACTTTTATACAACTCTAAACCTCTATAAGTATTTAGCTCTTTTTTGTAGATTTTGAAAGGATATGTTATCGTACTCTGTGTTTCCTTCTGCAATTCATTTTCTTTGACTCTTGTGTTTCTGAGGACTCTCCATGTTAATTAAATGTGGCCCCGGTTTATTCATTTTAACAGCTGCAGGTTTGCGTTGCTGAATATGGTATAATCTCTGTAGTTCCCTGCTCATGGGGATTTAATATGCTTCCCAAGTTTTGCTCAGAATACACAGGGGTGCGAATGGAAGAACATTCTCAAGCAGGTCTCCCTGAGCCCTCAAGCAAGCTGTTTCCTAGATGTTACCAAATTGCTCCAAAATGTATCTTCACCATCTCCTCTGTCCTCAGCAGTGACTGAGAAGTCCTGTTGCTCTTCATCCTCATCCACACTCGGTACTGTCTGACTTTAAAATGTTTGCCTATTTGGGGCACCTGGGTGGCTCAGTCGGTGAAGCGTCTGCCTTCCGCTCAGGTCGTAATGTTGGGGTCCTGGGATTGAGCCCCACCTCGGGCTCCCTGCTCGGTGAGGAGTCTGCTTTCCTTCTCCCTCTCCCCTGTTCATCCTCGCTCGCTCTCTTACTCTCTCTCTCAAATAAATAAATAAAATCTTTAAAAAAATGTTTGCCAATTTAAGGGGTGTAAAATGACTTCTTCTTGCTGCCTTAATTTGTGTTTTCCCTGTAACTTAAGGGGCTGATCACTTTTTCATAAGTTCATTGGCTCCTCTGATTTTCTCCTTTATGAATATACTGCACATGTTGTTTTCCCATTTTAAAAAGTAGGCTTTTAATCTTTGTTTCCCTTCGATTTGAAGGAATGCTCTATGTATTCTGGATACAGATTCTTTCCTGGTTATGTATGTGCATTCTTCCAACCAGTGGCTTGATTTTTGTTGCTGTTGTTTTTTTGCAGAAGCTTTGAATTACTGTGTAATCAAATAGAACAATATGGATTTTGCTTTGTCTCCTGTTTAAGAAACTTTTTCCTACTTTAAGTTCCTACAAAGAGTATATTTTGCATCTTAGTCTGAAACTTTGTTACTTGTTTTTATGTCCAGTGTGAGGTAGGGATCTAATTTTATTTTATTTTGAGTGGATGAACAGTGGTTCCAACACTGGTTATTCATGGGTTTATCATTTCTTTTCTTTGTAATGCCACTTCTGACCTAGACCCAGGGTCGTTTTGCTAGAATGTGAGATCTTTACTGGCAGAGATCTTGGTCTGTCCCAAGCATCTGGGTCAGGCCTGGTACATAATAGCTATTTAATTTTATTAATGAATGAATCAAAGTGTGAATGGTGTTTCTGGTATAGAACATGAGTAAGCATGATTTCTAAGCAAGAGATTTTAATCAGGGGGTTAAAGGGCGTTCATTATTCTTTTCTTTCTGAAAGGCACCTCATGTCTCTGAAAGTTCACAGATACCTTATAATACTTTATATGGGAACAAAAACCACACCAACCACATCTTTTCTTGTGAAAAGGAAAAAATTGTATCACTTCAGTAATGGATGTCATAGGACCCATTACCATGGGCCTTACAAATAGATCTTAGTGATAATATCCTGATCTGAACGGGAGAGGGTAAATGGTGACATTTGATTGGTTGGGTTTATCACATGACTTTTAGCCCCACCCCCTGTTTCTTTTTTTTTAGGGCTTATAATTGAGTATATTATTACAGTGGTTGTCCTGAAAGGGGATGATTGGCCGATAGGGAAGGAGGTATAGGGTGACGAGTGTGCTCTATGACAACAGCCATAATCTTAGAGGAAATCGCCATAGCTTTTTTCCTGCAGGACTTCATTCAGATCTAAAATTGAGATTTTCTTGAGTTTACTCTGTATTGCTCATGACTTGATGCGGGCTTCCTTGGTGGTAATAAAATTGTAGGAAGAAAGAAGAAACAGGGATGGGTTCCTACAATGAAGTTCATTGAGGAAAATCAGCGAGTTTTGTCATCAGTCACTTAAACGAAGACTTCAGTTGGAAAGAGTTGCTTTAATCAAACATTTCTATCTGGTGAGATCACTGCCATGATGTCTGAGAAATTAGCACCACAAGGAGCTAGAGTCTGATCTTTGCAGCGTCATAGTCTAAAGGACATTTTGGGTTGGCCGATGGAATCTCTCTGATTCGCGTGGGTGCACATAGATGCACATCCTATCAGGTACCTTGTGACATAAAAGAGGCACCTCACTGTGCTTTGGCCAAACCTGATGATGCGCCTGTTTCAAGGGGCCTGGTAGAGAAGGGTGGATTGAGGAGTGCAGAACCCTGAGCTCCTAGCCTGTTCCCAGGAAGTCTGATCGCATTACTGTGGTCACAGGTTTTAAGTCCACAATGAGGTATTTGTTCATCCATTGCTACAAACGACATCATCTGATCCCCTTATCACTTTTCTGAGGCAGAATCTTTATTTATCTTATGACATGAGAGGTGTGAGTTCCTCTGTGCTTGAGCCTTGGTTAAATCTTCATACCCTTCCAGTGTCTTTTGGAATAAGAGGCAGGTTTCCCTCCTGTCTCCATCCTTAACTACTCAGATTCTCTTCTCTTAATACCTTTCTCATGAGTTATGCAAAGGTTTGCATTTTATCTCCTCTCTCTTAGTAAATGGAGAGGTTTTTGGAAGCCGGAGTTATTCAAATATGTATCCATGGGACTAGGACAGGATCTGGATCCTAAAGGGAACAGAGTATGTGAAGTGAAATGAAGTAGAAACTTGTTTCAGTCTACTGGATCTTTCATTTGGGCTCTACCAACTTTCTTGTGACCCAGACCAGAGTTCTATGATTAATCAGCTTCCTTTAGCTTCAATTCGTGTGTGTAGTTTTTCATTTTTGTCTGTTTTTACCTGCTTCACATTTTTAAATGTTTGTAGAAATTAGTAGAGTAGGTGTCTATGTCAGATTCAAGGAGTGACAATGTATTTAAGGCTCCTTCTTCTTGTAGGTGGTCTGAGTCATTGGCTAAGAGTATCAGGACAATTTATAACATTAAAACAACTGTTGAATTCCAGGTGATAATATCAAAAGACATGGCGAACATTTTAAGTTAACCAGTATATCGGTATTTGGATATCAGAGCTAAAGCCCGCCCATCTGAACAACTTGAATTTTTATATCCAGCTCTTTTAGTGCATTTGTCTTAGATCCATTTTCTAAGTACAAACTGTCCAGGGGTGAACTCTGTCGTGAGGCTGGTTATCAGAATTGGAACAATCTGGGATCCCAATTCAGCAACATTTTATTGAGTCGTTGCACTGCATTTGGCAAGAATGGTCCCACGAAGTAATGATCTTGTCTTGGATGGACGGCTGGATCTTAGTCATACATCAATGTGTAGGACACCGAAAAGAAAACAGTAAATAGGCAGACATTTAATTCTCCTTTTTTTTTCTTTTTTTCTGATGTGCTATTTTTGTTGATGGATTATATTTCTGGGAGAAAAGAGGTTTCTAGATAAGTAGTACCATTCTTTCAAATTGAAAAATATGAAATGTGTTAAGAGTTCCTGGGGACTTGGCTGAATAATCAGTTCTCGGAGCTTTGTCTGTCTACAAGACCCAAATTTGCTTCCCTGCGAGAGTGTATTGGTCCTCAGGGCCCCCAGGAAGCAAATGTTGACAGGAGCGCTTAAATCAGTGTGTCATTCTTTACTGCTGGCGTTTTCGCCTCGTAGAGGCTCATGGTCATGCTGTTGTACACTTTTCCCCCACCTCACTGTAGATTACATTTTCCAGGTGAATAGAACTTGCCGCCCTCAGATGATATAGCATCCTTGTGAGAAATTATGTAGCTGGCATAGAGACCTATCCCCAAACAATTACCAAATAAAGCAGCCTTCAGAGCCTGCCATTAAACCACTGTTACACTCAGTCGGGGACGGCCGTGCATATCATTTCCGAGGCAGGAGGCACGTCATTTCAAGTGGCATATGCTGTGGCCCCTTGTGTCAGAGAGACTTTGGGTGCCGGGCCTGAAAAGGTCTTATTTGCTCCTTTGGCAGGAACTCGTCTTGCCCGCGCCAAACGGCTTTTAACGAGGGGGGTGTGATTGGTTAATGCAGACTCGCTCTCCTTTCTTTCAGTATTTATAAAGCCAGGAGCCCTGCAAAAGTTTCCTTTTGTGTGTGCTCATTGGGATACATATTTTGCTAAGTGCTGACACGTATTTTTTTGCAGGGCGATCAGCTGTCTCTTTTTTGCTTACCTTGCTACGCTTTTATTTTTAATACCCCGGTCACTCTTTCGAATGCCTCGGGGAAGGCAGTTGACAGTTCAGTGGGAACAGGGAGAGGGAGAGATTTACAGAAATGTTTCCTGGTTTGTATTATTTATGAATTCCGTGGTGGTATTTGTTACCTTCCCAGTGAATGGGGAGTTTCAATATGGTAACTGTCATTTTGATATTTTGTTCTAAGCAGCAGGCTAAACTCGGAATTGTCTAAAGAAGGACCACTTGGGAAAGAGTCCCCAAAAAGGAACATTAAGGAACCTAGCAGCAATCCACTGACGTGTATATTTTTGCAAAAATCACAGAAGCTTAGCTCATTTGATCGAAATCATATTTGTTTAATAGCAATTTCTTTTCTTTCAACATTCCCCAACACTTTATCCACTGAGTTACCTAGTTGGGACAGATAAAGATTTTTAAAAAGATCTTTGGTATTTGTAGCTCATCAATTTAGTGCTCTGAGATGCTGCCTGATATTTCTGAAACTTCCCCAGCCTGGCACACAGTGCTGGTGCCCTGGGTATGAAGAAATACGCCATGTTGTGGAAGGACAGAATCACAGGAAAGGAAAACAAGAGGAAGAAGTGAGTGCCAGTGTACTTTACTGTGTGGATGTCTCATCGGAGCCTCAAATGTTGTAAGGGAGGCCTCACTGCTCCATTTTACAGATGACGAATCTGAGGCTTCACGGAAGTGAATAATTGGTTGAAGAATAGGAAGCCGAGAAGCAAAAAAAAAAAAAAAAAGCCCCCATATTTTTCTGATGCCAAAGTCCTTACTCGTTCTTTGCTACATCATGTTTCCAGAACGAATTCCGTGTACAGGGAGGTAGAAGTGCTGTTCGAGAAGCATGTTCTTTTGCATCTAGTATTTGTTTCTGGTAACATGAGAAATGTCACTCCTTACTCCCCAGGACATAAATTGAGGGTTTTTTAGGGAGGGAGGGAAGGAGGTTTTGGACGCGTTCTCCGGGCTGTTTTCTTTACAAACCTATTAAGTTTACTGTCTTACCGATGAGTAGAGAGCTTCAATAACCTGAATAGTTACTTTGAATCATCTAGGGAAAGAGACACTTGAAACAACCCTTAGCCCTAAAGTCGAGCCCGAGCCTTATTTGCATCTTCTCCTAGAAAACACAGTGCATCCAAAACATGGCCTTTCAACCTTTTTGTTTGCTAAGTACGGGTTTCTCCAGTTTGTGACCTGATCTGGTACTTCTTTCTAGCCTGATTATGCTCTGAATCTTATTCAAGTGAACCAGAATTTCTCTGAGTGACACTGGGTCTCAGGATTCCAAACAGCATTGGGCCCTGACTGGTAAACAGTACGTTAGATGCGATCTGTTCTCTTTGTGCTTTTATGACCATATTGACTTATCTGCACTGTCAGTGACCTTTCAGGAAAAGAAATGTAAAAGGTACAAAGGAATTTTGGTTACTTGAAAAATAGTAAGTACCGTGATGACAGATGGATAACGAATAAATGGTCGGTGCCAAGGGACACTTTTTCCTTAAAAAATGTTTTGAAGCATCTTTATTTCATTGTAAATCAGAAAATTGTGACTGTTCTTTTTTTCCTGTCCTAAGTATCTGTGTTAATCTTACCATGTTTGCAGTTGTATCACGTTTATTTTTAATAGGAGCATTAAATAAAGATGATTAGTTTTAGCTGGAATTTAAAATGAGGTTTTAGGGGCGCCTGGGTGGCACAGCGGTTAAGCGTCTGCCTTCGGCTCAGGGCGTGATCCCGGCGTTGTGGGATCGAGCCCCACATCAGGCTCCTCCGCTATGAGCCTGCTTCTTCCTCTCCCACTCCCCCTGCTTGTGTTCCCTCTCTCGCTGGCTGTCTCTATCGAATAAATAAATAAAATCCTTAAAAAAAAAATAAAATGAGCTTTTAAGATTTATAACTATCAGATCCCCCACCTCTTTTTTCCAGTATACTCTTCCTCCTCCCCATCCTTCCATACAAAGTTTAGAATCCAAATGTTGGGCAGTCAATCTGTAGATGAGAAGATTGTCTAAGTCTGAATGCAAGCATGGGAACAGCGACATTTGAAAGGTAACTGATCTCCAGATTTATTGCAGTGACAACAGGTAACGTTATAGTGAAACTGATTTACCTTGAATCTCTGCATTCAGAGATTTAAACTCATGTCGGGACCTGCTCCACTCCCTTCAGGCTGTATACAAACATATGTCAACTTGGAAGAAATAGGTCACAATGTAATTCAATTTAGGGAGAAGCTGGGAGAAATTTACAAAGGGAAGCATAAAGGTAAAGCTCCATGGCCTTGGTTCTTTGGAGGCCACGTGGTAATTTTCTCTTCTCAAAATCTTCGCAGACCTGGCTACTAGTGTCAACCCATTCACACCCCCTGGGAGCTCCAGGGTCTCAGGGATCATGCTGAACTACCTCCAGAGTCAGAAATTAGAAGAAAGGTGAAGACAGCTCATGAAAAATCTATCATCGTTTATTGTTGTTGCTTTAATCGGGCTCAATACTTTTAGGAAAAATTTTACAGATAAAAGAGATTGTTTGATGCCATATTTGATTGCATGTTATATCCTAAGGTGTGTCTCTTAAAGCTTGGCATTAGGTTGGTATCCCATGATATTGTATTAGTTTTAGTGTAAGTGCTATTGGTGCATAGAAACTTCTCTGGGAAGGTAACCTGCAGAATTATGTAAGGATGGCTTGTACTTGTTTTTATAACTTTGGTTCAGCTAAGTACTCACTGTCATTTCTTGTGTGTACAGAAAGAAAAATCGCACAGTAACACATTAGTGGACAATATACAAATAGAATGATCAAGACCCCCATGGCCTTGCTTTTCTCAGGTAATCAGTACAGTGCTGGGTAGAATAGTATTGAACTGCATGATTGGAAAGACATTATTGGAAAGAGCCCTCAGCCTCAGACTCAGTGGAATTTTCAATCTGATGGCGAGACAGAACCCACAGATGTGAATCACTTGACCTTACAGTGCGTCCTGCAAACGAGTGGAGGCCTCTTACTCCATGCTGGGAGACTCACAGTGTGGAGGTGTTCGATCATCTTCCATTGAGGAAGACTCCCTGAAGGTAGTAAGCCTTTCTGAATTTTTAAAAAAACTTTAAAAAGTACTGCGCACACTCTTTGAAAGTTTAAACAATTCAGAACTCCGTATACTGCTGGATATCACTTTCCCTTCCCATCCTTCTTCATTCACAATTCCACCCAACTAAAGGTAACCTCTGCGAGCACTTACTGTATACCACCTATGTATCTATTCAGATATCTGTCTTTCTGTGTATGTATCTGTCTGTCGTGTCATGCTATAGGTATTATTCTGCAATTTGCTTTTTCACTTGTCAGTATGTCTCAGAGCTCTTCTCATGTTAGCATACGTGAGTAGTGTGGGCAGATCTTGTCAGTTTTCTATGAAAAATTTATACAACAGAGGTCTGTCGTCATTGAAATTCTCCTTTCTTGATTGATTTTTTTCTGTTACAAAGAGCAATGCAGTGAAAACGCTTGCAGTCACTTCATTCGGTTATTTGCTTGTTATTTTACTGAACATTTACTATATGTCAGGCTTTGCCTTAGGTGTGGTAAAAATGAACACAAAACAAACCAAGAATAATAAAAAATAGATGGTTCCTGTCAGAATTGGGACCAGGGTGAGAGGAAGTGAGGTAATGTTCATAAATGTTCATAAAATATGAACATTTTAAACAAGCAGAATCTCTCCTTAGCTTACAGTCTAGTCAAGGAGATATTACATTACCACAAACTTATTGTTACTATTATTCACAAATTATGAAGGGAAAAGTAGGGTATTACAAGAGAGGCTCTTCCGCTAATTTAGATTGAGCTGTCACACGCTATCACGAGGTTGGGTTAGTTGGAAAAGCCTGATCTGAGACGAGAATTTAGAGGATTTATTAAGGCGCGTGCATGGGGTCAACTCCTGAGAAGCAGGGTTTGCTAGAGCGAGAGCTCGAGCTGCAGTATTGTCTCATTGGAAACCTCAGGTGTCCCCTTGGGGAGGTTCAAAGATGGCGTGATGGCTCTACTAAATTAGGATGGGAGGTCTAGGCTTGTCAGTAAGTCACTTGATGTGGATTGCCCAGGGGCGGGGGATGTGCCTCTGGACCAGGTGGCTCTCTTCAGTTCAGGACGTTCCAGCTCGGGGACATCTAGAGTGGAGTGCAGACTGCTGGTTGCACTCCCAACAGTTGGGATAACGAGTCTCGTTCTCGAAGGGGGTTGCTGAGTGACACATCAGAGAGATGACAGCGTCCACCACAGACATGATTTCACCCAGGAAATGTGGCCTGCGGGAGAACTAACAATAGGAAATTCACTCAACAAATATTTATGAAGCTCCTGCTATATGCTGGGCACTGTTCTCAGTTCTGGGAAATACAGCAGGGAATGAAGTAAAGGTTTTTTATTAAAAGACTTATGACGTGCCATGCCCTGTGTTAAGCCCTTCACATGAATTATTTGGTTCTTTCTTTGCTGTGAACTTGTAAACTAGGTCCTACTGCTATTCCCGCTTTACAGATAAGAGAAGTGAGGTTGAGAGATATTGTATCTTTCCCAGGGTCCCACTGCTGACTAGAGTTGGAAGTGGGATTTGAACATAAAGTTTTCATACGTGGATTCCTCAGTTTAATATTGCCTTATGGTTGCGTGCATGTTAGAGCATTTCTGTATTACAGATTCTTAGAAGTACGATTGTTGGGTCAAAGTGCATACGCATTTCTGGATGTTGGTAGATATGACCAAACTGAGCTTCAAACAGTACCGATCTATATACTCACTCAGGTTCTGTGGGATTGCACATTTGCTCACAGTCTTGTCAACTGTGGATATTAGTAATTCTTTTAATTGCTGTCAAAACTAATGGGTGAAAATAAAACATAACTTATTTTAATTTGATTTCCCCTCCTCAGCTATGTGGTTAAGTTTTTCTCATGTTTATTGGCCATTTGAAGTTTTTATTTCCTGTCAATTGTCTGTTTATACTTTTGTGCACTTTTTATTAGGTTATCTTATTTCTCAATAGTTGGCAGAAGACCTTTGCCTGTTATAGATGTTTCAAACATTTTTCTCAATGTCTTTCTTGCCTCTCAAATTCATTTATCCGTCTTTCCTAATATAAGCTTTTTTTTTAAAAAAAAATTAAGTAGTCAAACTTGTCCATCTTTCCTTAACGTTTCTAGAGTTAATGTCTTGTGTAGAGAAGCTTTTTCTAGCACAAGACTATTAAAAACATTTTGTATTTTCATACATATATTCATGTCATTAAATATGTTATATGTTATTTTATACGAATTCATTGTATTATTTATAATATACAATATATTTCCTATAACTACTTATAATATCAGAATTTTATGAATATTATGTTGATGTAAGTAATTCAGTATATTCTATCTCATATATGAATTCATTATATTATTTTCATATCTCTGTATTTATCATAAATATGATATATTTGGAATTTATTTTTATGAATGACCTGAGATAGAAATGGAACTTTTTCAAGGGGATGGCTTTTTGGCTTCTCCACCCATATAGTGATTTTTTATTAGATGTTAGACATTTTGATGAAGATCTTGGTTTTCTAGTTTTCCCTTCAAAGGTATGGGATTTTGTTTTCACCTTGATCTTTTCCAGGCTATTTATTTATTTATTTATTTATTTTGATTTTGTTAACATATAATGTATTATTTATTTCAGGGGTACAGGTCTGTGATTCATCAATCTTGCACAACACACAGCACTTACCACAATGCATACCCTCCCTAGTGTCCATCACCCAGCCTCCCCATCCTCCCACCCCCCTCCCCTCCAGCAACCCTCAGTTTGTTTCCTGACATTAAGAGTCTCTGATGGTTTGTCTCTCTCTTGGATTTCATCTTGTTTCATTTTTTCCTCTTCTGCCCTATGATCCTCTGCCTTGTTTCTCAAATTCCACGTATCAGTGAGATCATATGATAATTATCTTTCTCTGATTGACTTATTTTGCTTAGCATATACCCTCTAGTTCCATCCATGTTGTTGCAAATGGCAAGATTTCATTTTTTGATGACTGCATAATATTCCCTTGTATGTATATACCACCTCTTCTCTATCCATTCATCTCTCGGTGACCTACAGTAGCCTTTACTTAGCTAGTTCAGTCCTGCTATTCACGCATACCCCCTTGGTGACCTTTCCTCAGTGTGTTGGGAGATGCTCAGTGAGGTCTCTTCACTGTGACACATCAGAACATTTCTCAGCTCTGTGTGGGCTTGGAGATTGTTTAGGTTTGAATTTCTCTACATTTCTTTGCTTCCTAGCTTGGTAGAGGTTTACCTTACTCATCAAGTGTGATTTGCTTAGAGTCCCACTCTATGTTCTATGCTCCAAAGAGTGCCTGCAGGCAGAAAGACAGAGTGACCTCAGTGTTTCCCTCTCCTTAGAGATCACATCCATGTGCTCCCTGTTACCCAGTGTCTGAAGACACTTGCTTCTTGGAATTTTTCCAGTTTTCTGTTTATTGTGAGAGAGCAGGTCTATTACCAATTATGCTTTCCCTGCAGAAGTGGAAGTTTACTTCCTGGTTTTTAATTCTATTTATGTACTGAATTCCATTGCTAATAATCACATTGATATTTGAAATCCTACTTTTTATGATCTGTTACTCATTTAAGACTTTTTTTTGGATAATTGTACTAGTATTTTAGTGAGGATTTTTGTGTTTGCTTTCATAAGTGAGATTGGTTTATAGTATTTTTAAAACCAATTTTTCTTTGACTGCAGTATTACTTCTGGTAATTTGTAAATTTACATAGGACGGTTAAAAGTTTTTAACATGCTCTGGAATAGTTTTTAAAAAAATAGTTTTAATAGTTTTAAAAATAGATTTATATATTGTGTATTAGGTTTCCCATGAAAATATCTGCATCAGATGTTTTAGGAGGTGACGAGGTTTGATATTTTCACTTGCCTTTGAAATAGTTTTTATTATTCCTAATACATTTGGATTTTCTATCTGTCCTTTTCAACCTTTTTTTGCTAAATTTTTTTGCATTTCATCTGTGTTTTAAAATTTACTGCTATGTATTTAAATATATAATTCCCTCATTATTTAGAAAATCTTCACTTCTTTTCTACGTAGGATCCTTTCTCATTTCTAATGTTTTCAGGTCTGTTTTTCTTCTCTGCCTTTTCCACAGTTTTTCCTATTTTATTTGTCCTCCCAAATCATACCGTTTGATATTTTCAAAGTGGATGAGTGCTTTTAGTGAAGGTCAGGCAAACGGCAGGGCTGAAGAGAGAAGACGGCATTCTGTGCAGAGTCAACACCCACACAGGCTTGTGGGCAAGGGAGGAGAGCTGGGGAGAATAATGACACAAAAGAAGGGGGTGAGGTGAAGAATTCTGAGAAGTGTCTTAAAAGTTAGGGAAGAGGGGCGCCTGGGCTCGTACAATTGGTTGGGCTTCCGTCTCTTGATTTCGGCTCAGATTGTGACCTCGAGGTCGTGGGCTGGAGCCCTACGCTGGGCTCCGCGCTCACTGGGGAGTTTGCTTGAGGAGTCTCTCTCCCTCTCCCTCTGCCCCTTAGAATGCAATGTTTGTAAGCTTCAGAAGTGTATAGCAGAACAAGACTTTGGAGATATTGACAAGCTTTGAGTGTATCAACCTGTGCAGCTTTTGAAGGTGGAGATGTCTTCTTAGAGTGCTGGTGCACAAGGTAAAGGGAGAACATGGATTGGTTTCGATGAGTCATTTGGAAAATGGAGCAACAGACCCAAAAATATGTTAGTGATGAGTACGTGGTGTATATTGACTCTGAATATGGTGTGTGTGGTTAGGGGTGGGGAAAAGGGAAATTTTAAAAAGAAGCCCACTGCAAAGTGGCAAGAGTTTGGGGATCGAGAAGTGGCGTCATTAATAGGGATGAAGAATTTGGGTAGAGATACCTGATGAAGATGGAAGTTGGTGCAGGGCTAGCTGCGGTTGGCTCAGGAAGTGTAGTTGATGTGAGACACTTATGTACAATTCTATAGATATTCCTGAGACATGATGCAAATGCTAGACCATGATCAGGGTCACCAGGGACCTCAAGGGTCTGGTGACCCCAGGCTTCAGAAAGCACTTCCGGGTAATGGTTTTCTCTTCTTGGCTGTTTCTACCCTGAAATTAGAGTGGGTTATGACGTTTGCAGGTGCCTTTTACCGTGTGAACAGGAGAAAGGTCAGGTAAATTAAATTTTTAAAGAAGAACGCGCTCTCCAGCAGCTTTCACGAAGGGTATTTGAGAATAAAGGCGGTCTTTATGAAAGAAAGCTCAGGGCAAGAGCATGCATGGTACAGCTCTTCATTTCTTTTTTGTCTTTTTTTTTTTTTTTTAAAGATTTTATTTATTTATTTGACAGAGAGAGACAGCCAGCGAGAGAGGGAACACAAGCAGGGGGAGTGGGAGAGGAAGAAGCAGGCTCATAGTGGAGGAGCCTGATGTGGGGCTCGATCCCGTAACGCCGGGATCACGCCCTGAGCCGAAGGCAGGCGCTTAACCGCTGTGCCACCCAGGCGCCCCCATTTCTTTGTTGTCTTCTGATGACCAACGGGAACGTTCACTTTTGAAAGGAGGTCACCAGGCTGTGATGGTCCTTTCCTTTATTCCCTGCATTCGCTTTCCCTAGGAGGACCAGCGACTGTCATCATAGCACCTGCAAATGCAAACATTAAGGACCAGACTGAGAACGTGAGGCCGTAACCCTTGACCTTACTGCTTTAGGCCCTCATAATACCTGTTGTTTTTAAAACGCAGCATTTGACAGCCCGTGTTTTCCCAATACCGTAGTATGTTTTCCCCTCCTCTAATAACTTATTTAAAGAGCCATTTTCCCCAGTCACCCATGGATGTTGGAAATAATTTCTGCATTTCCCCTGGCTTGTATTCTAGTTTTCAAAAAGTCAAAACACAAACACTAGCTGAACAGACTCAGTTACATCTCAACACGGTAATTGTTAAATCACTCAGTGAGAGGAAAACCAAAAAGGAAAAAAAAAGTCACACAAGGAGTTATTATTATGCATATGCATTTTTAATGTCTGAATCTCTGTATAACCTTAAATTACAATGCAGGTTAAATTTCCCTTGCTGATTTATAAGCATAATGTAAACTCTAGACACAGTTAATGATATTGCGATGTAAAACCGTTCTGTTGCAAACTAAAGACCTTGCTTAGCGCTGCAAAGCTCCGGGTTCATTTCAATGTGATCATTGAGGCACTATGCGGAGATTATGCATTTATTGTATTTTTTTCATGAATACATGAATGAATAATAAGTTCAACAAACAAGAGTTTCCTACTGGGAATGTCAAACAAATCATTCTGCAAAGTGCTCTGAATTTCAATCAATCACTCTCCGTAACACTCGGCCCGGTGAGGTCTTCGGCTTCCGCAGAGTCAGCTCTTGGAAACACTACCGTCTTGGTGGAAGATCTGGGGTGCATAAGTTGGGGTGCCAGCAGGCAGGGTGTCCCTGCCGGGGCCCCTCCAGGTTGCCCCTGGGCTGGTGGAGAGGAAGGGTCCTGGTGCCTCATATTCCCATCGTCTTGCTTCAGCCACACCCCTGCTGTGACTCAGGAGCTGGAATCCAGAAGCTTTAGGGGATGTTGCTGGGGAGGGGAAGTCCACGCGAGGAGCGTGGAGAGGGCGGAGCTTCAGCAGGAAACAGACCGCATGCGTCGTGCTAACTTGTCCCAGGCCTGGGTCAGGGGGGTGATTGGGGTGTGTGAAGGCGCCGTGGGAAATTTGTGCAGAGAACCTGGAGTCTTTGTTGTAGGAAGTATCACTCGAAGTGCTGAAGCCGTATGTTGGTGTCTGGGTCTTAGAGAATCCTTCTCAGCTTAGAAAATGTAGTGCTCGGGTATGGACCTGATGTATATGGAGGCGGGGAAGGAGAGGCTTCAGGAAGAACGTAATCCTTGATTTGGAATTGCTTCTCCCAAGGAGGTTTGAGGACAGACAGCTCTTTAGATGGAACTGTTTCCTCTTTTTGTCCCTTTGCCTACATCGTGACCGGAGGGAAATGGTCCCCCGGAGTTGAGAGCCTCCTGTGGGGGTGGGGCGGGTGCCAGTCTGAGGTACAGCTCCTGGGGCTTGAATGCGCACGCTCGGTCTGCAGAGACTCGGCCCTGTACCGAGGAAGCTTCGCCTTTGTCACCTACCCAGTCAACGAACAGCCACGGATTTTGAGTGAATTCCAAAGGCTGTGATAACCAGCTTTCCACTTCAGCAGAAATGGTTGTCTTAGCTCCCCCCAGCCAACCAAATGTAACCAAACAATACAGTGGCTGATGGTTTTATTTGTAGCCTCTGGAAGAAGGATCTGACTGTTACGAACTCTTACTAGACCCTTCCGCCACAGGATCTTTCCTTATCTGTGAGGCTCAGTGCCCAGAGTGCCGAGCTCGGTGATAGCTTAATACAAGTTGGTTCCTTTCCTCTCTTCCTCTTCTTTTAGATTAAGCATAAGACCAAATACCTACCAGTTGCAAATCCGTCGTGTTTTGTGACTAAGATACCTTCCCCACTATGAATCTGATATGAATAAATAACGTGACTTACTGCATTTTCTGCAGAGGAAAGTGACTGGATCAAATGTGACAAGCGTGTCTGCCTTCAGGGCGGACCCTGGATTATTCACTGGGGGCTGGGGAGTGTTTCCGATTGAACCAGGCAGTCGGGTTTTTGCGATGGGCTGATTGTCCTGACCATCTGCGTGGTAGAGAAGACATACAGCACCAACGAAAGCCTCAGTTTCCTCTTCTGCAAAATGCAGAAGTTGAACAGATTTGCTCCAAGGACCGTTCTGATAACACAGCATCATTTTTGGAGCACAGACGTGAGTGCTGAATTGTTGGAGGCTCGAATTCGTGGAAGTGTTGTTTAAGCTCTCTGTGTCTCAAAGTCCTCAACGTGAAACAAGGAAGACGAGGCTGGGCGCCAAGTGCGTTACCCAAGGTCCCACAGTTAGTTAGGAAGTAGACAGGCAGGACTCCAAATCTAGGTCTCTATGCAGACCCTCCTTCCCACATAGGGTCCGCCCCCCGCAGCTGGCCATGGGGACCACGGAGCAAGGAGGAAGTCTCCTCTGTTGCCGTTGCTTAGCTTCATGTCAGGCTGAAAACCAGTCTGTGTGGAGTTGATTTCCACCGGTTCTGTTGTTGACTTCAGAACCTGGTTTCATATTTAGTCAGTGTGGGTCTGCACGAGTTCAAGCTACTTGTTTTTTTTGCCACTAAACCCATAATGATCACTTGCTTCTGAACTAGTGAGGGGTTCAATGTGCTGCTGTTGGCACGTCTGCTTCTTTGTCCCCCACTTGCCTTCATGGTCCTGTTGCCTTTCCCCCCTGCTTTTCATCTCTCCTCCTTCCTCCTCCCTGTCCATTCCTTCCCCCAAATAAAAGGCAAAAGCAACTAACTCCAGCTCACACGGCGCCCTTAGAATTTCTCATGGTTGCCATTCCTCTTTACTGTGTGTGTGTGTGTGTGTGTGTGTGTGTGTGTGTGTGTGTGATAGTAGGGGTGGGGAGGGGAGAGAGACTGCACTCACCCACCAGAATTACACTCAGTACTTGCGATGGGTTTTGGTGGTGGATGGCAAGACAGCCATTTCTTCCCTAGGAGTCCAGGCAGGCTTCTAAAGCTGGTAAGCAAGAGATAAAACCGCGGCATATTTCTCTAAGGCCACTTAAGCTATTTATTGCCCCCAAGTCTCTGAATCAGAATTTGATGTCCCGGGAGAGTGCCTGACAGTCTCTCTCTGAGGACAGATGAGCTGATGCTTCTTCAACCAGAGGCAAGTGTATTTACGTAGTGGATTCACACGGGAGGATACACTTGGTTACTGACTATGGTGCTAATTTTAAATACAATTCTGCATGTAATGCTTCATCAGATCTGATTTTCTGCAATTCTTTTAATTGGTCACCCTAAGATTGTAAATCCAGAAGCAGGTTGCAGCTGGAAAGAACATCAGGTTATCCTAAGTGGGTTTACCTTTGAATCTCTACATTGACTAGGCAAAGGATTCTAACATTGTCCCCCGCGTCCTAGCTACACAGTAAGGGACAGTGAAGGAGAGAAGTCCATGTCTAGGCCAGGAATTGGAACAGATGATCTCCCTCTGCAGTTCTCGCTCCCATTTTTCCTTTAGTCATTGGTATTCAGTGAGGTCCATGTGCGTTTAGCATTCAGACGACACGTAGACAGCAATATAGCGAGAGCTAATAGACAGGGTGCCTTATTGGGAAATGGGGGGTATTGGGCATTCGGAGCATGTTTCGTCATTTGTTGAGAGAGGAAAACATCCAACACTCTGTGACTCCACACAGATGTAAAGGTGAGTCACATTGCAATTATTACCTCTCGAGTCTAGAAATTACAAAAACACCAGTCATTATTCCACAGAATACAGATAGAAGAAACGCTTTCTATCAACCCCTCTTTATGTCCGTGGAACACATCTGTGTGCTGTTGCCGTGGGAGGAGTGGTTACTCGCTGCTGCTCCTCTTGTCTCTATCACTCTGATTTTGTTTCTCTCGCTCCTGTCTTCAACCTGCGTCCTTTCCTTAGAGCGGAAAGAATCCCTGCTACCTTGTACTTCTTGCTGTTCTTACACACACACACTATCCTTGGAAGTCTTCCCTTGCACATCTTTGTTCTTCAGAATGTCAGCACATTTCCCCTTTGATTCTAGGGGTTTGGTGTATAGTTTGCCAAGGAGCAAAGGCTGATTCCGTCCTGTCTATTGACGTCACCCCTGAAATATCCTCAGGCCTGTCAAAGCCTGTGGACTCCCTGATTGATGATCTCTGTCCTTTCCTTTCTTGCTCCAGAACCCATTCCTCCTACCGTGGTCTCTCTCCTGGTTAACAACCTCGTTATTCTTTTCAATTGGTGCTAAAAGTTTCTCCTGGAAACTTTTGGTCTTATCTACACCTCTTCCTTCTTCTGCTCATCACCCTCAGCCCCCCATTGCTACCCCCACCGCTGCACACACACTTGCCTTAGGTTTGAAGTCCTACTAATTGCATACGGGCCACTTCTTCCCTTTTAGGTTCTTACTTTCTCTTCACCGGTTTACTTCTGTATCCTCCTAACCGGATATCCTGGTTTCAGCTTCTTCTCTCTTAAATGGATCCTTCCAGGCAGTGCCGGGAAAATCACTCTAAAATTCAAGTTGTTCTCACCTCATTCCTATTCTCAGACTCGAGCGATGGCTCCCCCATTGCCTGAGACCAAACTTCTGAACAAATCACACAACTCTTCTCGTGCCAGGTTATCCCCCCGGAATATCTACCATATATCCTGCACCACACTAAACAATTGCTTACTGTTCTTTGAACTTATCACGGCATGTTTTATCTGTGCTCACGTTTGCCTCAAATCCTCTTGCGTTTTTGTTTGAAAAACTGAAGCAAGGAGACCATGTGTGTCCTGTCCAGTCTTGAATCCCAGGAACCCTGCACAGTATCAAGCACGGAATGGATGCAGAAAGGGAAACTGATTTACCCAAAGACACACACATACTGGCAAGAGAGAGCTAGTGTTTGGATCTGTTGGTTCTCAGCTTTACATTTTCTGTTTGAAAATATTTGAATGGTTTGAGGAAACAGGTTTCTCTAATGGTGTCAGGGAGATCCTTTGGCTTTTACTTGTTCAGCCCTGGGACTTTATACAATATATATCAAATGCAAGTTGACATTTTCCATGGGCTACAAGAAAGAAAGAAAGATAATGCGTTGGGTTCAATTCTTCTCTTTGGTTCTAACGTCATAAACACAACTACATCAGTGCTTTTCACAATTCAGTGTCCACATAAATCACCTGGGGATCTTGTTAAAAAGTGGATTCTGCTTTACGAGGTCTGGTGGTGTCTGAAATTCTGCATTTCTGACGTTCTCAGGTGAGGGCTGCAGTGCTGATCCACTTCAAGTAGCAGGGAGATAGATAATTATATACAGACTACTCAGGTTAACTAGTTTGTTTCTCTTCTCCAAGAAATTTGGTGAATTTAAAAAAGTCTCTTTTCTGTATCCCATGATAGCAAAAGTTAATAATTATTTCAATATTGAGAACAAATCATCTCAATGCAATGTTTTATCAGTCAAACCCCAGTACAGTTATATGAAAAACAAGTAGGTGGTGGGAATCAATGTTTATCTATAACATGTCTCTTCCTGGACCCTATTTCAGAGATGTTTTCTAAACCACCATTTCTCCATGCCAAGGCAATGCTTATTGGTCAATAGTTCTTTGAGGAAATTGTCAGTATAATTAATCTGAAGGTGTATCAAAACTGATCTGGAGAATGCCCTGGGAAGATATTTGTGAGAGCATGGTTCCTTTCCATATCCAGGTGCCTGAATCCACATAGTAACTCTAACAGGATTGACGTCGTCTATCCTTGCTTGAGCTGCTGTCTTCGAAATAGCTAAATGCACACCTGTGATCTCACTATTGCCCTGTGGACTTTGACTTTAAGGAATCTAGAGTAGTAACTGCATACCATGTTGAAAAGAGATACAACAGCTCTCACTGGGCAGGGAAATCTCAGGGCCTAGATGGCAGTGCCGTTGTTATGTAAGCTGGTCAATGTCCCATTACTGATGATTAATATTAAACTTGGTTTGTGTAGCTATTGCATTGTGTTAGCAGATAAGGCGTGTACATACTTTGGGCATATAATTGCTACGCTTTCAAGTATATTGATTTTTTTTTGCAAAGTGACAACGTACAACATCATGGATGGTACATAGCTTGGTTCCTATAGATGTTTCTGTGTACTACGTTTAATCTATTAAAAATGTCTTATTGAAAGTTAAAGTAACAGGATAATTTCCACTATAATTGGCTCGATGGAAGAGTGGGGTTTACTGAGCCAGGGAAGGAATTAGAGTAATTAGTCTGGGAGCAGAGTCCTTTTGTATATCTGGCTAATGACAGCACTCAGAACCTTATGAACAGTATTAGATATTGAATTATTAGACGGTTGGGAAATGATTTTATAACCTAATAAGAAGTTCTCATAAGCCACAATCCATAGAAGACCCAGTACTTCTGTAATAAACATAAAAATGGTCTGTTTTAGTAATGTTTTAAAAAATTACCTTTCTCCTTCCCCCCCAGATCCCGAACTGGGGCTCTCTGGCACAATTGTTCAAGCATGTTCAGTTTGAACCCACTGAATTCCTATTATAATCCTGGTTTTGAGGGAATGTTCTAGGCTGGAGCTCTATTTGTCTTGAAATGAAAACGATGTTCAAAAGGAAGCAGTTACTGTCCTGATTTAATTTAATAAGAATCGGTCTGGATAGTTGACATTTCAGTGTTAAGAAAGTTCCTAAGTTTCCGTGGGGGGGGGGAAATGCATTTTGAGTGATTGGCCAGGTTTCCTTAAAGTTGATATTTTCTATCTGGGTATATGTCTGGAATTTCACTTGAGTGATTTGGTTGAACACTTTTCAGGGGTGGTGGGTCCGGGGGGAAGCTCTTCTTGTTTATGCTGGAGGCAGATGGGCTGGAAGGGAGGAGGGATGGAGAGTTACATAATGTTGAAGTGTGCACTTGAGAGCCATACATTTTGCTGTAATTTTCAGGCTTTTTCTCTTTGCCTTCTAGTTAC
Source organism: Ursus americanus (assembly GCF_024610735.1). Taxonomy (NCBI): domain Eukaryota; kingdom Metazoa; phylum Chordata; class Mammalia; order Carnivora; family Ursidae; genus Ursus; species Ursus americanus. The sequence goes on along the minus strand of NC_142131.1, from coordinate 66,966,880 downwards.
GGCTGCTGGTGGTGGTAGTGGCAGCAGGAGGGAGGGGGCTTCGGCCTATGTGAACTCTGTCTCTGAAAGTGCTCTGGAGGAAGAACAAACCATCCTTTTTAAGGCATTTTCCATGGAGCCCATTTCAGGATTAAACACTTTTAGGCTCTGTTATGACTTTCATGGAGCCATGTCTGTTTTTCTGTTGAGGTCAGCCTCTCCTTCTGTTCCCCAGTGAATCCAGGGGAAGTGTGAGTCATTGTCAGTGAAATCACACTGGGAAAGGAGCGGTGTCATTACCCTGTCAGGCCCAGAACTGGGTGTTTCCGCAGATGATGTGCTGGACAACCGATGAGCTTATGAAGACTTAAAAATATATATGTGTTTTGAGTAAATATGAGCAAATTAGGGTAGCTTTAATTTGGGGGCTGGTCCGGGAACCAGGAGACCTGGGACTCTGCCACGAATGGACTTTGTAATCTTGGGCAAGCATCTTGACATTTCGGGGCTTTAATTTTTCCATTTTAATATAAGACCACGTGGGGCGCCTGGGTGGCGCAGTCGTTAAGCGTCTGCCTTCGGCTCAGGGCGTGATCCCGGCGTTACGGGATCGAGCCCCACATCGGGCTCCTCTGCTGGGAGCCTGCTTCTTCCTCTCCCACTCCCCCTGCTTGTGTTCCCTCTCTCGCTGGCTGTCTCTATCTCTTCAAATAAATTAAAAAAAAAAAATCTTAAAATAAGACCACGTGATCTCAAAGGTCCCTTTTGGCAAGACGGTTCTATAATTTTCCTTTAATTTACCACAGAGAGAGCCGGGCCAGAAAATTCTCTGAAAACTTGTTTTTAACATAAGATCAACCTCATGAATATCACCAATGTAAACAATAACTCATTAACAGGTGCATATGGTATTTGTAGTGTTATGTGTTTCTTAAATGCTAATCTTCAGTAAATTGCTTGATCATTTGGTACGCAACATGCTGTAAATGTATTAAATACTGTATTCGTAGTTTGTATTTGGAAGTGCCATTGAGCATTACATATGGTGGTTCTGAATTTGTCAATAATATTCCCTGTGTAATCCATATGGGAACAGCCATGCGATCCTTATATGGTAGTATCCTGTTTACTTGTATCTAGAGTGTAATTAATGTTTCGTACAATTACTGCATGTATAGTCTTACACTTTCCCAAATTATACTTTTGAGATGGAAGTGGTGATTAGAGCAGTTCTGTATAGCAAAGGGGCTAACTTACCTATCGATCGATCGATCAGTCTATTTAAATAACAAATTGACTCTAAGAATATTATTTTCTGGAGGAAAAGCTATAATAATGTTAACTTTCAGGAATGTTTTTGGCTAGCACTATCATATGTATTCAACTCACACATTATCAAATCTTAATTATGACTTTTCAAATCTTATTTCAAGTCTTCCAATCTCGTATTTTGATAAGGGCAAACTTGTAGAGTTGTGACTATATCTCTTTATGCATCTTGCATGTTAATGCCCTTTGTATTGTGAAGGCTTAAAAAGATTGATAATTCATATCCTTTTGGCTTAAATGTGTATGCTTTAATTTATGGGGAACATAGGAAGTGCTTTTGTGTGAGGAAGTGTCAATTTCTATTGTTATGAATTAACTATGAAGTGGTCTCATTTCCAAAGAGATATGCGGGACATATGCTTGCACATTCTGTTACCAGCTAGGGATCCAAATGGAGAAAACCATTTCCATGAGAAAAGTGAGTCATCGATTGAGAAGGATCCTAATAATCCAGAGGAGACTATTAAAAACATTCCAGATTGTCCACGTTGATGATACGCACTATGAAATGTTTTAAATCCAAAGTCTTCACTTGGCCATTGCTCACTGGATTTAGTTAACGACCTAATGATTCCCCCAGGTTATTGCCTTGGGTCAAATCCTCCCCTGTTCTGAAAAGCATGTTTATTTAAGACAAAGAGGTCCTCCATCGCTGTTGGGTAGAGCACGGACCATGTACACTCCGCTGTTCCATTCATTTTCCTGATTAAAAATTACATATTTGTTTGGCTGTTTGCAAAACCCTGACAGTTTTTTTTTTGTTTTGTTTTGTTTTTGCTCACGTCCGAAATGGTTCCCATTAAAGCTTTCATAATACCCTTCAGTTTCTGTATTAAATTGATGTTTAAGTTGGAAAGAAAGTGGGAACTTTGGCCGTTAAGATAATTCCCTTCATCTGGTGGCCAGCTATGTGAATGGTCCCTTCATCTGCGAGCCCTCAGCGGAGATGAAAGGAGCCCTCGGGGCCCCAAAGCGACATTTGAGGAGCAAAGAGAAAATACAGTTAGAATTCTTTGTTTCATCATTTTATTCGATAAAATGGGGAATTATTTTGACCGGAATTTGAAAGTGCGAAGAGAGCCATTTAAAGGTTATGCGGCGGGCTTAGCTGTGCGAGCTGAATGCGGATCGTTGATCAGTATGCTGGATGGCAAGCGTGGAGCCCCATGTCAGCAAATGATGTCTTTTATTCCCTGTGTATTGAGTGCTGCGAGGAAATGCTGATATTGTTAGCATATGAATAACATCAAAGCCCTACGCTGGAAGATGAACCTCCATCCTCTGAAACAGAGTGCATAGCCTCCCCTCCAGTACTGAAGTGTCTCTCTTTCCAGCCGTGTGCTCTGGCCAAGCCCAGAGCGGTTTCTTCCAGAACAGGCGAGTTGATATTCAGCGCCGGGTTGCTGGTCCATGACCGCACATTCCGTCACTTAGGAGAACACATTTTCACATCAGATTGCCTTTTTACATGAAGGGTGGGAAGACTATTAGGTTTATTTATTTATTTATTTTGTTTGTTTGTTTGTTTGTTTACATTTATTTCAGGGCGAGGGGTTGGAAGTGGCATTTTCTTTAGAGCTACCCTAAGAGGCTCACAATTTTTATGATTATTTGTCCTAAAAATGAGAGACTGATCCAGCCAGGTGACAAGAAACAGAGTGGATGACTGCCCCTTCATCTGTGAATGCAGACGTGACTCTTCTCTGCCGCTGGATTCTTCAATCAATACTGACGTGCTAGCTGGACACAATTTAAGGAATGCACCAGGCCCCTTCTTCTGTTCTGTGCATATTATTGAAGCGTGATACGTAGTTTTGTTCAAGTCCTTTCTCTTTCCACCTGTCCTGATGGTCCACCCATGCTGCTTTTGCTCCAAATGGAATTTTAGGTTAGCCGTAGAATTACTGGGGCTTTTAAGAGCACCAGCCACGTCCAGTTGGCTGTGGGATGATAAACTGTATGACAGCCCATAACAGAGCAAGTAATTCCAGATGCTTTGGATGGTTCGTCTATTAGCTCATGGGGACATGTAAGGAATAGTCAGTTTCCATTAATGTTCAATTTCTTATTGGCCCAGATGCGTAGGGTATGACGCCGCTAGGCATTTTCTATAACAACTTTATTTATACAGGAAATCTTTTTCTGAAAGGTACATGGCTGGAACTTCATTTCTGAGCTCATATGTTATGCTGACCAAAAACGTCTGTCAAAACTTAGATCAATGTCATGGGCTATATTTTTGTTTTCATTACTCTCAGAGTCCGTTTTTTTTTTTTTTTTTTTTTTTAAATTCCCGTTGCCAGCTGTTACATGAACATTCTGTCAAGTTTAGGCTAGCTGAGTTCCAGCCCACGGTTTAGAAATAAGCCGAGCATAATGTTGACATGATTGATTTCCAGTTACTCCGTGTGGTTTCTCTTGCATGTTTAAAGACATATCTGTGTACAAAAACAAAGGAGCAACACATTTGTTTCAGAAAGAGCCGAATGTACTCTTGGCGGGGAGCCGTTTTACCGCATACCTTTTCTTACTTTCTGTCTCTTACCCGGTTCACCAAGTCATTGTGCTCATGTCCTCACTGAGTGATACACATTGAGAAAGTAAATCTTGGTGAGTCGAGCTTGTCTAATTGTGAGATTCTGGATCGCTTCCAAATGGGAGGTTGGAATCGAAAGAACTCACACAAAGGCTTCCGGGACATGTTAGGAATACCAAGTACTATCTCCAGATTTTCTAATTAGTTTTCAAGACAAATGCTCAAGGAAGTTGCAGCTACGTACTTGATTCAGCTCCAATTTCAAAACGAGTAGATTTTAATAAGAATTCCTAGTCCTGCCTTTAGATGATTCCATTGTAGGCTTCAGGTTATTTAGGTCTTATATTTTAAGTCTCAGGGGGTTTCGTTGGTTTGTTTGTTTTTGTTTTTAACCCCTGTATTGATCAGCCAGTGTCATTGTTCTGAACTGGCTCTTCCTCTCCGAAGAAGAGGCAGCCTCATGTAGACCGTTCCGGGAAGGTGAAAGGAACACGATATTTAATTCAATAACGGGAAGTTTGTGTGCATGGCAAAGCATCAGGATTTGCTTGTTACTGTTGTAATTATCTTTCAGAAAATCTCCACACGTTTTGAAGAACACTTTAGGGCGAATGTGGGAGGGCAGACGTTGGAAGGTACCAAGTGATTTCACTGATACAAAGAATAGTGTTACTTAATGACGTCAGAGTTGGAGGAACTCATGGCTTTGTATGTCAGAGATTTCAAGGCATCCAATTTACTCTGTTATTGCCAGCTATGCTGATTTTTTGGGATAGCTAATCCCCCCTCCTGGCAAAAAGGATGGTCGGAGTGGCCTGTAAAAATAAGAAACATCATACTAACAGATAAAAAAAAAAAAAACACCTGGCCACGTATTGTTTTGAAGCTAAATAGAGTATGGAAAATGTAAAGCCTTTGACTCCTTTTACTGTAATGATGATTCAGTAAGGTTATAGTTCTGTCCTGGAATCAGGACTTGCGATTTGAGAATTGGCCAGCAAGTCTAGTGACTAAGTTTGTAGCCCGGCGAAGCTCGGAAAGCACCTCGACGTGTTTCATTCCGTGAGTGATACGAATAATCTCAATTCCCCAAATCCAACCCTTTTGAGAATTCTTAAGGTCATAGGGAAGTTCCAAATGTCAAATTATGAACCTCAAAAAGTTAGAAATAGAGGAAGAGAAAGAGAGACAGAGAGAAAGAGAGAAAGATGGTTCGTGTGATCTGCTCCTGCAGGGATGAGCAGAATTTCATGGAATAATAATTTCTAAGCCACCTTCAAAGTCTGTTTTTATTCAGAAGTCTGCTGAGTTATTTCTACTCCTCTTACAAAGTAATTCCACTCGTTTGGTAGGAAACATTACTATTTAGCCGGGATTTAGAAATCATTTTATTTCAAAGCAAGATAACAGCCTGTGAGGCAGCATACTCTAAATCTTCAGGCAGCTGTTTGATTCATCTCAACACTTAAGAAATTGGTTAGATATATATTTTTTCCCTTTACTCACATTATATATTAATCGGTCAAATGAATTATTTGGGGGAGTTAGTGAGGAAGAAAAGAGTACAGAAATATCTATGTACTTAAGTAAATAATTTAATGACATGTATAAGGCTTGAAAATATGCTAACACGATTTAAAATATGTATATTACCGATTAAGTAGAAATTTCCCTTCATAGTAGAAAAACAAAGTCTAGAGAACTGAAGAAATGCTTTATAATGAAAATTACTTTTCTTGATTGAATAACTAGGAGGATCACGAGGCTGGAGAGTCCCAAATAGATTTTAATGAATGCAAGTCAATAGCCGTTCGCTCTTTTGTTCATTCAGTGCCATTGGGGGGTGGCAGATACAGAGCTGGGGACAAGGCGTGGAATGGCAAACAGCCCATTGATGAAGGTGAGAAATGATAAAGGCTTGAGGGTTAATAGGGGTAGAGGGGATAATAAATAGAGGACTTTGAGATCAATCTAGAAGGAAGCGCACCAGCCCTGCGCAGACTGAATGTCAGAACACTCATCTGAGATGTGTCCCCGAGCTGTTTATGAGGCCAGGATATAATGCCATATGTGCTCAGGAAGAGGCACCTTGGCGCTTTGCTTGGACCTATTCATCATACCTGCATGACCTCCCCTGTGGTTGGTATCTCTTGAGAAGTCACCATTCCAGCCGAGCACTGGAGTTGTTTGCCAGTGCCCACCACCACCGCCATCTTCCTGATATGGAAGAGATCCTCTTTGCTCAAAGTATGGGCACGCGTATTTTCCCAATTCCCCATGGTACAAAAGCCTTAGTTAAAGTATTAAAAGGGGCGCCTGGGTGGCTCTGTCGGTTAAGTGTCCGACTCTTGATTTCGGCTCAGGTCATGGCCTCAGGGCTGTGAGATAAGGGTCCTGTATCAGGTTCCATGCTCAGCGGGGAGTCTGCTTCTCTCCCTCTCCCTCTGCCCCTCCCCCTGCTCATGTGCGCTCTCTCTTTCTGTGAAATAAATAAATAAATCTTAAAAAACTAAAGTATTAAAGTAATGCATATTTCGAAGCACAAAAAAAATTCCAACTGTATATTCCCCCATTGTTTCTTGCTGCCCCCAGCCAGACTTCCAGAGGTAGCGATTAAAGCTCAAGAAAGTATTTTAGGTTCTCAAGGGAGTATATGCATATGAGAGAGGTTTATATTTTGAAATATATTAATATTCTCTCCCATTTTACAGTTCTGTGTCTATGGCCCTTCCTCTGGTTAACTTGTATCAAATTGCCTAGGGGAGTAGGATTAGAATCTTTACAATAGAAATGCAGACAGACAAAAATGAATCTCTGTTCAGCTTCTGAAATCTAACAAGGGATTGTTGAAGTCAAAGCAAAGTGAGAAGCTTGAAATCTACCAATCTCTGAGAAAGATAGAAACTTTCTAAGTTCCTTTACTTAACTTCTCTCACACATAAAAAGGCAGGCTTGGTGGATAAGACCATAGAGAGTTATATGCCTCAAACACAGCAAACGGGGGTCCAGCTAGAAAGAGGGAACGCCCAGACCTGTTCCTTTGGTTCCTATCGGTTGAAACCTGAATGCAGGAGACAGTAGGAGATGTGGCATTTTCTGGGCAATTCACTGCAGCGGGGAGATCATGTTAAATAATTGAGGTGAATGCTTGTTCCTTGATTGGGGCAGTAGAACAAGGCGTCCCATAAACTTCAGAGCCAATACGGGGTTCACAACACTAAAGTGAGCTCAGTGTCCCAACACAGTTGGGAGGAAGTAGCCAGGGTTTATTTTCTGAGCAATCCTGAGTTCCCATAGGAGATATGGAAGTTGGTAGAGTTGCAGGCCTGGCATGCTGTGGCAAGGAGTGAGGGGCTCCAGCAGCAGAAACCATGGGGTCCAGAAACTATGAGGACCGCGATCCAAGTGGGGCACCAAGAAGAGGCTAAGGGAGTTCCATATGCCTTCGAGAACTAGTGAGGCCACACTAGCCAGGGAGCATCAGCAGGCCTGGCCCTCACTTAGCCAAAAGAGACCAGAAACGGATGATAGCAGATTCTAGAATACCCGGAGACAAATAAGGTCAACTGTTAAAACGAGCAGTCCCAGGATCCCCCAGTCCTGGTACGCTGCAGTAGAGATGAACAAGAGTCTAGGGGGCGCTCGCGGAGGTAAGGAAAGGAGGTAAGGTCTTGTCCAGTCTCATGCTGCCTTTGGGCCACACAGTTACATCATACTCTTCCTTCCCCAGCTGCCATCTTGGGGGGAGCAGAGGGAAGGAGAGGAAATTAAAAGGACAGAGTTTTACCCGAGGAACTTTTAAGATGATTGCACTGGATTGAATTTACTGATTTGGCCTAAAATACAGGTTTCTGCAACTGATGAGGTGGTGTTGCGTGAGGATGATCACATTATGTATCTATAAAGAAATAAAGAAGTCACTTAGGGCATCTGAATTTGAGTAAATTAATTGGATGTTGGTCTTCCTGAATCGATCATGTCTGTCTCCTAACTGCTTTTTCTCATATATCCCATTTCCTCCTTTTTATTCTGCATTCTGGGAAATTTACTCAAATTTTCCTCCCAGAATTTCTATTAAATTTTTAATTTTGATACTAATACTTCTCATTTTGAGGAATGTTTTCTTGTTCTCTGATTGTTCCTGTCATAGCACCTTCTGCTTTTAATTGGCTTTATATATACTCTCAAAGACTTGATGATATCAATGAGAATTTTTAAGGCACTTCTCTTTTTCACTATGAATTATCTTTGGTCCTTCTGTGGTCACTCGTTCTGTTAGTTCATTCTGGCCCCTCCCTCTTAATGTTTATAGATGCATGTAGATGATATCCGCAACTTAAGTCTAGATTTGGCTTCTGAAGCTCCAGCTGGGTCCCTTTTATTCACTCCTCACCAAGGCTTAGGGAGTCTTGAGTCCTGCTTAACCATGGTTATGTTCTTAGAGTTTCACAAGAAGTAGGTAAATACAGGAGAGACTCAATCATTATATTCATGCCTCCTTATTTTCTCTACTCTCATGATTTCTAAAATTATATCCTAGTCCAAATACCTGTCCTGAGATTCTGATGCACGTATCCATTGCCTACCAGACATTTCCACTTGGGGGGAGGGATCTTAAATGTAACATGCCCAGACATAATTAATCATAAGCCCACCTCTCCAAATCTCTGCCTCCTCCCATATATGTTATCTCGGCAGGTAGCCTGAGTATCCGCTTGGCTACCCTCAGCCAGAAGTCAGAATCTTGAGTGTGTTGTCTAGTCTTTTCTCTTTATTCAGTCAGCCACCCAGTTCTGCCAGTTCTTTTTTCAGAATACCTCTGGAGTCTGTCCACTTTTTAATCTTCATTACCCCTAGGGTGTATGTACGTCCTGACCACTGTTGCATTATGGCAACATTTCTTTCCCTGGTCTTCCTACCTCTGGTCTTTATACACTCAGTACTTTCTCTAGAGTGACCTTCTAAAATAAGAAGTCTCATTATTTGACTGCATAGTTATCATCGCCTATTGCAATGGCTGCCCACTGACTTTAGGGTAAAACCTGAGTGTCTTAGTCCAGTTTATAACACCTTTCAGGGTCTGACCTCTGCTAACCCACCTGGCTGGTCTTTCATGAAGCCCTGTTTCACCTTCTGTAATCTCCACTTGCTGAGCAGGAGGAGCTGATGAAGTTGAAAAGAAGAAGCTAAGATGATTAGAGCCTGTAGAAGAGAGAGGTGTTATGGTGGAAAATTTGGGTCACGGTGAATATGGTTAGGTGATAAATCATATTGGCTCTCTTGCAGAGTTTTCTGATAACAGAGGATGAGGAAGCAGAGGGGTAGAATAACAGCTCCCCATACCTGTGGGCTTCTCGCCGTGCTGGAAACGTACCTTTCCCTGGACAAGGCCGATGGAAACATAAGATGAGGTGAATTTGGTCAAACGACTGGCTCTCTCTATGGGAGGACAGTTCATGCGGGGCATGATATTTTTAGACACACTGGAAACAGAATCTTAGAAACAATAATAAATAGCAGTGTGTATAAATTAACCATCTTTATGACTTACGATCTGACCAAGAGGAAAGTTACGCAGTTTTGTCTAACTTCTCTTATTTAGTCGAAAATGGAGGCTTCCCTTTCCATCCAGGTGCTTGGTACTTGGAATTGAATGAACTCTGAGAAGTTTCAATGTAACACATTGATTCTGAGTAAATATTATAAATGATCCTGTCAAAAGAGTATCAAAGTACACTTTGGCATGGAGTGTATCATTTTTAAACACCTTTATATTGATATTTATTTTTAAAGGGACATGTCTTTGGCAGCTTTCTTGAATTGTTACAAATCTCTTCACATAGGTAGATGTTCTATAGATATGTTGATTAAGTGTGTTCTAAGGTTTCCTGAACTGCTCCTGGCTAAGTTTTCAATTTGTTGATTACATATTGCCATTTTATTCTTCGTGTGTGTGTGTGTGTGTGTGTGTGTGTGTGTGTGTGTGTGTTTTGTTTTGTTTTGGTTTTGGTTTTCTGAGTGGAGTCGACACACAGTGTTACATTGGTTTTGGGTGTACGATGTAGTAATTTGACAGGTTTCTCCATTATGCTGCAGTCACCAAAGTGTAGCTACCATCTGATTGAGGTATCATGATTACAATCTGATTACATGATTACAGTATCCTTGACTGTGTGGCCACTTTATTCTTGGTATGGTTCTAACACCTTTATTTTCTCAGTTTGACTCATGTTGTCTGAGCCTGGAAATGTCAGAGGAAAGCAAAGGAGTGAAGGCACTCTGAGCCGAGCATCTCTTCAAACACTGCCCGCCTCGCCTTCCAACCATTTTTCCAGAAAAGGGAATTTATTGCTATTACAGTCACTACTAAAGATAAGTTGGGATATTGGATGTTTTGGTATCCACATGTCTAAATGATAGTAATTATTTTGCTTCTAGCTTTCTCTAATGTAATTTGGTTGTGAGAGCTAATGGTATTTCTGTTTTATTCCACAGTAAATATCACTTTCACTAAATCACTAGGGTTGGGTCCTATAGTTATAAGAGTATCGATTTTTATGTAAACCAGCAGAAAATGCTAACACATCATATAAAATGTTTGATAGTTTATGGGGGCTTTTCTGATGGCCACTTAGCTTTCCGTCAGGCAGCATAAAGATTGGAGATATTGAATCAGGGGTGGGTTGAACGGGCAGCTGGAGAGGGAAGGGGTTATGACAAATGCCTTGACGTTCATTCTCGCTAAATAAAAAGCTAGGTCATATTCACAATTGGAAAGAGTGACAGAAATACTGTGCAGATTAAATGATTAGGTTAGGGGCTTGTGTTTCGAGATTATATGATTTAGTAGCTGTGCATTGGGTTTTATTATACACAATGTACTCAGAAAAGTCAACTGATAAAAAGAAAACATAGAATAACTTATTCTATGTTTGTCTGTGGCTTCTGTTTCATTTTGCCTAGTAACTTTAAAAACACAGAGGTACGAGTGTTCAAATGAAGAAATTAATACATATGGGGAACGCTGAAATAGTCCTACTATTTTGGAAAATTAAGTTCAGGGTTTCTATTGTGGGAATTCAATAAAACTTTTGGCTTTCAATGTAAGATAGACCATAAATCAATAAAGTTTAAATAGTTCTGCTCTCTTGAACACCTGCTTATCTGTCTTGAGAAAATTCTGTAGTGTTTTAACCATCATTTTATGACATTAAAAAGTAATGCTCACTATTGCAGTACTTGGAAAGGCTATTAAAGTTAAGGGTCTGTCAGCCATTCCATTATAAACCCTGATTTCCAGGAGTTTAATATAACCCAGACATTACGTGTAATAAACCCTAATGCAGGATTCTGAAACTTGGATCATTATTTTCTCTATTTAAAGGCCAATTGCCCCACAAAGACTATCTCTAGCCACGGCAAATATCTTTAGGATAAGTTATAATTTTAAAAATTTACCAAATGCTATTTTTTCCTTCCTGTGATATTTTATCTCTAAATTAAGAGAAGCCCTCTGCAAGGCAGGCTATGTGTAAAAGAGCCTTTGAATGAATTTAATCTACATCTTTTCAGAGCTTCCCCCAACCCCAACGTGAACAGAATTTAATGTTCCTTTGCATAGAGAAGAAGCTTTGGGTCCATAAATATGGCGGTATTAGTTTTCTGTTGTTGCCGTAATGAATGACCACAAACTTAGTGGCTTAGAGCACCATAGATTTATTTTCTTGAGGTTGTGGAAGTCAGAAGTCTGAAATCAGTCTCACTGGCTCAAGTCAGAGGTGTCAAAAGGCTGGTTCCTTCTGGAAGCTGTGAGGGGATAGGTCTCCCTGTCTTTTTCAGCTTCCAGTAGCTGCCTCCATTCCTTGGTTTAAGGTCCCTCCTTCCATCCTCGAAGTGCATCAGTCCATTCTCTGCTTCCATTGGAGTCATGAGCGGGGAAACTATCTTGTCTAGTCTATGAACTCGTGGGAGTCCTGAGTGCTGCTGTTAAAGGGGAATGAAAGGGAAACTTGAGGAGTTGGCATTTGATGGCCTTCGAGAACTTCCTACATGCCTCATGAGCTAGACATGAACTTCAGTTTTCTTTAGGATTGTGGATTAATCACAAGAAAAGCCCTCAGAGGCCATTGATATGAATTACCTAATTTGAAATTAAGGTGAGTTTGAGATGCGGTTCAATGTAAAACTGAGTTTCATGTATGTGACCTGCGCATGAAATGTGCATATCAAGATGGCCGATCTAGACCCACCCAGAACTGGGGAGAAGGGAGTATGTTTAGGAGGCATAAAGAAGACAGATGTGGCGAAGCAGTTCTGTTTCTTGCTCACTGACGATCTTTACCACTGGGCGGGCTAAGACCTGGTGGTCCACAGCGTCGGGGGCTGGCATCACAGACCTGCACCCAAAGCACGACAGTGGCTTTTTGATGGGTGCCGGGTAACTAGTAGTAACTAACCAGTACTGGGAGGAGGTGTTTGGAGGTAGGAGTTCCTTGACCTGTTGTATTCCTTTCTCCTTGTCTGGTACAGAATGTATTTTCCCCAAGAAATCATGTTATAAATAAGATTAAAAAAAGAAGCTTAGGGTCCCAGACCAGCTTGCCAACATAGCTTTGTTCATCCTTGGTGTGGTCAAAATACTTTTTTTTTTTTTCTTGTAAGGAATCAGCGTAAGGAGTGTGAGAACACGAGGCAGAGTCAGCAGTGGTTATGGTCAAATGGGTCAATCAAGGAAATAAGCCTGTTCTCAATCGATTTCTACTTCGTGATGATTTAAATGAACGCTGGTTTTGTTAGCTACTGAGAGACCAGCCACTCTGGATCGTTGTTTCTCTGAGTCAAGTATTTTCTAAGAAATGAATAACCGGCTAAAGAACAAACATTCGGAGGGCCGCCTGGCTGAAAGGAGGGGTATCTTTATGTCCCTCTGTCAGAGGTTCTCAGGACAAATCTCAGGCTTCATGATTCATGAGAAGGACCCAGAGAACTCAGAAAGGCACTTGTGCTCCCATTTATGGTGTATTACAGGGAAAGGATGCTGTTCAAAACCATCAAAGGAAAAAGGCCAACGGGTGAAGTTCGGGAAAACCAGGCACTAGCTTCCAGGGGTGCCCTCCATGTGGAGGGGTACGGGGAGCAGCTTAGCCCTCCCAGCAATGACGTGTGACAACATGTGCCAAGGGTTGCCCTGCAGGCAGCCTTACCTGAGCCCTGGTGTCCACGTGTTTTATTAGGGGCCAGTCGTAGAGCGTATGGCACCTGGTTAGGATATGACTTGGCAACTGGTATTTAAAATTGTTTCTCAGGTGACTTAGAATGTGCAGAGGCTGAAGACCACACAATTGATCAAAGGGGAGAGAATTAGGAAACCCGTGATCTTCACAAGCCAGTGACCCCCAGCCCTGGTTGCGTGTTCAACCTGCCTAAAAGACTGACTCCCTTTCTCTACTCTCAGAGATCCTGATTCAGTTGGTCTGGGGGGATGTTGCATCCAGGGCACAGTCAGGGTTGCGAGCTACTGCTCCCAGCAATTCATGTTCCTCTGTCCTCTCTTTATCCTAGTCACTTGAATACAGTATCATCTGATCCAGTTACAAAAAACAAGTCACGACCTTTAGGAATCTCAGGGAAGAAATGATGCACACATTAGGTACACATGGTCTCCGTGGAGGTGATATCTGATCTAAAATCGGAAAGATACAGTGAAGTCAGTTATGGGAAGACCTATGAGAGGGCCAACCACGCAGAATCTATGGCTGATGCAAAGGAGGTGAGAGAGATTGTTGCCATCAATGGATAGAAAAGACATTGTGGTTCAAGCGTGACAAGTGAGGTTAAGAGGTGGAACACGCTGAAGTTGGGAAAGAAATTAGTCGCTAGATCATGCAGGGTCCTGTAGGCCATTTTAAGGATTTCAGAATTTATTCTCGGGTTAATGGGAAGCATTGAAAGATTAAGGGTGTGAAGTAACATGATTTGTATTTTGAAAAGATCTGTCTATCTGCGATGTGGATAGTAGATAGATTGTAGAGGGCAAGAGTGAAAGTCAGAACACAAGTCAGAGAGCCTTTGTCATGGTGTGAGCAGGAATAAGTGTGGCTTGGACCAGGATGGGGGTGAAGGTATGGAAGGAAGCGAAGGGACTCTAGACGGATTCTGGAAACACAGGACCGAAGTTACAGAGGTGATGAGCATTGGCTATATCAGAAGGGAAGGAGCAAGCCTGTTTAAGAACTTCTGGGGCTTGTGCAACTGGAGATAATGGCGGACGGAGGGTGAATAGAGTCTGGGACCAGGGAATCAAGAATTTCTTCTTTTGACCTGTTAAAATTAAGACACCTACTAGATATCAAGTAGAAACTTAAAGTCTACAGTTCCACATGAACAAATATGGAAGAGAAAATCTTGGACTGAAAATAAACGTTGGGCATTATCAGCATACAGGGCGGGGGTGTTTTAACATACCAGACTGAATGAGACTTTTGCGGGGAGAATGGGGCCAGGGAAGGTTGGTATGATAGAGACACAGAAGTGTTCAATGAGGTTAGCAACGAGAACATTCAAGGGGCAGGTGAAGGATGAGTCATTGGAGTCAGGGATGAGTGAATAGGAGGTGAGAAGGTAGAGACAGTTAAGCTCAGAAAAGCTTAAAACAGCTATGAGAGGAAGAGAGAAATGGGGCCAGTTGGCAGAGGGCCAGTGGGAGTCAAGGGAGGATTTTTTGAAAGGAGGACTCACAAGAATGTTTGTGGGTTGACAGAAATGATCCCTGTAGGGTGTTGAGATTAATTATGGAGGACAGAAGAGGAGAAGGAGAAACAGAAAGTTCCTTGAGAACATGAAAGGGGAGAGAACCTTGAGCCCTAGGGGATGAACTGGGATTTATAGCAGATTTTCCACTGTATCCAGAGGGAACGTAGGTATATGCTTCTAAATATACCTCATTGAAGCCAGATAGTGTGTATTTTTTTTTTCTCCTTTATTCATACTTGTAAAAAAATCCATACTTTCTGTCCAGGTTAGGATCATACTCTGGCTCTCGATCTAAACTGTTCTCAAAACCGATTGAATAACGTCATGAATTCTTATCCCAAAATGATTCCGGGTTTTTTTTTCTTCCTTGTTTTCATTATAAGTTGCCTTATATGGCTTTCGCTTTTGAAGATTTTTTTTAAATGGAAGGGAATACAGATATAATAAATATATATTCACACAACGAACCAAGAATTAGTAACTGTTGACATTTTCATCCTCTTTCTCTTTTTTTTAAAGAAAAGAAATATCACAGAGAGAGCTGGAGCTCTCCTAACCCACACTCGTTGCCTTTCCCAGACCTCCCCGAAGCACCCACCGTCATGAGGTCGGTGCTTTTCTCCTCTCTTGCTTATGCTTTCACATACATGCCTGTCATTTCTGAACTGTAAACAGTAGGATTTTTGTAACTTTAAATTTATATAAATGAGGCCATACTTCCTGTAGCGTGCTACACATTTTATTTGAAAATCATACTGTGTTTTTAAAAAATCCAATCTTGCTGGTATACGTAGATCTCGTCATTTGAACTGTTATACTGAATTCTATCATATAATTATATGCCACGTTTTTAAAAAGCTTTATTTGAGAGGGAGAGAGTGAGCGAGCACATGCACGGGAGAGTGGGGGTAGGAGTGGAGGGAGAGGGAGAGAGAGAATCCTCAAGCAGACTCCCCATCGAGTACAGAGCCCACACACTCGATCCTAGGACCCCGAGACCATGACCCCAGCTGAAATCAAGAGTCAGGCGCGCGGGGCACCTGGGTGGTACAGTGGGTTAAGCGTCTGCCTTCAGCTCAGGTCATGATCCCAGGGTGCTGGGATCGAGTCCTGCATCAGGTTCCCTGCTCATTGGGGAGCCTGCTATCCCTCTTCTCCCCACTTGTGCTCTCTCTCACTATCTTTGTCTCTCTCAGATAAATAAATAAAATCTTAAAAAAAAAAAAAAAAGAATCAGGCGTCCAACTGACTGAACCATCCAGGAACCCTTCTACACCATATTTTATTTTTATATTTAGTTCTCGATGGACATTTATGTCATTTCCCATTTTCCACTATTACAAGCTATACAGCAAAGTACATCTTTGTACAAGCCACATATATGATTCTGTTTTGCGAGGCGTCTCTAGACTGCATCATTCCATAGCCTTGAGCACAGATGGAAGAACTTCTCTCAGCTGTATTAGTAAATGGATTCCCTGAGTTTTGGAACATGGGTATTTGCACTCTCACTGGATTCTGCCCGTGGCTCTCTAGTGTGGCTGTACAGCTCTACCCCCCGCCCCAAGCAATATGGGAAAGGACTGCCCTCTCCACTTTCTCACCAGTGCTTGATAGTGTCAGTACTTTAACATAATTGCCCGTCTGACAAGTGGAAAACAAAACATTGTTTGTTGTTTTGATTTGATCTCCATGGATATGAGCGTGTTTCTTGGCCTTGGAACTTTCCTTCTCGAAGGCAAGGGTACGCAGAGAGAAGTATCATTTTCCATTCCTCGGATTCCTTTCTGCTCTTTAACCTCATCTGAGACTTAGTAGCTTTTCGAAGGAGTTGTTCATTTATTAATGTGTTTTCATTTCTGAAATATTTAAACTCATTCCTGCCATGCCCCCTCTTCTTAATAGGAAATTTACTGAAGTGCTCGGAGTTATACTTGCCCCATCTTTCTTGGCTGATTTTAATCTGTTGGCTTTAAAACTTAACCTTCTTTGACTCATCTATTCTCCAGACCTCCCTCTGCCTTCTTGACCTCTATGGGCAACTTTATCACCTGGGACTTGCCTTCCACTTCTCTGGAAATTACTCACCTAGGCTCTTCCCTCTGAACCACCTGTTCAGTCTTGTGACTCATACCATCATTTTCTCTCAATACGGTCATGACTCTGATCTATATCTAATTGCACTACTTTGATGGTTACTAAGAAAGCTTGTTTTTGTCACTTTTTGTTAGCTTTTAAATTTGATTGCCTCAATGAACACCTACTTGTTAAGCTGTATGTACTGGACACTGTATCAGGCCATGGGTCCCAGTTATTTCTCTCAGAACAGTAAATCTTGAGTTCTTTTAAACAGTTATTTGCATCTTTCCTTTCTCTCCATGAGACTTCTGGAATTTATTATTTGAGTTCTCGAGTCTGATGCTTCCTGTTTTGTCTAGTGTTTGATTTGTGGCAGGTCGGTGGTATCAAAAATCCAGAAATAGCAACATTCAAGCAATACTGTTTAATAGATACATAGTTTAATAGATAACTAGTGTTTAATAAATAAGTCAATAAATAGTATTTAGTAAGAGTCTATTGTGCATATAAGGATAGTTTCCACAATGGGAGCTTTCAGATTCATAGACTGATTAGACATGAAGCTCTGAGGCATGAACTTCAGGATGGCTTGAAATTACAAATGAGGAATGGTTTACCCTTTACAGTGATTGGTTATTGCAATGGGGGTTTCCAGACAACAGGGGATTGGTTAAAAGTGATTATCTCATACCATTTTTATGAGGATGACACTCTTTTTTTTTTTATGATTGTCAGAGACGTTTACAAGAAATAACCTAAGTGAAGTTTTATGTTCACTAAGTAAGATAGACTTAGTTTTGTTGATGTGGCTTACATGTTTTTTTTTTTTTCTGCTCAGGGAATTCTCAAGCTCAGCCTCCATTTTGGATTTAATTTTAACAACTCCCCCCCTTTTGGTCATTCTCTCAATAGGCGAAGAGTATGACTAGTTTGTACGGTGTTACTCTCTGTTCCCACTGTTGATGCCAAAGAGTCTTGTGTTCCTTGTTTCTTCTAGTTGAGTCCTTAGGACAGGGGGTCATGTAGTTGCTGCTACCAACAGAGGTACCATTATCATGGACACGGGTGGTCAGACCATTGATTTTTTCCAGGTCGTCTAATCCTGATGGGTATCATTTGATGTGTGAGTGGCTGCCAAAAGGCATTTAAAACCCTTGAAAGGATACAATACACTAGAGAGGCTAATATGACGATTATAATGAGAATAATTCTCCAGAGCAGAGATTTCCAGGGGCTAGGATTGAACCAACTAAATAACTCAAATGGGTTAAAATCAAAATGAGCTTTTGCCCTTTCAAGTCAATCTGGTTTGTTGTTGTTGTAGTTTTGGTTTTTTGTTTTGAATTGTTTTATCTTTTACTTACATAGGAACAACTTGATGTGTTAGCATTCACTTATCCTTATGATTACTTAGGACAGGATGAACGGGAGGATGCTTTATTTGATGAATCAGTGTTGCAGGTAAGCTCTCACCTAAATAAGACCTCTGTATGATGTGAGCACTCAGATAATGTAATGAGAATTTTCTATGACAGTGAAAGTAAAACAGAAGTTAATAGTTGGAGTAAATTCTAAACTCAGTTTTTCAGTTCAGAGAGCATCCAGTTGAGAAAATTCCTAGATTTGAGTTCAAGGCATCTTTAGATGGTGGAATGAGGATGACAGTTTTCATATGATGGAATTTTCCTCGTTTGTAGTTTGACTGTCTTTGATATCATCTGGTGTTCTGTTGAACTTTCTTGATCAGCCCATCCAGCAAAAGGCATGAAACTTGTCCATATGTGAGCTGTTGTGGTGATTTCTCCAAAGGTTTTAAGGAGATAGCAGAACTTTAAAAGACACTTAACAAAGCTAGAATTTGATAATGGATATACTATAGTTTTCCATTGCTACACAATTTTGCTTTCAGTCATCCCATTTTTTAATCGTTTCAAATGAAACTAATTTGTAAAATAAGTCTATTTTGATTAAAGTTGGCTTGATTATTTACATAAATGTAGTTAAGAATCATGATTCTATGCATATCTTCAAGTATGACATTTCAGGCAAGGCTTTGGTAATAACCAAGGGGTTTTATTGGCTTCATAGAGTCAACCTTAGTGTTTTAAAATTGTGTGGTAATAAGAAATCTGAGGTTAAACCTTTAAAGTCTCTTTAAGCTATGAAGCCATCCAGAGACTTAATCTAATTGTGTCTGGTTACCAGGAGAACAGATTCTTACTGAACTTATGTAAATACATATATTATCATGAGAAACAAGAATATTTAATAAGAGTCTCCGAATTCTGGAGAGATTCAGTAGGGAGAGAAAGGTAAATGTTCCAACTTTTGTTTACAAAAGCATACTTTATCAAATTGTCATTAAGTTATAGATAGTTTAAAGGGAGGAGAAAAAGGCATCCATTCAATCTGGAAAAAAAAAAAAACCTTTTAAGAACCAGCAGCGATTTAAATGAAATCACAGTTATAATCATCTTCATCAGTTTACTCAATGTCATATGATTAATTTTTGTTTTGCTAGATCATGGCTTAGCAGTCTTACGAGTCAATTCAGCAGTCCATCAGAGTTTGAGAAATTCTCACCCGGTACAGCGTTACTCTCTTAAGGTTATCAGAGCCCTATATTCTAGAGTACTTCTCAGAGTCTTTTCCACGAATCTCTTTGAAGATGACGCATGTCTGCCTGAAGTTGAGTATAAATGCTTTTAGACAAAAATCAAGAGTAAGCCAGTAACTGTGAGTGACAAAAGACTTCACAGTGTCCTGTTAAGGAGGTGGTGTGGCTCACCAAGAAAATGATGCCACTGAGAAGCAAACAGTGTTTTTGTTTTTTAAAGATTTTATTTATTTATTCGACAGAGATAGAG
This sequence comes from Ursus americanus, assembly GCF_024610735.1. Classification (NCBI taxonomy): domain Eukaryota; kingdom Metazoa; phylum Chordata; class Mammalia; order Carnivora; family Ursidae; genus Ursus; species Ursus americanus. The sequence continues at coordinate 66,947,338 of NC_142131.1, read as the reverse complement.
ACAGCCAGCGAGAGAGGGAACACAAGCAGGGGGAGTGGGAGAGGAAGAAGCAGGCTCATAGTGGAGGAGCCTGATGTGGGGCTCGATCCCACAACGCTGGGATCACGCCCTGAGCCGAAGGCAGACGACCGCTGTGCCACCCAGGCGCCCCAGCAAACAATGTTTTAGTGATATACAATATTGTAGAATAATAACCGGCATTATAATTGATATTATACTAGGACATACCAGATTATTGGGGTCGTCATATAATTTCCAGAACATTTACATTAACAGTATACACCCATGTAGGTATAATTGAAGAAGGTTGAACATTACTTTTCATTTGACATTGTTTCCCATAAAATTTAACATATCAAATAAGCCCAAATCAATTAACATTTCTCTTTTATAAGGTGAAAGAAAAACTCTTTTGAGATCTTCCAGAAACCCTCTGGAAAATTCCAGTTAGTTTAAGGTCAAAAATACTTTGTTCAGAATTTGATTTGGGAAAGTTTGTTAAAAATGTCAAAAGATTTAAAATACTGGACCAAATAGGATCACGGGTCATTGTGAAACAGTACTTGGTCATCCACTCAACCAAAGTGGCAACTGAACGATTTCACAGGCAAATACAGAAATTTACCTAGTTGTAAAACACCTTAGTTCTTTTTAAAATAGAAAAGGCTCGGTGTTTCTAAGGAATCTAAGACCTGACGAAGGCAATGGTGACACACAGGAAATATTTTCATAAGACAAAGAATCCTTGTTTCCTAGGCAGATTACATTAAATATAAAGAAAAATCTTTTATCATCTTTTAAAAAGAGTGGACCAATAATCTAAGAAGTTTTGTGGCTTTAACAGAGAAGAAATGAAACTCTTTTATTGGCACATCACCGACCTCATTAAAAACAATCCTTTTAAATATATCAATTAAATTTAGCCAGCTTTGATCTCATAACATAACATTGCTTTCCTGCAAACTTTCTGCAATTTTATATCCATATAGGTCTTGTCTTAGTCTTTTCCTTTCTTAATCTGGAACAACCAGATTTTATGTTAAACAACATTACTCTCTTTTTCCTTCACAAAAACACATCCTCTTCCTTGCATATTCTTTGTATAAAGATACATCCCATTTTCTTCCCATAGTTTGTATACAGAGTGGGTTCCCTTTGCTCTAAACAAAGCAGTTTCTGGTAGTTTTCCGTATTGATTATTAATTTTAACCGTCAATAACATTTACAGTGAAAACTAGGAGCAGGCAATTGTGAACTATCACATATTTGCATCCTGTATAGGTTAACAAATTTCCAAATATCTAATTATAAAATGTATAATTCTTAGAGATACATGTTTTTCATAGTACATTTTTTTTATTTGACCTAACACACATTTGTTGATAGACCCAAGTATCTTTTGTCTCTCTGTACAAAATTAAGAAGTCAAAAGTAAATGAATCTATATTTAGCAGTTGTCTCTGTGTATTATCTTTCTGGGAAATGATCTAGATATTCAATGAATATCCATTATTTAGTTTAAGTTGGCATCAACTTATCTTATTTACATCTATTTGCATTGGTTTTTAAAAAATTATGCTTGGATTAGACATCAAACAGCTAACCGTCAAGTTATTTTTCTTGTTGGCCAATTTTTTTGAATAATATTTTTTATTATATTATGTTAGTCACCATACAGTACATCCCCGGTTTCCGATGTAAAGTTCCATGATTCATTAGTTGCGTATAACACCCAGTGCACCATGCAATACGTGCCCTCCTTACTACCCATCACTGGGCTAGCCCAACCCCCCACCCCCTCCCCTCTGAGGCCCTCAGTTCGCTGTTGGCCAATTTTATAACACAGAGATAACAGGAGCTTATTTGACTGCTAAGCCCCGGAAGAAAGAGCTGTATATTTGCATTACACTTAATGTTGACGACTCTGAGGACTCGCCTGCTTTTCTTAAACCAACAAACTGAAACTAGCTTTTATGTCTCAAAGGTGATCTCAGATCATGTGAACTTGCAAAACACTCGGGTTACTTTCCGTATTTCTGAGAGTTTTAGGAATGCCCCGTCAATATAAGCCAGTTTTTCTTTACGACAATTAAATAGAACTCTTTAAAAATACCACATATACATAATATATTTACCTACGGAGATGTACATAAACACATAGACACAAACAGATCTTAGAGCTTCCGTTGAAAAATTTTAGCCATGTTTCAGGTACAATAATACACATTTCAAAAGAACAGCTGAATCCATATTGTGTTTCTGACAGATGGACTAGGTCAAGGACACCTGAATTACTTAAGGATTCTTGTAGGGAAGCTAGTTGTGGAGTCCTTTTGTCTTTCAGAAGCTTCTGCAACCCAATCAAAGTATGTATTCCAGCATCTCACAGAGGTTTGAGATTCTCTCTTTTCAAGATTCTCCTTAAGGTGGATTGTCTTGCCTGAAGTTTAAGGTTCCCCAAGGTGGCCTCCACGGTTTTAAATTATCCGAAAGTTCACCCATTTTCCAAAAAGGCAGAAGATCCTGGTCCACGGTGGTCACACATGTAGGAAGCAGCTTTTGAGGAAAGTGGAGAAAGAATTGCAGACCAGGTGGAACCCCTCTTTGCCTTTTCGTTCCCTAAGACACCTTAACATGAGGGACCCTCTTTCTTAATAGCTTTTACAGAACACAGGGAATCATGTGTTTTCCTGTCTTTTGAACAAAATAGGGCGACTTCCCCAAAAGCCTCAACAAACAAGATAGAAGAATGCACCATAAAAGTGGAGAATTCATGGGCGCCTGGGTGGCTCTGTGGTTAGGCATCTGCCTTCAGCTCAGGTCCTGATCCCAGGGTGCTGGGATCGAGCCCCATGTTGAGCTCCCTGCTCAGCGGGAGCCTCCTTCTCCCTCTCCTTCTGCCTGCCTCTCTGCCTGCTTGTGCTCTCTCTCTTTGTCCTTCATATAAATAAATAAATAAAATCTTAAAAATAAATAAATAAAAGTGGAGAATTCAAAACAAAGGAAGCCGAGATTGGATCCAAAAGAAATCCTCAAACGCTAATGTGGGTAAGAAAGCAGGGGACCCAGTGGACTCTGAACCAGCACTTGCTTGCTCACTGGCCTCAGAATTATTATTATTGTTATTATTATTTAAGATTTTATTTATTTATTGACAGACAGGGGAAGGGGCGGGGGGGGGTAGGAAGCAGGTTCCCCGCTGAGCAGGGAGCCCAACATGGCGCTCTATCCCGGACCCCGAGATCATGATCTGAGCTGAAGGCAGATGCTTAACCAGCTGAGCCACCCAGGCGCCCGTGGCCTCAGAATTGTTGGGGGAGGGGGGTCTTCTTTGGGTCCCACTATTCAGAAATAGCAAAATTAAAATCACCAAATCAATAAATAGTATTTGGAAAGTTTGTTGTGCATAGAAGATCAAATTGCAAACCGGGAGCCTTCAAAGTCAAAGAAGGACATGAAGCTCAGGGGCATGAAGTCACAGGTTGGCCTATAAAGTGAAAATGAAGAGGCTGTTTACCCTTGACAATGATTGGTCATTACAATGGGGGTTTCCAGAAGGCAGGGGCTCGGTTAAAACGGATTATTTAATTTTTAGGAAGATGACTTAAATTTCTTTTATGATTGTCAGACATTTACAAGAAATAACTTAAGTTTTGCTTTATGTTCATGAAATAAGATAGATTTAGTTTTGCTTACCATGGTTTAAATGGTCTTTTCTGCTCTGGGAATTCTCAAGTCTAGTCTCCATTCTGTATTTAACAGAAGGTAAATCTGCTCCCCGTTACGCCATGTTGGCCAAAAGCAGTAGTGCCAACAATGTTTTAAAGCATGTAAATGCTTCCATTTGAATGGTTATTACATACAGTTCATTTATTGTAATTTATTCTTTTTCATAACTTATACTCTCTTAACCAACCTCCTCATACTTCCATCTGAGAAGACATTGTATGGAAAGACTTTTCCAAAGACTCCCCTCAGGATTCAAGGGAGATATAAAATAAGGGAACAGTTCACAGTGTGAAAAACAAAAAAACGATTAGGAACAACAATTTTTAAAAATTTTTAGTTTATTTGACAGAGAGAGATAGCAAGAGAGGGTTGACAAGCAGGGGGAGTGGAAGAGGGAGAAGCAGGCTCGCCACTGAGCAGGGAGCCCGATGTGGAACTCGATCCCAGGACCCTGGGATCAGGGCCTGAGCCGAATGTAGATGCTTAACGACTGAGCCACCCAGGTGGCCCTATGAGCAATAACTTAGATGATACATACAAACTGTACCTAACTGTTTACGAACAGGACAGTCTCCTTCGGCGGGAAGCTCTTAGAGGATAAAGAATGAAAAACAAGGAAGGGACAAATAGAAAACACCTGATTGGCCGGAGCCAGTAGTCAACCTTGTTGAGGTGATTAGGCCCAGGTTGGCTTGCCGTTTGGTGATTGGCTGACTCCCCATGATGTGTTTCTCATCAAGCAGAGCATTTACAGGAACTGGGAAACCTGTTTCGGTTTGGCCCACGTGGCATCACGGGCAGAAGCGGCTCCATCTTGGGCCTGGAAAGTTACTTAAGGGACAGAGAAAGGATTTGCTCATTGCCGTTCCTCGTTCTTCCTGACTTCTTTTCCTCCTCCCCCTCGGTGCTTAATGCCTGGGAAAGCAAGGTTGTGAAGAGCCAGCAGAGCCCTGCGTGAAGGACCATCCCCTGTTCTGTCACGGAACCTGGAGAAAAAGTACGTGAAATCTTAAGCATGTATTTATCAGGCGTGTGAATTGGAATGTTTCGGTTTGGTAAGGGAAGTAAGTGGATTAAACTTTGTGGCCCTGAAAAGAGGCTGTTCGAGGGAAGACTCTCTGTTCTTAACTTGAAATTGGCTTGTTTTGGTGGGTAATGCAATCCCTCTAGCTTATGTTAGCATGACAGGATTGGGTGAGTGTGTTCCAGGGTGAGCCGAAGGGGTTCGGTGTGTGATTGTACCATTATGTCATGAGTTGAGAGTCGTTTGAAGTTGACTGCTGCCTTTATTAGAAAAATACCTGGGCTTTTGGGAGAAAGCCAGCGTTGTCTCAAGTTCCATGTATGGTTGGAAGGGATCCATTTTCTCCCTTGTAAATAGAAGCAGCATCGATTTTATTGGTATTCCCCAAATTTTCATTCGAGAGAGCCATAGATGCAGGACAGATGTCTGGTTCTTGTCCTTCGTTCGAGGAGAAGACAATACCTGTGACGCTGGGTGAGCCTTTCATACCTCAGCCCAGGAGGCGTCTTGGCGACTATAGTCTCAAAGTCTTCGAGCTACTGCATCTGGCGCTCGTGACGTCCTGTGGGCCTTTCCTTCCTGTCGCCAGGGAATTTGGCACTCGCGTCGTTTCCATTCCAAGCAAGACAGGAAAACACATCATTTTGGATCAAAATAACCTCTCTCAAGATTTTTTTTTTCCCCCTAAATCACAAACATCTGTCAGCAGTATGAGACCCGCAGGATTTATAAAAGGCATTTCCTTAAGGGCCTCCTTCTTACTGGTCCGGTACAATCGAACCTCTGCGTCTCTCGACCTTTGTTTGCCTTGAAGTCTCCCTGAATGGTTTGTGGGCTATATTTGGAGCCAGTGGCAGGAACCTGGCCGTATGTCATGCGTTTCTCGGGAAGACCGTGTGTTTGCAGTTGGTGAATCAAAGCCTTGCAACGGGGGCTAATGGGGAAGAAAGCCGTGTCCCTGTGTCCCCGTGTCCCTCCCGTCCCCCTCCCTGGCTCCTCTCCTCGTACCCTGAGCCAGGGAGACAGCTGTTTTCTCCCACACGCTGGAGGAGAGGCTGAACTCTCGGCGGCGGTATCTGGCTGCCTGTCAGAACAATGGTAAACTGCACACCTGTCGGCTCTTGGCACGCGGGGATGGTAAAATGACTAACGTTGTTTTCCTAGCTCTCCCTTCTGGAAGAGCGCGGCTCCGCTCCCCGCTCTCTCCGTTGACAAAGGCTCGGGTTTCTCCCTTGAGGCGCTGAGGGAATTAAGCAGTTTTACTACTGCTTCTAATAAACAGTTTCCTTTAGAGAAGGTGGATTTTCTCGCAGGACATGGTTTATTGCCACCTGCTCCCCCCTTCCCACCCTGGCCCCCTCGCTCTCCCAGGAGCACCGATACAAGAGTTCTTTCTCCCTTTTTCTAATCACTGGTTTGCATCTGTAAGCATTTTTCTCCTGCAGGCCACTCTGGCTTCCTAGAGGCAGTCTGAAAGCCCCTTCAGCCTAATGGCTCATTTAGCGATCAATTTGTCAAATAATGTTCACAGATGTTTTTCTGATGGAGCAGCGTGCCGTGCAGGTAATGACTGAGTGAGTGATCGCTTTTGATAGGTGACAGGATCAAGGCATGGCCTGACCAGGCGGCTCCGAAGCTGGGGGTTCCTGGGCAGCACAAGAGAGGCACATGCTCCTTTTTAATTGTAAAGCATCACAACAGCCTCGTGATTCTAAAGTGCGATGGAGTCATGGGCTTGCAGCCTGAGTCGTTCTTTATATGTACCCTAGAAGAGTCACTGTGGTGGGACAGCGAGGGGACTGTGAGAGCCGCCGGGTCCCTTAACTCTGTGCCTCCCAGTTCTCGAGCTTGGATAATTCTGTGGTTGTACGTGTAAAAAAACAAAAAAAAAAACAAAAAACAGAACAAAACAAAAACACAAAAAACACAAAAATCTACAAAAATACACGCAATAATATCACAGTGGCTGGAAACCATCTTCCTACCTGTTGACATTGCCCCAGCCTCCCCCTCCCCCCGACTCAGAATCAGTCCAAAGAAACACCACCTCTGCCTGAAATGGGGGAAAACTTTGTAGCCCATTAATCTGCAATGATTTGTCAAGGATCTAGAAGAATGGAATCCAGCTGAACTGTAACCACCAACAGCCAGGACAGGACTGCTGAGCTGAGCAGCCCCAGATTCCCACAGCTGCGCCAGCTCTCCTTTCTTTCATGGTCCTGAATTGTTTCCATTGCCCTGAAAAGGGTTATAAAACCTACAATCAATTGAGTTTCTGGGGCATTGTGTTTTGAATACCGTTTAATAGGGTGTGACAAAAACACATAATTTCTCCACATGTTCTTACATTGCAAGCAGATCTTACGTGGGGCTCGGCAGTGCACCAGGGAACGTGAGCGGGCACGGAAGCTGGGGAGTTGGAAGTCAAGAGCAGCAGCCCTCGTGTTGGGGGGAATGTGGGGGGGGGGGATGGGAGAGCTTGAAGCTTACTCATTGCCGGCAAGGCAGTAACCCGCAGTTTTCTCCTCTGCTTTGAACTCACCGTGGCATTAGCCGGAGATAAACAAATGTAATTATTTCCTACATGAGAAGTGAAATGGTGTTTCAGAAGGGGAAAAAAAAAGATGAGTTTGAATACAGATGGCAGAATACATTTAATAAGAACATTAATAAGGAGAGATGGGCTGAGTGTGATGTGCAGCTGTGGGTGTTAAGGAGAAGGATTTCGGCTCCTTTTGATGAGCGGGAATGAACTGCTCTTCCAACTCGATGCCCCAAACCTTTTTTTTTTTTTTTATTCTTCTGAAATGAGCAGGCTCATTTATTTTAATGAGAGTTTTTAACTAAGGAGAGAGACCAGGGTAGCTCTGCAAATGCTCCTAATCCATTTAGGCGCTGTCTGAATTTGTCTTTCATGGTGATGTAGTCTTCTCACATGGCATCGGGTTACTAGGGAATGGGGTCTGCCGGTGCTTGTTAAAACTGTGCAATTTACATACTCTGGAAATTTCATGATTTGGCACACTCGGGATATGGGTATGTTCGTGGACTTAGAGCAGACAGGAGCCCAGGTTGCACCGGTGTAGTAGGCAGCACATGGAAACAGGTGAGCCAAGGGCTTTCAGAGAGGGTTCCTCCGCGGCTCCCCGCAAGGGGGCGCTGTTTCAGGACAAGCGTGCTGTGCCTGTCTTCGTTTATCATGAGCCGCACGTGGAGATCTTAAACGCCTGGGGGGAGACCGAGCTGGGCCCGTGTTTCCTTGACTGGACCTTCGTATGGAGAGTCCATGATGTTGGAAGATTTTTACAGTTCGCCGCTCACGTTTGGTTGGGAAGCTTGACAAGGATGTGCGAAAAGCTTTTCCAGGCAAACTGATTCACCATTTATTGAACTCCTTGAGTGAACACTGTAGGAGCATTTTATGGATATTATTTAAATTTTTTCTCACTGGGTTTTTGTGTGAGGTGTTATTATCTCTATCTTATAAGTAAGGAATCTGAAGATGAGAGAGATTTTAAAAACTTGCCAACACAGGCTGTGGTAGGAATGAAATCTTATTGCAAAATCCATGCTGTGACGGGCTTTAATTAAAAGTACGGTGTAAAAAATTTTAAACCAAAGATTTCAAGGAAAGTTGATCACTTACGTTCACGTTAATAAAATTTTGGTGGATATGTTTTCAAACATCTCACCTTATCTACATATATGCGTATAGACGTCTGCACTATAGGTCTGGAATTTCATGTAAATGAGATCATAATAAATTTGCTTAGGAATTTGTTTTTATAAGAAATGGTTTTGAATATATCTTTCAATAAATATCTTTACCATCATTTGAAAAAGCTTTATGATACTGGAATGTATATTTCAACCAAATCTATTTAATCGGTCCCATACTGATGGACATGTAAGATGTTTTCAGGTTTCACTATAATCAGCATCCTGGTGCATATCTTTTACCTTTTTCAGTTATGCTTAATTTTTTTTTTTAAATTGGGTTAAAAAAACAGGGGAGCATAGGGGGAGGGAGGGGAGCATTTGGGGAGGGAGGGAAACAGACAAAACCAGATAGGGAGACAAACCATAAGAGACTCTTGGTCATAGGAAACTGAGGGTTGCTGGAGGGGAGGGGGCTAGGGGCTGGGATAATTTGGTGTTGGGCATTAAGGAGGGCACATGATGTGATGAGCACTGGGTGTTATATGCAACTGATGAATCCCTGACCTCTACCTCTGAAACTAATAATATACTATATGTTAAATAATTGATTAAAAAAAAATAGTAAAACAAAAACAAAACTGGGTTAAAGACTACTCGGGTTTAAATGTGAGGTAGGATAAAAGTATATAATTAACGAAGATCATAGACACTGGAATTAGTTTGCCTGCACTTGAATTCCTCCCCTTAGTCTGTGTTGATTCTGGAAAGTTCCTTAATGTTTCATCTCAGTTATGTCATTTGGAAAATCGGGATGAAAATAAAACCCATCCTCTAGGTTTGTGGTGGGGACAAGACAGGATGGTGGATGCAGGACACTTCACGTCACAGTGTCACACGACTGATGCATAGTAAATTATAACTGATAGCTACGTTGTTGTTGTTGGGTCTATGCCGTGAAACTTATTTCCTAGAAAAGTTGTACCATTTTATATCCCCATCAACAGTTCTAAGACGGGCCATTTTTACACACCTGGCCGGTCACTGGGCTTAGTTAGGCCTTTCAAATCTTTACTGCAATAATACCGCCTCCTTCCCTCTCCCTTAAAAAAAAAAATAAAAGGACAATAGCTTTTTTCCATTTATTTCACTGTTACTGAGGTTGGTATCTTTAAAAATGTATGTTGGTCCTTTTTTAAAAAGCGTGTTCTTGCTCATTTTATGAGATGCAATATTCTCGGTTTTGTTTAAAGAGTTTCTTGTGGATTGACGGAAGTAAGCAGTGCAAATATATTATGTTCAAGTGTCCTTCAGCTTTTTTCAACTAGACTTTGTGTGTGTGTGTGTGTACATGCCATTCAAGACCTTGACCTTTTTATGTAATTTGAATGGATTATTTTGTGGTGGTTTTGCTTTCAATTTAATCCTTTAGTAAGGGCTTTTTCACACCTAACTCATTCACCCACATTTTATTTCAGTATTTTCCATGGTTTTACTTTCATTTGCAACAATATTAAATCTGTAATTACTTCTTTACAACACAGATCCTTGAAGTTTAAAAAATAGCTGAGTAACTTTTTTGTATTTTTTTCTTCATGGATACATTATGGAGGAAAGCCTTCAGTACTGTGTCTAGAAATGTGGTTTTAATGTAGGTTTTGGCGGATGTGCTTTACTGGGTTGAGGAATCTCCCCTCAGTTCCTGTTGACTGAAAATTTTTATCACAAGTGGATGTTGAATTTTTTTTTCTCTTTTCAAATTTTTATTTAAATTCTAGGTAGCTAACATATACGGTGCAATATTAGTTTCAGGAGTAGAATTCTGTGGTTCATCACTTAAATACAACACCCTTCATAATCCTTCATAACAAGTGCCCTTTCTTAATGTCCATCACCCATCCACCCACCTCCCTCCATTAACCCTCAGTTTGTTCTCTACCTTTAAGAGTCTCTTACCTTTTGTTTCCCTCTCTCTTTTCTTCTCCCCCTGCCCCTGTGTTCATCTGTTTTGTTAAATTCCACATGTAAGTAAAATCATATGGTATTTTGTCTTTTTCTGAATGACTTATTTTGCTTAGCATAGTACACTCTATCTAGCTCCCATCCATGTCGTTGCAAATGGCAAGATTTCATTCTTTTTTGATGGGTGAGTTAATAGTCCATTATATATACGTGTGTATATATACACATATGTGTGTGTATATACATACACACGTATATATACCTATATACGTATATGTGCGTATATACACATGTGTATATATACACACACATTGTATATATACACACATATATATATACACACACACACATATGTATATATATTATACATACATGACATATATACCACCTCTTCCTTACCCGTTCATCAGTTGATGAACACTGGGGCACTTTCCAAGTTTGGCTCTTGTTAATAATGCTGCTGTAAACCTTGGGGTGTGTGTACCCCTTCGAATCTGTATTTTTTAATCCTTTGGATTTTTTAGTCCTTTGGATAAAGACCTAGTAGGGAAATTGCTGGGTTGTAGGGTAGCTCTATTTTTAATTTTTTGAGGAAGCTCCACACTGTCTTCCAGGGTGGCTGCGCCAGTTTGCATTCCCACCAACAGTGCAAGAGGATTCCCATTTTTCTGCATCCTCGCCAACACCTGTTGTTTCTTGTGTTGTTAATTGTAACCACTCTGACCCGGTGTGAGGTGGTATCTCATTGTGGTTTTGATTTGTAGCTCCCTGATTAGTGATGAGTGATGTTGAACATCTTTTCGTTGGTCTCTTAGCCATCTGGATGTCGTCTTTGGAAAAGTATCTGTTCATGTCTTCTGCCCATTTCTCAACTGGATTATTTGGTTTTTGGATGTTGAGTTTGGTAAGTTCTTTATAGATTTTGGATACTAACCCTTTGTTAGATACGTCATTTGCAAATATCTTCTCCCATTCCCTAGGCTGCCTTTTAGTTTTGTTGACTGTTTCCTCTGCTGTGCAGAAGCTTTTTATCTTGATGAAGTCCCAGTAGTTCATGTTTGTCTTTGTTTCCCTTGCCTCTGGCAGTGTGTCCAGTAAGAAGTTGCTATGGCCGAAGTCACAGAAGTTGCTGCCTGTGTTCTCCTCTAGGATTTTGATGGTTTCCTGTCTCACATTTAGGTCTTTTACCCATTTTTGGATTTATTTTTGTGTATGGTGTAAGAGAGTCATCCAGTTTCATTCTTCCTCACGTTTGCTGTCCAGTTTCCCCAACACTGTTTGTTGAAGAGACTGTCTTTATTTCACTGGATATTCTTTCCTACTTTGTCAAGGATGAGTTGACCCTGTATACAAGTGTGGGTCCATTTCTGGATTTTCAGTTCTGTTCCATTGAGGTGTGTGTCTGTTTTGGTGCCAGTACCATACTTTCTGGATGACTGCAGCTTTGTAATATAGCTTGAAATCTGAAATTGTGGTGTCTCCTGTTTTGTTTTTCTTTTTCATGATTGCTTTGGCTGTTCGGGGTCTTTGGTGGTTCCATACACATTTTAGGATTGTTTGTTCTAGCTCTCTGAAAAATGCTGCTGGTATTTTGATAGTGATTGCATTAAATGTGTAGATATCTTTGGGTAGTACAGACATTTTAACGTTTGTTCTTCCAATCTGTGAGCATGGAACGTTTTCCCACTAATTTGTGTCTTCCTCAATTTTTTTTTTTTTAATGATTTTTTATTATGTTAGTAACCATACAGTACATCCCCGGTTTCCGATGTAAAGCTCGATGATTAATTAGTTGCGTATAACACCCAGTGCACCATGCAATACATGCCCTCCTTACTACCCATCACCGGTCTATCCCATTCCCCCACCCCCCTCCCCTCTGAAGCCCTCAGTTTGTTTCTCATAGTCCATAGTCTCTCATGCTTCATTCCCCCTTCTGATTAGCCCCCTTTCTTTATCCCTTTCTTCCCCTACCGATCATCCTAGTTCTTATGTTCCATAGATGAGAGAAATCATATGATAGTTGTCTTTCTCTGCTTGACTTATTTCACTTAGTATTATCTCCTCCAGTGACGTCCATGTTGCAGCAAATGTTGAGAATTCGTTCTTTCTGACAGCTGAGTAATATTCCATTGTATATATGGACCACAACTTTTTAATCCATTCATCTGTTGAAGGGCATCTCGGCTCCTTCCATGATTTAGCTATTGTGGCCATTGCTGCTATGAACATTGGGGTGCATATGGCCCTTCTCTTCACTACGTCTGTATCTTTGGGGTAAACACCCAGTAGTGCAATGGCTGGATCATAGGGTAGCTCAGTTTTACCTTTTTAAGGGACCTCCACACTGTTCTCCAGAGTGGCTGTACCAACTTGCATTCCCACCAACAATGTAGTAGGAGGGATCCCCTTTCTCCACATCCTCTCCAGCAATTGTTGTTTCTTGCCTTGTCTATTTTTGCCATTCTAACTGGCGTGAGGTGGTATCTCAGTGTGGTTTTGATTTGAATTTCCCTGATGGCTCATGATTTTGAACATTTTTTCATGTGTCTGTTAGCCATTTGTATGTCTTCATTGGAAAAGTGTCTGTTCATATCTTCTGCCCATTTTTTGATTTGTTTATTTGTTTCTTGTGTATTGAGTTTGAGAAGTTCTTTGTAGATCTTGGATACCAGTCCTTTATCTGTAGTGTCATTTGCAAATATATTCTCCCATTCCGTGGGCTGCCTCTTAGTTTTTTTGACTGTTTCCTTGGCTGTGCAGAAGCTTTTTATCTTGATGAAGTCCCGTAAGTTCATTTTGTCTTTTGTTTCTCTTGCCTTTGGGGATGTGTCATGAAAAAGGTTGCTTTGGCCGATGTCGTAGAGGTTGCTGCCTATGTTCTCCTCTAGAATTTTGATGGATTCCTGTCTCACATCGAGGTCTTTCATCCATTTGGAGTTTATTTTTGTGTATGGTGTGAGATAGTGGTCGAGTTTCATTCTTTTGCATGTAGCTGTCCGATTTTCCCAGCACCATTTATTGAAGAGACTGTCTTTTTCCCACCAGATGCTTTTTCCTGCTTTGTCAAAGATTAGTTGCCCAAAGAGCTGAGGGTCCATTTCTGGGTTCTCTATTCTGTTCCATTGGTCTATGTGTCTGTTTTTGTGCCAGTACCATGCTGTCTTTGTGATCACAGCTTTGTAGTACAGCTCGAAATCCGGCATTGTGATGCCCCCAGCTTTGTTTTTCCTTTTCAACAGTTCCTTGGCGATTCGGAGCCTTTTCTGTTTCCATACAAATTTAAGGACTGTTTGTTCCAGTTCTTTGAAAAATGTCCTCGGTATTTTGATCGGGATAGCATTGAGTGTAGATTGCTCTGGGTAGCATGGACATTTTAACTATGTTAATTCTTCCGATCCATGAGCATGGAATATTTTTCCATCTTTTTATGTCTTCCTCAATGTCTTTCAAGAGTGATTTATAGTTTCTAGAATATAGGTCCTTTACGTCTCTGGTTAAGTTAATTCCAAGGTAATGTATGGTTTTTGGTGCTATTGTAAATGGGATGGATTCCCTAATTTTTCTTTCTTCAGTCTCGTTATTTGTGTATAGAAATGCAACTGATTTCTGAGCATTGATTTTGTATCCCACCACGTTACTGAATTGCTCTATAACTTCTAATAGTTTGGGAGTGGATTCTTTTGGGTTTTCCATATAGAGTATCATGTCATCTGCAAAGAGAGACATTTTGACTTCTTCTCTGCCGATTTGGATACCTTTGATCCCTTTTTGTTGTCTGATTGCTGTTGCAAGGACTTCTAGTACTATGTTGAATAATAGTGGCGAGAGTGGGCATCCTTGTCGTGTTCCTGATCTTAAGGGAAAGGCTTCTAGCTTTTCCCCATTGAGAATAATATTTGCTGTAGGCTTTTCATAGATGGCTTTTATGAGATTGAGAAATGTACCCTCTATTCCTACACTCTGAAGGGTTTTAATCAGGAAAGGATGCTGTATTTTGTCAAATGCTTTTTCTGCATCAGTTGAGAGGATCATATGGTTCCTGAGTCTTTTCTTGTTGATATGATGTATCACGCTGATCGAGTTGCAAATGTTGAACCACGCTTGCATCCCAGGTATGAATCCCACTTGGTCATGATGGATAATCCTTTTAAGGTACTGTTGGATTCTATTAGCCAGGATCTTGTTGAGGATTTTGGCGTCCATATTCATTAGGGAAATCGGTCTGTAATTCTCCTTTTTGGTGGGGTCTTTGCCTGGTTTGGGGATCAAGGTAATATTGGCCTCATAGAATGAGTTTGGTAGCTTTCCTTCTGTTTCTATTTTTTGAAATAGCTTTAGGAGAATAGGTATTATTTCTTCTTTGAATGTTTGGTAGAATTCCCCAGGAAAACCGTCTGGGCCTGGAGTTTTGTTATTTGGAAGGTTGTTTATCACTGTTTCAATCTCTTCATAATTAATTGGCCTATTTAAAAAATCAATTTCTTCCTGTTTCAGTCTTGGTAGTTTATAGGTTTCCAGGAAGGCCTCCATCTCTTCCAGATTAATTTATTGGCATAAAGCTGTTGATAAAAGTTTCTAATAATCCTTCCAATTTCATTGGTGTTGGTTGTGACCTCTACTTTTTCATTCATAATTTTATTAACTTGGATCCTTTCTCTATTCTTTTGGATAAGTCTTGACCGGTTTGTCAGTTTTATTGATTCTCTCAACGAACCAGCTTCTAGTCCTGTTGATTTGCTCTACTGTACTTCTGGTTTCTAATTCATTGATTTCTGCTCTCATCTTGGTCAACTGCTTCCTCGTGAGTGGATTAGGCCTGTCCCTCTGTTGCTGTTCCAGCTTCTTGAGGTGAGAATATAAAAACTACATTTTAGATTATTCTTTTGAGTGAGGCTTGGATGGCTATGTATTTCCCCCTTAGGACTGCTTTTGCAGTATCCCATAGCTTTTGGACCTTTGTGTTTTCATTCTTGTTGGTCTCCATAAATTGTTTAAATTGATTTTTGATTTCCTGGTTTATTGAGTCATTCCTGAGCAGGATGGTTCTTAGTCTCCAAGTGTTTGAGTTTCTTCCAAATTTTTCCTTGTGGTTGAGTTCCAATTTCAGAGCATTGTGGTCTGAGATATTATGCAGGGGATAATTTCAATCTTTTGGTATCGGTTGAGACCTGTTTTGTGTCCCAGAACATGGTCTATTCTTGAGAATGTTCCATGGGCATTAGAATAGAATGAGTATTCTTTGGTTCTGGGGTGTAGTGTTCTATATATATCTATGAGGTCCAACTTGTCGAGTATGGCATTCAAAGCCTTTGATTCTTTGCTTAGTTTTTGCCAGGGTGTTCTGTCTATTTCTGATAGTGGAGTGTTGAGGTCCCCTACTATTAATGTATTTTTATCTATATGTCTCTCTATCCTGGTTAAGAGTTGGCTTGTGTATCTTGCTGCTCCCCTGTTGGGGGCATATATATTTATAATTGTCATATCCACTTGTTGAATACTTCCCTTAAGAATAATATAGTGCCCTTCTGCATCTCTAACTATATTCTCCAGTTTAAAATCCAATCTATCTGATATGAGAATTGCTACCCCAGCTTTCTTTTGAGGTCCATTTGCTGAAAGATGGTACTCCATCCCCTTACTCTCAGTCTGAATGCATCTTTGGGTTCGAAATGAGTCTCTTGTAGACAGCAAATGGATGGATCATTTCTTTTTATCCAATCTGCAACCCTGTGGCATTATGGGAGCATTTAAACCATTTACATTGACGCTAAGAACTGGGAGAGAGAATTTTAATGATGCCATGTTGCCAGTAAAGTCTTTGTATCGGTTGTGACTTTCTGTTCTGTATCACTCTTGGGGCCTTTTTACCTTTATAGAACCCCCCTTAATATCTCCTGTAGGGCTGGTTTCGTGGTTACAAAATTGGTTAATGCCTGGCGATTCTGAAATGTCTTTATTTCTCCATCAATTCTGAATGACAGCCTTGCTGGATAAAGGATCCTTGGTTGCATGTTTTTCTCTGAAAGAACTTTAAAAATGCCCCCCCCCCCAACCCTTTCTCTCATTCCAGGTCTGTGTAGACAGGTCTGACGTAATTCTGATGCCTTTGCCTTGGTATGTGAGAAATTTCTTTGCCCTGGCCGCTTTCAATACTGTATCCTTGGATCTAATGTTTGCGAATTGCACTATGACGTGACGTGGCGTAGGTTTGTCGTGGTTGAGCTTGGGAGGGATCCTCTCTGCCTCTTGGACACGAATGTTTGTTTCCCTCGCTAGATTAGGGAAGTTTTCAGCTACAATTTGTTCAAATATCTCTTCTAAACCTCTGTTTTTCTCCACCCCCTCGGGGATGCCAATGATTCTGACATTGGATCGTTTCATTCAGTCAGTAATCTCCCGTAACCTATATTCGTGGGCGTGGATTTTTTAAAGACCAGCTTCTGTTTTCGTTTTTTCTTCTATTAACCCATTCTCAATTCACTAACCCGTTCCTCTGCTTCTGTGACCCTGGCCATCAGAGCCTCTAGTTTTGCCTGCATTTGGCTCATAGAATTTTTAATTTCTGTCAGATTTGCTCTCATTTCTGTCCTTAGGGATTCTATATTCTCAGTAACCTTTTCGTTAACACTTTTTTCAATTCTACTCATCATTTTGACCATCGTTACTCTGAATTCCATTTCTGATAATTTGGTTACATCCATATCCATTATTTCTGTGGCAGAGGCCACAGTCTCATTGTCTTTTCTTTGCTGGGGGGGGGGGGATTTCTCTTTCTCGTCATTCTGATGAGGAGAGGTTGCGGGGTTGTCCAGAGCCCAAATTATTGACTGGGTCCCAGGCCGTGCCCCTTGTTTTATAGGGATCTTAGGGATGTGGGCTTCTTCTTTAAAGATTTTATTTATTTATCTGAGAGAGAGAGAGAGAGTCAGCAAGAACGGGAACACAAGCAGGTGAGTGGGAGAGGAAGAAGCAGGCTCCCAGCGGAGGAGCCCGATGAGGGACTCCTTTCCGGAACGCTGGGATCACGCCCTAAGCCGAAGACAGGCGCTCAATGACTGCGCCACCCAGGCGCCTCGGTTGTGGGCTTCTTGATTTTTCAGCCTGCCTTCTGTGTTCTGGGGGAGGGGCCTGCCGCGCCGATACTCAGGCAACCCTGTTTGGGTAGAGTCTCCGTGTCCCCTGCGAGGGGGGATGGGGACGGGCACTCTCTGAGCCGGTATTTCCAGGCTTTTGTTCTCTGGCGGCTTTCCCTGGCGGTTTGCTGTGCCTCTTCTGAGAGTCAGAGCAGCAGCGGCCGAATCTCAGCCTCTGTCACAGAACAGAGGGATCGCGGACCGTTCTCCACTGATGTTCTGGCCACTTTAACTCTGTTTCTGTTGGTGCTGCTCAACCCTGCAGCGTCCCGGGATGTGCGCCCCACACCCGGCGTCCCAGCCCTCACTTCCAGGGCCGGCGCGTCTCTGTCCTTTGTGTTTCTAATGCTGCCAGCCGCCCCTCGCGCGCTCCCGGATCTCCCGGTCTCAGTCTGGATCCAGTGAGCGCACCAGGATTCCGGGGTTCCGCGAGATGCCTGGTGGCGCGCGCACCCGGCTCACGGTCTCAGTCTGCTGTTTTGCGGGTGCCGTCCGCGAGCCCCGCCCGCTCCCCCGTGCAAGTGGCTACCGCTTCCCGGCGCCCGAACGCGGCGGCTCCCTCCCCCTTCCGTTTATCTTCCGATATCTGTGCGTGGTTTCATGGCTCCCCGCTTCGTACCTCAATCCTCAGCGCTGGAGATGTTCATTTGTAGAGATCAAGATGCATCATCCTGCGTCTCAGGCCGGTTCTGTGGTTGTTTAGGCTGGTCTGGTTCCTATCCAGCTCGACTCGGGGGACCGGCTGAAAAAGGGGTCCCCTAGTCCTCCGCCATCTTCGTCTTCCTCAATTTCTTTCATAAGTGTCTTATAGTTTTCCCAGTACAGATCTTTTTATTCTTTGGTTAGGTTTATGCCTAGATATCTTACTTTTTTGTGGTGCAGTTGTAAATGGGATTGATTCTTTGAATTCTTTTTCTGCTGCTTCATTAGTGGTGTATAGAAATGCAACAGATTTCTGTGTGTTTATTTTGTGTCCTGTGACTTTGCTGGCTTCTTATATCCGTTCTGGCAATTTTTTGGTGGAGTCTCCCGGGATTTCTAATTTTAGTATCATGTCACCTGCAAATAGTGAAAGTTTGACTTCTTCCTTGCCGATTTGGATGCCTTTTATTTCTTTTTGTTGTCTGACTGCTGAGGCTAAGACTTCCAGTACTCTGTTAAATACTAATGGTGAGAGTGGACCTTCCTGTCTTTTTCCTGACTATAGAGAAAAAGCTGCCAGTTTTTCCCCATTGAGGATGATAGTAGCTGTGGATTTTTCATATATGGTCTTAGTGATATTGAGGTATGTTCCATCTGTCCTTACTTTGTTGAGGGTCTTTTTTCAAGAATGGATGCTGTACTTTGTCAAACGCTTTTTCTGTATCTGTTGGGAGGATCAAATGGTTCTTATCCTTTCTTTTATTAATGTGGTATATCATGTTGATTGCCTTGCAGATATTATACAAATCTTTCAGAAAATAAAGGCAAGAATATATTCACTTACCAATATTCATAATGCCAGCATTAGTTTGATACCAAAATCAGACAAATACATTTCTAAGTAGAGGAAACAAGACCAAACTACCTCAGGAGCATAGATGTAAAAATCCTTAATATGAGCAAATTTGCCTCGAGAATAAAGAAAAATCTCAAGACAACCTAACCTTATACCTAAATGGATACATAATGTTTTCATTATTAATCATTTTAAAATATATTGCAATTTCTTTTGTGATTTCTTCATTGACCCATAGATTATTTACAAATATGTACCTTAATTTCCACATATTTGGGACTGTGCTAGAATCCCATTGGTATTATTTTCTTTTCTTTTTTTTTTTTAATGAGGAAAAAGGATTTTTTTTTAAATTTTTAATTAATTAATTTATTTTTTTATAATGATTTTTTTATTATATTATGTTAGTCACCATACAGTACATCCCCGGTTTTCGATGTTAAGGCTCGATGATTCATTAGTTGTGTATAACACCCAGTGCACCATTGGTATTATTTTCTAATTCACTTTTATTGTTGTTGGAGGTCATCATACTCTGCCAGATTTCAAATGGTGTTGATTGGATTTTGTATGCCCAGCACATGTTTTAACTTAATGAGTCTTCCATGCGCACTTGAAAAGAATGTTGTAAGTAGTGTGACACAAATGTCAATTAAGGTTATTAATAGTTTTATTTAAATCTTTTATATCTTCTGTACCTTTTCTGATTTTTTTTTGATTGGTTACTCAGTAGAATGGTTTTAAATATCCAACTATAATCGTGGATTTTCCTATGTCTCTCTATATTTTTGTCATTTTTTTTGCTTCATGTAGTTAGAGTATCTGTTAGTAGGTGCATATGCACTTAGATTTATTATGTTTTCTGGATATATTGATAATCATCAGTGAAATACTGTCACTATCAAATATCTCTCTCTTCTTTTTTTTAAGATTTATTTATTTATTCATTTGACAGAGATAGAGACAGCCAGCGAGAGAGGGAACACAAGCAGGGGGAGTGGGAGAGGAAGAAGCAGGCTCATAGCGGAGGAGCCTGATGTGGGGCTCGATCCCATAACGCCGGGATCACGCCTTGAGCCGAAGGCAGATGCTTAACCGCTGTGCCACCCAGGCACCCCCAAATATCTCTTTTTCTTAAGTCTACTTTATCAATATTAATATAATCACTCTAGTTCTATTATGCTTCCTATTTGTATGGAGTATCCTTCCCGTCATTTCATTTAACAACTTTGTCTTTTAAGAATGTCCACCATAAGAAGGATACTAGCTGGATCTTGTTTACTTTTTACCCATTTTGACATTCTCTACCTGTAATTGGAACATTTAATTCAGATACATTTGAGATAATTATTGATCTGTATGATTTTAAATCTATTTGATTCTTGTTACATCTGTGTTTTGTTTTTGATTTGTTTCCTTATTTATTCCTAATAACCACTATTCCTTATTGGTTAATTGACTACATTTTATTTCCTCTAACTTTTTAGCTACACTTCTTTGTGGGTTTTTATTGCTTGCTTTCACGATTAACATATGTATAATTATTATGATTTACCTAGAATTAATATTATTTTACTTAAATAAGAACCATAAAATAGTATAATTCTGTTTATGTCTATCCATTGAGCAATTAATGACATTTATTTTAATTCTACATCTATTATGATATCTGACAATACAGTGTTATTTTTTTTTCAAACCTTTACCTTTAATACAATCCAGAAATGAAAAAAGAGCCAATCTTTTATATTTTCCTATATTTTAAATTTGCGGTGCTCTTGTTCCCTTCCTGGGATCTGAATTTCAGCCTGACATCATTTCCCTTCAGCCTGAAGAGGTTTCTTTGCTTTTCTTGTGGTTTAAGTCTACTGATAACAAATTTTCTGTTTTTGTTTAGAAACAGTCTTGTCTTACCTTTACTTTTGAAGGTTATTTTTGGTACATATTTTTGAGTTAATAACCTTTTTTTTTTTCCCAGCATTTCAAAATTGTTATACTATTTTTTTCACCTCCATCATTTTGATGACAAATAGAATTCATTTGTGAAATAATTCGTCTGCAAGTAATGTCTTTGATCTTCTTAGCTTTTAATATTTTATCTTAAAAGATAAAATATGTGCTTACGTCTTATTTGTTTCTATTGTTGGAGGCTTGATGAGTTTCTTCAGTCTGAAAGTTGACTTTTTTATTGAACTTTGTACATTCTCAGTTACATTTTTCTCACGAGATTTTTTTCTATTTCACTTTTGTCTTTCTGGGATTCCTATTAAACGTGTACCGGACTACTTGTTACTTGCCACAGAGTGTTGATTGTCTTCAATCCTTTTGCCTCTGTTCTTCATATTGAATTATTTTTAGTGATCTGTCTTCAAATTATTGACACTTTAATGTACAGTTTCTTATCCTCTGTTACCCTATTTAATTTTCACATCCATTGAAGTCTTTGTCATTTCCATTTTTCTACTGATATTTCCCATCTATTAGCTCTTTGTGCCTTTTACTTGAACTCTTTGACAATAATAGGTATTAAAACCTTTTCTACTAACTTTAACCTCTGTGTCATCTTGGAGTCTGTTTCTATAGACTCTTTTCCCCCTGTAATGTAAACTCTTTTTTTTTTTTTTTTTTTTTAGAGTTGTTTTAAGATTACAGAAAAATTGAGAGGAAAGTGTGGGGAGTTTCCACAGATCCGTGCCCCACAGTTTTACAGCCTCCATCACTATGCGTTCTTGAATCAAAGTATTGCATTTGTTGTGGTTGATGCACCTATGTTGACAGATTACTATTGCCTGAAGGTCATTAGGGTTCATTCCTGGCATTCTACACTTTGGGGGTTTGAACAAATGTGTCATGATGTGTATCCATTATTATAGTTTTATACTGCCCTAGAAATCTTCTGTGTGCCACCTGTTCATCCTTTCCCCGAACCCCAGCTCCTAGAAATCACTAAACATTTTTACTGTCTCCGTGGTCTGAGTTTTTTTAGAATGTCACATTGTTGAAATTAGATGGTATATAGCCTTTTCAGACTGGCTTCTTTTCCTTAGTAATACGCATTTAAGTTTCCTTCATGTGTTTTCATGGCTCGATCATTCATTTCTTTTTGGAGATGAATAGTCCATTGTCTTGATGAAGTATAGTTTAGCCAGTCACCTACCGAAGAGCGTTTTTGGTTGTGTCCAAGTTTTGAGAATTATAAATGAAACTGGTATAAACATTTATGGGAAGGCTTCCCGGGGTCATAAGTTTTCACCTCATTTTGGTGAATACCAAGGAGCCCAATTGCTAGATCATATGGTATGAATAGGTTTAGTTTTATAAGAAACCACCAAAGTGTATTCCAAAGGGTCTTAGCATTTTGCAATCCCACCAGCAATAAATGAGAGTATCTGTTGCTCCATATCTTTGCTAGCATTTGGTGGTGTCAGCAGTGTGATTTTGGCTGTCGTAATAAGTATAGTGGTATCTCATTTTAATGTCCATTTTCCTTATCACTTAGGATGTGGAGCACTTTTCCTATACTTATTTGCCATCTGTATATCTTTGAAGTGGTATCTGTTAAGGTTTTGGTCGATTTTTTAATTAGATTTTATATTCTCATTGTTTTAAAAATTCTTGGTATATTTTGCGTAATAGTCCTTTATCAGATGGTTTCTTTACAACTATTTTTCTCTGGTATGTGGCTTCTCTTCTCATTCTCTTGAGATTGTCTTCACAGAGAAGTTCAAATTTTAATGAAATCAAGCTGAATAGTTCTTTGATGGAACATGTCTTTGGTGTTGTATATAAAAAGTCATTGCTAAACCCAGGGTTATCTAGATTTTCTCCTAAGTTATCTTCTAGAAGTTTTATAGTTTTGCATTTAAATTGAGGTCTAAGATCCGTTTTGAGCTCATTTTTCCAAAATGTCTAAGGTCTTTGTCTAAACTGATAATTTTTAAAAAAAAATTTTTGTGGGTCTCCAGTCAGTTGAGCATCATGTGTTGAAAATACTATCTTTGCTCCATTGTACGGCCTTTGCTCCTTTGTCAGAGAACAGTTGACTATATTTACGTGGGTCTGTTTCTGGGCTCTTTATTTCAGTCCCATTGATTTGTTTTTCTATTCTTTTGCCAATACCACATCACATTAATTACTATAACTATATAGTAAATGTTGGGTGTTGTTGATGTTTTGCCTTTCTGTGTAAACTTCAAAAATGATTTGTTGATATCCATAAAATGACTTGATGGAATTTTGATTTAGATTGCATTGAACTTATAGATCAACTTAGGAAGAACAGACAACTTGACAATTTGAGTCTTCCTATCTAGGTAATCCATGATATTCCACAAGATGGAATATTTTTTCCATTTGTTTAGTTCTTATTGATTTTTCTCATCAGGGTTTTGTGGCTTTCCTTACATAGACCTTGTACATGTTTCGTTAGATTTATACTTCAGTATCAATTTTTTTGGGGGGGGGGGTGTTAATGTAAACAGTATTGTTTTTTTATTTTAAACTCCACTTGTTCATTGTTGGTATAGGAAAGTGAATGACTTTTGTGTACTAATCTTTTATCCTGAAACCTTGCTATAATCACTTAATTCCCACAGGTTTTTTTTTTTCTTAATTCTTTAGTATTTTCTGCATGTATGATCATTGTCATCTGCAAATAAACACAGTTTTATTTCTTCCTTACTTGTGTGCCTTTAATTTCCTGTTCTTGTCTGATTGCATCAGCTAGGATTTTAGGTACAGTGTTGAAATGATGTAATGAGAGGGATATCTTTGCCTTGGTCCTCATATGAGTAGGAAACCTTCTATTTTCTTGCCATTAAGTATGATGTTAGCTGTAGGGTTTTTGTACATGTTATTGATGTAGTTGAGGAAGTTCTCTTTTATACTTAGTTTGAAGAGTTTTAATAATGGGTGTTGGACTTAGTCAAATGCTATATCTGCATCTGTTGATAGTATCATGCAGTTTTTCTTCTTTAGCCTGTTGATGTGAAGAATTACATTGGGGCACCTGAGTGGCTCAGTCAGTTACACAAGTCTGCCTTCAGCTCAGGTCATGATCATGGGGTCCTGGGATTGAGCCCCACATTGGGCTCTTTGCTCAGTGGGGAGTCTGCTTCTCTCTTTCACTCTGCCCCTCCCTCCTGCTCATGTTCTTTCTGTCTCAAATAAATAAAATCATAAAAAAAAAAGGAATTAATTTATTTTTTTTTTAGTTTTGAGCCAGGCTTGCATATATGGGATATTCTCACTTGGTTGTGGTGTATAATTTTTTAATACATTGTTGGATTTGATTTGCCAATATTTTTTAAGGATTTTTATATTGATGTTCATTAGGTATATTAATACGTAGGTTTTTCTTTTTAAGATTTTATTTATTTGAGAGAGAGAGAGAGAGCGTGCATGAGTGGAGAGAGGAGCAGAGGGAGAGGGAGAAGCAGAATCCCTGCTGAGCAGGGAGACTGACACAGGGCTCAATCCCAGGATCCTGAGATCAAGATTTGAGCCAAAGGCAGATGCTTAACTGAGCCACTCAGGAGTCCCCACTATGTGGTTTTTTTTAGTGTCTTTGGTTTGGTATTAAGATGATACCAATTAAGATGATACTTACAGAATGACTTAGGAAGTATTTCCTCTGCTTCAGTCTCTAAAACAGATTGTAGAGAAGTGGTATAATTTCTTAAATATTTTGTCATTTTCACCATTGAACCCATTTGGACCCAGTGCTTTCTCTTTTGAAAGACTATTATTGATTCAATTTCTTTAGTAGATATAGGCCTATTTATATTGTCTTCTTCTTGTGTCAGTTTTGGCAGATTCTATCTTTCAAGGAATCCATTTCATCTAGGTTACAAATTTGTGGACATAGATTTGCTGATAGTATTCTTTTGTTCTCTTTTTAATGTCAATGAGATCTGTAGTGATGTCCCCTCCTTCATTTTTGATTTTAGAAATTTGTGTGCTCTTTTTTTTCTTACTTAACCTTGCTGTAGGGTGATCAATTTTACTGATTTTTGCAAAGAACTAGCTTTTGTTTTCATTGATTTTTTTCCCCCTATTGATCTTTTGTTTGTTTTCAATGTCCTAGACTTCTCTAAAATTTTTATTATTTCTTCTTTTACTTTGGATTTAATCTGTTTTTCTTTTGCTAGTTTCCTAAGATGGAAGCTTAGAGTATTGATTTTTAAATCTTTCTTCTTTTCTAATCTGTGCTTTCAATGCCATAGCTTTTCCACTATGCATTGCTTTCACAGAATCCCACAAATTTTGGTAAGTTGTATTATTATCACATATTTTAGTTTATAAATTTTCCCTTGAAGTTTCTTTGACCCATTTTTTTTAAAGATTGTATTTATTTAAGATAGAGAAAAAGAGTGAGAGAGAGCATGAGCAGGGGGCAGAAGAAGAGGGAGAAACAGACTCCCCACTGAGCAGGGAGTCTGACACGGGGCTGGATCCCAGGACCCTGAGATCTTGACCTGAGTCAAAGGCAGATGCTTAACCGACTAAGCTACCCAGGCACCCCTTTGACCCATGTTTTATTTAGAAGTGTATTGTTTAGTTTCCAAGCATTTGGGGATTTTTCACCTATCTCTCTGTTACTAATTTCTGGTTTAATTCTGTTGTGCTTTGAAAGCAGACATAGTATAGTTTATTTCCTTTTAAAGTTGTTCAGGTCAGTTTTATGGCCAGAATATGGCTTATCCTGGTGAATGTTCCAGCTGAGCTTGAGAAGGTGTATTCTGCTGCTTTTTGGGTGGAACAGTATATAGATGACAGCTACATCCAGTGATTGATCGTGCTGTTAAGTTCAACTATGTCCTTACTGATTTTCTGCCCACTGCATCTGTCCATTTCTGATAGAGTGGTATTGAAGTCTCCAACAATCATAGTGAACTCATTTATTTTTCCTTGCAGTTCTATCAGTTTTTGCCTCATGTATTTTGACACTCTATTGTTAGGCACATACACATTTAGGATTGATCCGTCCTCTTGGAGAATTGAGCCCTTTATCATTATGTAATGCCATCTTTATTCCATAAAACTTGCCTTGCTTTGAAATCTGCTGCCTGAAATTAACTTAGCTACTCCTGCTTTCTTTTAATGAGTGTTAGCATGGTACATTTTGTTCCGTCTCTGCTTTTAGTGTATGTGTACCTTTCAATTTAAAATGGATTTCTTGTAGATAGCATGTAGTTAGGTCTTATTATTTAATCCATCTGATAATCTGTCTCCTCTTAATTGGTATATTTATTCCATTGACATTTGAAGTGATTATGGATATTGTTGCATATTATGCTAACCGAAAGGAGCATTTATATGTAGGCTTTTAGTAATTCTCTTGTGCTATGACATTGTCTAGGGCTTTCAGTGAGCCAGTGGTCCTGGGTTGTGGACTTGCCAGGTGCCTCTTGGGTTTTTTCCAGTCTAAAATGGAACCAAATGACTAGAGGGTGCTGGAGTTTGGTAATTCCCTTCCTCCATGTGGAAGGCTACAGGGATTTCAGTGGTGTATTTTCTTTAACCTGTGTTGAAGGCTAGAGCTGGCTGGAGTTGAGTATTTCCTTCCCCTAGGTTAGTTAGCCTCTGATAAAACCCCAGCAGGTTCTGCTCTGGTTGGATAGTTTATTTTAAGGGAAGGTCTTGTTAAGAGTTACAGAAAGCTCTGGCATATTTCAAAATGGCTACTTTCTCCTTCCTCCTGCCAGAAACACGACACGATTTTTCTTCAGTATTTACTGTGAAAACCTGGTAGGTTCTGGGATGTAAAACTCAGTGTGGGAGCTCCCCCTAGATTTTAAAAAAATCTTTAGACTTGTCTACACTGAGCCACTGGAGATCCACCAGTTATAGTTCAGTTATTCCTGTCCCAGCACTGGTTCCCATGGAGATTTCTGCTTGTGGGTTTCTGCTCTAGTAAGTTGTGATTCTGTGTATCCTTGTTTGTCCAGTATTGAGGACAGCATTTTGTCCTGTGACCTCACTTTTATGATGGATCTGGGAAGAGTTGCTGATTTTTCAGTTTGTTCAGCAGCTTCTTACTTGTTGGGATGGAGTAGAGCCTTTAAGTTCTGTACATGCTGGACTGGAAACAGGAAGTCCTCCATTAGCTATTTTATTTATTTTTTGGTCTTAACTTTCTTTTGTCTTCATGTCTAGTAGTTTTTTATTTTCTGCTGGAAATTATAATTGTACATTTAAGGGAAGGAGGTTGAGTTTTATTCAGGCAAATTCCTAGCAGATCTTGTTCATCTTTTTCGGCCTTGTTTTGTGATAGGCTTATGTGTATCCATTTTGGTTTTGCTCTTAAGCCTAAATCATGGTCCTACTGTCGAGTGTGGTCATTACTCACGTATGACCTTTTGTGGTCTCAGATGAGTGCCTAATGTGATCAGGGAGGTCTTTCTACTTGATGTTGCCTGTTGTATACCTAAGAGCAGTGGCCTCATAGACTTTGTCCGGTTTTAGGCGTATTCAGTGGGAGGGCATGGCTGATACTTTCTATTCTGTCTTAGCTGAAAGCAGAAGACTAGCATAATAGCTTTACCAGGTTCTAGTATCTGTCACAAAGACACTTCTATGTCTTCTCCCAACATTGTCATCTTTTTTGTGTGTGGCTATTCTCTCATAGGTGTTACTCTGGGTAACTTAGCCAAGTTAGGACACATTCTATTGGGATTTGATTGGGACAGCATTAAATTTCAGCTTGATTTAGGGAGGGATAACCCACATTTTTTCCAATATGAACTCTTCATATTTAAAAAAAAAAGATATAAATTAAAGTTTATTAAGTAAAGTTTCCTTTTTTGCCCCTCAGTTACTTTTAATAAATGTGCAAATATAAGTTCTACCCCCATAAATTCATTACAAAATTATTGTTTCTGTTGGTGCTTTGGTTAAGCTTTATTCTGCTTTGCAAATCTCCATTATCTGTATGAAATAAGTAGATTTTGTATTTTAACTCTAAGCAATTTTTTTGATCATATTTTTCCGGTTTTCTAGCTGATAATCTTGTGTTTTCTCCCTTAACCATCTAGGTATAAATAATACTTTTAACTCCACCTTTCCAATATACTTCTGTTTTATTTATATTGTCTAATAATAGTTGATGGTACTTCCAGAATATAGTTATCTAAAAGCATTCTTCCTGTCACTAAATTTAATGGTATTTCAAAAATAAGTATCATGATACCTTAAAAAGTTAAGTTATATATACCCTTTCTACTAATTTTTTTTTGAAGATTTTTATTTATTTGTCAGCACAAGCAGGGGCAATGGCAGGCAGAGGGAGAAGCAGGCTCCCCGCTGAGCAAGGAGCCTGATGTGGGACTCAGTCTGAGGACCCTGTGATCATGACCCAAGCTGAAGGGAGATGCTTAATTGACTGAGCCACCCAGGGATCCCATCTTCTACTAATATTTTAAGTTAAATTTTGACAAATGTTACATCTGAGACTTTTTTAGTCTCCATAAATATTGTCCTCAAGTTTTTTTTTATTGAATGATTAATTTGGTGGTGAATATAATTAGACTTTCTAACATTTCATGTCTCTTGCATTTTTAGTGAATCTCACTAGCTTATGCTGAATTTTTTTTTTTTTCCTGGTTTTATTTGCTACGTATTTATTCCTAAGTAAATTTTTGGTCAACAATATACAAGTAAGTTTAATTGGTTACATTTTTGTTGGCTAACTTTTTCAGATTTTAGATTAGTGTTAGACTGATTGATTTTCTGAAACAGTTATAGTAACACGGGCAGTTTTTCTTTTGATGGATTGACACAAATCAACTTCTAGATCATTCAGCCTCTTTGGTGGTGGTGGCGGTGGTAGGGAATGGAGAAGAGGACTCTGACAACTGACAATTTGTCCCTTGTTTATTATTGTTTCAGCTTTCTAACCTTTCTTAAGTTTTTGAAATTCATAGTTTCCTGAAAATGATCCATTTTACCCAGGATTTGAATACATTAGCATATGCTTATGCAATATAATACCTTAGGGGGCTATGTTTAATAATTTTTTTTTAAATGGAAAGAAGCAAATGACATTCATTGTAGGTAAAGAATCAGAAAATACAGAGTATACAGAATCGTGTTGATACTAATTCTTAATTTCATGACCCAGGAATGACCTCTGTTGATATTTTAGGAATATTTCCTTCCAAGTTTTATTGTTTAAAGTCTGTACTGTTTGCCTGTGTAGTTGGTGCTGCTTCTAGGAAAGGGTGATACGTTGAACAGAGATCATTGCGTTTGCTCTGTTCTGGAGTTCTGAGAGCTGGCGATGGATGTGCAGACCTAGCCCACAGTAGGAGGAGCCCAGGAAAATTGAAAACGATGTTCTGCACATGGTGTGGAGAAATAGATGGACAGTGGGGAGTTTTACGTCTACGGGGGTGAGCTCAGAGACAAGATCTTGTTCAGGAAAAAGGCTCTGTTGTACAGGATAGAAAACACAAGGCAAATGAATTCAAGAGGTAGAACCACTGTATGACGAAGAGGGGAGGCGTTGTTGAATGGTGTCTGAATTCTGACGGTGAAAGAGTTGATTCACGTTTGGAGTTGACTCAGATGGAAAAGTCAGATTCTTGGGCTTTATCGTAGTGTTTTGGGTTTTGTACATGGAGATGCTCTTGGAAGCAGCAACAGAGCTGCTTTTGTTCAAGTTTTCCAAGTAAATACATAGACGTGATCTTGGAGATTAAGGCCAGCTTTGGGACTTCGAGTCACTTGCCTATTTTTAGCTCTTTGATTTATAGTGTCTTTATATCTCCAAGTATGGGGTCAAGTGCATCCATGTACTACCGTTTGCTGTTTTAATGACTACAGCTGGATTTCCCCTTCTTGAGTTTGATACATTTTCTTTAATATACTGAGAGTCAGTGAGCTGCCGTACTGAGGAGGGAGAAACAGATGCGTGAGTCTCAGCAGTAATCATACTAGCCAAAGCTAAGAGGAAACAGGGTTGGCAAAGATGTTTTTCAGGATATGTGAACAAGGAGAAGTAAGTGGAGGGTCAGCGGTACTGAAATGCATGTAGCACGGGCTTTGAAGGTGAGAGGACCTCTGTGGTGGAAAACGGGTTGGTATTTCTATTCGAATATGAACTACCTGAGTGATCTTTTACAATCCCTTAGTTTCTTTAAGACCTGATTCTTCCTGAGTAACTGAGGATACTCAGTCCTCTGTCTTAGGATTTAAGCTTCAACTTAGATAAAGAGTATGAGCTAAATTTCTGTGCCGTACTGTTTATTGAGTACCTTCTGTGTTTGGGCAACACCTGGACTGACCCTTGATGCAAGAGTAATAAGAGACAAAAATGCCTGGGTTTAAGGGGAAAGAGACCATAGGGTTCATAATTTACTAGCAATTGAGGACAAGAAAAGACAGCCTTCCATTTCAGCAAGTATCGAAATAATACATGTTCTTAAGAAGATAGGGTAGCACAGAGAAGTAGAAAGAAAAAAGGGGAAAAATTCTAAAACTTTACCACTCTGAAGTAACTGTTTTTACCATGAAGTAACCATGTCTCCCTGAATTTCTCTGTGAATACACAAAATAGAAAGTAGGATAGGTAGACACAGGCCGATAAATAGGCCCAACTAATGTGAAAATGGTATCTTTTAAATGGTAATAAATTAAATAAATAAATAAATAAATAAATAAATAAATAAATAAATTACAGAACTTGATTTGATTTGATTGTAAAATGTAAAACTAAAATGACACCAGAGGAATTGATGAAACTTGAAGAAATTTTTTTCCATTGCAAATGATCGTAGCGTTCCAACAGATCTCACTAGGGGTACGATGCAAGATTCTGTAAGTTCAGAAATTCGAGTCAGTTTTTCCACCCTCTGTATATTTCAGATTTCGTCAGTAAGAGTTGATGTTTACATTACGAAAATTGGAGCCTTTCATTATGAAACCTCTTCTACTTTTTTGTACCTTCTCTTTCTCTACTCCTGACTTGTGGTTTATTTTACAATTATACGGCCAACGTCACCCTCTCTTCTATAATTATAAATGCCGCAGATGTTAAGTCTTAGTGTTCTATTGAATGCCGACCGAAATCTATATTGATGCCCACCTGTCTGTATAGAATGCTGTATTGGTGCTCGTGATCAGTCCTTGTATCATTTCCAGTTTCTCTGTTGTATCTCTTGGGTAAATGGATACAAAGCCCACAGAAACTCCCGTTTGAAGGCATCAGAGAGCTCCTGAGCAGCCAAGACATGTAGAGCTATGAGGCTAGAGAGAATGAGGTGCGGAAAAGGAAGACCTACACTCAGTCGTTTTCCTGTTGAGGCATTCGCTAAGTTCTTTTTTTTTTTTTTTTTTAAGATTTTATTTATTTATGTGACAGAGAGACAGCCAGTGAGAGAGGGAACACAGCAGGGGGAGTGGGAGAGGAAGAAGCAGGCTCCCAGCGGAGGAGCCTGATGTGGGGCTCGATCCCGGTACGCCAGGATCACGCCCTGAGCCGAAGGCAGACGCCTTAACGACTGCGCCACCCAGGCGCCCCGGCATTCGCTAAGTTCTTAAGGTACAGGAGGTGAGAGGCTGAGTTGAACTAAATTTTTGGCATTCTCACTGTGCCAAGAGAAGAAAACCAAACTGGAGAGCGTGACCTGATTAGGAAGCAGAACCCTAGTAAACACTCCCAGTCATGGTTGAGATGCCTAAAGAGCCAAATTCTAGAAATGAAGGCAAGCCAGAGGTCAAAAGATGTGATGCAGTCTAGTTAGCTCACTTCCTGATTATATTAACATGCCCCATTTCACCTGTGCAGGAGATGTTAGGGGGAGCTCAGTCGGGAGCAAGATATTTTCTAGGGCTATTGGTTTTCATTTGTATTTCATGTATGTTTCATATATAATGTTAGTCTGTTAACAAAAGATGGCCACGTGTACCAGAAACCTAGAACACAAATTATAAAAATAGGTTTATAGATGTCCCAGGTAACAGAATTCTCAAGCACAGACATTATTGTAACTGTGATTAGTATGTTCAGAAAAATGTATGACAAGGTGGAGAATTTTACTAGAGAGAGGAATGTATTTTAAAAAAGACCAAATGGAAATTCTAACACTACAAATGTCTCAAAGGAACAATCTATAATCTCAGAATTTGAGATCTGAATCACTCCTCTCTTGCCTTCAGTGGAAAACCCTTTTATTCCTTTTTAACTTATTTTCTGTTTCTTTTTCAAAGCGGTCATTCTCACCCTTCTCTATGGAAAAGAATGTCCGTATTCTGGAGTATATTTCAAGGCTGGCACAGTTCAGTACCAAGCATATCAGATTGGTGAAAGTTCATTCTGTTACGGAAGGAAATTAAAAATTTTGCGTGATGTGATTGAACATATGGTTGAGAGATATTTTTTTTTTTAAATCGCGTTTAACATTCTTGAACTAAATGCGAACATTTGGAAGACTTTGCTTTTCCAAAAAAAAAAAAAAAAGGCCATCTTTCATTTGAACAATTATATATTTTCTTTCTTTTTTTTTCTTTTTAAAGATTTTATTTATTTATTCGACAGAGATAGAGACAGCCAGCGAGAGAGGGAACACAAGCAGGGGGAGTGGGAGAGGAAGAAGGAGGCTCCTAGCAGAGGAGCCTGATGTGGGGCTCGATCCCATAACGCCGGGATCATGCCCTGAGCCGAAGGCAGACGCCCAACCACTGTGCCATCCAGGCGCCCCTATATATTTTATTTCTTAAAACCCTAATTTTGAATATAAACATTACTAAGGTGACATAGTACCACATTTAGGAATATTGCCAAGACCTGGGGACTATAAATTGTAAATTTGTTGAAAATCATATATAGTTCTTTCTGGTGTCTGAATTATTCTCTGTGAAGACAAAAATAGGAGGTGATAACACTGGAACATCTGACTATTGATAATGTTGGTATCTATAGTTGTCATCCAAAAGTTTCTTTGACTACTTATTTGTGGTTTATTAAGCCAACGTTTACTGAGTATCCAGTGATGATACTGTCCTTGCTTTTGAGAAATTTGAAATCTAGTGGTGGAGACAGACATTTTTAACTTTAGAAAGGACAGCAGAGGTATCAAGTGAATATGAGCAGGAATGCCTCGTCTTAGCGAGGTTCAGCGTGGATGAGGGGAAGGAGTCTTCCAAGAAGTCTTCACAGTGGAGGAATGGTTGAAGGAGTCTAATGCGAGTCCCCCTCGCAGAAAAGGGCTGAGAACATGAGCAAAGAACAGAGCAGTGGTGGTTTGCTTTAGTCTTTGTGAAGATGGCTGGATACAGTCGCTCCTCCCTTCTAGGAAGTGACCCTTTCAGGGACTCGCGGGGTTCCTCAGGGTTCCCTCAACTTGGCCTGCGCTTGTTTCATAAAGATGGGGCTCAGGTCCACATCCGTGGACCAACTGAGCTCTGTCCTCTATGCTGCTGCTTCCATCATACGGTCGCAGAGTCTGTGCACTGACTTCACTCAGTATTCCCGGGGGCTGCTTCCCCATGAAGTTCAACTCAGGGATGATGAGGTTTTTGGGGCAGATGCTTTCCTCCCACCTCAAAGCCCCCTGCACTGAATCAGGTATTCCTAGAAGTTAGGACGACCTGATGAAATACTGCCCGTGGGAAAGAAAGAATGAGGGACTACAAACACAAGAGCTTCCGTTCTCAAACTTGAGAAACACCTGGAGGGGTTAGGAAACCAGACAGCCAGAGTCTCTGTTATGGTCGTTGGGGAGCAAGGCTGACGATGTGTCCCCAGGTGATGCTGACGCCGGTCTAGGGAGCACACTGTGAGAACTGCCGCCTTAGTGAAAGTAAGATTTCCTTACCTGAAAAAAGAAGAGACTGGACTAAAAAATAACAACAGTCCTCTGATAGTTCTCTTCTAGACTGATAGGAAATCTTTGGTAATGCCTAAAATGTCTATGATATCATTATGGCTCCACTTGGTAAAGTGATGTGTCAGAGAATGGTAAGCCTTTAACATTTTTCTTTTTTTTATTAAGAGAGGGAGAGCGAGGTGGGAGGGGCCCAGGGAAAAGGAGAGAGGGGCTCCACCCAGCGTGGAGCCCCATGTGGGGCTTTAATTTTTCTCATCTGATCAGTCTGTTCCTAAAACATAAGAATTTAGAAGCACACTCCCATGGGATAGGTAGCTCTGGCCATTCTTGGACGACTGACCTCACTCAGTCAAGCTTCTGTGAAACAAAGAATTAGACGTTTATATAATGTATGTGGCTGTGGTTTTCAGCTCTTGCGGAACCCTAGAAGCAATGGAGGGGATCTGGATATGACGCATTTGTGATCCAGGCATTAGTATTCTTTTTTTTTTTTTTTACCCCCCCCCCCCCCAGGTAATTCTAAAGGGTCCCCAGGGTTGAGAAGGACTGGTGTAGTCACTGAGCTCGGTGTCACCTCTCTTTGATTAGTGGCGCCATTACTCATTGTTTTGCCATGAAGCCCACAACAGCTAATGTCTGGATGAGGGCTTTACATTTTACATATGTCTCAATGAGCCCAAATCCCCCAACTTTGGTAAACAACACTTTGCAATAATGCTGCACTCCATTTATTGCCAGTTGGTACAGAGATCATATTTATCTTTCTAATGAGTATCATTACATATGCAGACTAGGAAGAAATTTTTTAAGTGACAAGTCACGGCAATGAGGAAACCAGACCGAGCATGTTCCAGCAACATGACAGAGATGATGGAAGTTTTCAGAAACTTGCTGGCAGCACTTTCACTGCCAAAGAGCCACAGATCGTGTTAATGCCTTGTTGGCTGTCATCCTGTTAGTGAAAGTGAAGGGAGCTTTTGATGGAGGGCACAATCCAACCTAGCTCCAAGTGGAAATGACTCTTGACACTTGGGTTTTGTTTAAGAAGGAGGAATCTGATGAGTCCCTCATAGACTTGACTGACCACCTAGAAGGATGTAAATTACTCAGTAAAATAGCTTCCCGTTTAGAATCCTACAGATCACAAGAGAAATATCACCAATTAATGGTTTGTGCTGGTTGCTAAATTCAGGATTTATTTTACTCGGGTCCCCAGATTGAGCTAATCAAAGTATAGGGTGTCCAATTAAATGTGAACTTAACCTAGACAATAAAGGATTTTTAATACAGTTAAATATGTCACAGGGCTTACTTCTTCTAAAAAGTGACTTAATTTTTTCATTTGAAATTCACATTTAGCTGGGCATCCTGTTTTGTTTTGTTTTTTTTTAAAGATTTTATTTATTCATTTGACAGCCAGCGAGAGAGGGAACACAAGCAGGGGGAGTGGGAGAGGAAGAAGCAGGCTTCCAGAGGAGGAGCCCGATGCGGGGCTCGATCCCAGAACCCCGGGATCACACCCTGAACCTAAGGCAGACGCTTAACGACTCAGCCACCCAGGCGCCCCTGGGCATCCTGTGTTTTATCTTGCAAGTTGAACTCTAGAAACCCCTGTCTTAGAAACATTAGCTCTGACCAGCACTCACCTCTTCTTCCTCCTGTATGTTTGCATTACTGCAAAATACACACCTCTGCTTTACTATCGTAAAGTGAGGAAAATAATAGTAAGGGAGACTTGGCTCTGTTCATTGGGTGTATTGGGTGTGTCTAAGTAGAAATCTCTTCATAATTGTCCAGTGAGTTTGTCCTCCACATTTCTCAAGCTCTCCCAAAACTTGACCTTCCCCTAGTCTCTGAGTTTGTAAACCCTTTGTGATTGCGTTCTCTCTTTTTCTCAACCTGGATCCCATGACTCCTCTTTTATACCTCATTGTCACCAGTCGTCTGGAATCGTTCATTCTCGTGGTCCATCTACTCAAGGACTCTCCCTGGCAAAGGAAAGGAGTTGGAGTATTAGAATGACCTGGGCAACTTTTTGTGAGTAGACTTGCCCGCTCTCCTTTGGTGCCTCTGCACAGGAAAGCACTGGTCTAGAGTCAGTGGGTGAGAAGCCACGTTCCTCCTCTCAAGTCCTCCTAGGAAAAAACCCAATCATGTATCCAATTTGCCTTTTTGGAAGTTGTGGTTTGCAAGAAGAAGGAGTAAACTGTTCTACCAGGACACATGTAGTTCTTTAGTTGTCCCTTCTTGGCTCTCATGACTTCCACTAAACAGGGGTCTTACTGTACACTTGAAATGAATATATTATATGTCAGGTAAGAAGGGTGGGGGGTAGTTTTGCCTTCTGTTATCTGAGTGGCCCCACTTACCTGTATTCAGAGCACTTGGCACAAATTATGGGATGCTCCCCGTCATCTGGGAGCTGGCTGAGTACCTCCCCTAAGTGTGGGGTTGCTCTTGTGGTGGTCACCCCAGAACCTGCCATGAAACAGGTTTAAAGTACTTAACGGTGTATGATAACTGGTTCCAAATCGTGGCCACAGAATCAGAATCGGAGACTCCATTTCACAGCCCTTCTCTGGCACAAACTCAGATTATCACATGTTTTCCGTTTGGGCACATAATTTACAAGGAAAAATTCACTCCTAGCTTTTATTGTCAGGATTTTTTTTTTTTTTAAACACTGTAATGGTAGAATTTTTGGTCAATACTGAGGAGGTAAAACATCCTAAAAAATAAGGTAGCCTTTCCAACCATGCATTTTATGGGCTGTTTTCTTTACTTGTAGCTGTTGTAGGTAATCCTTCCTGTCTCATGACGTGTGAAACCTGATTGACTCTCAGTTGTGCTAAACGCAGTTTGAAGCCCCAAAGAATGGTGTTTGGTTGTACTTGTCAGACAAGCTGGTTGATGTAAAAACGCGTAGTTGGAATGCAGTGCTTTCTCCTTGGGGGGCGCGAAAAGGAATGGTTGAAGTCACTGTCACGTTTCAGTCACGGAGCCGGTCATTCGGACGTAGACGCGCTGTCAGCGGTGTCGGAGCAGGAGTGGGCAGCGCCCGGCGTGGAGCCGTGCACGGTGGCCACCGGGATGGGCTAGGCCCTGGCACCGGGAACGGTGGCTGGAACGCTTCAGCAAGTGCTCCCAGCCCGCTGCACTTCCCTCCTTGGAAAGCGCGCTTACGTCGGGTGGAGGCTGACTGCACGCCAGACACACCTCATTATTGTGGTGTGATTGGGGTCATGCCCTCGAGTCACTTCATTCTAGTCTCCGGTTGGAACTGAGAGGAAAGCACCCAGAGTGAGTTGTCTTGAGGACGAAAAAGCATGTTTCGGCTCTCTGTCGCACAGAGCCCGTGACGGCCCGGCCTGCGTGCCAAGGTCATTGTCCGTGTGTCACTGCTTGTCCCAGCGCAGGTGGTAATGTGCGGACACGGGAGGTCAGAGCTTGCTGTCCGGGTGTGTTGCACAATCTGGCACAGAAACAGCAGCTCCGTGCGAGAGGGCGGGGCCTCGCAGGTCCGTCTGGTCCGGGGGCCTCCGGACCCTCGGGCTGTGTGCGGAGTTGAGCGGTGAGCTTGCTGGACGAGGCGGGGAGGAAGTTATGTCCCCTTCGGGCTCTGCGGTTCCCGAGCCGCTGTGCAAAGCTGCGGGAGTGGAAGTAAGTGCCCCTGTAGCTGAGTGGTCCTCGTGCCCAGCAGGATACCACTGAGTGCTCCTAAAGGGCCCAAGAATATTTGTCGTGGGTGCCAGGGAGGGGGTGGGCTGGTCAGGATCATGGCAGGGGGTTGCTGGGAACAAAGGCTAAGACAGAAAGCTGCACGTGTGTGCGTGTTTCCAAAATGGGTCCTACCCTCAGGTGGTGATCTCAGGGTCGTGGGATCGAGCCCCCACATCAGGCTCTGTGCTGAGCATGGAGTCAGCTCAAGTTTCTCTCCCTCTGCCCCTCCCTGCCCCCCCCCCCAAAATCTTAAAAAAAAAGGAAAGAAAAGGTCCTACCAAGAATGGATCTTTGAGAACCGATCTGGGTCTGTGAAAAAAAATATTTTTAGTACAATAAGACAGTTGAGGCTAATTTGATTTAGTTACTTGAGGTAGGTAAGGGCAACAGTATTGCCAGAAAAATGAATGGAAGGAAGTTTCACTTAAATACCTGTGAGCCAAGGAGTGGCTTCAAGTCTCTAATCTAGGGGTGTGGGAGTATGAGTATAAAGTGGGACTACAGAATTCTTTATCTCCTGGAAAAGATTTCTGTTTCTCATGTATATATGCCCTTTTATATTTACATGCCATTATATATGATTAACGTATGTATTTAGCATTATGCCTATGAACAACGTTGGGAACTAAGAAGGAATCTTTGTTGCTGATAGAAAGTAAGTTTTAAAAGAAAGCAATGAGGGTCAGGTGTGTTAGTTTGCCCTCAGAAGCCAAGATAGAGGTCATATTATGTAACTAATGGTTTAGGACAGCATTCTTTAATGTGGAATTATGTGTTCTTCTGTCTTCCAGGGAAGCTTTACAATGTATAATCATAAATCCTCCTGAAATCTACAGATGCACGCTCACACAAACGAGTTTGTGCACACACGTGTGCGTATGTATACACACACACACACAAATGGCTGTGTCTGCACTGGAGTTGCAGCTTATGTTGGCATCAAGTTCAAAAGTCAACAAGCAAAGCAGAAGTCCTGTATTACAAGCTTATCCTTAGAAGGGCTGAAGTCACGCATAAAAACAGTATGCCCGTTTTTGTTTTTATGGCAACACTCGTGCATTCTGAAGTTGCAATGTGCACAAAATGAGCTAGACTGAAGAAGGAATATAAACTCTTCAGCTGATGTTGGGGTGTTCACACCATTCCCCTTGGCATGGACAGCAGGCCTGAAAAACCGCTTTCAAGTCCCCAGCAAGGTGACGGGTGATGACAGGAAGGGATTTCTGCCCTCTGTCACAGTTGGCTCTGTTTTGCCGTAAAAGTAGGCTTCTGTCCTTCTAATATCTTTTTTTTTTTTTTTTTTTTT
Organism: Ursus americanus; assembly: GCF_024610735.1. Classification (NCBI taxonomy): domain Eukaryota; kingdom Metazoa; phylum Chordata; class Mammalia; order Carnivora; family Ursidae; genus Ursus; species Ursus americanus. Next base: position 66,908,478 of record NC_142131.1, on the reverse strand, counting down.
GGTGATGTTTAGCCTTAAAAGAGACGATGGTATCTCTCAACTCTTTGGGGTAAGGTCTTTGCAAAAGGTCAACGTGTATGGGGTGCAGTTACACTTTATTTTGAGGAAAATGAACTTTGAGTGAAGGGGGTTTCTCTTCGGAAGTAGTTTTCTCCTCATTGTGTGCACCTGCTCGTACCCTTTGCTGGCGTATTTGGCCAGCAGGTGGGTTTCATCTCCTTCAGTAAGTCGCCTTTGATGGGCTGTTGTATCTTCTTTACCATACAACCGATCGTAATTTTTTAAATTAATTTATTTGTCAAGATTTTATTTATTTGAGAAAGAGAGCACAAGCAGGGGGAGCGGCAGGCAGAGGGAGAAGCAGGCTCCCCGCTGAGCAGGGAGCCCGATGCGGGGCTCGATCCCAGGACCCTGGGATCATGACCTGAGCCGAAGGCAGACGCTCAACGACTGAGCCACCCAGGTGCCCCCACAACTGATTTTTAAAGACAGCGATAGCCATATCGGTCTCATCGTACAGGTCATTCAGCGTGTGTGGTGTGTGTTGCGGTGAGTGTGTATGTGCGGGGTGTGAGAGTGTATCAAGATGTCTCGTGCACTCCTCTCTCAGAGCTGGAGTGTGAGGAGGATACAGACATGGCTGGAATTTCCTAGGCACTGTGGGAGCAGGCCCAGCGAAAAAGAAGCCTCAGGAGAGGAAGACAGAGGAACTCCGTGTGACAATTCAGCCTGAGGGAGGAGGGAGTCTGGCACAGGGAGGTTGGCTCGGTACGAAAGGCTTGGTTGAGGTGGTACGGAGGACACATCAGAGCGCAGCGTGGTACTTTCCCACAGCTGTGTCTCAGAGCCCAGCACTTCGTGGATTCTTTCCTGGTGACTTTAGAGAGCAGGGTGGGCTCTTTTACCAGAAATTCTGTAAGAGGCCGTGGCCCACATGGCACTACCTTGGTAACCCTCTGATAGGGGATGACTCAAAAGATAGAAGGGGACAGAAGCTGTGACCATTTAGCCCTGTGATGCCGGACACAACAGCCAAGCAACAGGTTAAGTATCTCTTAGAAGCACACGTGAGGCCCGGTCCGCGGATCTGAGAGATTGGTGAGCGCACAAAGCAGAGAAATTTGAATTATTACTGTTACTGTGACCACATGGTACCCACAGGCTGGTGAGGCCGAGAGAGAAATTCAGTTTTCACCTCTGTTATTACACTGCTCGTGGAACAGTCGTTACTTGTTTACCCTTCTGCTCCCCTCCGAGGCCCTGCAGGTCAGAGGCTGTGTTCCAGTCATCGCTGTTTTTCCAGAATCTGGCCTTTGTTTCCAGTGCCTAGTAGGTGCTCACTAAAGGGTAGGGCTTTTTTTGTTTTGTTTTTGTTGTTTTTTTCCAGATGAAAGAGTGATTTCTGTTTGTATTTGCTGATGATTACAGACCCAACCGTCTGGAATAGAAACGTAGTTGGTAAGGTAGAAGAGAGCCTGGGTTCTGACTCTCCTTCCACATTTGGAGCCTCTTCCTCCAGGCAGGCGGTCACCACAAACACACAACAGAGCTGCCCACCCGACGTGTGGGGTGGGGGGAGAGAAGTTCTGTTGTGCCTTCAAATTTGGGGCAGGACCCCCCACCCCTGCCCTCCGATGAGAGCAGTCACGTGTCATTGCCCCAAGGTCTTTCAAAGAGAGGAGCACTTCAGCGGGAGGCTTTGCACAGGGGCCCATGAGAGCGGCACAATGTGAGCCTCCGTTCATTGTGCGTTGGTGAAAGCCTCGCATTTCTAGACTGTAACCTGCACCATCTGCCCGACGGGGGGAGGGGCGCGCAGGAGCCAGAGAGGGGGATTAGGGCTGTAAAAATAGAGCGAGTGTGAGAGACCTGGAGAGCGGGCTGTTAGTGACCCGGACGCAGCTCTGCCACATTCCTCAGAACAAACAGCTATTAAAACCCACGCACACAAAGCCCGCAGCAGGCTTAGTAGTGACAAGCACTGTCAGCACGCTGTAATTAACACGGGTGGTATAATTTATAAGGAATGCACTCTGCAGTTTAACGCCAGCCGGGTGGGGGGGGGGTATCTTTTGGTAGCCCCGCGGCATCAGAAGTAACCCTAGCCCTTGCTGCAAGCATCTTGCTTTCCCAATGTGCTTTCATTAATTTTTTTTTAACTTACGAAAGCCTTTGTCACACTGAGCGAGTCCTGTGCGAGGCACGAGGAAGCCTCGGAGGTGACCCTTCACCCCCCTCCCCCTCCCATCTTAATCAAGAAGGCAAGTGTCTGCAGACTGTCTTTACTGTACATAATTAAGCAGTTCTGAATGCTCCGTGCAACTCAGATGGGATGGCACGGAGCCTGGTAATATGACAGTTAATGGGATGAGACCAGCACTTACTCTGCCTCTATAATAAGCAAAGGGGTTTTTTTGCTTGCCAACTGAGGACAGGAAGAGAAGGACACAGTCACACAAGCAACAATGACAACACGGGGTTCTCAGGCACCTCTGTCTGCCTTTCATGATCGGCTCCTAAAAGGAAAGTGCACCCTAACTGGAAGAAATTACCTCTTAATTATCCTTGTTCGGGTCCTGTAATAAGCAAAGGCTTTTACTTCTGCAGAGCTGCGGACTGGGAGGAGAGGCATGCCCAGAAAATAGCTCTAATGGGAAGGTTTATACCTCTCTCTCCTCTCCTCTTCTGCCTCCTGCAAGCCTTTAAGCGAGCTGAAATATCGCCTTAATCCCCCTTCTTTGGTGATGAGGATGTTCAAGAAAATGATGTGTTGTTTGGCTTTTAGAGGATGGTCGACCTAAGAAGGTGTCATAAAGGGCCATTTGCTGGGTCTGTGGCTTGCCTCCGCCCCCCCACCCCGAACACACACACACACACTCACACACACACACCGTCTCTTTCCGTCCCTTAAAGAAAGAAACTGGGTAAAATTACCTTTGCAGCAAGACAAATACGGTGACAGAAATCAATGGCTATTTTTAGCCACATGATCTTTGTGTCCCAAATTAAAAATACTCGTTGGCTTTGTCCATGGAACAACTTGGTCACAAACCAAAACGAAACGACCCCCTTGGTGCTGTCTGAGCTGTGGGGATAACTGGCATGATGCAGTCGTCAAATGATCCTGCCAAAGAGGGAACAGAGCACACGTTCATCTGAGAGGCAGGGGGGCTGCACCGGGAGGCTCTCCGGTGAGGAGCCTTCCCGGGGAATCCAGAACCAAACCCAGCACCATGGTTCAGGAACTGTCCGAGGGGAGGGACTCATCTGAATCCCTTCACTGTCGTTGTCTATACAGAGATACCGAAAAGGGTTGTCTTACTGTTCGTGTTTCCAGAAGGGAAGCCGGGCGCTGGCCCAACAGACGAGGATTTGCAGAAAGCTGACGTGGGGAGTTGGGGTTTGTGTGTTGGGCTCTGCTGCCTTTAGCAGGCGCCTTGATTTCCTGAAGAAGAAAAGGCAAACCCTTGCAGTGATCTGAGCCTTTCAAATGCAGGGGAGTCATCTGAAGGCTGCCTGATCAGCATCCAGAATTCCCTTTCTTTGGGGATTGTGTTCTAAGATTAGAGATAGCGCTTGGCTCCTGAGAGTGTGTTCTCCGGGTTTGATGGGTAATGCAGGTGTTTTGCTTCAGACACTGGGGCTGGAAGCAGTGAGAAACCCTGTGTTTCGGAAAGGTAACAATTTGGAGAACTGAAAACCTCCCCTTCCTTTCCATAAGGCTGAACAGAAGCCCTTTCATTTATATCCATCATATTTTATTTCAGATTCAGAAACCTTTTAATTTCAGCAGAAATCTCAGCATATGTTATCTTGCTCCCAAACAGCAAACGGTGGCTGAAAATACATTCACGCATTTCAAATGCTTGTTCTCCAAACAATATATATGTATTTCTTACTCAGACGGCCCACATCTCAGCAAATTTGTAGGTTTTTTTTTTTTTCTTTTTCTCCTCCTCTTCTTCCCGTTGCTTCAAACCGCGCAGGCACAAAGCAAAGGTAAAGAGCATCCAAGAGCATTTTGTAATTCTTGAAAGGTTAATTGCACTATTTATAGACCAAACTGTAAAGCAAAAACCCTCCGTGTGACCCTTCAGGGTCACCGTCGTAATAGCAACCTCACCGGAGCCCTGACCAGGCATGAATTACTGTCTGTGATCCTGCGAACACTGACAGTTCAATCACAGCACTGTTTCAATAGAGAACTCCATATATTTAAAGCGCTGATACTGTTTTCCCTCTAAATGACAGCCTTGACAGATGGGCCAAAAGCACCGCAGACGTTTGAACAAGGAAATAGAGCGGGAGCCTGCTGGAAGCTGGGCCTCATGCAGCCAGCCGAGAATGATGAATAGAGTGTGATTGTGTCTGACAGGTAGTAATATAACTATTCATTCACCACCCAACACCTGGAGCACACTATATTAAACGGTACAAGATGGAGAGATGCTGGGACAAGAACAGGAAGTGTGACTCCCAGGCTGAGTGGGGGGACGGCAATATACAAGGTCAGGGGTCAGGCAATACGCACTGCCCCGGAGAAGGCTGTAATTAAATTATTTGCTTACCAAAGTGTTTCTAATGTTTTGCTAACATGTTGCCAGGATCATTACTTCGGCACGTCTGAACACTTCAAAGGAAAGCTGCTTCCCCGGGCTCTGTCGGTGACTCCCTCTCCCTCCTGGCCGACTCCAGTTTTTCCAGTTATTTCCTATCTCCTCTGACGCCTCTTGCTATTTTTTTTTTTTCCCTTTCTTTCTCTGCTGCTGTTGCTCTGGCCCCAAATAATGGTACGAGAAAACTCAAGGAAAGGAGGATGACCCAGAGGGTCCTCGTCAGGGCACCATGGTAAAAGGTCCCCGTGCTGACTGCAGGGCATGGAGGCCAAGTCAGTGTCAACCCCATCACGGGGTGGGCCGGGGGGCTCCTCCCGGGTGCCGGGCCGACCTCATGGAGGGAGAAGCCTGTGTCTGCACCTGGTGGTGCCTTTTGTCTCTGACGTCAGTGAGAACCCTGAGATGCCCCTGCCCAGTGGCACTGTTGGCAGAGCAAAGGGAGAGGAGGGAGTCACAGGATTGTGTTCAGAGCACGTGACCTCTCCTGCAACCACACGGTGCACACATGGCTCAGTGTTCCTGCACCTGCTTTGCTATGACTTTCTCGGACCCGGTCTGACTGTCGCATTCTGAAAGCTTGATTCCCGGCGAAGTGTCGCATCACACGACGTGATGGAGGGGACTCTCACACGTGGCATTTTAGCTTCGGTGTGAGGCTGCTCTGTGAAACTAGACGTACACAGAAGGAACGTAACCTGTCCACGTTTGCACAGTGCTGGCCTTCACGCTGTGCGTGCGAGCGCGTACCCACACATTCTGGGATGAGTGTCCCCCTTTGCCAACAGGGAGCCTCTACAGGAGCCTCGCTTGTTCCCAAGAGCTTGGAGAAAGGAGTCGCTCGCTGGTGGCTCGTCCATGGACGCCTCCTCATCCACTGCCACCACCAATTAGTTTTGCTTGTCACTTTGCTTATTCACAGGCCCCCGTGATGGCCTGGAAGGTGACAGTCCTGCTATCGTGGGCTCTTTGGAGGGTCCCTCCGGGAGCGGGGATGCTGGTCACTTTTGTCTCTGCACATTCCAGTTTCCCTTCTTGTCTTTGTGGCTGCTGTGGCTGCTAGGACGATGACTCCCTGACAGCGGGGTCACTGCCCGTGTAGAAAGCCCTGTGTACCCGACTTGACCATTTCAGATTTTCCTTTCTCATGAAAATCACACGTTTAATAGGTGCAGCTCTCTTTCCCAGCCTACTGCAGTGTGACAGCAGGAGTGTAACCCTCGGAGAAGGATTTTTGCATGTGACCTCTCTGATGAGCTTTGGAAGACAAGAAAACAAAGTCCAGTGAGCCGCCCTCCCCCTCCCTCCAGACGCCCCCCCTGCCCCAACCCTGCTCCTTCCCTCCTTCCCACCCTCCTTTTCCAACTGATCTTGCTCAGCTATTTTGAAATATCATTGGTTATTGATTTCTGGGCATGTGCATTTCTATGTTTTCATCTGTAGCTGCACATCCATATATATTTTATCTGACTCATCTCGTGAAAAAAAAATTTAACAGCCATTGAGCTCTGTTCCGGCCTCCAAAGAATGAGTTTTGGGAATTGGGCAAACTTGCAAAATCCTATTTGGCAAGTCTGTTAAGAGAGCCCCAAATGAAAAATTAAAGTAAAATCTCTCATTTTTTTCTACCTCTTGGTAAGATTTCTCCTCCCTCTTCGTCTTCATTGTGGACGTTTAGTGCATATGCCTCTTATGAGCATAAAACGAAATGCTGCTCCCAATGTTGCCTGACTGCGTTCTTTTATCAGTGAGCCCTGCCGCGTGAGCTAAATGGCGCACGGTCATTGTGCGGCCCTGTAGCTAATGCATATCCTTTTCCACCCCAGTTGAGAGCCTGCACAATGCTTAGTGCTGCCAATCAGGGGAAAGAAACTGTTTTTGCAAAATAAGCAAATTGGATTATCCAGTGCATCAATAGGCACTCTGTCTCTCTGCCCCCCCCCCCCATGTAAATCAGGAAAAGCAATTTACTTGTGCAGAAGAAACCCACACCACTGGTCGCCCCACCCCTGTCTTGGCCGGCACTGGGAGTTCATTATAGGTGAAGAAAAGGAATTTGTGAGCACCCATACCATTGGAGACAGTAGTTAACTAATTTGCTTCCACTTTTTTGCAGCTAAAATATAGGTTTCATGAAAAACACTCTTGAATAACCCCAATTGTTTTACGTTATTTTTGTATGAAGACAATAAAATGAACAGCTGGGTATCTCGATTCTTCAAGCTTTGTTAAAGAAAAAGTGATAGGCCAGTTTGCCCAGTAATTTAGAATTCGTAGTTAGAGTCAGACGTGCGTAGCCCAAAGACAGATTCAACGTGGTTTCTTTTAAGAAACAGTGGGTCAAGCTTGCCATAGTGGAGATTGGGCCTGATGTGCAGTGGGAAGCCACGTCACTTCTTCTGTGCATTGCAGAAGCAGGCTAATTTTTAAGAACCGTTTCCATCCTACTAGATAGAGTAAACCTGAAATGCAGTCTGTATTAACAGTAGCAATTTAACGGTCTTAGACACCATGTGGGTTAGGGCTCTTTATTCATGGCTGGGGCAGAGTTACAGAATAGCAGAGCTAGAAGCCTAGCAGTGACTTTGTCCTGTTCTGACTCAGTGCAAGTGGCAGAGCCGGAAACTCAAGCTCTGCAGGGTGGCTGGATGGAGCGAGCATCCAGGTCTGTTCCTGTCTGTCGAAGGCCTGTTCCCCTCCCTGCAGCAAGATAGAGGGGGAGGCAGAAATACCAACTTGTGCAGGGACACGTTACCCAGAGCTGCTGGAGATGGCAGGACGGAGGCTTAGCCTGTCTAGTTGGGAGTCGATTTAAAATGTATAACAGGCGTCTGCAGTTGATGATTCATGCTTCTTCTCACCTGTTTTGTTTTTTTCTTTGAGCTGGGTCAAAGGTGGGCATTTGTTTTTCATTCTGTCTTTTTGTCCATTCTGTTGGTCTAGTTGTCAGTCCTGGGAAGCTCCATGTAGAAAAACGAGAAGAAAAATGCTCAAAACTCTTTCAGGAGGAAAGCTCAAGTGTCTAAACAGGTGATCTTAAAGGACGAGCTGGGGGAGCAGAAGTACAAAATAGCACTCATCCTTGTATCCTTGTGGGGGGCACGCAGCTAACTGGGGTAGGTTTCTGATCTTCGCTGCAGACCTGAGCGCAGACACCGCCCACGGCAGCTCAAGCTAGGGACCGCGTGTGCGAGCGCGATGGTGAAAGATTCTTGGCCGCCTCCAGCACCCTGCTGAGCCTTGTGTTGGACGTGGGGAGCAGTGTTTCTAAGCACAGATTCTGACTGGTGCACACATGTACTAAGAAGTGGTGTCTGTAGTCCTGTGTCTCCGAGACAAGCCGCCGTGTCCCCAGGCAAAATGAAGTCAGGACGATAAAAACAAACCGAGCAGACAGCCAATAAAAAGCCGAGAATCTCATCGTCCCATAGTTTTAATTTATGGAGGCAAATGGTAAGGGATAAACTAAAAAAAAAAAAAAAAAAAAAAGGCAAAACAAAACACAACAGACTTAATGAGGCATTCTGCTTAATACTCTTATTTTGAAGCACAAATGGCATGCTTGTAATGGAGAGAGGCAGAAAAATAATAATAAAAAGAACCCCCCCCCCCCGCCAAAAAAAACCCCCACAACCCTGGTGAAAGAGCATTGTGCTGAAGCCCGCAGGTAAATATTAGGCTTGGAAATGAAAAGCTGCATTTTGGGAAAGTGTTATTGATTGGAATTTTCCCTGCGAGTACCGTTTGAGGCCACATCTATAGGATTTCTTCCATACAATAGAGGCTTGCATTCCCTGTGTCAGGATCTGCCTGGCTCGGGCATCAGACTTCAATTAGATAATGACCACGGCAGGGAGTGACTAGCTGGAGAGCCATTCATCTTCCTCTGTACATGACACAGTGTAACGGGTGTTTCTGACGATCCGTGCACACTGAATTAGGTCATTGCCGAGTTTGTCGGCCTTTGAGAGAGTCCGGGCATTTACATGTGATGATTGTACTGCACCCCCTTTCTCTTCCCAGTCCATCCTCTCGAACAGCGTCCATTGTTCCGGAGCCCATACCGGAGGGGGGAGTGGGATTTAGGTCCATGGATTATAAGCGAGGGACACCACCGCAGTCCATAATCAGCTCATTAGCATTCTGCTCATGGGAGCCAGTGTGAGTACAATTTTCAATGGCCTAATGTGACAGGTAATCATAAATTAGTATTTGCTTTAAAACAACAGCAGAGTCCACAGGCTGCGAGCTTAAGGAGAATGACTCCGTGCGCAGTACGGCTCCGTAATGAAGTGGGAGCTCATTAAGCAGATGCTCCGTACTTCACTGAGCCGCGCAAGCAGCAAACAAACCAAATGGAAATGTTTCAACGGCACACGGCAGTCAACCAGGACAAGTTCAGGTTCATTAGCCATGGCACCATCTACAGGAATTAGTCACAGTAATAATTAAATAGTTGCTTGCTAATGTATCATTTTACATTTGTTGCTACATTTGCATAATGTGTTGGGTTGTGTTTTTTTTCCCCCCCTCTGCATCTCTAGTTACATTATAACGCCCTCATCTGTGGGTGAAGACTGAAAACTGATGGGGGGTGGGGAAGAAGACATGGGACGTGGCCTGTGTTTGGTCGTTGGTCATTGGTTGGTGATAACCTTGTCGTTTGCTTCTGCTGCAGACGCTGTGCCTCCGTTATGATATTGGTATTGTGTCATTTTCATGGTCTTCACTTAGGAGGCCATCCTGGGAGGAGCTAAAGACCCAGGCTTGTCTTAAAGCCTCGAGGGGGCGAGCTGGGTGAAGGAGGAACTCAGCAGCCGGTATTGCTAAATTAACCTGCTGTTAGAAAGAGCTTGGCATGTGACTTTGTAATTTCGGTGTCCAAAAATAACAAAGCCATGGAGAGAGACTGAATGCCATACAGAGGTCAGGAATAGCATCTCCGTGGGTTCTCCGGGGCTGTTATGGGATGATGTGTCCTTCCTGAGAAACAAAGTCCTGTGGTCTCTTTTATGTGGTTCCTGGTCACTTAAAGCCCATGGAAAGGGACCGCATTTCACTAGTTAGGAACCATTTAAATTTTTTAAAGAGAACTAAAAACCATTGATGAGCGCTAAGATGACCAAGAGGCCACAGGATTGAGGGGGGCGGGGGGAGGCGGTGAGAGGGTGAGGGGTGGGGAAAGCCGCATCAAAACCGAGGGGAGAGGCACTGCTCCTTCTGTACTGTCCCTGTGTTGGGGTTGGGCGATGATGCGGTGATAAATTATTCAGTGGAACAACATGCAACAAGGACAATTTCTCAAGGTTTTAATTAATTATCCCTTATTGTTATTGATATGAGGTCTATTTATAATGTAAAACAAATCACTGAAGGAGTTCTTTGTATTTCCCTTCTCTTCTTTCCCAGGGAACTTTGGCTCCAGTGGCAGCCTAGAAAGTGTGTTTTGGGAAGTGAGGGTGATTCTGAACACGCTTGGGGCTCCAGGGACCCCGAGAGGCAGAAACCAGTAGTGAGGCCGACACCAAAGGCCAATGTTACTCGCTGTGTTCGGTGGAAGGAACAGTATAGCCAGAGAACATACACTTGTCTCCCCTCTTCATGTCCGTCGTGACTGTTGGGAAACCTAATGGTCTTAGCAGTGCCCACCGCTAACTGGTAATTCTGAGACGGTAGAATCTTTACAGGAGCGTGTGTGGGTAAAATCCCCCTACTTGGTGCACCCTGAGAGGAGGTAAAGACGTTGGGAAGACACGAGTGGTCAGTTAGAAATGGACATGTGCAAGCTGAGGACAGACGAGAAGCACGTCACGTTCGTGACAGAACAAACAGGCCGTGCAAACTGCCGTTCAGTGTGTTGGCGAGGGCCACTCGAGCTTTCTCAAGAAATCCGAACACCCGCCTGGTTGTAGAGGGTCTCGGAATCTGCACATTGCTTGTGTTCTGTCAGCAAATTTCGGGTAGGAGAACCTTTATTTTTAAAAATGTTGTATTCAGTATAGTGGTCATGCAAACACCTTTTCGTTTGGTGGCATCTGTTCCTTCCAGAAATTGTCTCTCCTTTGTCTGGGGAGGCTGCAAGCCCGTGGCCCCGTGGCAGAGGCCCCAGGAGTGGACATGCTCCTTGAGCGGGTCCCCAGAGGGTTCTGTGCTTCTGGCAGCAGTGATTGGCTCCCGTATGGCCACAGGAACCAGTTAGAGGCCAATCAGAACCTTTCCTGAGAATTTTGCTGGACTCGAGGAAAGAACACTCTATTTCCGTGGGCACGGCTAACTACGAAGTTTTAAGCTGCCACGGGCTATTGTTGATACTGTCTAGCAAAAGCTCCTTTAGGAATGAAACCAGTGTGGTGAAAAACCAAAAGGAGAGAGAAATAAGAGCGAACCACTGTTTTCCCTTCTTGCTTACGACATTTGGTGACTATTGTCGAGGACCTGTAACTGGAAGAATCGTGAATAACGCACTTAAACCTTCTTTTGAAGGCCGTAACCGAGGCACATTTTGTGGAAATGCGTAGTCTAATAACTTGCAGCCCTGTTCCTTCTCCTCTTGCACCCAAATGAACATAGTTTAGGTGAGTTCTGTGATCTCAGTGAGTCCTCGTAAGTAATAGTAGCGAGTGAGAAGATCTATGATAATACTAAAGAAGCTGTCGTATTTGAAGAAATACTTCCTTGGGCTCATTTTCAGAAAAGCAAATCTTCCCCTGTGCTTAGCTCAACCTCATCTTCAATGCCTCCACACTGGCTTGTAGCCTGTCAGGCCCTCTCTGTGTCCTTAACCTCTTGGTCTGATGCACTCAGCTCAGAGCTGTCTTCCTAAGGAAAACTTGCCCAGCGCCACAGTCTTTGGGGAGCCAATCCAGCTACTGTGTGGCCCATCATTTTCTTCAGAGCTCTTACTGTATACTTGGTGCTTAATGTGTCTTTCCACTGTGCTTATTTGACTAATGTCCGTTCCCTCTGCCGTTGGAATTCAGCAGTTGGGGGGCAGTCATCGTATTGTTTTTATTCACCAAAGTATCCCCACACCTAACACACACAGTGTGTTAGAAAAATCGGGATTCATTTAATAAGTCTCTCTCTGTATATATGGTTAGTCTATTCATTTAGTAGAGTCAATAGTTACTAAGTGAATAGCTGTGGAGGATAAGAAATAAAAATAAATGAAGTCTCTGTCCCTGGCACAGACATTCTAGAATCTTTGGAATTTTCTGTGTTAGAAATATCTTCTGTTATTCATAAGGAGGCATTTTTGATCACGTTTGAGCTTACATTAATGAGATGACTGAGGGTGGGGTCCCTGGGTCATCTCAGGATGGGGCTGGACACGTGACAGTCCAAGTGACGAGAAGGTTGGAACTTTCAGCCCCATCCACCCACCTCCAGGAGGCAGGGAGGGGAATCTGGATTAAGCTCTGCAGAAAACTTCGGAGTGAGATTTTATGAGCTTCTGGATTGACCAACACATCCATGTGCCAAAAGAGGGGTGCACCCCAGCTCCGCAGAGACAGAAGCTCCTGGATTTGGGACCTTTCCAGACCTCCATCTATGAATCTCTTCACCTGGCTCTTCCTTTGTACCCTTTATGATAAACCAGTAAGCCTAAGTAAAAGGTCTTCCTGAGTTTTGTACGTTGGTCTAGCCAAGTATTGAACTTGAGAACAAGGTCCTGGGAACAACCAGTGGGTCAGCAGGTGGTCCTGGACTTTTGACTGGCACCCGAAGTGGCAACAGCCTTGTGGGACTTAGTCCTTAACCAGTCAGGTCTGTGTTGACTGTGAGGCGTTTCCTCATTGAATTGAATTGTTGGGTTACCCTCTTGGTGTCTGTGAATGGAAGAATTGGCTGGTATCAGAGAAAACACCCCCACAAGCCTGATCACGTAGAATTTCTAGATAAAACGGAAGAAGCTGCAATTAATGTTTCATTAAACAAGTTTTACATTTCTCAAAGTGCTTCAAATTTGGCTAATAATTGCACTGTGATAATGTTGATCTATGAATGCCAACGTTTTCATCAATTTGCAACATTGGAGATAGTGACGGGCAATGCCAGTGATAGTTAACTAATGATCATCGCTGTGAGATGGACCCACGATCATCTCCGAAGCAAGAAAGCTTGAGTAATGCTACAAGCTCCGCCTGGGGCTCGGAGAATATTCTAGGAAATAGACTTGGCATTGATCTGAGTGTTTAATCAGTGAATTTTTTAAAAGGCCAGTTCGAATAATTCATCTTTGCTCCCTAAGAACGTACATAAAGTTACTTGACACAATGCCAAAGGATAACTTACTTGGACGGCTGGGTTGAAAGACCAGGCAGGGGGTTTGGAAGGCCCGAAATGTGTTTTCAATTGCAGCTGAATTCCACCATCGCTGTCATTTTTAGTTTCACAGTCATAAAATTTGGCTTAATATCGCCTTCATGGAGGGTGGGGACATAAGGTGGCTTTTAGCAAAAAATGATGACTCCAAATTAAAGAGACTCAGGGGTGATAGAGTGTTGGATCCTCCTTGTGTCTTTCTCCACCACTGGAGGGGAACTAGGCACTAGCAGAACAGAATTAGCCATTGTGCCTAGATTGAAAAGGCATAAAATCCCTTCTTTACCTCGCTTGAAATGTTGCTTCTCCGGACCCTCCAGTGACTGTCAAATTCAGCCCACACCTTGGTTAAGTCTTTGATCTTTCCCTCGGTCCAGGACCCTTCAATCGTAAGATGGGATGGGATACATTGAGGGGAGTTGTAGTGTGGTAGGTGTCAAGATGGGGCTAGTGAGTTAGCATCTGAGAGATAAAGCATTGATGGCCAGGAAGCTCAGGACCACTTGCATGGAGAGAATCAAGTATTATTTTACCCGAAAGGTCAGGGTCTCCAGTCCCTGCCACCTTTCCTTAGCGCTCATTTAGAGCCCATATGAGCGCAAAGGAGAACAATGGTCCATGGTTGCAACAATACCTTGGATAGTTACAGAGGACTAAGGATAAAGGTAGTCCTCATTCTTGGTCTGGTTATATGTTTTCATTTTTAATCATCTCCAAATGCTTCCCCCCCCCATACAAACTACACTTACTGGTCTCATAAAAACTGTATCACATGGCAATAACCACCAGTCTGACAGATCTAAACTTTACATAGCTGACATTTACTCTTTAGGCTGTGAATGCAGCTATCGTTGTCTGATAGAAATTAGTAAATGGAAGGAAGGCCGTGCTTGTTTAACTGGTTAGTGGCTCTGACCCAGAGCCATCATTTCATCCTAATTTGTTAGGGAAAAATGGGTTCAGTGGACAATGTAATGTGCGTGAGTACTGGCTATACTTTTCTAGACCAGGAATGTTGGAAGAAGACAACCACACGACTTCATTAAACACATTTGTTAACTGGTCGAATATTTTATAGGTCTGAAGCTATGTCCTATTTGGAAACCTTGTTCTCCTTTAAAACAGAAACTCACAAGAAGGTCTGCATAGACAGTGTGCTGGTTTATGGCTAGTTTTTAAAAGATTTATTTATTTGAGAGACAGAGAATGCGAGTGTCTGGGGAGAGGGAGAGGGAGAGAGAAACTCAAGCATTGACTCCATGCTCAGCAGGGAGCCCGACACGGGGCTTGATCTCAAGACCCTGAGATCATGACCCGATCCGGAACCAGGAGTCGGATGCTCAACCGACTTTGGCACCCAGGTGCCCCACTAGTAATGCATTTCAATACATGAATGCACCCATGTGTAAGATAAGCCATTATTGACGACAGTTTCCTCTCTGCAATCTCTGGTATTTTCCTGAAGCTCTAACACAGCAATTGTGTCCACCCGCGTTTTGACTTAGCCCTTGTATATTTATTTCTGAGTGCCACAGGTGCCTAGCAACCTGGTGATACACTGGCCTCTTTTTCCAAGTACTGAACTTATTTTTAATACTCTGAGAAGTTTGTGGCCACGATGACTTGGATGGGATCAATTTTCTATTAAGTAGATACGATGTCTTTGCAAGTGGTTTGAATTCCTGATTCTCTTTTACACTCATTATAGATTATGGATTTGCTGCATTGGATAATCGTACTTTCAGACCATGTTGACAAATAAGTAGGACAACTCATTCGGTTTGACACCCACCCCATACTGAATTATTAGAAGGGGATGGCAATAATAATTCTGAAAATACCTAAGGTGATTGTGTTTCTTAAAGTCCTCTTTGTCCTCACCTTAAAACAAAGCAGCAAAACACCTCCCTTGTTCGGAGTTGACATTTTGCTCCATGTGAAATACCTTGTGTGTGTACACACACATTTTACACACACACACACACACACACACACACACACACACACACACACGGACAACTGCATTATTGACCTAGGCAGCAATATAGAGCCTCTTTGTTTTGATACCATATTACTGCTCTCTGCTTACTTTTGGAGGGTGACTTATATGCGAATACGTTCCACAGGAAAATCAATGTCACCATTTCTTTGACCAAGTTTTTTTATCGTCGATTCTTGTTCCTAAAAAAGCCACGAATTACCTGATGTCCTAAGAAAGCACATGGAGCTTTTGGTCTTACGGTGTCATCTCAGAGACCCGAGCCAATCAATTTTGTGCAACCCAATTTATCTGCCTTCAAAGGGTGAAGGACTGAGTTGAAGCTTCTGAGATTGGAATCTCTGGTTCCAGGGAAACTTGAGTATTTTGACCCCGGGGTCTCTACTACTAAGCCAGTCCTCTAGCATCTGACAGTTCATATTTGTTGAATTCCATAACCTTGATCCTGGTCCTGTTCCCCTGTGAAATGTGTCATCATTTTTGTTGGCTCCTGAAATGCACAGCACACGAGGCAAAATATATCTCCTTCTCAGTGGTGAAGCCACAGGAATTGTGCAACGCGTGTGACAGTAATGGCATCTGCCAGGAGTTGAATGGGTCCACATTAGCAGCTTTCACAAGGACAAGTCGGCCTCCCCTCCGAGTATCTACATGGGAGCTGTTAACAGTTCTTGGTGATTTCCATATCAACGTCCATTAAGGTGACCTTTCCGAATACCCTGTCTCTTAGCTCCTTAACCTCCTTTCTTCCAATGATGTGGCCCACCGTTACCCTAGTTCACTCCAGGGGGGATACCCAAGAGCTTGTCATGATCAGTCTCCTCTGCTTTTCCAAATTCACAATTTCAGGTGTCTCCCTCCCCAGCTACAACCACTATTTTTTAACTTCACTCCTTCTAGGACCACAACTTTAAAAACATATGTTCTTCCCTCTCGGACACACAATACCCACCATTCTTACAGCCTTTTCATTATCCCCCACTTCCCCTTCTCTGTCCAAATTTGCATCCTCACTCAACTTTTGTCTGCCTCTGCTCCCCTCCCTTCCTCTTACCTCGGTGTATAATCACCTAGCAAACCTTCCCTGGTTAAATCCCACTCTAACCCCAGCCTGTGCCTCTTCAGTTCTGCGCGGCTGGGAAAAAATGTACAACTGTGCATACTGTCGTCTCTTAAAATCCATGCTGCTCTCTGTTTGGCTCCGAGTACTAACTGGCAATTTGACTGCATTTTCCTCTCCCACTGCCTGGATAGCTGTTTCTGTCTTTTTTTCTTCAAAGCTCCAACCTCTTCTGCCCCGTGATCGCTTTCTGCAGTCGGTTATGCATTCTATTTATCTGGGAAAACAGAAGCCCCGACACTGAGAATTCTGACTACGTCTTCCCACCTACCAGCACCTGTGCACATAGACCATTCTTTCCATGCTCTTAGTAGGGGTGGATTGGCCATGGTCCCCCCCAAGATTCCGTTCCTTGTTCACCATTTCAGGACCCTCCCTGTCTTTCTTTAATGAAGTACCATTCCTTCTCCTCTTCATTGGCTCATCTACATTGGCACTTTGTAAACTTGCCCATCTTCAAACACTTGCTCTGTTATTAATAATAATAATAATAATATTATTATTATTATAATATGTGGTTCACCATACAGCACATCCTTAGTGTTTGATGTCGTGTTCCATGATTCATTGTTTGTGTATAACACCCAGTGCTCCATGCAATACGTGCCCTCCTTAATACCCATCACCGGGCTAGCCCATCCCCCACCCCCCCAAGCCCTCAGTTTGTTTCCCGGAGTCCATAGTCTCTCATGGTTCATTACCCACCCTTCATTTTTCCCCTCCAAAAAAAAAAAATGGTTTAAATTATATAAAGATTGTACAAATTTCAGAAATATATTTTTCCAGGGAAAAGTGAAAGAGGCCAGCCTCTAGAAATTTGCCCCATGGATATACTCACAAAAGTTACCCTGAATCTTCGTTGAAAAATATAAACATAAAATTGAAAAAAAACAAAACACTTGCTCTTACCCCTCTATCCCCTTGAGTTTTGCCCTTTGTTGACTCCTTTTTTGCAGAAAAATTCCTAAAAAGCTATGTCTCCAGTCAGGGTGTCTAGTTCCCTTTTTTCCATTTCTCTTAAGATCATAGGATTAGGGCTAGGCCCCCTCACATTCCCCCAAACTTCACTACTCAAGGTGAATGACCTTCACTTTGCTAAATGCCCTGGAGAGGTCTTCATCATACTAGTTCGTCTGTCTGCCATGACTCATCACTCCCTCCTCCTGGCAACACTTTCTTTACTCCCAGGACATCGTGTTCTCTTTCTTCTCAGTTCACTGGCCTCTCCTGCACGCTCTCCTTTGCTAGTGCCTTCTCATCTCTTCAAACTTCAGACAATGTAGTATGCCAGGATATCCTTTGAACCTCTTTTTGTCTTTATCATTGGTCCCTCCCTTGGTATTTTGTGTTGTTCATTTTTTACAATTGCTAGGTTTCATTTTCTTAAGTACAATTTTAGATTTATAGGATGATTGAGCAGATAGTAAATAACAATCCATATACCCATCTCTGACCTCACCAGTCCAAAAGTTTGCCCTCTATTAACATCTTACACTAGTGTAATATATTATTTGTTACAGGTAATGAACCAATACATTTTTTTTAAGATTTTATTTATTTGACAGAGAGAGACAGCCAGCGAGACAGGGAACACAAGCAGGGGGGGTGGGAGAGGAAGAAGCAGGCCCCCAGCGGAGCAGGGAGCCTGACGCGGGGCTTGATTCCAGGACCCTGGGATCAGGCTCTGAGCCGAAAGCAGATGTTTAACGACTGAGCCACCCAGGTGCCCCTGAACCAATACATTTTTAACTACATTCCAGTGGTTGCATTAAGGTTCACCGTTTGTGTTTTATTGTTGTCTGAGTTTTGGTGAATGCGTAATGACATGGGCCCACCATTACAGTTCTGTACAGGATAGCTTCAATGCCTTACAGACCCCTGTGCTCACCTGTTCACCTGCCACTTTCTCCAAATCCCTGAAAACCACTACTGTTTTTATGACCAATATAGTTTTGCTTTTTTTCAGAATGTCATGTATTTGGAGTCCTAGAGCCTTTTCAGCCTGGTTTCTTTCACTTAGAAATATGCATTTAAGCCATGTCTTCTCATGGCTTGAAAGCACATTTCTTTTTAATACTGAATAAAATTTCATCGGGTAGGTATACTGGCTTATCCGTTTACCTCCTGAACTTGTCTTGGTTGTTTCTGGTTTGGGGTGACTGTGAATACATCTGCCATAAACATTTGTGTGCAGGTTGTTGTGTGGACATAACCTTTCAACTCAATTGCACAAATGCTTAGGCACTTGATTGCTTAGATTTGTAGAAACTGTCAAAGTGTATTCCAAAATGTACCCTTTTGCCTTCCCACCAGTAGTGTTTCTGTGGTTCCATATCCTCGCCAGCATTTTGTATTAGCAGTCGTGATGGATTTTAGCCATTCTAATAAGTGTGTAGTTTTATCTCCTTGTTGTTTCCATTTGCAATTATCCAGTGACATAAGATGTTGACCACCTTTTCATATGCTTATTTGCCATTTGTATATCTTCTTTGGTGAGGTGTTCCGATTTTTCCACCCATTTTGTAATTGGCTTGCCGGTTTACGTATTGTCGAGTTTAAAGAGCTCTTTGTATATTTTCTATACCACTCCTTTATCAGGTAGGTGGCTTGTAAATATTTTCTCCCAGTCTATGCATATTTTATTATCCTTACAGGTGTTTTCCCCAGATGATGCGTGCTTAGTGTTGATGAAGTGCAACACACTAATTTTTCCCGTGGATCGGCTTTTGGTGTTGTATCCGATAGCTTAGTGCCAAACCAAGGTCACCTAGATTGTTTTCATGTGCTATCCTCTAGAATTTTTATAGTTTGACATTTTATATTTAGGTCTATTCTCTGATCCATTTTGAATTACACTTTGTGAAATGTACGAGGGCTGTTTCTAAATTCTTCTCTTTTTCGCCTGCATATAGACGTGTGATTGTTCTAGCACCATTTGTTGAAAAGACTAGCCTTCCTCCAGTGGATTGCGTTAGCTTGTTTGTTAAAGATCAGTTGCTTATACTTGTGTGGATCCGTTTCTAGGCGTTTGGTTTTAGCCCACTGATCAGCTTCTCTACGATTGCACTGATGCCATCGTGTCTTGATTAATGTAGCCGTACAGTAAGTCTTGACGTCAGGCAGCGTCAGTCCTCTGACTTTTGTTCCTTTTCTGCAATATTACATTGACTGTACTGCCCCCCCCCATATAGACTTCAGCATCAGTTTGATGATATCCACAAAATAACGTGCTGGGATTTCGATGGCCAGTACGCTGAATCTGTATGTTTATTCAGAGAGGATTGGCATCTTAACAATGTCGAGCCTTTCTACACATGCACATGGACTATCTCACCATTTATTTCATTCTTCGATTTCTTTCATCAGAGTTTTATATTTTTCCTCATATAGATTTTGTACATATTTTCTTAAATTTATACCTAAATATTTAATTTTGTAGTGCTAATGTAAATGATACTGTGTTTTTAATTTTATATTTCGACTATTCATCACTGATATATGGGAAAGCTGTGTACACATAAGTATTTATAATATAATTTCGCACACTGGGCCTGTACCCTGCAACTTTGCTACAATTAATATTTCCATGAGGTTTATATTTGCTTTTGTGTTGTTGTCATTGATTTCTTTGTTTTCTTATATAGACAGTCATGTCATCTGTGAACAAAGACACTTTTATTTCTTCCTTCCCAATCTGTATCCTTTTTATTTCCTTTTCTTGTTTTACTACATTGGCTCGAACCTCCATTATGATGAATAGGAGTGATGAGAAGAGGCAGTCTTCATTTGTTCCCAATTTTAGGGGAAAAGCACCTAGTCTCTCAGCATTAAGTATAATGTTATATGTGAACTTTTTTTTTTTTTTTGGTAGATGTTCTTTATAAAGTTGAGGAAGCTCCCCTCTATTCTGAGTCTACTGAGAGTTTTTATCATGGGGGTTGGATTTTGCCATATGCTTTTTTTGCATTTATTTATATGACCATAGGATTTTTCTTCTTTAGCCTACTGATGTGATGGATTACATTTATCAATTTTTGCGTGCTGAACCAGCCTTACATATTGTCCAGTATTGGTATGACTTTAAAAACCCTCCATGTCTTGGTGACTCCCAAGCTTAGATTTATATGCTGTCAGTCATCTGTCATTTCCTAAACTAAACTCTGATCTTTGTTATCAAAAAATGCATCTTCTGTAGTCCTTCTCATGTCATTAATTGTAAACCCTATTCTTCCACTGCCTCTTCCAGAAAGGACAGTTCTTGATTCTTCTACAATGGAACTCACGACTATAGTCACCAATATTTCTGTGCTTTTGCAACATGCTTCCATGGTGGAATTGCTACTCTGGGACAGGGCAGAGACATAGAAAAGGCAGAGGATATCAAGACCATTCTATGATGGCATGAATGATCAAAAAAGGAATTGTGGAGATAGAAAGATTGTGGTTAATTAGAGTCCCCGAGGGAGCACAAAGTTCAAATATAGAAGTTTAACTAGGGAGCCAGGATTTTTCTTTAATTTATGAACCACTCAGGCTGATCACAACAAATTTTCAGCATGAGGCCACAATTGAAGTTAGCCCATGGTAAGAAAGTTATAATTCAGGAGACCATATGTCTCTTAGGACAGTTCCAGTTTACGCTTGTCGTCTATCAGTTATTTATTTTCAATGCCATATTTCATTTTTCATAGGGTTCCAATTTTGATGATGTATTATTTGGTTACTTAATATCCAGGGGACAGTAGAAAGTTGGATAGCTTCTGGAGATGGAAACTTCATACAAAAGATGTTTGGGAAGATCCAAACCATCTTCTTGTTCACACTGGATCCTTGGGTCGGTAGCTTGGAGGAAGCATTGGGACCAGCTTGTATTTGAAGCTTTGTGGTACTGGAACCTCATGGGCACTTTGGGTGGAGGGTTGTGGAGACGTCACTAGGGGAAAAAGAAAATGACCTGTAGTATCAGTGACGCACATGTCCATGATGGGATTATTTCTGAATCTGAGAATCCATCCATATTATAGAGAGCTTAATCTGGAGAGGCCAGCCAGGAGGACCCTCAGGCACTGCCAAGGAGTCTCTAACTTAGGAGTCTGTCTGAGGAGCAATAAGAAGGGAGGGACAGAGAGAAGGAATTGCTGATGCTGGTGGACCAACTAATCAGTACATCTCTGCCGACTTTCGTAGCCTCGGCAAGCCCACAAACTGTACATACACAAATACCAGTTTAGAAGACATGAGGACCCCAGGAATTTGAGAGAAAGAAGCCGTGGTCTCTGTTAATTAAGTCACTTCGAGAGTGGGATCATCTACTCCATTTTCAAACCTGGGTTTTTAGTGCTTATATGGTTTTAGGAGTATGTATATTGTTTACATATGGTGTATATATATATATATATATGCAATATACATATGTATACAGTACACAAATGTGTATAGTACACATACAAAACAAATATATACAATATATACCAATATAATACAGAATACAAAATATAAAAATACAAACGTACAAATGCAATATCCATACAATAGACAGATGTATGTGTATTGTACATATATTGACGGAGTGTCCTCTTAAATTTATCTGATAAAACCTCTGGAGTATCTTTACATCTATGAATAGATGCCACACGCAACAGGATAGCTCTGGTTATATTAGAGGAACAGAATATCAGAATTTATTTCTGATGGAGGTTAAGAAACAGAGCTACATTGGGAAAGTCAATGAAAAATAAAAAATAAGAATAAAAATTTAATTTTAAAAAATGGGAGTAGTTCAGGGAAGACAGAATCCTTGTCCCTCCCAGCAGTCTGACCCTTTGAGGAGGGGAGAATGGGTGGATAATGATTGGGAGGAACCGTGGGAAACACCCAGAGGATGGGACTCAATGGCTTCCCAACTTCTCATGGGGTTGATGTCCCTCCACCCACCATTCAGGATGCCCAAGAACAATCCTCCCCAAAAACCTTTCCACCAGAAGCCTCAGATTTGTGCCTTTGGGATCGAGGGACTATGTCCAGGAGGAGGAAGCACGGAACAGCCTCACAAAGCAAGGGGAGCGCCTTCAGAAGCAGGGAATGATCTCATAGTTAAATCGGCAGAATGGTCCTTGCGGAGGGGAAGAAATGGATGATCCGAGGCAGGAAGCAGCAGCTAGAGACAAACAAGAAAGGCTGGATATAAATAAACTAAAAAGAGGGGCTCTGCTAGGCAGGATGGTCGAGCAAAACTTCTGTTCTTCCACGCTTATCCCTGCCTGCTGAGCCCCGGGGATCACAGCCTGGGAGGCTCCAGCCAGCTCTGGCTGCTGGGAGCTGTCGGGGCACATCTCTTCCCAGCTCCACAGTCAGTGAGGTCACCCAGGGAGCCTGAAATCGTAGAAGTACTGAGGATTTATGCCATAGAAATAGACGAACAATGTAAAATCCGAGCTTTTTTTTTTTTTTTTTTTTTTTAATGAATTCTTCTAAGAGGACCGGATGTCGAGTATTAACCAGCAAGCACACCCCCGGTCCTAGACTGTTTGGTAGCAGAAGTCAGAAATTCACATGCTGAATTGTGTCATGTTTTATAGTGCGCTCCTTCCCATCTGTCAGCTTGCTTTGTTGACACAGAGACCCGTGTGACCTGACGCCGTAGTGACTGAAGGAGGTCTGTCTCATTAGACTACCATGGCCTGGGATTTGATCCCGAGTCTCCATCAGGCATTTCTGCTCTGGGGATGTGCTCTGACTCCAAAATAACCCTGTCGTGAAATTGGTGCCCTGGGCTTTTTGTTGCTTTGGAACTGCCGGATTGTAGATCTGGGGGTGAGAAGGTTGGAGAAAAACAATAGCGTTGCCCTTCCTGACCTGCATGGCAAGCCAGGAAGTCTGTGGTTGGTAGTCGGCCGCCTTATCCCAGTCTTTCGGGGGATCCTTTCTAAATCAGAAGTATTTCTAGAAACTGCAGTCCCTAACAATTGCATATGGTTTTGATAAGCGATGTGACTCTGATCAGATTTTGTCAGGACCTCAGCCTGTGATTATGCACGCGGCCATTAACTGTGCTTTTGAGCCTGTTGCTTAAATAATGGGGCAAAAATGACTGCTATTTGTAAATGAAAGACTCCAGTGGACACTAAAAAGAAACATTTAACTTTCTTAGAGTAAGTCTGTGGCACCCAGAATAAGTCTGATATTTTCACACAATGGGGAACCATATGTGTTTGAAAGAAGAAGAAAATAGCTTCCCCTGTTTATGGCGAGGTGACGTGACTTGTTGACAGTATGTTTATCTGAATGACACTTGAAAGAGGCAGTTAGCGGGTGGTGGGCAATATGGCCGCATCGGGCTGAATGGATGCGGGATAGCGTAGGTCGTATTTCGGAATGAGAAAAAAGAAGGTGGCTGGTTGACTTACGGACCCCACAAAATTTGAGAGCACGTTGGTAAGGAATCCTTTCAGGTCATTTGCTTTTAAATGTAGTCATTGGAACACATCATCATCGTTACTGGAGGCTCCTGGAGTTCTGGGATTTGTCCGTGATTTTACTGTCATATGTGTCCTTGGAGTGGCCTGGGAGTCACCAAGCTTTTTCTGAGATTTCTTGCACCAAGACTTCCCCAGCCTTGGACAGGGGGTGGTGTCCCGGTTGGCAACCCTCAGTGACTTCAGCCTGCCATGAAGCCATGTGCAGTTCCCCCAAACTCAGCCGGCATGAGGGAATATGGGGTAGAAGCACGTGGAAGCGAAGCTCTGTGGGAAGGAACTGATGCACTTTGCTATTCAGGCATTTCTCTTCTTCCTTGAGAAACGTGTTTTAAGGAAGTTAAAAAAATATATATATAAGCTTCAGTGCACTGAAAATGAGAAAGTGATGATGCAGTGAGAACCCTAAGGCGAGGGAGTCTTGCTAGGTCACAGCTCATGTTGGAGTTCCCAGTGCTCACCAGAGACGGAGCGTGCCGTAACTCGAAGCTTCTGGGAACCGGCGTCCGCGGCCAGACAGGATTGGTTCCATGTTAGATTGTCTTTAAGAGGGACGCCAACCAGTTACACAAGGGTGGAGGTTGCTGGGGGAGCAAAAGTCTTCCTGCCTCTAAGAAAGATTTCTCCTCTGGGTCCCCTTACAGAGAGGGTACTTTCTAGAATACCAAGCAGAATCCTCAACGGCATCTTCAGAGAAAATTGCTGGAAGGTTTCAGCAGGGATCTCACTCGCGGTATTGGTCCGCGTGAGCTCGTGGCCCTGCACCGCAGTGGAACAGACACAAACACACAGGGGCCAGGCCGCTGTGATGGCAGCCGGCCTAGAGCTTTCTGGCACTGTAGCGTCATGCAGGAGCAGACTTCCGAGGTTTTAGCGAAGGGACAGACTTCTGTCTAGGTAGACAGACTATCCTTTAGGTGATTCTGCATAAATAATATATCACGCAGATGAAAGTTTGTTATAGTGGGATAGTGAATTCAACATTAGCTTGTCTGATGGATGTCTGGGTTAGATTTTAAATGCAGTACTGGTTTTCAATTTTACCTTGCTAATTGCACTTGGAGTGACGTTTTATTATCCCCATTTTATAGAAGAGCAAATTGAGATGCAAATTTGATCCTTTGCTCAAATTCACTCTGCTAATAAGAGCAAATGACATTGAGTTTAGGTCTTTTTACTCCAGTGCCCTTTTCTTTTCTTTTCTTTTCTTTTTTTAGTGTTTTTAAATAAATTCCAGTGTGGTTAGCATACAGTGTTATGTTTGTTTCAGGTGTACAATATAGTGATTCAACAGTTGCATACATCAACTTGTGCTCATCAGGACAAGTGTCCTCCTTAGTCCCCATCACCTATGTCACCCATCCCCCTGCCCACCTCCCCTCTGGTAACCATCAGTGTGCTCTCTAGAGTTAAGAGTCTGTTTCTTGGTTTGTCTCTCTTTCTCTTTTTTCCTTTGCTCCTTTGTTTTCCTTAAATTCCACATATGAGTGCAGTCATAGGGTAGTTGTCTTTCTCTGACTGATTTACTTGGATTAGCATAATACTCTCTCTAGATCCAACCATGTCCTTGCAAATGGGAAGATTTCCCTCTTTTTTGTGGTTTACTACTATTCATTGTATATATATACCACCTCTTCTTTATCCGTTCATCTATGGACAGACACCTGGGCTGATTCCATCATTTGGCTCTTGTAAATAATGCTGCTCTAACCATCAGGGTGCACGTGTCCCTTTGAATTAGTGTTTTTGTATTGTTAGGGTAAAATACCCAGTAGTGCAATCGCTGGGTCTCAGGGTAGCTCTATTTTTAACTTTTTGAGGAATCTTCACGCTAGTTTCCACAGTGGCTGTACCAGCTTGTGTTCCCACCAACAGCGTTAAGAGGGTTCCCCTTGCTCCACTTCCTTGTCAGCACTTGTTTTTTGTGTTTTTGAGTTCAGCCATTCTGACAGCTGTGTCTCAATAACTCACTGTAGTGTGAATTTACATATCCTTCATCATGAGTGATGTTGAGCATCTTTTCAAGTGTCTGTTGGCCACCTGGATGTCTTCCTTGGAGAAATGTCTGTTCATGTCTGCTGCTTATTCTTTAATTGTATTATTTGTTTTTTGAGTGTTGAGTTGTAGAAGTTCTTTATGTATTTTGCATACTAACCCTTTATAGGATATGTCGTTTGCAAATACCTGCTCTTTTTCAGTTTTATTGATCGTTTCCGTCACTGTGCAGAAGCTTTTTATTTTACTATAGTCCCAATAGTTCATTTTTGCTTTTTGTTTCCCTTGCCTCAGGAGATAAATCTAGAATGTTGCTATGGCTGGCATCAGAGACATTTCTGCCTGCGCTTTCTTCTGGGATTTTTATGGTTTTGGGTTTCATGTTTAGGTTTTTAAAAACCTTTTTGAATTTATTTTTGTGTATGGTGTAAGAAAGTGCTCCAGTCACTTTTTTTGCATGTAGCTGACCAATTTTCCCAACTCCATTTATTCAAGAGACCATCTTTTCCCACTGGTTATTCTTTCCTGCTTTGCTGAAGGTTAATTGATCGTATAATTGTGAGTTTATTTCTGGGTTGTCTTTTCTGTTCCAGTGATCTATGTGTCTGTTTTTGTGCCAGTACCATACTGTTTTGATTATGACAGCTGTGTAATGTATCTTGAAGTCTGAAATTGTGATGCTTCCAGCTTTGATTTTCAAAATTGCTTTGACAATTCGAGGTCTTTTCTGGTTCCATATAAATTTTAGGATGTTTTCTAGTTTTATGAAAAATGCTGCTGGCATTATGATGGGGATTGCATTAAATGTGTAGATTGCTTTGGGTAGTATAGATATTTTAACCCTATTTGTTCTTCCAATCCATGAGCATGGGATGTCTTTCGGCTTTGTTGCATCATCTTCAGCTTCTTTCATCTGTATTTGATAGTTTGCAGGGTACAGGTCTTTCACCTGTTCGTTAGGTTTATTCCTGGGTACCTTATTATTTTTGATGCAATTATAAAGGGGATTGTTTTCATGATTTCTCTTTCTGTTGCTTCATTATTAATGTACAGAAAGGCAACAGATTTTTGCACATTGATTTTGTATCCTGTGACTCTACTGAATTTATCAGTTATAGTAGGGTTTTTTTTGGTGGAGTGTTTAGGGGTTTCTGTATATAGCATCATGTCATCTGCAAAGAGAGAAAGTTTTACTTCTTCCTTAGCAGTTTGGATGCCTTTTATTTGTCTCTGTTGTCTAATTGCTGTGTCTAGGACTTCCAGTACTATGTTCATGAACAGTGGTGAGAGTGGGGATTCCTGTCTGGTTCCTGACTGTAGGGGAAAAACTCTGTTTTTTCTCATTAAGGATGATACTAGGTGTGGGTTTTTCATAGATGGCCTTTGTTATGGTGAGGTATGTTTCCTCTGGACATACTTCGTTGAAGGCTTTTATCATGAATAGATGTTGTGCTTTGTCAAATGCTTTTTCCGTGCCTATTGAAATGATCGTGTGGTTTTTATCCTTTTTCTTGTTGATGTGATTTCTTGTGAATATGGAACCACCCCTTGTATCCTGGAAATAAACCCCATTTGATCATGGTGAATGATTTTTTTTTTAAGGTATTGTTGGATTTGGTTGGCTAGTATTTTGCCGAGGATTTTTGCATCTTTGTTCATGAGAGATATTGGTCTATTGTTTTCCTTGTTTGGAGTGTCATTATCTGGTTTTGGCCTCAAGGTAATGCTGGCCTCTTAGAATGAATTTGGAAGTTTTCCTTCCTCTGTGATTTTTTTTTTTTTTTTTTAGAATAGTTTGAGAAGAATAAGCATTCACTCTAAATGTTTGGTAGACTTCACCTGAGAAGCTCTCCGGTCCTAGACTTCTGTTTGTTGGGAGTTTTTTGATGACTGATTCGATCTCGGTGGTGGTAATTGGTCTGTTAAAATTTTCTGTTCCTTCCTGCTTTAGTTTTGATAGTTTATATGTTTCTGGGATTTTATTCATGTCTTCTAGATAGTCCAATTTGTTTCCATACAGTTT
The DNA here is from genome assembly GCF_024610735.1 of Ursus americanus. Classification (NCBI taxonomy): domain Eukaryota; kingdom Metazoa; phylum Chordata; class Mammalia; order Carnivora; family Ursidae; genus Ursus; species Ursus americanus. The sequence goes on along the minus strand of NC_142131.1, from coordinate 66,880,928 downwards.
TTGTAATATTCTCTTAAAACTGTATTTCTGTGGTGTTGGTTGTTACTTCTCTTTCCTTTGTGATTTTATTTGACTCCTTTTTCCCTCTCTCCCTTCTCTCCCTCTCTTTTTTATGGGTCCGGCTAGAGGTTTACCAATTTTGTTGATCTTTTCAAAGAACCAGGTCCTAGTTTCATTGATGTGTTTTGTTTTCTTTTCTAGTTTCTACATCATTTATTTCTACTATAATCTTTACTACATACTTCTTTCTGCTGATCTTGAGTTTTGTTTGTTGTTTTTTTTTTTCAGCTCCTTAAGGTGTAAGGTTTGGTTGTTTGAGATTTTTCTTGCTTCTTGAGGTTGGCTATAAACTTCCCTCTTGGAACTGCTTTTGCTGCATCCCAGAGGATTTGGACTGCTGTGTTTTTATTTTCATTTGTTTCCACATATCTTTTGCTTTGTTCTTTGATTACTTGGTTGACCCCTTCATCGTTTAGTGGCATGTTATTTAACCTCTATGGATCTGTGGTTTTCCCAGATTTTTTCTTGTGGTTGATTTCTAGTTTCATAGTGCTGTGGTCAGTAAAGATGCATGGTATGCTTTCGATCTTTTAAAATGTGTTGAGGCTTGTTTTTTGGCCTAATATGTGATCTATTCTGGAGAATGTTCCCTGTGCCCTTGCAAAGAATGTGCATTCTGCTGTTTCTAGATGGGACGTTCTGACTATATCTGTTAAATCCATCTGGTCCAGTGTATCATTCAAAGCTATTTTTTCCATGTTGATTTTCTGTTTGGATGATCTGCCCATTCATGTAATTGGGGTGTTAAAGTCCCCTACTATTATAGTATTACTACTGATTAGTTCCTTTATGTATGTTATTAATTGTTTTTATCTGTTTGAGTACTCACATGTTAGGTGCATAAATATATTTAACTGTTACAACTTCCTGTTGGATCGTCCCCTTTATTATCATATAGTGTCCTTCTTTGTCTCTTTTTACAGACTTTGTGTTAAAGTCTATTTTTTCTGATATAAATATTGCTACTCTGGCTTTCCCCCACCCCCACATCTGTTTGCATGATAAATGTTTCTCCATCATTGACTTAAAACCTGCATGTGTCTTTAGGTCTAAAATGAGTCTCTGTAGGCAGTATGTAGATGGGTCTTGTTTTTTTATCTACTAACACTTTGTTTTTTGATTGCAGCATTTAATCCATTGACATTCATAGTAACTATTGATAGATACATATTTATTGACATTTTCTTACTTGTTTTGTGGTTGTTTTGATAGTTTTTTTCTGATCCTTCCTTCTCTTTCTCTCTTTTATGGTTTGCTGGCTTTCTTCAGTGATACACTTGGATTTCCTACTCTTTTTTTTTATTTTTTAGATTTTATTTGTTCATTTGACAGAGAGAGAGACAGCCAGCGAGAGAGGGAACACAAGCAGGGGGAGTGGGAGAGGAAGAAGCAGGCTCCCAGCAGAGCAGGGAGCCTGATGTGGGGCTCGATCCCAGAACCCTGGGATCATGCTCTGAGCCGAAGGCAGACGCCTAACAACTGAGCCACCCAGGCGCCCCCCTACTCTTTATTTTTTGTATTTCTATTACTGTTCTTTGATTTGTGGTTACCATTTGGTTTATATATAACACCTTCTGCACAGAGCAATCTATATTAAGCTGACGGTTGCTTAATTTTAAATTTCATTCTTTACTCCTATCCCCTCCATGATTCTTATAGTTGGTATCATATTTTATATTATTTTGTGCTTTTCTTTTTATAAGCACATTTAAGTTTTTTGCTTTTGTGCTTCCTATCTTTTTAAACTGTTACTTATGGTTTTTGTTTTCTATCACAGAGTCCCCCTTAATGTTTCCTGTAGGGTTGGTTTAGTGATCATGAATCCTTTTACCTCTGTATGTCTGGGAAACTGTTTTCCTTTCATTCTGTTGTAAATGTTAGTGCTGCTGTGTAGAGTATCCTTGGCTGCAGATTATTTCCCTTCAGAACTTTGAATATATTTTCCCACACCCTTCTAGCCGGCAAAGTTTCTGCTGAAAAATCAGCTGATAGCTTTATGGGGTTTCTTTCATATATAACTGTCTTCTTTTCTGTTTCAATCTTTAAAATTCTTTTATATGACTTTTTTTTTTTTTTTGCCATTTTAATTGCTATGTGTCTTGGCGTGGACCTCCTTGGGTTGAACTTGTTGGGGTATCTCTGTGCCTCCTAAATTTGGATCTCTGTTTCCCTTCCCAGATTCAGGAAGTTTTCACCTATTATTTCTTCAAATATGTTTCTATCCCTTTTCTCTCTCCTCCTTCTGGGATCCATTTATTGTGAATGCTGTTATGCTCAATGGAGTCATTAAGCGTATTCTTATTATGCAGTATCTGTCTCCCACCTGTTCAGCTTAGTTCCTTTCTGTTACTCTGTCCTCCAGGTCATTGATACTTACTATATAGCTTACTACTTACTTCAGCTATTGTATTTTTAATTTATTGGATTCTTTGTCTCTCTTATGGTATTATTTTATCTGTGTTTCAAGGTCTCATGATGTCCTTCACCCTCACCTAAAGTCCAGTGAGTATTTTTATGATCATTATTTTATATTCTGTATCAGGTATATGACGTATTTCTGTTTTGCTTAGATCTCCTGCTTGATTCTGTCCTGTTGTTTCATTTGGGATATATTCTATTTCCTCATTTTATCCACCTCTCTGTGTTGGGCTCTGTGAGTTAGGAAAGTCAGCTATGTCCTCTACTTTAGAAAGGAGTGGCTTCACGAAGAAGAGGCTCTACCGTGCGCTGTAGTGCAGTGTCTCCTGTTTACCTGCACCTGGCGCTGCGGGGAATCTCCTGTGTGTATTGCTTGTCTCCTGCTGTTGTGTCTGGGTCACTTTTTCTTGCAGTCCAGATGTCTGCACTGATTCTGTGCTTGTTTTGGGTGATGCGTGATCTCTGTGGGGTTAGACACAGGCAGGTGAGCTCCGAGGGGAGTGACTGCAGAAGGGCTCAGGAGTGGGGCAGCAGTGTTAGCAAAATTTGTACATGGCTGCTAGTCCGATGCTGGATCCCTGAAGCACCGCGGTCGCCTGGGGTGCAGTGTGGGGCAGTGCCAGTGACCGGGCTCCTGGCGCCTTTGTGCATGCGTGGGCTGGTAAAATTTGCACTGAGCCCAGGGCTGAGGCCAAAGGAGTGGACAAGTCTTCAGGAGGACGAATGGGTGGGGCGCGTTATTAGCAGGAGAGGTAGCGAGGGTGCAGGGCCGCCTCTCATAGGTGGCTGTGTGTTTATGCATCGGGAGAAAAATGGTGCCTGTCTACTTTTTTTGTTCCCAGAGAAGTCCACCAACATACTCCGAAATCGGACTAAACAGATCTTCCTCCAGTTGGCATCAGGCTTTGTGCAAACCTTTGTTTCTACATTGACTTTCCATGCGGTGCTGTCTCTTTAAGGGCAGGGCCGCAGCTATCACTCTCCCCTCCAGGCTCACCCTGTGCTGAGTCAGCTGACTTTTAAAGCTCCAGGCTCTAAGTTTGCAAAGCCAGATTTTATGGGGATGCATCTTCCCTGCGTGGGCTCCTGGTGCTTTCCCCTCTGGGCACCAGCAGTTTCCTCCCCGCGGGGGGCAACTCCTGGCTGCCATTTCTCTCCTTCCTAACTTCACATAGGCAGCTTTTTCTCTGCATTTAGTTGCGGAGTTGGCTTTGCCAGGCTTCAGATGGCTTTCCGGTTTATTTACATGGACGTGAGTGATACCCAGTGGTAAACATGGGACAGGGTGAGTTCAGGGTCCTCCCATTCTGCCATCTTCCCAAGCTCTGCCCAGTGCCCAGTTCTTGACAAGTGACCCTTCTGCTCCTGCTTCCCTAGGATGTGGCGACTGAGGGAGATGACCCCAAAAGCAGCATGGCTGGAGCCATGAGACCCTGCCCACTCTGAGCTCCTCCAGTCCCGGTACTGGACCCACTATGCCTCTAGAAAAGCACATCCAGCAAAGTCTGGGCTTCTCACTACCCCTGGAGCTACAGTAGGTCTCAAGCATTTTTGTTAGGTAACCGTTATTACAAACCCGTGCACCTGTGTATGTGAGAATTGAGTATTTTCAGACTTGCTCGGGATGCCCTTTGGGGAAGGCAGTGGGTAGGAGAAACTGGTAAGCAAAAGCTAACAGCTGGACAACCTCTGCTCGAGGCAGCTTTGTTCAGGGTGAGGTTACTCGCCATGGTCATCGCAGACCAACAGAGAAAGGCGGTTTCTTTTCTGCCTAGCTTCTCAGAGCATTAGAAGGCTGCTGCATTTGTGAGAGGCCATGAGCGCGTGCACCACAAGGAACTCCCTCAATACACTGTGCCCAGGGCTTTCTTTGCAGAGGACCCTGCAGCACCAACAAACACTGCGCTCGGTTTCTCTGGGGAACGCAGTCCTACAAGTGGGGTTCTCGATGGGAGCTGCCAAGGAAATCTTGAAACCTACTGGTATTTGAGCTCCAAACCAGAGAAATTGCATTAGAATCTTGGTCGTGAGAGAGCATTGGTTGTTTTTTTTTTTTTGTTTTTGTTTTAGAAATTCTTCCAATGATTGTACTGCCCAGCGGTGTTGAGTACGTAGTCTGGAGGCACTAGGTCTTCAGTAATTTGAAGACCTATTTAGCCCTGGATCTTAAAGAATTTTTGCCGCTTTGTTAAGAGTGGCCAGGTAGAAAACTGATGTCAGTATCTTGAGCAATACGACTCTTTTAAACTCTATCTACCTTGTCTTTTTGAGCTACCGCTGCCCCTGCCTTCCAGCCCACATCTGCAAAGATGAGTCTATAACGACGTGTCTTACACAGCTCCCATTCACTCCCAGGTCAAGTGAACTCTGGCTGGTGTCCACTCTGTTCCTAAACTCACTGCTCATTAATAAGCAGCTAATAACCACCTCATCCAGGGCGAGTCCAGATTGCTACAACTCTGGGCTGTTCTAATCCGAGATTTATATTGCCCATGTTGACTCTGATTGATATTATATACATCACTTTCCCCCTTCCTTAGTCTCTTGCCCCTGATTTGGACATTAGTGCAATACAATTTTTTGCCTTTTTTTCATAATATGTTTATTGCATTATGTTAGTTACCAAACAGTACATTCCTGGTTTTTGATGTAAAGTTCAATGATTCATTAGTTGCGTATAACACCCAGTGCACCACGCAATACGTGGGTAGTAAGGAGGCACATATTGCCTTTTTTTTTTTTTAGATGTCTGGAAATGGACATTATATGTAGCTATCATTGACTCAGGGTCTGTTATTTTACCTTGACTAGACACGTTTGACAGTTTTCACTACTATATTATTAGTTACCTACTTCTGAGCCATTGCTTTTCACTAAGAGCGTCAAGAAGTTGATGGAACAATAAAATACATTTTCAGGAGAAATTTTTGTTTTCAAATGCTGCTAATGGTCATCTTTAATTGAAATCTGGACCACAAAGGCATAACATTGAGGGAAACATGGATTTTTAATACACTCATGGACTTACGTGGCAGAAAACTCCACACAGGACCTAATTTGAATCTGAATGCCATGAAAGAAAAGAACAAAGATTATGAAGCCATTCGAATTTCTCTTCCACATAATCCGATGTATCTTGGGCATTTTAGGTTTTGAGGCATTCACTATAACAGCAGCTCATGAAATACCCTCTAAAACCCAAAAATGCTTCTCAGCTATGTTTGGGTTACACCTGGGATAATGAGAGCCCCCAGAAGTCATCACGTGCACCGTCTGAGATCATTGAGCTCACACACGATCTCCATGACATACAGGAAGATGGAAGTTGGAACTCCTCAATGTGTGGGCAACGAGAAGGAGAACAGAGGAATGGATCACTGTGTGTGTTAGATTTACTTTGTGACAAGAGCCTTAGAAGAAATAGAGTGAGTTCTTGGGGTGTGTAATCCTGTCCACCATAGAGGTTGGAGTGATTTTGGCTTATACTGTGTCCAAGAACTCTGGCATCAGAACAATGGAGAGAAGCAATAAAGAAGCAGAAGGAACATGATAGGAGAGGGGCCATGTCTACCCTGTGCCGAGAATAGAAGCCCTGCACAAGAAAGCTGGGAAGGGGAGATTGGACTCGTGATCTGGCTGAGAAACCTCCCAAACAAGGATTGAAAAGGAACTTAAAAGGCCAATTGAGAGACAGATCATTGAATCATCAGTTGAAGGCAAACTGGATTGAACTGATAAAGGCCCAAAGGGCACAAAGTTCTTCCTGAAAAGAATCCCTAAGCGGGCTGACGTGGAGAAAGGACTGTATAAAATGACACATGAAGCCTAAGTTCAGAGGAGAGCAGACATCTCCTGGCTACCCCTGTCGGCCGGCACCAGAAAGATGGGACAAGGAGTGGGAAGTATGTGGGGGATGAGCAGTATGTGACGGCTCGGGCTTGCGGACTGAGGAGGAGTTACTGGAATGTTACACGTGCAAGCACAGGGACGGGCTCTCCCATCGATGCTGAAGGAGTTGAACCACACTGGGACTTGCGTGTTCTGGCATTCTGCTGTGGGGAGCATTGTGTCTTCCAAATTCATACGTTGAACACACAACGTCCAGAGTCTCAGCATGTGACCTAATGGGACAACAGGGTTGTTGCAAGGGTAGTTAAGGCGAGGCCGTACTGGAGTAGGATGGGCCCCAATCCCATTGGATTGCTGTCCTTAGGAAAAAAGGATAGTTGGACGGAGATGCTTAGGGAGAAGGCCATTTGGAGACTGGAGTTGTCCTGCGACAAGCCTCGCAACTACCAGAAGCTGGGAGAGGGGCCTGGCACAGACCTGGCCCCGGAGCCTTCAGAGGGAGCATGACCCTGTCAACATCCTGCTGTCGGACTTCTGGCCCCCAGAGTAGTCAGATGATAAATCCCTGTAGTGAGAGCTCTTCACTTTGTGGCTCCTTAATGCAGCAGCCCTAGGGAGTCACTATGGGCTCTCGTGGCATCTTGTCCGTGAGAGCTTTCTGCCTCTCTGAGCCGGTCCAGAAGACAGCAGAGGTCTGAGAGGAGGGCGTGTTGGTCAGGGAGCTTCCAGGCAGCGTGGGCAGAACATGCCTGGGTAGCAGGATGCTAGTTTGGGCAAAGGCTGGGGAGGCTTTGTGTGATGGGGGTCAGTCACCGAGAATGTGAAAGGCTAATCTGTGGAAGTGGGAAGCAGGTTCTCTGTAGCAAAGCCTGGGACTAGAACAAGGGGTAGAATGTTGGAGAAGACAGCCCCACTGTGCACTGAACTGCCTCAGAGATGCTGAATGAGAGGAAGGGAGAACCCGTGGCAGAAGACGGGGGAGGCGAGTCCTCTGGACTTGAAGTGGATGTGAGCTGGGGCAGTCCTGGGGCTCTGTGCGCAGGGGTGCTGTGGCTGCAGGGCCGAAGCTGAAGTTCGTACCAGCCAGGGGACCCTGGGGCTCTGTACACAGGGGGCGCTTGGCAAGGCAGCTAAATGCTGAGGCAGGTGCATCGGGTGTCCCAGGGCGCTCTGTGCTGGGGGTGCACTGGCAGATTGTCTGGAGCTGGAGTGCAAGCCTGGAGTGCTTTCTGTCCATGTCCCCTTGGGGAGACAGATGGAGCTGGACAGAGCTCTGAGCAAGGGTATCCTGGTGTGTGCTGTGCCGGGGGGCATGACCCATTGTGGTGGGACCAGTGACCTGGTACAGTTGGTTGGCCTGGGGCTCGCTGAGATGGCAGGTGCTCTGGGTGCCTGGGTCCTGTGTCCACCTACCAGAAGGTAAACGGTGACATTCACCAGACCCCTCAACGTGGAGAGAAATTCAGCCCCTCTCCCGCTCTTGGCGGAGGGCTGGGGCCAGACACTGTCCATCCTGGTTGGTCTTTACAACCACAGGGTGGTTTCCCCTGTGCCCCAGGGCCTCCTTGGCCGGTGTGGACGGGAGTCCTGGGCAGGGGGAGGCTCCAGGCCCGCTGCGGCAGCTGCTCCGATCCAGAGAGAGTTGCAGCAGTAATTTGGCAGGATTGGAGGGCTGGTTCCTTTATGTCCTAGTTGCCCCTTTACATCTTTTTCTGTGTCCGCATAGACGACGCTGCTCACTGACCCTCGGCACTGGCCCTCCTCATGGCAGTTTGCGGCACCAGGGGTGGGCGTTCCCTTCCTCACCGCGTCTCCATCTCTCTGGGTCCTGTCTGTGAGCTCGGTCTTCGGTCGTGCAGCCCTCAGGCCCTCAGGAGGGACGGTCCTGTAAATACACGGGTGGGTGGGTGTGTGTGTGTGTGTGTGTGTGTAGCAGGTGAATTCAGGGTCTGTCTTTGCTCGGGTGCCTCTGGCTGTGTCTTTAGATGTGAGGCGAGTCTCTCACAGGCAGCATGTAGATAGGTAGGTCGTCTTTTTTAAGGAAGTGGTTAAGTTTCAGCACCAGAATATGTATTTTTTAGGGTAAATGATACAATGTGCCATTTCAGCATGGCTGCAAAAATTGAACTGCAAAATATAAGAAGGAAAGAAATGGGCAATTGGACAATTAAATCTAGTGTGAATGCAAGTCTAGTTTAGGAGTCTTGATACATTGGAAAATTACACATACTGAAGATGACGATAAAAGAATAAAGAGATTACGTGGAACTCTTTCCCCTGAGATGGAAAAAAAAAGTCAATAGGTTGAAGATAAAAGAAGTAAGAATAAAGACCTGTTGAAATGAAAGAAAAACGACTAGACGGCACAGACAAAACCTAATCTTGACTTTTATTTTGTATTATTTTTTATAATAATTTTTTATGTTATGTTAGTCACCATACAGTACATCCTTAGTTTTTGATGTATGGACTTTTAATATGGTTGTCAGTCATCTTATTTCTATCACATGTATTATCCCTAAATTTGAAGGAATTATCAACCAAACATGCATTTCTAGCACAAACTTCAACAGCAATTTTTAAATACCCACAGTATAAGGCAAAGCCTTAAGCAGTGTGAATTTGCTTCTAAGAGGACAGGTTAAGGGGACGAGATGGAAAGAGTTTCTGAGTGTGTGTGAATCAAAACTACAGTAAGATATCATCTCAAACCTGTCAGAATAGCTATAGTCAACACCACCAGAAACGACAGGTGTTGGTGAGGATGTGAAGAAAGAGGAACTCTCCTGTACTGGTGGGAATGCCCCCTGCTGCAGCCACCCTGGAGAACAGTCTGGAGGTTCATCAAAAAGTTAAGAATAGAACTACCCTGTGATCCAGCAATTGCACTACTAGGTATTTACCCAAAGATACAAAAGTACTAATTCAAAGGGATACATGCACCCCAATGCGTATAGCACACTGTCCGCAATAGCCAGTTTATGGATAGAGCCTAAATGTCTGTAGACCAATGAATGGATAAAGAAGATGTGTGTGTGTATGTGTGTGTGTGTGTGTGTACACACACACACACACACCCACCCACACACACCCACTGGAATATTACTCAGCCATCAAACAGAATGAAATGGGGTGATGAATGTTATGTAGACACTATAAAAAAATACTTGCAGTGATGTGGATGGACCTAGAAGGTATTGTGCTAAGTGAAAGAAGTCAATCAGAAAGATAGACTGTATGATTTCACTCATATGTGGGATTTAAAAACCAAACAAATGAGCATAGAGAAAAAGACAAACCAAGAAAACAGACTCTTGACTCTAGAGAACAAGCTGATGGTGACCAGAGGGGAGGTGGGTAGGGGGATGGGGGAAATAGATGATGGGGATTAAGGAGGGCACTTGCTGTGCCCCAGCTGACTTATGCCAATGTCAAATCACTCTATTGTACCCCGGAAACTAATAGTATTACACTGTATGTTAACTGGAATTGAAATAAAAACTTGGAAAAAAAAAAAGGTGACCTTGAGAAATTAGCTTCTATTACCGTCGGCTACAAAATTGGGGTAGTAATTGGTATTTCACAAGGTAGTTGTAAGGACTGAATGAGGTTGTGTATATACTGACTTGGTGCACAGGTGCACAAATCATGGTTATCACGGTCAACCTGTTTACCCCAGTGTTATGTGATAAGATCAATTTTAAAATTTCAAAGGATGAAAACTCTAAACGTTAACATCAGCTATCAGATCATCCCACTTTTCTTCTTTTTTTTAATATTAAGTAAAACTTACTTTTTTTTTTTATTACGTTGTTAGTCATCATACAGTACATCCCTAGTTTTTGATGTAAAGTTCCATGATTCATTACTTGTGTATAACACCCAGTGCACCATGCAATACGTGCCCTCCTTACTACCCATCACTGGCCTATTTCAGTCCCCCTGCCCCCCTCCCCTCTGAAGCCCTCAGTTTGTTTCCCAGAGTCCACAGTCTCGTGGTTCATTCTCCCTTCTGTTTACTCCCCCTTTCTTCTCCTACTGACCTTCCTACTTCTTATGTTCCATAAATGAGTGAAACCATATGATAATTGTCTTTCTCTGCTTGACTTATTTCACTTAGCATTATCTCCTCCAGTCGCATACATGTTACTGCAAATGTTGGGTAATCGTTCTTTCTGATGGCTGAGTAATATTCGATTGTATGTATGGACCACAGCTTCTTAATCCAGTCATCTGTTGAAGGGCATCTCGGTTCTTTCCACGATTTAGCTATTGTGGACAATGCTGCTATGAACTTTGGGGTGCATATGGCCCTTCTCTTCACTGTGTCTGTATCTTTGTGGTAAATACCCAGTAGTGCAATTGCTGGGTCATAGGGTAGCTCAATTTTTAACTTTTTAAGGGACCTCCACACTGTTTTCCAGAGTGGCTGTACCAACTTGCATTCCCACCAACAGTGTAAGAGGGATCCCCTTTCTCCACATCCTCTCCAACATTTGTTGTTTCCTGTCTTGTCAGTTTTTGCCATTCTAACTGGTGTAAGGTAGATCATCCCACTTTTCTTTTCTTGGTCTTTGGTCTTAGTTCTGGTCACAGAGCTTTCTTTAAAGTTGTGTTTCGTTAAAGCAATAAAGAACTATGGATGGAAGGAAAGCCAGAGTCGTGTCTATCAGAGTTGCACACGAGAGTCACGAAAAGACAGAATCTCTGAACGTGGGACCCCCAAGGTTTTAGGTGGGATAATGTTTATTATTGGTGGTGGTCCGGTGAGCTGTTTAGCCACATCCTGGCTAGATGCCAGTAGCATATCTCTCCTCCTCAGTTGTGACAATCAAAAATACATTCAGATATTGCCAAATGTCTTCCGTAGGGAACAGAATTACCTCCAGTTGAGAAAGAGGGACTAAGGAGAAAGTCGTGATTTAAATGCTTTGGGTCAGGGCACAGGGATCCATATTTTTAGACATTCCCTGGATGATTTCGTTGTGGAACCAGAATCACATTTGCAGTCAGCTTTAGAGCAAGTGGGCAGGGAGTCTATATGTTATTTATTTTTATTGAGATACAATTGACCTATAACCTTACATTAGTTTCAGGCGTACAACATAATGATTGGATTTAAGTACAGATAGTAAAATGACCACAGTGAGTCTAGGTAACATCCGTCACCACACATGGTTAGTTTTCTTCCTTGCGATGGGAACTTTTAAAATGTATTCTCTTACCTACGTGTAAATATTTCAAATTTGAAAAAGTTAAAATGTTTCAGTGTTACTATCTCTAGTTACCATGCTATCTATACATTATGTCCCCAGGATTTGTTTTAAGAACTGGAAGTTTGTACTTTTTGATCCCCTTCATTTTGCCCACCCCCCAGCCCCTGCCTCTGGCAACCGCCAATCCGTTCTCTGTGGTTACGGTCGTTTGTCACGAGATCATACGGTATTCATCTTTCTCAGACTGACTTCATGTAGCATAATGCCTTCAGTATCCATCCATGTTGCCACAAATGGCCAGATTTCATTCCTTTTTTATGGCTCGGTAACACTGCGTGGTGTGTGTACGTATGACAGACACATCCTTCCGCAGTCATCCGTAGAGGGACACCCAGGCTCTTTGCTTCTGTAGCTACGGTACATGATGCTGCAGTGAACACGGGGCGCAGATAGATTTTTGAGTTCGTGTTTTCATTTCCTTCAGAGAACTACCCCAAAGTGGAATGGCTGGATCATACGGTGCTTCTGTTAGTAATTATTTTGACGGCCCTCCATGCTGTTGACGTAGTCATCACAACAGTTACCATTCCCACCAAGGGAGTGTAATGTGCATGAGGGCTCCCTTTCGCCACATCATCCCCAACACTTGTTATGTCTTGTCTTTCTGATAATAGCCCTTATGTTTTTTTCATAATAGTGTGAGGTGACAGCTCATTATGATTTACCCATGTTTTGAATTTGGTTTGTTTTCTTGTGTTCTGTTTTCTGTTTTGTTGTTGTTGGTTTGTTTTTTGGGTTTTTTTTGCTACTGAGTTGTATAAATGGTTGGTATATTTTGGATATTAGTGCCCTATCAGATAGATGACTTGAAAATATTTCCTCCCATTTGGAAGGTTGCCTTTTCATTTTGTTGATGGTTTCCTTTGCTGTGCAGAAGCTTTTTAGTTTAATATAGTCCCATTTATTTCTGCTTTTGTCGCTTTTATTTTTGGTGTTAGATAAAAAAAAAAAATCACTGCCAAGGAGCTTACCAGTTATGTTTTCTTTTATGAGTTCTATGGTTTCTGGTCTTAAGTTCAAGTCTTTCATTTCGAGTTAATTTTTGTGCATGGTATAAGATAGTGGTCTAGTTTCTTTCTTTTGTATTGTGGCTGTCCAGTTTCCCCCACATCCATTTGTGGAAGAGACGGCCTTGTTCCACTGTATATTTTGAGGAAATTTATATTTTAACTAACTTGGTGGCTGACTCTTCTAAAATTCAGAATACCAGTTATTTAATAAGTGAGGGATATTCTGAGGATTTAACAAAAGCTATTTAAGGTCATAGTGATGAAGTATTATAACACTGCCTCTCCTGTTTCGATAGAAATTTTTTGGGGAAAATTCATATGAATTATAAAACAACTAGGACAGAGATAGTTAAGTATATGGCAGTCACTCTCTATGTAAGGGTAGTTTTAATTACTATTTTGGTCAGCTAAGGCTGCCATAACAAAAAAGGATAGTATGTGGCTTATATAGTGGAAATTGGGTCCCACCCCCAAATACGGTCACATGGGGGGTTAAGGCTTTAATATATAATTTTTTCTATGGGGGCACAATTCAGTCCCTAGCAATTACCAAGGATTTTGCATTTCTCTATAAGTGTAGAACTCAGTGTGGTAGGCAGAATATCTCTCTCAAAGGTAAGAAATCTTCATCTCCAGGTACTGTGAATGTTACCTTCCGTGGCAAAAGAGATGGGGCAGATACGACTGAGTTACAATTCTTGATAAGGGGAAATTATCTGGGTGCTTGCACTGTGATCACATGGGTCCTTACAAATGAGAAGGAGGCAAAAAAAAAAGTCAATAGTGTACATGAAGAGTGATCTCAGTATTTATAACCATATTTTCACTTCCCATGTATTGCATTTAAAATAAGAGATCAGGTGTCACTTAACGTTTTCTTGGATTTTTCTCTACTGTCATGACATCTTACCTACAAATATCCTTTACTATTTTTCCTAAAGCGTCGTAAATCCTCCCGTCATTGATTTTTTTACTTCAGTCCTGACTTCTCCAGTAGCACCCTCTCTCTCTGTCTTGTCGTTGGGCCTGCAGAGAGTCTGGGTCAACTACAGAGTTGAGAGGGACCATAGTCCTCACTACAGATCAGTATTGTAGAACAAATACCGTGAGGCCAAGTCCTGAACGGTGACAGAGGCTCCACCTGGCACCTTGAGACACTCACTCTTAGAACTCAGACATCGTGACACGGGGAAGCCAGACAAGCATGAAGAGGCCACCTCTTCCAGCCTCAGTCCCAGCTAAGGGCCAGCCAGTACGTGGCACCCACTAGCAGACATGTCCGCGAGCGAGCCTTGAGATTGTCTCAGTCCCCAGTCTTTGCTTCACCCCTCCTGAAACCAAATGGCCCTGAAATGACCTGCCATCGCTTTAGGCAACTCATGTGTTGTGGTTACACACACTTGGCAATAGAAAACTGCAGGAACCTCCACACTCGTACCACACCCCACACACATTCTTTTATCCTCAGTTCTCACTGACACCTCGCTTTAACCTCGCTTCCCAGCGTGATTTTTTTTGCCCTGTCACTCATGTGCTGCTTCCTTCCATTCCTCTCAGTAAAGAGCCTTGCAGTGGTGTTCTGTTCCACTCATGCTCGTCTGAATCTTCCCCGTTCTTCGAGGTCCATAATTCAGGCCACGCCATTGCCTATCCATTGTGTGGGTTTGGCCATATCCAAGCACACTGGAAAATTAGCAGCCTCGTTTTCTTTGGGGGAACCATCTCTTCTGAACACCCTATCCAGAAGCTTTAGGTATGATGGACTTGCGCTTCCCGTCTGAGGTGGAGAAGGGGCCCAGACTCACCCAGCTGCCATTTGCTGTCTTCCTAGTCACGGGACTAGCTGGAGAGTGAGCACACGCCCCGAGGTGGTCCAATGAGATGGAACCCTGGACTTTTCCCAGGACGATCGTTTAGTAGTGCCTGCTGAACCATGAGGCCACGAGCCCAGGACTCAAGAGGCCAACAGAGCGAAAGGCCACCTGAGGCTGAAGCCAACCCAGAGGAAAGCAGGGCCAAGTGTCCGCTTTCTCACGGCAGTACTGGACCCTGTGGATTCCGTCATGCCTGAAGATTGAGCCTCGCTCCACCCACTGCTTCTCAGTTTTCTGAACCAAGCAATTTCATTTTTGGCTAAAAGCCAGACCGAGTTAGATTCCTGTCACCAGGTATATATATCTTGAGTCAGTCTTCGTCATCAATAGGGCAATAACTGAATGTCTCTTTCAGATGTGATTCTGTACTTGGAGTTGAGACGTGAGCATTAGTAAGACACGGTCCACGAGGCTTCTGCTTATTCACCACTCCTTCTATCCCTTCAGTGGAATTCCTCATGATGGCATTTGGGTGCAGCACTTCTCACAGACGTTGCGAAGTGTAATTAGTTGCACGCGTGCCATGCGATGCTTTGTGAAGACCGCAGTCTTTCACTTTCTCTGACGATGTAAAAATAGACAGAGGAGAGGGTGGGCACAGGCTACGTACTCCCTAGCTATTACTTGCTCTTTTTTCCCTATTGCACTGAGCATGGGTGCTGTCCCTAGTTGTTCAGCGACATGTATAAATTGTTCATTGTCTCTAAGTAACACTGCATAACATTACAGAACAATTATCACACGCCAGACTCAAGGGCCACCTCTGACTTCTCAGGGTAACGTGAGGAGATGGATGCTATTCTTCCCTTTGTAGAGCTGGGGGAACCTCAACACCTTAAAACTTGGAGACCTAACAATCTCGTCCATAGTCTCAGCTCGTACCTAGCAGAGTGAGGACTCCCAACTCATGTCTCTTTGACACCCCACACCTCCAAGCCACTGCATTGTGTAAAATGCATGGGATTTGCTGCTTGGAAAATGTTCTAAATACCTGTTTGGAATCCAGGGAAATTGGCTGCGTGAAAAAGCCTTGAAAGCCTGAGAAATCAGCCCTCTGATGAGTGCGGCGGTGCTGCCCAGGCGAGAGAAGCCACTTAGCGACGTTCTGGGAGGTTGGGTAGGGTGAGCAGAAATTTGGAAGGCATTGCTACAAGCCAGAGAGCGGGAGCAAATTGCTGGAGCTTTGTTTTTCCCACATCAGCCGCAGATGTGAAGAAAATGACAAGAGTAAAAATTGCAAAAGCCTTCTCTAAAAAGTGTTGCAAATTCCATGGCTGGCAGCCAGGAAAGTGTAGTGTCCCTGGTTGTCACAAAAGCCTAACAGAACAAAGAATCTCAGGCTGCCGGGAAAGATGATGGGGTTGGAAATGAAGAGCTTATGAGGAAGCAAAATAGAAAAATCTAACCAAGGGTAAATGGGGATAATAGGTCCTTGAAGGTTTCAGGAAGACTTGTACAGAGTTCCAAGGCGTACGTGCCGAGAAATAGGCTCTTCGTCGTAAGTTTCCCACCCACCCTTCCAGGAATACAACAGGGTCACTATTAAAATTCTGGTCATTTTTTGGGGGAGAACGAAATGCATTCACAGGCAAATTGAAAAAGATGACCACAGAATCTGTTTTTTTCTTAGAGTGTAATGAAAAATTAAATATGTATTATAAAAACAGTCTTGAAAAAGGCAGAGTTTTTTTATCTTAATTTCCTGGTGTGTGTTTTGCAGACCCCCATTGCAGGACTGCTCCCCTGAGTCGTGGCGCCTCCCCAGTCAGTCCTGTGGCCGGAGTGGGTCCTGGAGACAAGGCGAAGATGTGAGGCTCATCAGTGCACCTCGAGCTGCAGGAACGGCAGTGAGGTAGGAATTTCTGAACTTGGGTTACGTTCGCGTCTTGGATCCTCAGCTTTGACATCTGAACTCAGGTCATGAAAACACCATTTGTGCTCGGTTATTTGTCCGATGAGATGGATAATCTCATTCACATGGGCACTTCCCACCCCACCCCCCCCCAGTCCGAGAACCCCCACGAAGGTAGAGAGCAGGTCTCTCTTGATCACTCCTGTGCCGCCAGTGCCTGGCACAGAGTCTCTGCTACGTAGGCATTGACTAAACTGATGCTTATTGGTGTTTAGGAAGATGCGACGTCGGTTTTCTGTTTATTCTAAAGCAGCTTGGGTCAAGCAAATGCTCTTCTAAGAATACTGAATTTGCCTTGAAGTCATCTGAAAGGTCCTGATGATGGGTTAAAATTACCAATCACATTTAATGACAGAGATGTATTGCGCGGTTGGGGGAGGGGGAGAGCAGTGAAAGAGAACTTCCTCTCACAAACGGTAGTCCGAATGAACGTGCCCTGTCTAGGGAGCATTGTCTTAATCAAGATGCACCTTAAGTGACCAGTTACATGGGGTCTTTGAAGGATGATGCCAAGTGGTAAGAACAAATCCTTTGAATGTTATTTATTTATTTATTGCATCTGTCCCCAGAAGAAATGAAAATGACATTGGGAAATTTGCTAGGCTTTGCTTAAAACCAGGGCACTTTTGCTAAATGGCATTCCAGTTTCAGCTTACGGATACCTCTTCCCCAGATCCTTCCCTGGCGTGAGTGATACGTAAATACAGTGGAGAGGCACAGTGGGAACAGATGAGATTTGTTGAGGGCTATGGTAGCAGACTGGACAGGTGGCTGGTGGGGATCCAGCCAGAACCTGGCTGATGGGTGAGTTACCTCGTCCATCGGATTTAGTCCAAAGCCCGGGATTGAAACTATGGTTCTTATAAGACCCTAAAGCTTTTTGAGAGTAAGTTCCTCTCCAAAACTCCTGTTCTTTTTTGTTGTGCCAGCACTTTACAATTTTTTTGTGTTTTGGGTCTCTTTCTTTGACCAGATTAAATACTTGTGAGCCGATTAGGATTCTTGTAAGCATTCTTTCTTCTTTTTGCGTAGTGGAAAACATTCTCAACTCTCTTTTATTAGGTGAGTATATTAATGGCCATCTTAGAGTGTTATTTTCATACTCTTGGACTGTATAATGTGTAATTTTGATTTCATAAACACTGCACACTATTCGAGTACCGACAGTATAAGAAAAAAAATCACGATTTGGTCACAAATCTGTAAGTATTATACTACTTTTTATTTAGAGATTGAAACCATAATACAGTGCAGACTTGGTATAACTAACTAAACTATGGATTTTGACACCCAGTGGACAAAAATTGTCTTCATTTACTGTTTGGACATTCTCAATTTTCCACGGAAAAATCTGTTAATTTTCGTGTTTTACGTATACATACAGAACACGCTAGAAGGCATCGGGCTGCTATTTGCAATAATTCACCCACGAGCAAGACATTCCAGATGTTGGTATCTTTAATTCCCAATAAATAAAAAGCTAAATCAGTTATAATGTTTTCTTTATTATCAGGAACTTTCTGCTGGCCTCTATGAGGAGCATATGCGTCTGCCTACAGAGCTGATGGGGAGCCTCTCCGCGCACGGTCCGAGCTTGGGCTGCCGTGACCAAGTAGCACAGACTGGCTGGCTTACACACACTGGGGTGTATTGCTCACGGTGCTGGAGGCTGGAAGTCGAGAGCAAGGGGCCAGCATCCTGTCCCAGGTAGGGGCCCCCTTCCTGACTTTGAGATGGGTGCCTTCTTCATGGCAGAGAGAAAAAGCTCTGTTCTTTTTTTTTTTTTTCTAAAGATTTATTTAACAGAGATAGAGACAGCCAGCGAGAGAGGGAACACAAGCAGGGGGAGTGGGAGAGGAAGAAGCAGGCTCCCAGCGGAGGAGCCCGATGTGGGGCTCGATCCCATAACGCCGGGATCACGCCCTGAGCCGAAGGCAGACGCTTAACCGCTGTGCCACCCAGGCGCCCCTGTTCTCTTTCTCTTCTTAGAAGGATGTTCATGCCGTCATGGGATGGGGGGGGTCCCACCCTCATGACTGCATCTAAACCTAAGTCCTGCCCAGTGGCTCCATCACCAGAGATCTTCATATTTGGGGTTAGGGTTTCAATATATGAATGGGGCAGGAATAGAAACCCCCAGGCCCTAACAGAGTTGTAGAAGTGCTTTGGCGTAGACAAGAGGGGCCCCGCCTCGCTCTGGGGGACCTGCCGCGGCCTTCCTAGTAATAGGGGGAGGGTTCTACAGGTCTCAGAGCTCACACCCTCCCTTCCAGGTGCTACTGAGTGCTTGGTACCCAGGACCAGCCTGCGGCTGCTTCTGGGGCCTGTGTGGCCCTTTCCCTGGGCCACCCCTCCTGACGGTGAACTGCACCACCACAATGGAATCTTCTAGGCAAGAGAAGGCCAAGGGGTGGCTGTTTGGGTTGAGGGGAAGAAGTGGCTGTAACTCTCCAGGCACTGGCTGCAGGCAATGGGCACAAACACAAGATGGAATTGAGGACACAGAGAGAAGGGAGAGCTGCCTCAAGGTCCCCGTGTTTGAGACCAAACTCTGAAAAGCACCAGAACTCTCCATGCACACCTCAGTTAGTTATTAAGAAGGTACAAGGGGGAAGGTGGGAGGATAAAATGGATTTTATGTCAAAGGGTTGGGTTGATGGGTGTGTGGGCTTCTCTTTGTACTCTGGCTCTTTCTCTACAGGTGTTAGGAGTGGATCTCTGACTCCGTTATCTTCATGAATTTGTATTTTACGATCAGTAATTTTGATGCATCTTGTCTGATGTTACACAGATTAAACCATACATGCCTGGGGGGGGGGGACAACTGTAAAGTGATACCGTGAATACTGGTCCGAAGGGTCCTGGTGGCTGGTGGTGCTGAGCTGAGTGATGGGCCAGCCGAGTGCTGTGAGCAGAGACCGCTGTTCGCTTAGGACGGAAAATAAATACGTGATAGTAATTTCATTAGTAATTCTACAGAGAGAGCAAGAAGCAGACTCCCCTCTGAGCGGGGAGCTCCCATCCCAGGACCCCGAGATCATGACCTGAGCTGAGGGCAGATGCTTACCCAACTGAGCCACCCAGGTGCCTCAGTAATTTCACTGATTTAAACAAATTTTTCTTTCTTTCCTGGTGCAACTTGTGTTCCCCTCATGGGTCACACTGTGATGTCCTTGTTATAGGAACATAACAATTTGCAGTACACTTTGTGTATTGGTTTGTATGCATATTTAAAAAAAAAGTTATGCATGTTTTCCTTGGGTGTTTGTTTGTTTTTAAGATCTGTTACTATTGCTCTCGGGATGGAGTTGATTGCTTCTAACTCCTGCGTAGTGTCCACGGAACACATCCATCGTCTTTCAGTTACCCACTCCCCTGGTGGTGGGCATCTGGGTCGCTTCCAGATCTCTCTTACCACAAACAGAGTGTGACCCTCACGAACGTATTCTGTGTGATCCTTACCAAGCGGAGAATTTCGCTGAGGTATTGACCCAAGAGTTAGGTATTGCTGACAGGGCTTACTCTAACTTCATTAAATACCGTGCGAGCGTTTCCTAGAACTGCTGAATCGACTGTAACTTCCGGGAGTGGTTTGCCTGAGTCCTCTCCTGTCAGTATTGCCTCCGGTTCAAAATTCTGCCATTCTCATGCACTCGAGCGGTCCCTGTGTTGCTCTTCACAGTCCTTGTTGACAGGAAAAAAGAATTACTAAGTGTTAGAAAAGTACACTTTCCTTTCCCAAGTCATTCTGTTGTTTTCTCTTCTGTAGTATTGTTTTCAGCGGCTACTGTAAAGCCTTCGACCTATCTAATATTTTTTGTATATATGGCTGCTATGGGCCCGGTACATAAAAAGTCATTAGACGGTGTTATAATGGGAAGTGCTGGCCATGGTGGTGTCGGGGATGACTGTTTCATCTCCAAACAGGGCACTGAGCTCTAACCACTGTTTGTTTCTTCTTACTACCGTTCTTCCATCCTTTCTCTCTTTATATTTTCCTAAAGAAATACCCATGTTACCATATGTACAAATTCACCCTCTTCATTTTTCGGTGTTTCCCTGACTTAAGCATTTATTTGTTGAGCTTTGCTACCAGAAGATTCCACGACATCATTCCTCAGGGAGAAGCGGAGTTAAGGTAAGAGGTGAAACAAACACTTCTGGGACAATTTGCCTTTAAAGAGAAAATAATCTTTAAAGAGAAAATAATCTTAGGGCATGAAGGGGAAAAAAATGTGTCTAGAACCTAGTCATTCACTTTTCAGACATAGGTAAGTGCTTGGCTATAACAGCACGAACAGCATGATGGGTACCAAGAAGCTGAAGGTTGCCTTAGCATCTTTCCATCTCATTGGGGGTGAGACAGCCCCAGCATGTTCGCCAGGAAGAGGTTTGACTTGGAGCCGGAGAACTTGATGATGCGGCCAAATTGCCCATTTATGGTCAACTCTGGTTTTTCTGTCCATGCCATGGGCTTTTACTTTGGATGAGAAATATGCATGGCTTTCTTCTGGGCTCTCTGCCTTTTGTGCTACTGCTTCCACGGTTGGCTTGCAAGCTGTTCTCGTCCCAGAAGCAAGGCAGGGTTCTGAGGGTGGGTCGAGAAAACAGCGTTCTGCCAGGTGGTTAGTTAGCAACGTGTGGGCGGCCATGGTTTTGAAACGTGCGAGGACGCTGGAAGGCAAGAACCCCAGCTGGGGGTACTTAGGAGTTTGTGGAAGAATTCTTCAAAAAAATGTGAAAGGGTACCGGTATAATGAAATTTGTTCTCTGGAGGTTGATGGAGCTGCGTGACCTTGTGAACAAGGCTCGTTAAATTGAAAGTATTGTCTCCATCTTTTTACCGTGGAGGCAAACATCCATTTCACCGTGGCGGGTCTTCTAGGCATTCCAGAGATGGACTCCTGTTCCCTATTAATGCGCAGGAAAGAGCCGCTCCAAGTGCTTTGGGCGCCAGGATTCCGAATCGCATCTGTGCTGAGCCCGTTTGTCACCATGACTCACGTGGTAGGTGATCTGCGACTTCCCTTATTGCTAAATGATAGTTCTCCACTAATACAGAGGTTTCCCCTTTTGACCAGTACGGTAACATAGAACGGGGCAGCAAAATCTAGAAAAAGAAAAGCAGTTCTTCTAGGCAGATAGGAATGATCAACTATAGATCATACCTCACACTGGGGTAAGCATCGTGTTTTCATAGCTCAGGAAAAGTCATTTTGTCGCTCACAAGCTGGGAGAAAATCAACGTCCAGTAAAAAGCTATAAAGCTCTGCTCAGCAAGAAGTACTTCTACAAAAGAAGCACAACGTATTGTCAGCGTAGAATCTTCTTCAATCCATTTTCAGATGGTCTGTGGGCTTTCTGTCGTGAAAGAAAAAAAGCTTTCTCTCTGTTGCTCAATCAGAGTTGCATGGGTGTCTGAATGAAGGAGACGGGGTTTGCCTTACATGGCCTGAGGCGGGGACTTGGTTTCAGGGTGAGGGGTGGGCTTCCTCCTCAGCTGGGTGGTTACTATGCTCTGCCCCCATCTTGATTGATTGATAGATGTTTCTGGAGATGGAGCAATCCCAGTCTTCCTTTAGTATGAATGTGTGGAGCAGGTCTTTCCTGGAGCCGGCACTAGACCAACCTGGTTGCTCTGCTTCTTGCCCAAGGTTGGCGTGGTGCTGCCGCACGTGGGCGCAGAACCCTCAAGTCCTGGACTCAAGTGTGGGTTTCCATCTCACCTGGTGTTTCACCTTCTAGGCAAGGAAAAGAGCCCTCATTACCTCCCAGTGTGATGCAAGGTACTACTACTATTAGCAAACCCACACAAATACTCCTTTGTGACCTTTTCTCTTGGAAAGGATTGTATTCTCCGCACACCCGTGCAGAGCATTCCCTGTTCTGGCCGGTTGAGGACAAGCCCACCCTTTACCCACTTGTTGGGGCTTTGACGTTTTGACGTATCTGGTTTGGTGCCTGACTGCTTGGAGAACTTGCTCGTTACCGCTCCAGCGATGGTTGCTGCTTGTCATGTTTGAGGACGTAGTTTCTGGTCCCTATTAACTTGGGTGTGTTACTAGCTAGAAATGGATTTGAAGACAGGTTCTTTCCTTAGAGGAGAACTATTCTGGTGACATTCCAGGCACATAGGAGGAAGCTGGTCTTTTTTTTCTATCCACCTGGAATTGATTTTTTTATAAAGGTTTTACTTCTTTTTGCGAGAGAGAGAACATAAGCAGGGGGAGGGGCAGCGAGATAGATAGGGGGAGAAGCAGACTCCCCACTGAGCAGGAAGCCACATGTGGGGCTCGGTCCCACGACTCCGGGAGCATGACCTGAGCTGAAGGCAGATGCGTCAGCGACTGAGCCCCCCAGGTGTCCTCCAGTTGGAATTTCTAAAGCGCATCCATAATGCAAGAATTCAAGGGCCTTAAGTCCAGCCAACGTCCTCTAACAAACAAACGAACAGCCCCTGAGGCATAGCTGGGGTTGTAAACATCCAGAATTCTACTACTGCTTTTCTGAAAAGACACTGTATCATCTTCTTAAATAGGGAGGTTTACTTTTCTAAGCAATCCATCAATACTGTGCTAACTCAGAGTGTGGATTTGGGAACATCATTCTTAGGACTGTCTGATATAACTAGAAGTGGTTAGCAGCAATCAGGTTTCCTAAAATACGGACTTCCCTTCAGTTAATGAAACATTTATATGCTACCACCTGCATCAGATTAAAGCCTGGCATGCCTTAGTCTCTGTCTATACAGTGTGGTCCAGGACCCACAGCAGCACCTGGGTGCTTGTTAGAAATGCTGCTTCCCAGGCCCACCCCAGACCTAAAGGTCAGAGTCCAGATTTTAAGAAGACGGCTGCTGGCGATTTGAACGCCCACTTCTAATCCACATTGTCCCAGTACACCTTACCCACCGTTCTGAAAGGAGATGAAGCAGGCAAGAATTATTTGGGGCTCTTGTCACAGAAGAATAATGACAATCAGCAAAGCAGCCTAATTAGTAACTTGCTCATCGGTGTAGACCCGCACTCGCCAAAAGAAATAATGAGAGCTACGTGTGTAGTTTTAAGTGGATACTCAGCTCGTTAAAAAAGAGGAGCAGATTAATGTAACCAAAATCAAACATGAAAAACTATTGAGACGTTCTCCATGGTTTTGCATGAGAAAGCTTAGGTGCGTATTAGACTTACAGCAACATCTCAGTTCGTCCGAGCCACGGGTCCAGGGCTCGGGAGCTGCCATACTGATGGGGCGCTCACAGAGGAGGACGTCTCCTTTCCCTCCTACTCCAGGGTGCACTGAATGGCCCGGGAAAGGGGACAGCATGAGGCTTATACACCTGCACACTGGAGACAACAGACCCAGACTCTCAACCCTCTGGGCTCTCCGAAGGCTCTCAAAATGACCAAACGTTCTCATGCAATTGGACATAACGTATGTGCAACGAAGTATACTCTGTTGATTGACAGTTGTTATTAAAAGGTCGGTACTGGTACGTTACATGATTACTGATGAGCGCTCTTACACAGGCTTATCAGGCAGGGTCCACCGATTCCGAGAGTTTGCCTTCCTCTCTCTCTACACACACGCACATGCTTTTCCTGAACAGTCACCAAGCTCATTTGTGCCAAAACACGCCAGGATTGAGTCCCTGAGAACATTTTCCTATATAATGAGGATGTAATTATGAATTTATGGACTTAAAACACAATGTTCTTTTCTAATCCACAGTCCAAGTGAACATTTTGCCAATTGCACAATATGGGTGTTCCTTCCTTCTCATTCCCGGATTCAAGGAGGATCATATGTCACATTCAATTATTGTATTCTTTTCTCCTGAAATCTAGAAAGGCTTCTCAGACTTTTCTTTGGAAATAGAGGGGATGGGTGAGTGAAAAGAGCTCGACTTTTTTTTTTTTTGTAGAGCGAACAGGCTAGTTAAATCATAGAAGTATACCCCTCACCTTGGTTTTCTCTGGTGTTTCCTGAGGACTGCCTTTGGGTTATATATTTGGGAAGGTTAGCCATACAGTTTTAATGAAGGTACTGGTAAATAGCAGGAAAACAGCACTACAAGGATTGAAGGTATCTTCCTACCCCTGGATCTCTTACAGGTGCTCGCAGTGGCTGAACTTAGCTTCACAAGAAATGGACAAGCAAAGCAGTGGACAAAGCAGTACAGGTGAGGGAGTTCTTAGCAGTCAGCAGAGGGCAGTCCGACAGCACATAGAGCGGATGGTGGTGGAGCCGGGGGAAATCCCAGCCAGTACAGAAATCAGGGCGTAGAATAAGCAGAGGCAGTGGGCTATCCAAGGACAAAACGTATCGAAGACCAGTGGGGCTAAGAAGCGGGACTCAGCCCATTCTGTGCATGCGTATGTATCAAACTAAGGACTTGGAGCGTGACACGATCAGATTCGTGTTTGAGAAACTAGCTCTTGGGGGCCAGGGAGTGGAAATGCAATCGAAGTCCGGGATTTAGGGCAAAGCTCAGGTAGAGAAGAGACCGTGGGGACTTTTAAAAATTACAGGAGAGGGTCCAAGATGCATGGGGTTTAATTAATAAGTAGTGTTATTGGTAATGGCAGCTGCCAGACAGTGGGTCCCCACTCTTTGACAGATGAGAGATCTCCTCAATCGTCAGAGTGGCTCCTTGAGGCAGGTGCTACCATCACAGTGGTAATTATAAGAAATACAAACGTTTGAGTGGATGATGATAGTACCAGGAATCTAGGCAGAAAGTATGAAGTTGCCAGCGGGCCACAGAATGAACCTTTACCAGTAAGGCTTTGGAGACATCACATTGTTGACGTAAGAGCTGCAATCATATTGTATCTGAGACTGACTAGGGTAGTATTTAACAGGAACAAACACTACCATATGCTAAGCAATGTTCCAAAAAATGTCCGCTATTAAATGGAAAGAAGAATACCCTATGTGGCCATTTTTGGTGTCAATATAATTGGCCTCTCCCAAGATAGTCTCACGGTCATTGTCACTTTCCAGCTGGGCCGGACTTGTCCAGGACACACAGGTTAGTACTTTGAAAATAGCAGTTCTGGTTCAACACGGCAACACTGGAAGATCCCGTGTGCCCACGGAACCGACAGACGCATATGGAATACTTTCCTCTGAAAAAAACCTAGAAACTAGCTGTGTGACGCCTACACATGAGGTGGTGAAGAAGAAGAAAAAAACCACATCGAAGTAGGTAAGACCGGCTGAGACACCGTTTAGCCCTGTGACTCACCATCAGAAGCGAATTCAATGCCCACAGCTTTTTCCTGAGGAGCTAAGGGTTTTACATCCCCCATCAGGCACCCCAACTTTAAACACCAATGTGGCTTGCATCCAGGAGGTCCATGAGGCTATGGAAATAGGACTTGAAGGGCGCCTGTGCCTGTACTCACCTGCCTCAGGGCCCAGGACAGCAGCAGACTCGTCTTGAGGTGGGGGCAGAGGCTCAAGTTTCATGCTCACTGGCCACTGTGCTCGCAGGGCACCAGTATCTACCCCTGGAGGTCTTTTACATGCATCTGGCACCCCAGTTTTTATGCCTGCCAGCCAGGAGGTGCCAGCCTCTGCTAGCCCGGGGAGGCCGAGTTTGCAGTCCGGTAGGACTGTAACAATCAATCAAAGGCAGTTCTTGGCAGGTGACCAGCCCCAGGGTACTGCACAGACAGATGAAGACACACCCTTTTTGTGTGAAAGAGGCCTGTCATGCAGTTTTGGCACATCTCTAGGGGTCTGCAGAGGCCAGTGGATGCCAACTTTGCGCTTGCCCTCAGCCATGATCCGCCTCGTTGGTATCTCCCAGAAAGGACCTTGTACACTTGTCTGGTACCTCAATTTTTGCAATGCCACCAGGGGACACCTCCAGGTAGCCTGGCTATGGTGGCCAGCAGTGCTTATGCCCCATGAGACCATGAGTGGAGGGAGAGAGAGAAGCTTAAGCAGGCTCCACACTCAGCATGGAGCCTGGCACAGGGCTGGATCTGATGACACGATCCGAAACCAAGAATCAAACAAACACTCAACCGACTGAGCCACCCGGGCACCAGCTGACCATCAGCCCCCGTCCAGGTGCTGAGATCCTCCACGTCTGAATAATGACAGGTGCGGGCACGCCCTCTCTGACTGAGAGCCACTAAAAACAAAATCAGCTGTTTGCCTGGAAAATCTCAAAGGTTTGAGAGAGAACCAAGAGCTAAAGCAAGGTGGAAAGCTGAGGTTCGTCTCCTACCCGAGGCCACTGCTGCCAGACTGGGAGAGGTGGCTGTCTTATGTAGTGCGTGAAAAGAAAAACAGATTCAAAACCTCAGGAGAAAAGTCCTTAATGAAATGGGGATGGATAATATTCCTGATAAGGAGTTCGAAATAGCGGTCAACCAGTAAATCCCAAAATCAGGAACTTCAAGGAGATCGAAAATGAAGTACCAAACAGGAGTCCCCGAGCTGAAGACTACAAAAGTGCAATGAAAATCACCCTAGACTGAATGAAGCAGAAGGCGGTGGCAGTGAACTCAGCCCATTGGAACACAGCCAAAAAGTAAAAAGGAACTTCCGGGACAACACAGGCAGACCAGCGCTCAACACGCACATTGTAGGACGGCCCGAAGGGGAAGAGAGAAAGAGGTAGAAAACTGACTTGAAAAAATTAGTCTGAAAACACCCCAACTTCGGGGAGGAACCAGACATCCAGATCTGGGAAGCCCAGAGCATTTCAAATAAGATGAAGCCAAAAGAGAAAAATCGTGTTAAGAACCAGGAACCCCCAAAAGACTCTCAGATCTTTGTAGGCCACAGATGAGTGGCAGGGTATCTTAAAAATCTTTAAACCAAGAACACTGTCATCAGAATCGGAGGACAGAGTTCCCAGACGAGCAAAAGCTGAAGGAGTTCATCACTATTAACAAGCCTACAAGAAATGTTAAACTAAGTCATTATCAGACTGTGCTTACAATGAGGCTTACATACAAGCAAAAACCTGTGCACAGGTGTCCCTTGAACAACATGGGTTGGACCTGAGCAGATCCACGCATACTTGGATTTTTTTTGTGTATCTATGAAGTGTATTTTCCATATGATTGTTTTCTTTATGTAAGAAAGGTGTTAATCAACTATGTATGTATGTTATTGGTAACACTTCCAGTCAGCAGTAGGCTATGGGTAGTTAAAAGTTATATGCAGACTTGGAACTGCATGAGAGCAGGGGTCAGTGTTCAACTGTAGGTAAACAAAAGATGAACATAATCTATGAATACCACTACCGGAACTCACGAAAAGAGAACAAAAAAGTAAACGAGAAACAGAACTAAGTAAGTACATACCGTTCTTAAATTCTTCAAATAAAGACACAGGCTTCACAGGGGAGGGGGGTGGCGATTGGGATAGGCCGGTGATGGGTAGTAAGGAGGGCACGTATTGCATGGAGCACTGGGTGTTTACGCAAATAAGGAAACATGGAAATGTTACATCAAAAACGAAGGATATACTGTATGGTGACTAACATAACATAATAAAAATTATTATAAAAAAAAACAATGACTAGAAAGAAAGAACAAGACCCGTCTCTATTCTAACTATGGAACACTCACTTCAGATATGAGGACACACACAGACTGAAAGTAAAGGAACCAGACAGAACCAACCTCTTAAGACATGGATCCAGTTCTGTCAACAAGTCTGTGAGGCAACACTAAACCCATTTTACAGATGAGGGAACGAAAGCACAAGTTTATGCAGCCAGTGAGTGAGTGACATCCAAGACTTCAAATTTTTCTATATTTATATAAAAATAAGGAAATGAGCAAATATTTGTAAAGTGACAAAAGATAAAGAAGGGCATTACGTAATGCAAAAGGGGTCAATCCAACAAGAGGAAAGAACATTTGTAAAAATATATTGGACCCAACATAGGAGCAGCTAAATATGTAAAGCAAATATTAACAAATCAAGAAGGAGAAATAGCAATATAATAATATGGAACTTGAACACCCCTCCCTAACTGATGGAGATAGATCATCTACACAGAAAATCAATAAGCAATAGGGGACTTAATTGACACATGAGACGACTTTCCATCCGAAAGCAGTAAAATGCACATAGTTCTCAAGTGCATAGGAAACAACCGCTGAGATCATATTTTGATTTTCCAGAATGGTATAGGATAAGTCAACTAGCGGGAGAAAACTGGGAAATTCACAAATATGGGGATACTAAACACCATGCTACTGAATAACCAATGGGCCAATGAAGAAATCAAAGGAAAAATTAGGGGATACAGAAAAGAAGTTCAAAGAGGGAAGTTCATAGCAATAAAATTGCCTACATCAAGAAATGAAAAATTCAGGCTGTGTACCTCAAGAAACTACAAAAAGATTAAAGCCCAAAGTTAGTAGAAATAAATGCAATAGAGACTAAAAGGAAAACTGAAAAGAAGTGAAACTGACAAACCTTTAGCTAGACTCATTAAGAAAAAGGAGAAGTCACTCACCCATAGAAATGAAAAAACGAGAAATTACAACTTATACCACAGAAACACAAAACACCATAAGAGGCTGTGAGGAAAAATACCTGGAAGATACAAATTTCTGGACACATCCAACCTACTGAGACTGAGTCATGAAAAAATTACTAGGAACAGAATTTGTTCAAAGTCCAGGGCAGGGTATCTTAACTGGTGAATCCTAACAAAGATTATTAACACCAATCCTTCTCAATCGGGGGAACATTTCTGAACTTACTTACTTTACAAAGCCAGTTTTATCCTGACACTAAAACCACACAAACATACCAAATGGTAAGAAAACACAGGCCAATATCCCTGGTGAACACAGACACAAAAATAACATATTAGCTAAGCGAATTCAACAATGCATTGCAAAGACAAAGATGATGCACCATGATCAAGTGGGATTTATTCCAGTGATACAAGGAGGGTTCGACATCCATAAATCAACAGGATACATCATATTAACAAAATGAAGGCTGAAAGTCATGATCATGGCAATAGTCGCAAAAAAAAAAATCAATTGATAAAATGTAACAGCCATTTATGATAAAAACTCTCAACAAAGTCTCTAAGAACTGTGCCTCAAAGGCCATATATGGCAACACTACAGCTAACAGTACATTACAGCAACAGTACAAAGCTGAAAGCTTTTCCTCTAAAGATCAGGAATAAGACAAGGGTGCCGTCTTGCCACTTTTATTCAACATAGTAATTGGCGTCCTATCCAGAGCAAATTAAAGATATCCAACTGGGAAGGATGAAAAGTGTCACTGTTTGCACATGACACATTAAAAAAACTCCCCAAAAAACTTTAGTCCTAACAAATCTGGTCAAGTTGGAAGACACAAAATCTATATACCAAAATATGTTTTCTATATACTAATAATGAAATTCAGAAAGAGAAATTAATAAACTGGTCCAATTTATAACTGCAGCAAAAACAATAAAATGCCCAGGAACAATTTAACCAAGTAGGAGAAAGACTTGTACTCTGAAAACCGTAAGACCATGGTAAACAAATCCAGGGAAAGCTATGGAGTGTTCCTGGATGGTAACCATTTCGGTGAAATGTCCATACTACCCTATCTACAGATTCAGTACAATTACTGTCAAAATTCTAATGGCCCATTTCATAGGAACAGAGAAACCCATTCTCAACTTTGTAATGAATCACCAAAGCTCCCCAATACCAAAGCAGTCTTGAGAAGAATAGAGCCTGAGCCATCACACTTCCTGACTTCAAACTTTATCACAAAGTTATATTAGAATCAAAACACTAGGGTATGGGCATAAAAACAGACACATAGATCACTGGAACAGAGATCCCCAAAATAAATCCATTACTTATATAAAATTAATATGGGGAAAGGACTGTCTCTTCAATAAATGGTATTGGGCAAGCTCAACCACTCTTTTATATCATATAAAAAAAAACACCTCAAAATGGATTAAAGACCTGAAACAATCAAGTTCCTAGAAGAAAACATAGGCAGCGCACTATTTGACACTGGTCTTGGTGATGATTTTTTGGATTTCACACCAAAAGCAAAGGCAACACAAAGAAAAACACACAAGCAGCAATACAAAGGATCTGAACGGATTTTTTTCAAAAAAAGAAAAGATACAGATGGCCAACAGGTACATGAAAAAATGCTCAACATCACTCATTAGCAGAAACCTGCAAATCCAAACCACAGTGAGCTATCTCCTCGTACCTATTACGGAAACTATTATCACAAAGACAAGAAATAAGCAATGGCAAGATATCGGGAAAAGGGAACCTTGTGTGCTGTTGTTTGAAGTGTAAACTGTTGTAGCCTCAAGGAAAACAGTATGGCAGTTCCTCAAAAAATTAAAATTAGATCCACCATATGATCCAACAATTCCACTTCTGTGTATTCATCCAAAGAAAATGAAAACACTAATTTGAAAAGATACATGCCCCCCTATGTTTACTGCAGCATGATTTACAATAGCCCAGATATGGAAACAGCCACATGTCCGTGACGGATGAATGGATCTAGAACATGTGCGCGCACACACACACACACACACTGGAGTATCACTCAGCCATAAAAAGCAAGCAGTGTTGCAACCCAGAGCAATCTACACTTTCAATGCCATCCCGATCAAAATGCCGAGGACATTTTTCAAAGAACTGGAACAAACAGTCCTTACATTTGTATGGAACCAGAAAAGGCCCCGAATCGCCAAGGAACTGTTGAAAAGGAAAAACAAAGCTGGGGGCATCACAATGCCGGACTTCGAGCTGTACTACAAAGCTGTGATCACAAAGACAGCATGGTACTGGCACAAAAACAGACCAATGGAACAGAATAGAGAACCCAGAAATGGACCCTCGGCTCTTTGGGCAACTCATCTTTGATAAAGCAGGAAAAAACATCCGGTGGAAAAAGGGCAGTCTCTTCAATAAATGGTGCTGGGAAAACTGGACAGCTACATGCAAAAGAATGAAACTTGACCACTCTCTCACACCATACACAAAGAGAAACTCCAAATGGATGAAAGACCTCAATGTGGGACAGGAATCCATCAAAATCCTAGAGGAGAACAGAGGCAGCAACCTCTGCAACATCGGCCAAAGCAACCTTTTTCATGACACATCCCCAAAGGCAAGAGAAACAAAAGCTAAATTGAACTTGTGGGACTTCATCAAGATAAAAAGCTTCTGCACAGCCAAGGAAACAGTCAAAAAAACTAAGAGGCAGCCCACAGAATGGGAGAATATATTTGCAAATGATGCTACAGATAAAAGACTGGTACCCAAGATCTACAAAGAACTTCTCAAACTCAATATGCGAGAAACAAATAAAAAAATGGACAGAAGATATGAACAGACACTTTTCCAATGATGACATACAAATGGCTAACAGACACATGAAAAAAGGTTCAAAATCATGAGCCATCAGGGAAATTCAAATCAAAACCACACTGAGATACCACCTTCCGCCAGTTAGAATGGCAAAAATAGACAAGGCAAGTAACAACGATTGCTGGAGAGGATGTGGAGAAAGGGGATCCCTCCTACATTGTTGGTGGGAATGCAAGTTGGTACAGCCACTCTGGAAAACCGTGTGGAGGTCCCTTAAAAAGTTAAAAATTGAGCTACCCTATGATCCAGCCATTGCACTACTGGGTGTTTACCCTAAAGATACAGACGTAGTGAAGAGAAAGGCCATATGCACCCCAATGTTCATAGCAGCAATGTCCACCATAGCCAAATCGTGGAAGGAGCCGAGATGCCCTTCAACAGATGACTGGATTAAGAAGTTGTGGTCCATATATACAATGGAATATTACTCAGCTATCAGAAAGAATGAGTTCTCAACATTTGCTACAACATGGACGGCACTGGAGGAGATAATGCTAAGTGAAATAAGTCAAGCAGAGAAAGACAACTATCATATGATTTCTCTCATCTATGGAACATAAGAACTAGGAAGATCGGTAGGAGAAGATAGGGATAAAGAAAGGGGGGTAATCAGAAGGGGGAATGAAGCATGAGAGACTATGGACTCTGGGAAACAAACTGAGGGCTTCAGAGGGGAGGGGAGTGGGGGAATGGGATAGACCGGTGATGGGTAGTAAGGAGGGCACATATTGCATGGTGCACTGGGTGTTATACGCAACTAATGAATCATCGAACTTTACATCGGAAACCAGGGATGTACTGTATGGTGACTAACATAATATAATAAAAAATCATTTAAAAAAAAAAGAACATGTGCACACACACAAACACACTGGAGTATTATTCAGCCATAAAAAGAAAGCAGTGTTGCTATTTGCAGTCACATAGATGGACCGCTGAGAGCATTATGCTAAGTGGTGTAAGTCAGAGAAAGACAAACCCCAGATAATCTCACTTACGTGGGAAATCCAAAAAAAAAAAAAAACCCCCCAGCAACCACCAAGCTCATAAATACAGAGATCAGGGGTGGGTGGAGGGTGGGCAAAATAGGTGAAGGGTCAAAGGTTCAAACTTCCAGTTGTAAAATACGTCATGGGAATGTAAGAACAGCACGGTGACTACAGGTAATAATACTGTATCATGTATTTGAAAGTTGCTAAGAGAGTAGGTCTTAAAAGTTTCCATCACACACACAGAAGTTTTCTAACTACACGTGGTGAGGAATGTTAACTAGACTTATTACGGGGATCATTTCTCAACATACTCAAATATCGAATCATGTTGCACATGACAACTCCAGCTCATTAAGGAAGCTGGAACTTATCCTGAATAGAAGTATACCGGGTTTCTTCTAGACTCCGCTCGTATTTTGTTACATAAACTTTCATATACCATTAACTTCTGCCGGGAAATTTGCACTTTTTGAGATCCTGAACAGAGAACGCTGTTTTCTTGCAAATTATTTCCGCAAAATATTTAAGTCTTTGATTCCAAGAGAGAGATTGTTTAGATGTTAGTTTTATCTAGCTAAGATTATAGCTAGATCTTGATCAAAATCCAAAGGTCTCTTCCATTACATAGATGCCTACATTAGTGTTTCTTAATAGTTTGAAATAGTTGTATTATATATTTTTCATTTTGAGGAACCAAATTGAAAATATTTTGCATTGCACGGATCCTACATTAGTGTTTCTTAAGAGCCTTGAAATAGTTGTATTATATACTTTTCATTTTGAGGAACCAAACTGAAGATATTTTGCATGTGGAATAGGAATCATTTAAGGAAATATGGAAACCACTCATCTCGCTTAATGTTTTCTATTACCTTGGAAACATTTATTTCATCCCTTGGTTACTGGCAGGTCTATTACGGTTTAGAGACAACAATGGAAGATTTCATGGTTTATGCTTCATTGGAAGAAAAAATAGTCTTCAGATATTTGACCTCAGATACCTGTGAACCCCCCAGGGGGGCACTACGTATTTGTAGCGATGATAGGTTTTTTTACCCACAAGGAAGTGCACACCACCCTTTATCCTGGGAGCTTTCCTTGAGCTACAGTAGCTTTTTGTGGATTTTTAATATATACTGTAGACGGTTGTATTGTATATTCTATCTCTTATTAACTCTAGTGCCATCACTAATGTTTTAATATATAACTGTATGTGCCTCAAGGGAGCAGTTTGTGTGTTTTACTGGGAAAGAGCACACACAAAAATTCTCCCTCCTGTTCCCTTCTATTATAAATTAATATCCACTACCAGGGGACCTCTTACGATATAAAATTGTCATCCTGTGAGTGGTATGGATGAAATTACCATGGAGGGAAGCTGAGCCAGAATATGACGAAGACAGCACCTCGTCTGCTGCACGTGGGACCCCCTGGTAGCGTCTAGTAATTTATGATAAATAATTTACATTGCTAATTTTCAGAGTGTAATCGTCGGCATTATATTTTCCGTCCCTAGTCTTCTCTTAATGGAAGTGCATTTTCTGTACTGCAGAAGAATATTCTAATAACGTGGACTCGTTTTTGCCACCTCCAGAGTATTCTGCAGTTGCCACGGGAGAAGATTGTAGCCACTCCGAGTGCCTGGAGGATGTAGGCTTTTAAGTGACATCACTGCCTGCATGGCTTTTTAGGTTGGCAGGAAAGGAGTTACAGGGAGAAGCAGGTTGATCCAGAGTGACAGTCCTGTGTATCGTCGTGTGATGGTTGCCTGGCAACTCTACCAGCAGAAAGGAAATATTGGACTTGTATCTGTATTAATCCCCCCTCGTCAACTTTTGTAGGTATTTAATACATTAAGCTCAGGCAACACTTGAGAGCAAAAAAAGCTTTGCTCAGTTGCTGGTCCTCCGCCACGGGAGAAGGTTGCCGGAGGTCGACAAGTCAGTGGTACACAATGCTGTGAGCAGGCCTGGCAAGTGTGTGAACATCTCGTCAATGAGTCTGAGCCTCACCTTACTTCCGTCCCTTACTTGTGTCTCTTCCAAGGACAGATCTCTTCACGAGAAGCACACTTACTGCCTTTCACACGTGAGCTTCTGCGCTCGGTAGGGGCTAGGGTAAAATGGGAGGAAGCCCAAACCCCCAGTCTTTCTTTCTGTGGGGTGCCGAGTGTGTCAGCTGGAGAGGAATATTCTCACTTGTCCACTCAGCACACACATACCCGTCCATTAGCATGTCTTCTTTCTACACCTGTTCAGGGATCAAAGCAAGCTGTGCCCAGCCCACGGCTTGTGGCTCCAGTCTGGGGCCAGGAGCTTCTCCGCCTGGCCTCGTGGTCCCAAAAGCTTCAAGTCTCTTGCTCAGGACCCAGCAGTACAGCTTACCTTCACCCCATCACTGATCCTCTCTACTTCAATCAGGGCCGCACAGAAAAGCTGTGTGGGGAAGTTGGCTAGAAGACAGCCCATTTTACTAATGAGAAAACCATCCTTAGGGATAGGGGAATATCTCCAAATTCTAGAAATGGACCAGGTCTTGAGGTGAAATATATTAAAGTGTGTTTCCAATGCATGGGTTAAGAACCTACATTGCTAATGAGAGGAAGAAACACTTTTTATCATTCCAGCTGTTCCGCCGGCTGTCACCTGGTCATTAATCTTCAAATACAGACCTTATTTTAGTTGGCTGAGGAGGTTGAAAAGTACTCACTCCTTTGATCTTGGCTGGAATCATATGAATGAAAAGCCTTTTTAGTGGCCACCGAAACACTCATGACTTCCATCCGTTGATTTTACCCCAAACCCATATATCTGGTCAGAAGGAACGAAGGGGTGAGGGGACAGAGCTGAATCAAAATGACCTATCTCCCTGCCTCTGTCACTCGCTCAGACGGCACGGTGTCAGCTGCCACAGCGCAAGAAGGGGCACGTTTAGATGTGTTGCTGAATCCGCTGGCATGCAGTAGGGGAAGCTGTGCTGGTGTGTTACGGGAAAAAGACCCCTTACAGGAATGAGACCTTCTATAATTGTCAGAGAAGCTAGGGAAGTCAGGATGAAGAAGCGAGAAACGAAGAACCAGAGAAAGTCACCAACAGCTTTCCGGAAGCCCTGGGGCTGTTGGGCAAATCAGAGCTTGCAGGGGGCATTGGGAAGTGGGCACGGCCAGTTACCAGGGGAGGCCGGCCATGAAGGGAAGCTGGGGAAGAGCTGCTGGAAAGCGACCTCCTGTGCTGGCAAGTGCTTCTGTAGGTATTCAGCCAGATGTGTGGTGGTGAGCCTGGGGCTGCGACGGGTCAGCGGTGCTGCCATTCATGAGGAAGAGCTGGACACCAAGCTGGGGCCAGTGGGGACAAGCGGGTTCCCACTGGCCCCTCTGCATTGGTTTCCGTTAACCACAGAGAGCAGCAGAGAGTAATGGCTGCTTCACTTCTGTCTCCCCAACTCAGACCAATTCCTAGCCCGGGACCATACAGGGAAGAGGATTTCAGAGATAGACATACATTGCTTGCTTTTAAGGGAGCTGCAATCAAATAGGGGAAGGATGACAAAGGCAGAGAAGGTTAAATATTAACAGTGAGAGAAAATAAAAATGAGATTTTCACAGATGCCATGTTTACAGGAGGATTTTCCTCCTGTGAATCAGCTCCAGGAGCGAAGGGTTCTTGGAGGAGGTAGGAAATGAGAAAAGCCTGCAGAAGAGCAGGGACAAAATAAGCTCACCGCCTGCCTTCAGTGTCAGCCGGCCTTGGAAATCAAGGGAGCACAGGGGACCACAGAGGTCTAAGTAACCAAATCGTTTAATTCTGCACAAGGGAAAAAGTCCTTATGAAAAAAACCTACGGGCGAATATCAGAGTAACTCATACGTCAGGAAGGAAAAGGAGTTCAAAAATTATTTGATGACAAAATGGAGATAGAAAAATAAACACCTATTCTTGAATCTTTAATGACAACCACATATGTGCCTGAAAGTGGCAGTGTCTTGTGGTAGGAATCCTGTTTTTCCTGTGTTTCAGACTTTTTGTCTTTAAATGATTAATGTGTCCGGTTGTGAGTTAACCCTCAGCATCAGCATACAGTTTTTTTGGATCAGAACATAATTCGGGTCACAATGATAATTTCAAAAGATCCAGTAGTTTAATTACCAATTCAGAACAAGAAACTCGAAAAATGACCCAGGAGAACAAAGGAAGACACGGATTATAGGGAGATTCAAAGCCATGAAGTGGGTCATCCTTTGAGAGTAACAGTTCCTCTCTTTCAATAGCATTTCTTTTACCTTGTCTTTAATTTCTCCCCTATTTTTACTCTTCCTCTCCCTGTGAGAAGGCCTGGATCATTTCCACAGCGGATCAGCCCCCTGACTATGATGCTCTCTCCAAAAGCAGACATGCTAAGTGCTCCACTCTTCTGTGGCAGAACTCAGTTTGGACTGTAGTTTAAATCCACATGAAGCCTGCCTACTGCTATGGGCTGAACTGTGTCCCCCTGCCCCCCAAATTCACGTTTCAGTCCTAACCCCCAGCACCTCAGAATATGACCGACAGTATTTGGCTTGCCAGTTTTGCAGATAGGGCCTTTAAAAAGGCAATTAAATTAAAATGACGCCATTCGAATGTCCTCTAATCCAGTATGACTGGTGTCCTTATAAGAAGAGATTGGGACATAGACACACACGTGACAGCCATCTGTAAGGCAACGAGAGAGGTCTCAGAAGAAACCAATCTTCCTGACACCTTGATCTTAGAATTCTGTCCTTCAGAAATGTGAGAAAATAAACTTTGATGGTTTAAGCCACCTGTCATGGCAGCCCTAGAAAATTAATACAGCTCCTACCCTCAAATTGGAAGCAGTGGATATACCACAATTACTTAGAACCACTTCATTCTATCCTCTGAGTTAAACAAAATGGATTCAAGGTTAAAGGTCTATCATTTTTGTTCTTAAAATAAAAACAGCAGCACAGGATCTGATGATAGCATAACCCCATTCGGGAGCTGAGACCACTGTCGGAGTCAGGGTGGTTTAATAAAACATTGAGGACATTGAGAGCCCAAGTTTTGTCTTTGAAACTCCTCCCTCTGCAACTTAATTCTACTTGCGTGATCCAACTATTAAGATTGACTTCCTCTCTTGTGAAATGTAAGAATCCTCTGATAGGTTCAAGATGTCAGCGTGGTAAGATCCTGAACTCCCCCTCCTTCCGTGGACACACCAAAGAGATATGTAATTGTTTCCTTTGGGGGGGGGGAACCCCAAACTAGCCAAGCAACTCCTATACAATGGGTGAACAAAAAAACCCCGTGTCGAAGCACGTAGCAGACATTGACAAAATCACATCATAAACCCTACTTGTGGCATGCCACCCACCATCGGGGGGAGGTCAAAATCCTGAGCTACTCCTTCAGGAGCCAAGGGTTTGAATCACACCTTGGGTCCTACAACTTTTAAGATTTGCACCTGAGAAGTGAGCCCCAAAACCTCTAACTTTGAGCGTCAAGAGCACTTCTGTCTTAGACCCACAAGAGAACAGCAAACCGAGCAACAGTTCTTGAAGTGCTTGTGCATGGACTCACCTGCCGCAGAGCAGAGCGCAGAGGCAGCAGACCAAAAACCCTCCGCTTTCTGTGACAGAGGCTAGTGTATCTTGGTGCGTCGACCTAAGGGGCAGGCATCTGTTTACCACCTATCTAGAAGCCTACAGAAATACTCTCTGGGGCCAGAGACCAGCAGGCACCATATTTACACTCTCCCCTCTGTCTTCCTCCAGATCACAAGCATCTCCCAGAAAGGAGCTTCCAGCCTAGTCTGGCACCTGATTTTGGCAGCTGCAGCCCAGGGAACACTTACAGGTGTTCCCTGCACCACTAGCCGGGGAGGTCTTACCCTCCTTGAATCCCGCAGGACTGTAACAAATGGAGAAGGAGTTAAGTGGCTATTCTTCCTACTGCACAGTGAGAGGCAGCAAACACAAATGCCCTGTCTTTCCATGAAAGGAGCCTATCAGTTTGTCTTCCGAGCTGGGGCCTTAGAGGCAGGCTTCTAAATAAACACCCATTTGAGGGTAGACTATACTCCTCTCCAGAGACCTTAGAAGGTGGGTACTATCTTCCTATTCTCTGTCCACCATGTGTCAGAGTTCCAGCGTCTCCCAATGCGGGGTTCTCACAAGTCTAATACCCTCGCTTTTATGTCTGATACTCCAGTTGTTATCACTGCGGCCCAAGGAACTGGCCTTAATCACCTAGCTCTGGTAGCCAGCAGGGCTTGCAATTATGGGTCTCATGGGAACATAACAAACAGTTATTGCTTGCCTACCACCTGCAGGGCAGAGCACAGACAATGAACTGAAACACGCCCCCAGTCTTTCTGTGAAGGCGGCCTATTTTCTTATCTTGGAACTTTGGCCTAAAGGGGGATCCTGATCCAGCATTTATCTAGAATACTGAGATGCTCTCTGGGGATGGAGGCCGGTGAATGCCATCTTTATGTCGCCCTCTGCCTTGCTCTAGGTCATTGGCATCTCCCAGAAAGGAGCTTGTACACTTGCCTGCCACCCCAATATTTGCACTTGCCATTTGGGGATACCGTTTAGATTGCCAGACTCTGGTGACCAATGGGGGTTACACCTGCAGTTCCACAGAACTATATATGTTTTAAACTTTTATTTGTCAGAGAGAGAAAGATAGTGCACAAGCAGGGGGAGCAGCAGGCAGAGGGAGAAGCAAGCTCCCTGCTGAGCAGGGAGCCCAATGATGCAGGACTCGATCCCAGGACCCTGAGATCATGACCTGAGCCAAAGGCAGACGCTTAACCCACTGAGCCATCCAGGCATCCCTATCTTTGCATTCTTTAAAAGATGCTGGTAAAGGTCTAGTTTTCAATCAGGTGTTGACTGAGATCCTCCCCTTTAGGACACTGACAGGTCATACCTTCAACTACTGAGGACCGTGAACAATAAAATCAGCTCCTGGGACAATCCCAAAAGTTTGAGAGACAACCAAAAGCGATGGCAGGTTAAACAATTAGATTCATTGCCTACATGAGGCCACTCCCTCAAAACTAGGAGTAGTGGCTGTTTTATCTAGTGCATAGAAACAAGCAAAGTCAAGCAAAATGAAGAAACAGAAATATGTTTCAAATGAAAGAACAAGAGAAAACCTCAGAAAAAAATCTTAATGGAATAAAGAGAAGTCATTTACCTGCTGAAGAGTTCAAAATAATGTTCCTAAAAATAATGTACTAAACTAGCTTGCTGTACTTGGGGGAATAATAGATAAACACACTGAGAACTTCAGTAATGAGAGAGCACCAGCTACAACTCAGTGAGCTGAAGAATAAAATAAGTGAACTGAAAAACACACTAGAGGGGTTTAACAGTAGACTAGATGAAGCAGAACAGATCAGTGAACTTGAAGAAAGGGCAGTGGAAGTCATCCAATTAGGGCAGCAGAAAGAAAACAGAACAGATGAGGACAGCTTACGGGACTTAGGGGACACAATGAAGCAGACCAACATTCACATAATAAAGGTTGCAGATGGAGAAGAGAAAGGAGCAGAAAACTTACACTGGCTGACAACTTTCTTAACCTGGAGCAGGAAAAGACCTCCAGATCCAAGAAGTCCAAAGACTTTCAACTGATAAGAACACAAAGAGACCCACACCAAGACACAGTATAAATAAAGCATAAAAATGTAAAGACAAGGACAGAATCTTAAAAGCAGCAAGGGAAAATCACTTTGGAATGTATAGGGGAACGGCCATAAGCAGACTTTCAGCAGGAACTATCAGCAGAAGCTTTGCAGGAGAGAAGGTAATATATTTTAAGTGCTAAAAGAAAAAAAAAAAAAAAACTTTCACCAAGGATATTCCACCTGGCAAAATGGTCATTCAGAGTTAAAGAAGAGATACTGAATTTACGAGACAAGCAAAAGCTAAAAGAATTCATCTACAAGAAATGTTAAAGGGACTTCTTGAAGCAGAAATGAAAGCATGCTAATTAATAAGAGGAAAACATATGAAAGCATAAATTGCATGGATAAAGGTAATATATATTAAAATTGAGAATAATATAATGTAAAAGTGGTGGGTTAATCACTTCTAAAACTAGGACAAAGGTTAAAAGACAAAAGTAGTAAAAATACATTAACTGACAAGGGATACCCAAGAAGATTTAAATTGTGATGTCAAAGTCATAAATCAGTGGGGGTAAAAATGTAGAACCTTAGAATGAGTTCAAAATCAGTTGTCAACGTAAAATAGACTATGTAAGTTGTTTTATGTAAGCCTCTTGGTAACCACAGAGAAAAAAAAAACACCTATGGTAGATAGACAAAAGATGAAGAGAGAGGTATCTAAGCATACCTCTCAAGAAAACCATTGAACCACAAAAAGGGCAAGAAGAAAGGAACAGAGTAACTACAAATCACCCAGAAAACAATAATATCGCAATAAGTACACACCTATCATACTTAAATATAAATGGACTAATTTCTCTACCAAAAAAGTAACCAAAGAGATTTTTAAAAGCCATCTATACGTATGCTGCCTACAAAGGACTCTTTTTGGATGTAAGGAAAGACTGAAAGTAAAAGGATAGAAAAAGATACTACATACAAATGGAAAACAATAGAAATCTAGCTATACTTAGACAAAATAGACTTTGACAAAATTTATAATAATAGAAAAAAAAACTATTACATCTGACAAAAGGGTCAATCAAAAAAGAAGATTTAACATTTGCTAATATTTACGCATGCTACTTAGGAGCACCTAAATATATACAACAAATATTAACAGACCTAAAGGGAGAAATAGGAATACTAACACAGTAGGGAATTTTAATACCCCACCTTCACCAATGAACAGATCATCCAGACAGAAGAAGAGTGAGGAAACATTGGCCTTAAATGGAACATCGGACTAGGCGGGCTCAATAGACATATACAAAACATTCCATCCAAAAGCAACAGAATACAGACTTTTCTCAAGGGCACTGGGAACATTCTCCAGGAAAGGCTGTATGTTCGGCTACAAAACGAGCATCAATAAGTTTAAGAATACTGAAACCACACCAAGCATCTTTTCCAAACACAATGGTATGAAACTAAAGTTGCAAGAAGAACACCAGTAAAATCTCAAATAGATTGAGAAAAACAACATGCTCCTGAACAATGGATCAAAAGCACCAATAAAAAGAGAATTAAAAAATGACGCAAATAAAAATGAATACACATATACCAAAACTAATGGAATACAGCACAAAGCAAATCAAAGAGGGAAGTTCATAGCAATAAATGCCTATATTGAGATAGAAAAATAATCTCAAACAACCTAAATTTATACCTCAAAAAATGGAAAAAGAAAAACTAACAAAGCTCCAAATTAGTGGGAGGAAGGAAATAAAGATCACAGCAGAAATGAATGAAATAGAAACCAAAGAGAAACTAAGAACGACTTTTTTGAGCAGATAAAACTGACAAACCTTATTAGCTAAACTCACCAAAAAAAAAAAAAAAAAAAAAGATGTCTCACATAAAATCAGAAATAACAGAAGAGTTGTTAAAACTGAACCCACAGAAATATGAAGTGTCATAAGAGACTACTAAGAACAATTATACACCAGCAAATTGGACACCCTAGAAGAAATGGAAAATTTTTTAGAAACATAAAACTTAGCGAGACTGAAGTATGAAGAAATAGGAAATCCGACAGACTAATTACTATTTAGGAGACTGAATCAGTAACCAAAAACCTTCCAATTAAGAAATGTGCAGGACCAGATGATAAGTTCTACTCAACAGAGAAGAATTAATACCATTTCTTTTCAAACTCTTCCAAAAACTAGAGAATGAGGGAACAATGCCAAACTAATTTTGTGAGGCCAGCATTACCCTGGGCAAAACCAGAGGAGAATACACCAGGAAGAAAATAATAGGCAATATCCCTAATGAACATCTGTGCAAAAATCCCCAATAAGATCTTAGCATGCAGAATTCAACAACATTAGAAGGATCATGCACCACATTAGGTGGGATTTAATCCAGGGATGCAAGGATGGTAAACATCTGCAAATCAATCAATGTGATATACCACCTTAACAAGATGAAGGGTGAAAATTATATGATCACCACAATGTATGCAGAAAAACACTGGCAAAATTCAGCCTCCATTCCTCATAAAAATTCTCAACACATTGGATACAGAAAGGAGGTACCTCAACATAATAAAGGTCATACATGACAGGCCCACAGCTAACATCATACTCAATGGTGAATGCCTGAAAACTTTACTTCTAATAGAAATAAGACAAGGATGCCCACTCTAGCCACTCTTACCCAACAAAGT
This sequence comes from Ursus americanus, assembly GCF_024610735.1. Classification (NCBI taxonomy): domain Eukaryota; kingdom Metazoa; phylum Chordata; class Mammalia; order Carnivora; family Ursidae; genus Ursus; species Ursus americanus. The sequence continues at coordinate 66,837,786 of NC_142131.1, read as the reverse complement.
ACTAGAAGCCAGAACTATCAGGAAAGAAAAAGAAAAAAAGGGGGGGGGATCCAAATAAGAGGAAAAGAAGGAAAATGATGGCATGATACTATATAAGAAAACCTTGAGGACTCCACTAAAAACTGTTACAACTAATAAACGAATCAGTGAAGTTGCAGGATACAAAGCTAACAATAATCAGTTTCCATACACTAGCAATGAACATTTGAAAACAGAAATAAATAAAATAATACCATTTACACTGGCATTAAAACCAGTAAATACCTGGGTATAAATCTAACCAAAGAGGTGTAAGACCCTGTACACTCAAAACTATAAAACACTGATTAAAGAAACAGGAGAAAACAGAAACAAATGATAAGACAGCCCATGTTCATAGATTGGAAAAAATTCGTACTGTTAAAATGTCTTTTCTATATAAAGCCATCTATAGCTTCAATGCAATCCCTATGAAAGTTCCATGGCATCTCTTAGAGAAGTAGGAAAAATACTACTAAAGCTAGTATGGAAGTACAAAACGTCCAAATAGGCAAAGCAACCCTGCAAAAGTAAAACATTGCTGGAGGCATCATACCTCTTGATTTCAAACTCTATGACAAAGAGTTTGAAATTAATATTATGGTATAAGAACAAACACATAAACCAGTGCAACGGTACTGAGAGCCAAGATATAAACTCTCACATATACAGTCAACTAATATTCAATAAAGGAACCCAGATACTCAAGGGGAAAAGAAAGCCTCTTCAATAAATGGTGCTGGGAGAACTGGATACCTGTCTGACACTTCTCACAAATATACACTTGAAATTCAAAAGACTGAAATGGATAATCTTAAACTTAGAAAACCCCTATAAAATGTGTAGAAAAAAACAGGGAAAAATCTCTTTGACATTGCCCTTTTGGAGTTGGCACCAAAAGCAAAATAAACAAGTGAGACTACACCAAACTAAAACACTTATTTACAGTAAAGGAAACCACCAACAAAATGAAAACACAACCTACTAAATGGGAGAAAATATGTGGAAATCATGTATCTGAAAAAGGGTTAATATGCAAAATATATGAAGAACTCCTACAACTCAAGAGCAAAAAAATTCAATCCATTTAAATAATGGGCACAGCATCTGAATAGACATTTTCCCAAAGAAGACATAGACATGGCAAACAAGTATGGGAAAAGATGGTCAGCATCACTGATAATCAGGGAACTGCAAATCAAACCTGCCTCACACCTGTTAGAATGTTATAAAAAAGACAAGAAATATGGAGAAGGATATGGAAAAAAGGGAACCTTGTGCAGTGCTGTTTGGAGTATAAATTGTTGTGGCCTCAAGAAAAATAGTATGGCAGTTTCCCCAAAAAGTAAAAGTAGGAACACCATATGATAGAACAATTCCTCTTTTGTGTATCCAAAAAACAGAAAAATACTAACTTGAAAAGATACATCAACCCCCCTCCTATTCAATGCAGCCTATGTACAACAGCCAAGATATGGAAGAGTACTGGATGCTTGCTGATGGATGGATAAAAAAAATGTGTTAGAGATACACAGTGGAGTACTATTCAGTCTAAAAATGAAAGTAATCTTGCTATATGCGACAACAGAGAGAGATCTGGAGCCTATTATGGTAAGTGAAATAAATCAAATAGAGAAAGACAAACACCACAGGATCTCACTTACATGTGGAATCTGAAAAACGAAAGAAACTGAGGTCACAGATAGAACAGATTGCTAGTTGTCAGAATGCGTGAAGTAAGTCAAGTGGGTCAAAAGGTACAACCTGCTAGTTGTGAAATAAAGAAGTCATTCCAGGGAAGCAACGATGATTCACTATCTAAAAATCAATCAACGTGATACACCACATTAACAAAATGAAGGCTGAAAATTATATGGTCATCCCGACAGGCAGAGAAAAAGTGTTTGACAAAATTCAACATCGATTCATGGTAAAATCTCTCAACAAAGTGGGTTTAAATAAAGAGAACATACCTCAACGTAATAAAGACCACATATGACAAATCCACAGCAAATATCATACTCAATGGTGAAAAACTGAGAGCTTTTCCTCTAAGATCAGGAGCAAGACAAGGATGTATATTCTCACCACTCTTATTCAACATAGTACTGGGGGGAGCCTCGGTGGCTCAGTCGTTAGGGGTCTCCCTTTGGCTCAGGTCATGATCTGAGGGTCCTGAGATCAAGTCCAGCATCGGGCGCTGTGCTCAGCGGGGAGTCTGCTTCCTCCTCACACTCTCCCTCTGTGTTCTCTCTCTCTCTCTCGCAAATAAATACATAAAATCTTTAAAAACAAAACAAAGAAAACATAGTACTGGAAATCCGTGTCCCAGCCATTAGGGAAAAGAAATAAAAAGCATCCAAATTGGTAAAGAAGTCACAATACCACTCTTTGCAGATGACAGAAAACCCCAATGATTCTACCAAAAAAAAAAAACTATTACAAGTAATAAATGAATCCATTAAGGTTGTAGGATATGAAAATCTTATACAGAACTCTGTTGCATCTCTGTACACTAATAACAAAGTACCAGAAAGAGACATTAAGCAAACAGTTCCATTTACAACTGCATCAAGAGGAATAAAACACCCAGGAAAATAAGCTTAATCGTGGAAGTAGAAGAACAGTACTCTGAAAACAAACACTGATGAAAGAAATTAAAGAGGACACAAATGGAAATATATACCATGCTCATGAATTGGAAGAATATTGTTAAAATGTGCTTATTATCCAAAGCAACTTACTGATTCAATGCAATCCCTATCCAAATACCAACAATATTTTTCAGAGAACTAGAACAAATAATACAAAAATTTGTAGAGAACCACAAATGACCCCAAATAGCCAAAACAATTTTGAGAAAGAAGAACAAAGCTGGCAGTATCATAGTCTCAGATTTCAAGATATCTTTCAAAGCTATAATAATTAAAACAGGATGGTACTGGTACAAAAACAGACACACAGATCAACGGAATAGAATGGAGAGCCCCAAAATAAGCCTATACTATATGGCCAGTTAATTTATGACAAAGGAGCCAAGCATATACAAAAGACAATAAATGGTGTTGTGGAAAACTGGACAGCTACATACAAAAAAATCAAACTACTTTTTTTCATCATACACAAAAATAAACTCAAAATGGATCAAAGACCTAAATATGAGACCTAAAAACACAGAACTCCTAGAAGAAAACCTAAGCAGTAATTTCTTGGACATGGGCTGTAGCAACACTTTTCTAGATATGTATCCTCAGGCCGGGTAAACTAAAGCAAAAATAAATTATTGGGACCAGACCAAAATAAAAAGCTTTTGTACAGCAAAGGAAACCATCAACAAAATCAAAGACATCCTACTGAATGGGACCACATTGGCAAATAATATATTCAGTAAGGGGCTGATACCCAAAATATACAGAGAGCTCATACAACTCAACACCAACCCCCCCCCAAATAATCCAACTAAAAATGATCAGAAGACCTGAACACACATTTTTCCAAAGAAAACATACAGATGGCCAACAGACACAGGAAAAGATGTTCAACACCACTAATCATCAGGGAAATGCAAATCAAAACCACAATGAGATCTCACATCGTACCTGCCAGAATGACTAGTATGAAAAAAACAAGACATAATAAGTGTTGACAAGGACGTGGAGACAAAGGAAACCTCTTCCCAGTGGGAATGTAAATTGGTGCATCCACTTTGGAAAACAATATGGAGGTTCCTCAAAAAATTATTAATAGAAACACCATATAATCCAGTAATTCCAGTATTGAGTATTTATCCAAAGAAAATGAGTATCATAATTGAAAAACCTATGGTGCACCTCGGTGGATCAGTCAGATAAGTGTCCAACTCTTGACCTGAGCTCAAGTCTTGATCTCAGGGTTGTGAGTTCAAGCCCCAATTTGGGCTCCACATTGGCCATGAAGCCTACTTGAAAAAATATATATATATATTTAAACATACACATATGTCTATGTTCATTGCAACATTTACAATAGCCAAATTACGGAAATGACTGATGTGTCCATTGATAGAGGAGTGAATAAAAGAATGCTGTGTATGTATACAATGGAATATTATTCAGGCATAAAAAGAATGAAATCTTGCCATTTGCAGCAATTCGGAGGGGCCCAGAGAGTATTACGCTAAGTGAAATAAGTCAGAATGAGAAAAGTACAGTATGTTTTCACATATGTGGGAAATGTAAAAAGCAAACGAACAAACATATTTTATACACAAACACTATAAAAACAGAGAACAAACTGATGGTTTGGATAGGGGAGGGGAATGAGAGGAATGGACAAGGGCAGTGGGAGGTACAGGCTTACAGTTATGGAATGAGTAAGTCTCGAGGAGGAAATGTACAGCATAGGAAATACCGTCAAAGGTACTGCAATAGTGTTCTATGGTGACAGATGGTAACTACAGTTGTGGTGAGCACAGCCTAGCATGGAGTTGTCAACTATGTTGTACACGTCAAACTAATTTAACATAGCTTGTCTACTGTCCGTCAATAAACAGTAGATAAGAAGTAATGGGGATGTAATGTACAGCATGGTGTTTGTAACGATACCACACTGTGTACTTAAGAGTTGCTCAGAGAGTACATCTTACAAGTTTTCACCACACACACAAAATTTCTATGTGAGGTGATGGATGTGCTTTAGATTTATTGTGGTGACCATTTTGCAATATATACAAGTATTGAACCATGATGCTGTAAACCCAAAACTGGCATAATGTGACATGTCAATCATGTAATTTTAAAAAATTATAAAAAAATTAAAAAGATGCATCGGAGAGAATCCAAGTGAGATAATGTTAATGAAAAGCACTTTGTAAACAGTAACACTCAACACCAATTAGTCATTAACGTGAGTGACAACCCCAAATGCTACATGGTGGTATCAGATAAGCACTACATTGATAACTGGATACAAGAAATCTCAGTAAATATCCATTAATTAATAATATTTAGATAGTCACAGTAGAATCATAGTAGCTAATGGTGACAGTGTTGTACAATCTTGCTGGTTCAAAATTCCAAAATTTGTACCAGAAATGGCGGCCTAAATGTCTACCCAGTGTCGGAAGCTCCGTGATTATTAGTCAGCCAAGCGTCTATTTCCTTTGTTCCTTCGAGGTTGTTTTCCTCCTCGTCTTTGTGTTTTTCAGCTCACAAGCATGACTTCTGACTTTCTGAGCAGCTGACTAGGCGCTTCTAAGATCAATGAGTGGAAACCATCATGAGGGACCGCAAGTGGCTGAGATGGGGGTGCCAGAATAAATGACAGCTAGTCATTCCGGCAGAAACACTCCTCCTCCTTTCTTTTTCTGGTTTTTTTTTTTTTTTTTTTTTTTTTTTACTTTGTGATAAGAGATGGTGATAGAAAACTGTGGGTAGAGCAGGGTGCAGAGACCCCCAGTATTTCCTCTGTGTGTCACGAACAGTGATCGCAGAGGACTGTGTTAGTAGGGCAAGCAAGCTTCTAACCACTGCTTTGACCACAGAGGCCAGAGATGTTTGTGTTTGTTTCAAGACACGGAGTCCAGAGTCGGGGTCTGGTGTTTTGCTGGTGACTACTGGAAGAGGAGGGATTTGGCTTCTGGCAGAACATAAAGCCAGGCTGACAACAGAGCTTTCCTTTCAAGCTATCCAAGTGAACACATTTCTAATCTGAAATTCAAATACTTGACAACAGAGAGCCTGCGAGCCGGGCTTTGAACAGGAAATTGCTTCATGGTTTTAGCATAATGAATTAGGCAGTTAGACTAAATCCATTTACTAGGAAAAGAATGCTTTCACATGCTCTCTGAAAGAAAGGAAGGGGCGGGGGGAAAGCCTTCTTAATTTCCCAAATTTCTCAGGACTTAGAGCCACATATGCTCCATGTAAATTTTCTGTTGTGTTCTACGGTTGGTATGTAAAAAGGCATCTGAGCTCAGTATTCTTTGTTAGAAAATGCTGGACCTTTTCATGTTGGGGAATGGAAGGTGAGGAACACAGGTGAGAAGGGCCTCATCCTTCTCTGTGTCCTGTATTTTCCCTGACAATGGTGAACACATTCTAATTCTGAAGGCCCGTCTTAGTCACTGGCAGTGTTAAGTTCAACAGATGCGGCACGGCGCGCTCTAAGGAATGGGTGGATATGGAAGGAGGGAAAGGGTAGATACGGAGGAAAAGAGCGAGCCCTGACAGCAGAAGCAGATGGAGACCAATGCCTTCCACAGCACAGGCTTTCCCACATTCCTAGTCCTTGTGGTCAGATCCACACCTCTAGCTCTCAGTCCTGAGCACAAAAGTGGCCACTCCATCAGCTGGGTTTGTGACCACAGGGGCGGCAGGGAGACCTCCAGCAGGGCGGGGGGAAGGCTGCGGAAGGAGAGGTGAAGTTTGCTTGTGTCAGGTGCATGTACCAAGGCTGACCTAGAGAGGGTCTGTTGACAGACATCCCTTGGGAAAGGCACAACTAGGGGGAAAAATCAAAAGGAAAAGCACGAGTAAGGATAGAGTAAACAAAAAGGACAAAAAGAACCTGGACGGAGAGGTGGTTCAATCCCATCCTGGGCAAGTTTGCCAGAGGAGGGCTGATTTGTAACCAAGCCACAGCAGCATTTCCTAGCAGCGCTGACTCTCGACGCAGTTGTGTGGGGCACCGCCTCCGAGCTGGAGCCCAAGACAGCCAAGTCACCAGCGTTCTGCGTAATGATTCTTACACCAGAGCAAATATGTAACTAGGTCTGACATCTCTGCCTTCACAATTTGCAAGTTAATATGTCCAAACCGTTTCCTGCTCCCCTCCGCTATGGTAACAAAATGTCAGTAAATATGCTTTCTTTTTAGCCATTGTTTTCAACTTTCCTATCAGAGGGAACAATAAAGTCCTTCCAGTTGGCATGGTGATGGAGACACGATGACAGATTCCATTACGAAGAGACGTTTTAAAAATCATTACTGTGTGCCAAGCATCTAATTCAAGTTTACAGTTAGAAATAAAAAAAAAAAAAAGGAGCATGTCCCAATTTCCTCATTGTTAAGGACTCGCCCCTCCTGGCAGGGGAGGGGAGACCTTGGCATATACACGGACTGGCTCTATGACTGCCTACCTGAATGGGCCCACGGTGAATTAAAGCTGAGCAATACTGACGTTTCAGTGCATTGGAACAGTTCTGATCTGGAATAGTAATGATCACCCCAGGATCAGAATATGAATATTTAATGGACACTGTGCCTCATGAGTTCTGCTGAGGCACCAACTAGAATGAGTCAAGTCCATTCGGCACAGCCTTTCAACCCAAGGAGTGAGAGATGGGCAGAGAGGAGAGTCTGAGGGTCAAGAAGTTTGCACTGACCTTGGTCAAGCAGGCCAGAATTCCAAATTCGAGCCTGCCACTTAACAATGAGCTTTCCTTCAGAGGAATGTTTGGGAGTCTAGGGGTAGGGAGTGCCAGCAAAGGCGATATTTGGGCCATGGGCTATGTGCAGCAGTGGTTCCTCTCTCTTGCCTGTGGAAGCCAAAATCCTTTTTATTTGGGGCAAACGCTTCCCTTCTTTGATCAAGGATAAAGCAGACAACGTATGTAAGTGAGCCTGGAGAGCAAAAGAGACTTAAATTCATGTTGAAGAGGACCGAGAGGACTGTTATCTGAGCTTTGTTATGGGGTGGAGAGAAAGCTCCAAGGAAGTGTTTCTTAAATAAAGGTTCTTGCAGATGCTGAGGACATCTTTGTGGACACCCCCCACACCCCCCGCCAAGGTTTTGCAAATCCTGGTTCAAGGCCAAGTGCACCAGGCTGCAAGGAGCTGAACGGACCAGGGAAAGGAAGTACGTGGATGAGAAGGGGTCAGAAGCACCAGGGACAGCCAAAGGGCTCCTCAAATGTTTCCACTCAAGTCCTTGTGAGCAGAAAGAAGAGAGGGGGTATGTGTGCCCCCCCCCACCCAGGGAACTTAGAGTGGTGGGGGGAAAAAGCCTAAAGAGACCTGTTAAAAGCTCACTATTTCTTTCAGATGTGGTGATTGATCTTAAAAAACCTTGAGTAATTTATTTTCAGTTCCAGGATCTGCTCATGTTTACTCTGATATAAAAATGGTTTAAGATGGCTACCATGCTAATCTGAGCTTCAGCAAGAGGTACCATGCTTATTTTAGGATGTTGCCTAGCTCCCCACGCCTGGGCCGTGTCCATCTTGAGGAACACGGACCTGGGGCCAGCTCTTGACAAAATTGTTACGAAGCGAGTTGCTCTAAAGTCCAGCTCTGACTGGTGTCTTCTTATTCAGTCCTAACTCAAAATAGACAAAGTAATCTAAGGGGAGTGTCCCCCTCCTTCCGGCTCTCCCTCACTGCCTTTAAGGGATTAAAGGAAAGCATAACTTGGTGACTTCCTCCTTTGTCTGTACCTCATCCGCCAGTGAGTTAGCCTCTCCTTTGGGATGATCTCCCCTCCCCCCGCAACCTTCTACTATGAAAATACAGTTAGAAACAAATCGCTAGTAAGAAATCCAAATTGATGGCAAATGGAAATTTATCCAACCCACTGGAATTAGCTTTCTCTTCTCACCCTTGTGGAAATAAGAGATCTTAATTAAGTATCAGCAGAGGCACAGGGCAAGCCTTACAAGTATTGAGGAAAACCCTCTAATGTTTCCATGTCTGTTAAAGGCCATTTTTCTGCTGGGTTTTACCACGTGGTCCCTTAGCATGGGGACTACAGAGTACTCTCGGGCCTGTGTGACCCACCCCTGCTTGGTAGGGCTGACAGAGCTTTTCCAACACTGCAACAAATCATTCCCCTTTAAAAATGAAAACAAAACCTAACCAAAAAAAAAAAAAAAAAAAAAAAACAAGTTCGGAGAAACAGGAGCCATTCATCTGTATCATTTCATTAATGTTCATTAACATTTTTTTAATGAAACAGCTAATATTTAATGTTTATATGTGGGCATTCCTAGAAATCACTTCTTCCTTTCTTTAATCAATTTATTCAGTTACAATATAGGCAGAATGATACCCTTGGTCTTAGGCATAATCTTGTGTCGACCGAAGAGTCAGGATAGGACAACAGCCTTGAACATCATATCTGTGTACTATCTTCATATACCATCTACATCTATTTTTCTTTGTATAACTTTAACTTACTTTTTGTTTTCTTGGGCTTTTTCTAGGCAAAAATACCTAAGAAATGATGGTTTCGATATCATAGAAACACACTTAGGTGTGTATTAAAGTAAGTAAGTACACAACTATTAAAATACAAGACAGAAAACTACATTTTCATCTGCCATCAAAATCATCCTGGGAAACCCCAGTAACACTCATAAAATAGCTAACACCAGATCACATCGTGTCCTACCGTGGCCACTAAGGGATTAAACACAGAGGGAGGAGGTTGGAGGGATGGCCCATATCTGCAGGTGCTGGTAACTTCTGAGGATGAAGCTGGGCACAGAGTTCCGAGGAAGAATTTGGGCCACGGGCAGGCCAGGAGGAGAGTGAATTGGGCCTTCTTTTGGAATTCCAGGGGGAGGCTGAGGGCTGAAGAAAGTGCTTTACTGAATCCATATGTGTGCAGAGCTGACACTGAGGCATGGTGGTCCAGTGTTCCTCTTATTTGTCCTGGATCACTAATATTGCAGGAATGGGGAGGGATAATCAATCACTTCTGAAGGAAGAAGCAAACAGTGCCTATTAAAGAGGAGCAGAATATGCCACTTTGACCTAGGATTTGGGAACATTTCCCCAAAATATGGCACTTTGGACATGAGGATTATTTTGAACTGTAGGCGATGGAAAAGAAGTGGCTAAAAGAAGAGGTTTCTGCCCTTCCCTTATTTGTGTAAAATGATGACATAAATTTGTAAAGGTGTGTCCTGTACTCCCCTCTCTACCAGTAATAACAGAAGTTAGTCACTGGAGACAACTCTGGACCTCTATCAGCGCAGAGATGGCACCAGAGAAATCTACGTAACAAACCTTGTTAAAACTCTCATCTATCATGTTTCCTCTGTACATTTGCCTTCCTACAATTTGCTACCCCTAGAAGCTCAAAGTCCTTTTCCTGTATATTATCACTTCTCTATACATTTATTGTTTCCTTGTTGATTTGTTAAATTGCTCTATAAGTTGAAGTTCTAACCACACCGTTGAGTTACTACTCATCACTAGGTACTCCCATGAGTATATGTGATACACATGCGAATACACTTCTATTTGTTTTTCTCCAGGTAACTTGTCTTTTGCCACTCTAAGAGAACCTGAGATGGGTAGAGGAAAAGATTTTTTCCTTACCCATACTACCTCTTAGTTTCCTCCACATGTGTGAGTGCCTATAGATGATTTTCTTCTCACCATAATAGTTGTAACAGAACGAGATCTGTTGATTAAAAAAAAATCAATGTTTTTTTCTTTGGAGGCAAACCTGTACTGAGGGCTAGCTAAACGACTGCTACTTTTGTGCCTGCGGTCCATGAGCATGGCAAAAGAGATGGACATTTTCCTTGGAGAGTGTGCAGATTCTGCAAAAGTTTTCAGCTGAAGCATAATGTTCCTGTGAAAGGGCCCGGGAACTGGCCCAAGAGTGGCCAGCAAGATTGCATGCTGCCATGGCACTGACTGGGGGAGCATCATGTCCAGAGTGATCCTTGAAGGGCCTGGGAAATGGGTTGCTCTAGGCCAACTTCTTGTTCAGAATCATCTTTATTTTCAGCCATGCTTCCTTTGGGGGTACGAGTATCATTTGGGAAAATTAAAATAAATGAGAGCGTGGGATCAAGGAATAGGTCTTGTTACTGTTCTTGTTAGTTATTCAGCAAATCACTAAGTACACCAAAGTTATATGACTATTTGCATGGACTATTGTCTAAGGGCTACCATCGTGCCCCAGGATACTGTTCTATTACTAATAGTTATGACAATAGTGACAAGTATCCTCTGCTTACCATGTAAGGGCCACTCTTCTGAGTTCTTTGCCTCTACTAATTTATTTTCTTAATCTATTTAATCCTCACTATAAATGATCTTTAATATAGATATATGAGTCCCATTTTACAGATGGAGAAACTGAGCTCAGAGTGGTTGACTGGCCTACATGATGGAGCTAGAGTGAAGCAAGGCTTTGAGAATCCCAGCAGCTGGGTTTCAGAGTCCGTGCTCACAACTTCTATGCTATGCTGCTTTGTTTACTAAATATGGGAGGGAGGGAGGGGAAGATGGATGGATGGAGGATGGAAAGGAGAGAGGGGATAGCAGCTTATGTGACTTAGTGAGACCCATGTATGGGACCAGAACCTTAGTGGCTCTGACTCTTCTGCCTGTAAGAGAAAGATTATGGTTTTCCTTTCCCCTTAAAAACACAACTAAATAAATGAATGGAAGGTAGACTCAGGACTGCCTATGAAGTATTGAGGGAAAATTTTACCAGGTCCACAAACCCACTCTGGGTGAAAAAATACTGTATGTACCCTAACATTGATATTTGTCTTTAAGGCATTAGTGGTGAATCAGAGAATTCAGAATCATGTGTTGTTTGTTTGCTTTCAAAGAGCAGACAGGATGTAAGTTATTTGATCCTTCATCTGTTTTTCTTATTGTATCTCCTGGTGAAAATCCATTCAGAATGGTCAAGTTCCTTGAAATATTTAGTATGTGCACATGAAATTTCTTTAATATTATAATCGGGTTAGAGTTACTTTGAATTTTAACAACACTTGTCACAATGGCATCTTCAAATTAAAGCTCTGGGCCAGTCTTTAGATATGAAAATGCTAAAAGCATAATAGGGTCTGATCATCCTTCTTTTAATGGCATTCAGTATCCATTACCGAAATATATCCCATAGGGTGTTACCCAGGGGCTAGGCTATCGAGTTCTGGAATCATACACCCAAAGCTAGAAATCCACTTGCAGGCTGTGTGACCCAAGGCTAATTACGTAGCCTCTCTGGGCCTCTGTCTCTTCTTGTGTAAGATGCTCTAATATTACCCCAAGACCATGAGATGGTCTGTGTAATTAGTTCTCAACACCATGACTGATACCTTGTAAATACTTAATAAATGTTAGGTAGGAATGAATAAACACATGTGCAATTTTCATCTATGTTATAATAAATAAAGATTTCATTCAATAAAAATATTTGTATTAGAAAAAGGGTCTGGGCTCTAGGTCTTTCACAGAACGTGTGCTCACCAGGTGCTAAATGTGTGTCTTAATTATCCAACTGCTGGCCTCCTGGTGCATGCTTTTTCTGACATGCTATATGTAGAATAATCCCCCCGGAGGCGTTCCAGTGAATAAAGCAGGCAAATAATCTGACTGTGTCTCCTCTACAATAAGCACAATTGTGGTTTGAAAATAGCCTTTCAGGAATGTAACATCATTTTTTCTTAGCTGTTTCCCTCCTGTACTTATCTCATAACTTTGAGGCAAATTAATCCATTAAAGGGTGTACTCCTAGTGTTTAGTAATTGCCAGTAAAGTCTAATCAGATAGCAAGTGCTACAGAAGAGCCTTCAAGAAATACTATAAGATAATTAAAACATAAAGGTTACGCAAAAGTAGCAAATCGATAGAGACAGTAAACACGGTTTATCAACAGTCCTGAGAACATTTTTTCAATTCTAAAATGTAAATGGACTTGGGGCAGGACACGCGGCTAGGATGACAGATAGGATCCCGGTAACAGTTTAATTAACTCCAGTTTCCTGCATGTTAAAGGTTGCCTCAGCCCACTGGCTCATGTAACAAACCCTCTTAGGATTTCGTTAGCTGGTGTCTGATATGAAGACCAGGCAGCCTTTCCTTCTCCCAGGGTTACATTTTGCCCTCCTCCTCCAGAGGCCTTATCAAAACACGGTCCTCTGTTTTCTCTATAAATATACAGATATTTTTAATTTCAGCTAAAATGGTTTGACTTTGTAATCAAGGTAAAGGAAACACACACACACTGCCTAAGTAATGAGAAGGGTTCACTGGTTCAAGAATTGCGTAATTAAAATTATATATTAAAATTCACATGTAGTGTGTGTAGAATTTTAGAACTACCATGGCAGCTCTCCAGATGATTCATTTGCTGTTTTTAATTCTTCTATAATGTAGGCTATTTTATAATTAGCTGCAGAACTGTGTCACTTGGTTAGTTCAACCGATGAAAGGGATAATACGGAATGTTTACTATTCATGGATCCTGCAGTGCTACTCTGAGCACCCCCGGTAAAGAACAGTTATTGACTGTTCTTAGCCATTTTACATGGAATATATCCTCCAGCGGGTTTTGTGTTTTTGCTTTTGTTATTTATGTATTTATTTTTTCCAATCATGAATTAGTAAAAAAAAAAAAAGAGTATAGGAGACGATGACGGTAAACATCATTTGAAGAATTGCAATATTTAAAAAAAAAAAAAAATCACCGTGAGGGCCAAGAGTTAGTTAAAAGACAAATTCTTTTTCTAGCCTGGCAGAATTAGGTTTCACACAATTAACTTTATCATTAGTAAATAAAGGAGTTACTTAACCTCTGCCCTTGCAGAAAGAAGTTCTTGATATTTTGCTTAGTAAAGGGCGAGAAACCTATTACGGCTTATTTATTCACGTTGTTAAAAGGTTATTCTTGAAGACTGGGATAGAGAAGCACATAATACGTAATCTTTGTTAATAAAGATCTATTTACTCCACCATTTAGAGGAGCTGGTTATTATCGGATGCTCATGAGTGCCGTGAACAGGAGACTTCGTTCTGCTGTTCCCACGGGAAAGATTATCAAGCTGTCGGTAAAGGACTCATTTTCTTTAAATTAGAAGTCAGCGAGGTATCCTATGTAGAGGATATTAAAAGCGAGCGTAGTCCTGCCATCTTACCGCAAGATGAGCTAGAGGTTAGTACAGCGCTAAGGTTCTGAAATGACGTGTCGAAAATGCCAACCACCTGTGCTTTAAAAAATTTCTCTTGCAACACTTAGGGCAGAAATCTAAGCTTGTCCTTTTAAACAATGATTTAGAAGAAGAAATTCAACACCCCCTGCTTGCAACGGCTATTTTTCAGTAAATCTATACTTTCTCTGCCCTCCGCCATGTTATCAGTCATCCGCATCCCAGAGGAAATGCTTCAGGCTCGGGGTTAAATTAAGGTCCTATCTCTAGCGATTGTCTAGAAAGCTGTCTACATTCTCAAACAAACTTATCTGCATCATATACAGCCATAATGCTTCCTGTCAGGCAGACACACTTTTTTCCTCCATTAATGTCAGTGGTAAGATTACTACTTGCTAGTTGAAAATTAAAAGAAAAGCCACAATTACATTTCATTATAAATTGCAAATAGGTTGAACTCAAATCAATTTAGTTGGGATGCCGAAATCAACATGGGATACGGGATGGCCCGTTAAAAAAAAAAAAAAAAAAAAAAAAAAAAAAAAAAAAAAAAAGAAAGGAAAGAAAAGAAAGCAAGAAAGAAAAGAAAAACAGGTCTAAGGAGATTCACTGTCTTCCTAGTTCTCAAAATAACATTCCGTAAGTTATACTATGTCATACCATCTTTCTTTAACAGTTCGGTGATATCTCTTCTGCTCAGGTGGGTTAAGCATAGCATCTGACAAGACCCCTTGTTTTACAATTTCTTGCTTAACAATTAAAAATTATAAAAACCTATGTAATATACATTAGTTTTTTACTAAACAGAATTATCTCAGACATCAGGGTTAGTCCAGGTCAAAGGTAACTAAACTTTCTGGTAAAAACATTAAGCATGTCTCACACACACACACACACACACACACACACACACACACACACACACACACACACACAGTTTCCCCCCAACTTAAACCAAACCTATTTAAAGGCTCTGTGTACATACAGACTGTAAAATACATATGATTTTTTCACCTTCCATGAAAGAGAATTAACGAGCCACTATGTTTTGGAGCTCAACAAAGCCCAGGTCACAAAGTAAGGGTGGCTGCACAGTAATTTGCCATAAAATCTCTGTGAGGAGTAGCAGTAGGCATCACAGAAAAATACCTGAGCAGGATGGGAGGAGCTTATCCTGCCTCACTAGCAAACCACATGGAGGAAGGAATGCTTTGCCACTAAATTCATTAACTCATTCGTTCAATACATATACACCGAGGACCTACTAGGCACAGTTTTCCAGCCTTAGGGATATGGGAGTAACACAACAGATGAACTCCATGCACTCACGGAGCTTATATTCTAATGGGAGAAGACAGATAAACAAATATAAATACGCACATATACACACACTTGACAAAGGTTAGTGCTAGAGAGAAAAATTGGGTGGGGGAGGACACTGTTTTGTATAAGGGGCTCAGAAAAAGTCTCACAAGTAAGGTGACTTTGAGCAGCTATCTTTATAGAGTGAGCGACTATGTGTAGGCTGTGTGTGTGTGTGTGTGTGTGTAGAGAGAGAGAGAGCACCACAAGCAGAGAAAACAGCAAGCACAAAGGCCCTGGGGTACTCATAAGAGCAGGGAAGGCAGTGTGGCTGGGTTAGAGGAAGAGCAGTAGGGGGTGAGGGCAGAAAGTTGGTGGTGGGCTCCACAATGATCTGTGAGTAAGCTTGAGATTGAGCGTGGAGCACCTTGAAAGCCACTGTGAGTACTTTGAGTGCCATGAAAGGAAGTATGGTGGTCTAACAAAGGTTTTTAGAGCATAACTGTGTCTGCTGTGTGCAGAACAGACTAAGGGGATGGAGGTGGAAGCAGGAAGAATAGTTAGGGCACTATTAAACAACCATCTAAAGCAGAGATAATGGTGGCTTGGACCACAGCATTGAAAAGAGAGGAGGTGAGAAGTGGTCAACTTTTAGATACACTGTGAAAGCGCCTAAAGAATGTACTGTCAGATTGGACACAGGGTAGGGATAAGGATGACTACTAGTTTTTTGGGGAGTAAAATTGGAAAAATGCAATTGACATTTACAGAGATGGGGGTGACTTCAGGGGAGCAAGATGTAGGGACAGAAGCGGCTGGCATAAGAGCTTGATAGGTGGACTCAAGCTTGAGATGCCTAGGAGACATCCAATTGGAGATGTCAACAGGAGAATGTGATACATGAGCCTGGAATGGAAGGAGGAGGTGCAGGCTGGAGACACAAATTTAATGTCATCCCAATATGTATCAATATAGCACTTCAATCCATGAGATTGGATCAGCTCACTGAAGAAGCACATGAAGAAGAATTCAGATTGCTGAGCTTGGCAAACTCAGAGGTTGAGAGAGCTGATAGGTGGAGGAGAATGTGCAGAGAAAACCAAGAAAGGTAGATGGGGAGCTAGGGGAGGGTTATCAAGCAAGACTGTTGTTCTGGAAGTCAGGTGGAAATGCTTCGAAGAAGGTGTAATGAATTATGTCAATTCTGCTGATAGAGAAAGTAAGAGGAGGACAGAGACATGATCAATGAGTTAGACTGTGAAGGTCATTAGGGATCTTGGCTAGAGCCCCATCAGTGGAGTGATGAGGACAAGACTGCAGGAAGGAAAAGAGGTAGCACGTGTCTTGTAGTTTTACTGTCAAGAGGAGTAGAAAAATGGGCCAATACCTACAGAGGGGTCTGGGTGGGGTTATTTTTAAGGGGGGAGACATCACACTACATTTGTACAATGATGAAAGTGATGTAGAAGAAAGGAAATCCTTCAGCTCACACGAGAGAGAGGAAATAATAGCGCACATGTGTTTTGGGTAAGCACCAAAATCTATTAATAAATTGCCCTTTACAGCCTGCAAATCCCGTGTGGCCTTACAAGTTCACGTCAGCTTACATAAAGAGAAATGGGTCAGGGGTCGGACTAGATGACATCAAAGCTCCTTAACTAGCTGACCCTAGGATTGTGTATTTTCACAAAGCTAAATGAGTGTTCGAAACTAGGGGTGACAGTCACTTTGTAAAGCAGAACCATGAATATGTCAGAAGCAACCAAAGTTCAGTTCTCCTTCTTTCTGCTGATAAAAGTCATGTCCAAGTAACAAAGAGATGGTAGGGTTGGTCTTACAACAAAAACATAGGTGAAAAAAGGTAAACATACATTTGTCCTGGGTAGTGTTGGTTCAGATTGAATTCAGAACCCGGACACAAGAAGAAAACCATTCTACCACAGCACTACCGGAGCTTACGACGTGTTCCATGCTATCTTTGTGAGAATGACACAGCCTGAGGTTGCAGACAGAGCATTTGAATGAACACAATTTTAGGGAACAATGTCGTACGTCCCATCATGAATGCCACAAGCTCAGTCCCCTCCCATGTGCCTCCCACTTCCACCTCTGAATATCTAGCCCACACGGGAAGGTATGTCCCGTTTTTACGACCATCTATTGAGAACATTTGATATAATCCAGTAGCCCGAGTGTCTGATCCACATTAAGATTCTATCCTCTTAGGAGGTTCTTTCATAGTTTTTGTAGGTGGATTTTTAAAAATTCAACTAGACAACAGACGAGAGGAAGAACAATTTCCTGTAGTTCTGCACCACGAGGAGAGCTACCCCTTGGTTCTATGAAGCATATGCTTTCTACGTGCGCTAGTCAGGTGCTTTCGTGTTGTGAGAAAATAGATACTTTGGATAACTTCAATGGAACGGTATTTACTGCAAGGCAACACAGGAGAGTAAGGAAGACAAGAAATAATTTCACCTGTTACATGTCCAGATATTGAGGGACGGCAGTGCTATTCAAGAAATAGCACATTATTTAAAAGACTTTATATCCCCAGTGAAGGTAGCATGCATTTGCTGCCCTGGTGTTTGGGAGACATTACCCCTGTCTTTGTTTAAGTCATTACCCACAAAAGCCTCTCTGTACTCCCCTCCCCTTTAAAGCTTGTGCTTATGCATGGTTTTCCAGCCTGGGAGATCGCCTATTTCGTAATCCCTGTATTTTGGCCTCTCACGGTGGCAACGACTATTCACCCTCCTCAAGAGAAAGGCTAAGATCGATTTAGTCATTTTCCTGCTTTTCCGTCAACATCACTGGCCGCTGCTGCTTTGTGGACTCATTTCCAGATTCGAAATCTTCCCCATCATTAAATGTTGTGGTTTCATGAACATCAGTCCTGATCTCTCATTTCCTGCTCTACTGTCCCGCAGGTGATGTCATGCAGCCATGCTCTCGACTAATCTCCACGCCCCTGTAATTCCAACTGCTCAGCTGCTTCTCTCCCTCACCTACCAGCTCAAGTGTCACTTTTCCAGAAGTCACATTTGCTTCATCCTGCCTCTCGCTAGGACTCCATCCTCCTTAAAATCTGTTGTGACAAGGACACATTTCGACATATACGTAGCACACTTGACTACTATTTATTTCTCTTGCTAAACTGTAAGACGCATGAGGGTGAAGCCTGGGTCTCTTTGGATTAAGCACTGTGTGTCACCAGTTCCCTGCAGAGCATTTGGCCCTTCGTAGGAGTTCAAAAATTAGTAAAGTATCAAATGAAACCACCTCTGATTTAGATTTTTCCCAGTGAACAGAGTTCCTGTGCTAAACAGTGTCACAGGCAGGCCCCCGTGTCTGATGTAACAGCAGCAATCTGACCAGGGGAGTCACACTGAACAAAACAAAGAATCTTCTCCATCCGTTTTCTCTGGGAGGAAGTTTGGGGAGTGGTAGACCTGCAGGCTAATTTCTTATATCATCTCTATTTACAGCTTATTAACAACATCCAGGTTTTCCGTATAGGACTGAGTCAGCAGCTAAGAGTCTAATATATATTCATCACTGTAACTCCCAGTAACGTACCCCTGGGAGATTAATGTATGTCAATGACTCACTATACTCTATAAATATTTATTGACAAGATACACCAGGATGTTATGGAAAAAACACACAACAAAGAACACTGTTTGGGTGTGCTTTGATTCTCAAAATTTGGAGGTGCTGAGACAAAGAATGTTTTCTTTCTTTCATTTAAAGATATTACACTGGAGGAAGTATGTCAATCGTTTAAGATTTAATGACCTTTTTGTTCTCAGAGCTACAAATAATCGGATCCCAGATCACTGGGCTCTACACTATTTTTTTTTAAATCAAGACAATCATTTAAAATTTTTATTAGTTTTGTTTTGAACTCTATCAACACTTGTAAATTAATTAGAATAAGAACTGTTTATTAAGTTATTAGCCATAACTAATTCATAGTTGATAATTAGAAACAAGCCTTTCTCTTGCATTGGTGTGCTCTGTTATTGATTTAACTTTCATTTTCCTGGTCATTTTTTCCCTATAAAATCTGTGGAGTCCCTTAGTTAAATATCCTGCATTACATCAAAAAATTAAAAAAGATAGTTGAAATCCAAATGTGACTAATTTTAACAATTTTTTTGAAGTGAATAATGTTACTATTACTAAAAAAAAAAAAAAAAAAAGATTGGTGACATATCCAAAACAATATATACTATACCTGGCAGGGATAAAACAAAGGGCTAAAACTAATTACTATTCTTGTTTCCATATAAAAATAATGACTTTATTAATGACAGTATTAAATAGTAGAGAAAATAAATAAATTAAAAATTTTAAATAAACCCAAATGCAATTATCCAAATATTACAAATGGAGAAATCTGATGAACATGGATACAGGCCAACAAAAGGATATACAAAGAGAGAGAATTTTATGAAAACTATGCTATGTTTTGAAAAGCATGAGATTAATTTTTCTAAATGAATGAAAAGAAGAAAGAAATGTAAATTACTGCATCACAAGTACATGTTGCACTTCAAGAAAAAAGATTATGAAAAACCTAAAGAGAATGGAGTTCTTCTTAAAAGTCCAATTCTTGGGGTAACCTGGGTGGCTCAGTTGGTTGAGTCTGACCCCAGATTTTGGCTCAGGTCATGATCTTGGGGTCCTGAGATCGAGACCAGCATTGAGCTTCATACTAGGCATGGAGCCTGTTTAAGATCCTTTCTCTCTCCCCCCTCTGCCCCCTCAAGCTGCTTGCACATCATTCTCTCAAAAAAAAAAAAAAAAAGAAAAGAAAAGAAATCAAGTTTTCTAACTTTAGTCAGTACTGATCCAGGGCCGGCTATGAAAGATGTTGACATCTACACATGAGGGCCTCCAAAAATTTCCCTCATTCTTTCCTCTTTATCTCCTGGTTTTTGGCAGTTGTTAAGGGTTATAACATTTACATTGTATTCTGTAATCATATTTCCCTAGTTTTTACAGTCCCAATGGGCTATTGGTCTACTTGTATATATCCATTTCCCTATTCTTAAGTTCTTTGCTTTTATTTATTTAGGAAAAAACCTTTTTATTCCATTAGGTTTTAAAAGGTGGGCTCACGGATGATGAGGTCTTGAGGTTGTGCGTGTGCTGTAATGCCCGTTCTGTATGCATTCAATCAAGGTCCGCTGGGGAATTGGGACAAGCATTCCAGGCGTTTCAAGAAGGGTGGAATTTGACAGAAGGAGTTAGATGTTGACTAAACTGCATAAAGAGATCAGTGCAAGACAAGGAAGCTGATGGTTAGGAAATTGGGAAGGACAAAAGCCCGAGGAGGCCACCACTGATGACTTCACTGGCCTCTTGCACCGACATCCCTAATCTGCAAGAGGATGCCGAGACATTGCCACGGGCCAGAGCCCATGTGCTTGTCTGTTGCCAGCACCAAGCCATGGTGGCTTCTGTGTCTATTCTGCCTTCTAAATCTCATGCAAGTTCTTCTCATTGGCAGAGTCCAATCTGGAACACTGTTGGCTGGGATGGGAGAAAATAGCATCCCCAGTCTCCATACTTTAAAATATGAGGGGGTGGGATGGGTACATAAAAGGGTCAAATTACTCCTGGTTGCCAACCAGACAATTGTGACTTATTTTAACATTCTGGAAACATATTCTTTTCTATAGAAATCTTCACCTTACAACTAATAACTACTGACAATGAGTATGGCTGGCGAGCCTGGTTAATTTCTTCCCACCCTCTTACTTTATTTAATCTATTTAATCTTTTTAAAACCTAGAGAGCAAAGAGCTTTATTTTTGAACTCCAAATCACTCAGACTCTTGCCATTTGTATCTAATTATATTATTATTCCCAAATGTGTGCTAATTCGGCTCTAAGAAGAATATATTTTTTCTAAGCTCTTACCAAAGTTAGCCATATGGTTTGCACAGACCAATGGAATTTGAGGAGAAATGGCATGGTAGCATGGAGAATAAACATGCCTAACATTTTTAAGGTCTAATCTATCAAAATGTATAGTGGATGTTTCATTCTGATATCTGTTCTAAGGCAACGTTCAACTATGAGCACAGAGGTGTACACAGGTGTTCATGCACCACTGCTCATTTCTAGCAGCGGACCATGGGATAATGGAGTAATGATCAAATAAATTATAGGACTATCCAGAATTCAGACTACTAAACGTGTTGGCATAGGTCTATATTTAGAGGCTGGAGAGATCTTCAAGAGATTGTTAGAATATTGTTAAATTGAAAAAGCAAGTTGCATGGTTAAAATTACATATTAAAATTGCAGGTATGTGAAACACCAAATTTATGTATTATATACATATGTACAGGGCCAGGAAAAGGTAAAAGAACACATTTATTCATGCTAAATATGGTTACTTCCGGAGTGGTGATGGTTTTGGGAGTCTGAGGAATGGGGCAGGAAGACATTTTATACTATGTCATTCTGTAGTTATTTTCACAATGTATTTGTGTTACTATATAATAAACTAAAAGCTGTTGTTTAATGGATAATCCTTAACACTGTTTTATAGGTGATGTGAGGAGAGAATTGGGATGAAAGCAGCAAAGGAAACCATCATTTACTGAGTAAATATGTTTGTTGCTGTGTCATGCATTCTACTTAGCGATGTTCATGCCAGTCTCTGAGATACAATAGTGTAACCCACCTGTCAGCGATGAGGATACCTAATTCCATGATCTTTACTTAATCCAATATCATGCTACTGGTAAATGGCAGAGCCAAAATCACGACCCAAAACCTCTCTCTAAGCACCATATTGTTGCAGTTCATAAGACAAGGCAGTGGTGGTTACATAGGTTTCATTTATTTTGTAACAACCACAGTAAGCTATGTGTTTGGAAGTGAGTGACAAAAATATTGGGCAGCATGGATAGGATTTCCAAATTAACCTTGCACTTCTCTAAGCTTTTATGCTCTTTTTTCTTCCCCTGCTTCTTCCATACTTGTTTATTCTTCTTTCCTAGATTCCTGCACCTAGATATTCTTTGACTTTGAGTTATTAATTTTTCAAAAAAGACTTATTCTCCTCATATTCTCTGGGCCCAGCAGAAATTAAATGTCTTTATGTGGGCTAAACTTAAAATGTATGAACCAAGAGCATTTGATATTTTAATAATAGATCTCATTCTAGATGATCATAAAGGTTATTTTAAAATTACCAAAGGTAAAATTAGCTAGTCCAGATACTATCCCAAGAGAATTTTATTAAGTTTTTCTACCTAATTTTAGCTGCTTTATTAACTTGGACCATCAAACCAAAATAATTCTTCCCGTATATACTCAGCAAGTTAACATTGAGCTGGGATTTTCAGGAAGACATGAGTTCATAACTTTGTTATCTGTCTAAATAGCCTCATAAAATCATACCAAGAATATTAGTAGTGATATAAATTGTATGGATACCATAAATGAAAGCATCCTACTCTACTTCATAACTATTGAGGGATGGCTTCTGGTAATTTACATAAAGGCTTTCCTAGTTTTCCTTAGTTACTGGAATGTAATAACCAATATTTTTATTTTTTAGTCTCAGAAACTTAAAGAGGAACAAAGGCCCTTCTACTGGTGTGTACAAAGAAAGGACATGAGATAAATACCAACAACTCTCAATGCTCATCTTTTCAGGGGTAACACTGTCTAGGTTTTAGAATCCTTTCCCCCTCAGAATGAAAAGTATTAGAATACATATGGGACTGATATTTCCCCGAGGCAATGAATGCCAACTATACCTTCTCTCCACCCAAGTCCATAAAGCTTTTCACTGACCCAAGCTTCAGTCCACCAGAGAGAGACCATGTCTTGCAATTCTCTCATTCAAAATTGTTATACTGACCTTGAGAGACTGATCTCTCTGGTGTATAGCCTCCTACCTCCCAGTCACAGAAAAGGGGCTCTAACTATGTTTGGCCAAACTGTTTCATGTGACCCAGAGAGACAAAATAATCCAAATTAGTCTCTGGCTATGACACTGTCAGACACTTCCAACTAAAAAATTCTCACCATCAGAGCCCTGGAACTGTGTGTGTTTTCCATGACAGAAAAACTAGAGCAACATTTTGAAGGAAAATGACTGATACAAAGGCTCTGATCTCGTTTTACCCTTTTCATCTCAATCCACCAGGTTAGGTAAGTGACAGAACTTTAAAGAAAACCACATTCCAGAATGAAGCACATAAATATCTATGAAGTAGTCTGAATTGGTCAAACAGAACAGAAAATCCTAAGGAATCTTGAAAAGGTGGCACTAATTAGGATTTCAGAGATTATGTGATTCAAATCCCTGATTTTCCAGACGTGGAAGCAGCATCTCAGAAGAGGAAGGAAATAATGCAAGCCCAAAACGGATAATTCAAAGCGAACTGTGACCTGATTTAGTTACCTGACTCCTGACATAATTCTATTCCTAAACTGCGTAATGAATCACCAATAAAGAGTTTGATGACACTGAACGGGAATTTTGAACGTGGGCAAGTATACTTGTGGAATAAGTATGTTGTGCTGAATGGGTACAATAATTGCTGTTATATCAATGTAATGTCCATATTTTAATATATAAAATATTGTCGGTGTCCTTGGATATTTACATTATAAATTTATACAGGTTTATAATTTCCTATCTTGCTTCGGACTTTGACACCATCTATCATTCCATGTATGCAGTTCTTAATATTACAATCACACTCTCTTACATTACTTCACTGGAACTTCTCAGCTTTAAAAATTTACATTAACCACATGAATGTATTTTTTTCCATCTTGCAAAGGATGAAATTGAGTCTCATAAAGGTTAAGCAATTGGAACCAGGATCCATATCTTCACACTTTCTCTTCTAGCTTGATAATCAGGTTTATCAGTGCCATAAAGGGTCATAAAAATTTAAAACAATCACTTTGGCTAGCCAAGGTATCTTTTCAGCCCATCATTTTTTCTGTCTCCTCATTTTCAGATGACTGAGGAAGAGGACCAGTCTTGAGGCAGAGGCTCCACGTTGGTTTAGCCAACGCTTAAGTTTCATGGTTGTCTCCCTTTTCAATCGTTTTTTAAAAGACCATTTATTGTTAAATTAAAAATATTCCTTGCTGCTATGACTTATGACAATTCCTTTTTTACCAGGAAGGCTAACTTGGAGGACATTAAAAGGGTAACACTTATCTCATGGATGCCTTGACGTCAACGGTTTTGACAATACTCTGACATTTGTCAAGACTCACTAAAATTACAGGATTCTTTCATTGTTTTTGAATACTATGATATAGGAGATTCACGTGTGGTTCTGAGTAACAAAAAATACTTGATGAATTTAGGAATGTTATAGGCTAAATCTTGAATGCAAGCGAAGTAACTATCACATGTAATTTCTGAGACTACTTGACTACCTCCTAGCTATTTAATAGCAATGACTACATGTAGCCATTTTTAACCCGATTTAACTTTGAACCTATACATGATAACCAAGTAAAAAAAGGCCAAATAATACTAAAGAATATAGAATTTGGTATACTGTCATTGGATTAAAGGCTAAGAATTTCATGTACGAGAGATAACCTCTATATCATCTGAAATTACTTGTTTCTTTGAAAAATCAAAGATAAAAATTGATTATACTAATAAGCTGTTAATCATTAATATTTATTTTGATACTAATAATGGTCAAATTAGGTAAAAGAGAGGAAGTATTCCATTCTTGGTATAAATATGTTCCTTCTTACTTTTCTATTCTAATTTTCAGATATTCGCCATGATACAGGTTTGGTGCCCCCCCCCACTACATCTCCTTGTGTGACAGAATTGTAATTTGTTCTTAAACTTGATGCAAATCAACAAATTCCTTACTAGCTTCCATGACTAAAGGTAGAAGATGCTTCTTCAACTTTCTCATCAAACCAAGTTGTAAATGATGGCTACAGTCTTGTAAAGCATAAAGATTTGGAAAGAATCTTGAAAAAAACAGAAGAAAACAGTAAAACTATTGGGTAGAAATATAGTAAATGAATTATCCACTGAAGAGCCACCTGAGTTAATGCTAGAGGTTTTACAATAATTTTTTTATGTACAATTTTCCTCAGTTAGAAAACTCCAGTAGCCATTTCCAGTTCCTTAAAATAATAAAAAGTTTAAAGAATTGTCTTCTCTAATCTGCTCAACTGAGAAAATTTAAAGACATATTAAAATCAGTTTCACTTAAAAAATTCAGTTTTCAAATGAAAGGCTGATTGTAATAATTGACATTAAGTGCTGTTTTGAGTAGCAAACCAGTGACTTCTTAATTGACATTAAATAGAAAAAGTTTGTGAAATGATATTAAATTAACATTTACATTAAATTAATAAAAAATAGTTTGGAGTATGAAAAAAGAACTTTCCCATTAGTGGGAATTTCCATTAATAGAGTTGATATTAAATGAACTTGATAATAGGAGGCATGGGGGAAAAGATGTCTGGCTGCCTGGAAATGAAAAGAAACTCAGTGAGCAGGGAAGAAACCGCTAGAAATGGCATCAGCTTCAAGAGAAAAGACTTGATTTTTGTTAATGAGCTAGTTAAAGAAATAGCATGAACTGCTTAGCAAAGAAATAAAAATGGAGGGTCTGTTCAATTGCCCAGAGAATATATATATATTTTTAATAAATACAGCTTTCAAAAGCTGATTATCATCATGTTTTGGAAAAAAAGTAGTTTGGAGAAAAGTTCCTTCAAGAGGAAAACAGAAATGGGATATTATTTTCAACAGGCATGATTTAAGAGAACCATTTTAATGACTGTCAGTTTTGTGATATTTGTTTCTCAGGTTTTATGAGCATCAAGCTAAAAAAATAAAGCCTCAGATGTTTATCGACTAAGATATTGAAGTACTGAATGTTTAATCTATGCTTAGAGAATCATCCTGTAAATTTATGTAGGTAGTTTTACCTCAATGAGAAAAAAGTAGGGGGAAATTTCCGTAACCACTGATCGTCCAGATGTGTCCTGTTACAGCCTTACTATGAAGATTAAGTCCAAAAAGGCTTTGCAGAGCTCCTATAATTATGCTTCAAAATGCTCCTTTCCTATTAGCACCATCAGGATTATCATATGATAGAAATGATAGATCGTCACAATGACTGCTGGTTTTAGCACACTCCCTATTTCCAAAAACAGAGGCTACAAAATACCCAATGCTCATTTCAGTAGGACTCAGCTACTCGGATATAGCACCCCTCATTTTACTTCTGGAACTAAAGACGTCGGCAGGGATGGGTAGGACAAAATGTTTCGGTTCGTGTTGGTGAAGGCATCAACACCCATTCTCTGGGATGGCAATATCCAGGTGGAGTGAGCTATGGTGTGCAACATCTTGTCACTGGTGTTGGTGGCACAAATTACAGAGAACAGTAGCCATTCGTGGTGTTCTCATTACACTGGGTCAGTGGCGTGTTTGGCTGTGGTACTGGCTATATGGCTTTCCCTCTATTCTGAGCCAGTTTGGCCCATACTCTCAGTGAGTCTGTGACCACTTTTTTCAAGTTCAGCCATTTCCTTTTCTCCAGAATAAGTCTGAACTAGTCCCTCTTGGTTGCAAGTAAGAACCTTACTGATACAAGTAACTTGCACTGAATTACAGGGGAATATAATAATATATACTGGGTATTCAATAAATATTTGTTGAATGAATCGAAAACGTGAGTAAGGCTCTTGATTCGCAAATATAAATTTACCTTATCTTGACACTAGTGTCACTGCTAATAAATGAAATGTCTCACGGAAATGTATAAGCTGTCCTTGAAATACCTTTACCAATGACAGGCAGACAGCTGTGAGCACTCTCAGGGAGAATGGCCTGGAAAGCTGTACTAACACTCCAATGAGAAGCTTGAAACTCTTGTGATCTGCATCACAGGGACATGTGTAAAAAACCAACGTGAGGATAAGAGAAGCTCATGGTCCGCCATCTCACAATCAACATATACGTTGTTACAAGTAATTTCGGTACTTCTGCTTCAAAGAATGCCTCATCTACTAACCTTAATTTTTCCTTTGTGCAAAACATACCCGATGCAGATGAAATGATCTATTAGCAATGAAATGCATATGACAAGGAGTTTCTTTTGTCCTCTTTCTTGTGGTTTGCATTGTCACGAGAAAGCGATCGCTAAAATTACCACCTCTTATTAAGTATTGACTGTTAATATTTTCTGCTTCAAGTACAGTTTTTTCCAGCATAGGCATTCCATCCTTTTGTTATTAAAACAAACCAAAACAAAACTAGTTTTTACATTTGTTCCCCTGGTTACTTTTAGTTACTATTCCTCAAAGGAAAGAAGACCATTGTCCTCAGAGTTTTTTGCACTGTTTCTACAGAGGGCATGCAATGAGTCTATGCGAGAAGCTGGTAACTTCCTTTAGAACATGTTCGCTCATTACCAATGACTCTCCTTTGTTTTGGTGAAGTACCACTTCATTAGGCCATCTAGTAATCCATCTCAAAACTGGAAAGGACAGAGAGTGTCATCCAAGAACTTAGAATAAACTTGCAAATCAGGGAAATAAAAATCAAAACCACAATGAGATACCACCTCACACCAGTAAGAATGGCTAAAATTAACAAGTCAGGAAACAACACATGTTGCTGAGGATGCAGAGAAAGGGGAACGCTCGTACACTCTTGGTGGAAATGCAAGGTGGTACAGGCTGGTACAAGTACAGTATGGAGGTTCCTCAAGAAGTTAAAAATAGAGCCAGCAATTGCACTACTAGGTATTTACCCAAAGGATACAAACATTGAGATCCGAAGGGGCACCTGCACCCCAATGTTTATAGCAGCAATGTCCACAAGAGCTAAACTATGGAAAGAGACGAGATGTCCATCGACAGATGAATGGATAAAGAAGATGTGGTGTGTGTATACACACACACACACACACACACACACACACACACACACACACAGTGGAATATTACTGAGCCATCAAAAGGATAGAATCTTACCTTTCGCAATGACATGGATGGAACTGGAGGGTATTATGTTAAGCAAAATAAGTCAATCACAGAAAGACAATTATCATATGGTTTCAATCATATGTGGAATTTAAGAAACAGAACAGAGGATCATAGGGAAGGGAAGGAAAAGTAAGACGAAATCAGAGGGAGACAAACCATAAGAGATTCAACTATAGGAAACAAACACGGTTGTTGGAGGGGATATGGGGGGGGATGGGGTAACTGGGTGATGGGCATTGAGGAGGGCAAGTGATGTGATGAACACTGGGTGTTACACGCAATGGATGAATGACTGAACTCTACATGTGAAACTAATGATATCCTGTATGTTGACTAATTGAATTTAAATAAGTTTAAAAAAAGAAAAAAAGAATGAACTTGCACAGCCAGTAGCTAATGATACAATAATTAGAATATGTCAAATTAGTGTTGTAGACTATAACTGTGGGTTTAAGGAGAAGTCAAGGAATACTAGAGCAAATGGGAGTTGAGCTCAACAGAGTGAGAAATACAGTACATAAAGTCCCTTAACAGGTGGACTCTGGCCCATGGATGTGTGGTATTGGGGGCAGGATGGGAAGACGCCGAGAGGTGGGGATGTTTGGCTCTTCAAAATTTCAGCGAAATATTTCTCCTGTACTTGGGCCACACATTG
Organism: Ursus americanus; assembly: GCF_024610735.1. Lineage (NCBI taxonomy): Eukaryota > Metazoa > Chordata > Mammalia > Carnivora > Ursidae > Ursus > Ursus americanus. Next base: position 66,808,900 of record NC_142131.1, on the reverse strand, counting down.
GGTTAAAGGGAAGTCCTGATTGGAGAGGTTTCTCCAGTTATAAAATTAGGGTAAAATGTCAATGTGATTTTAAATTTCATCTGGTCCTATTCCATTTGCTGTACAGAGGATCATGCAAATTGGACATTTTTTTAAATGTTTTACTTAAAGTCTAATTTTATAAAAGAATAAGGAACTGAAGAAAATATTTGAAATTCCAGGAAACAATGCAGAACCCCCAAGTGCCCATGATTAGAAGGAACTCAACAGAGTTCACCGTATGGTAGACGTCAACTAAACAGAGCTACAGTTGTGAGTTGGTTTGACTTGACAGCTACGGGGTTGATCTCCAGCCACTTTACATTGGAGAGTCAGCCAACCACAGTAATTAGGAATTCTTCCCTATTAGTCTTATGCAGCATGGCAAGACCAGTAAATAGTAACAACTTCCAAAGTACAGTTTCCACACAGAGACAATCCTAACCTGGGGGTTTTATGACATGGAAGTCATCTTTAGGTTTTGAGTCCTAAATACACTTATCCTCACCTGCACTATAGAGACTGATTTTATAATAACGTTTTGGATAGTCGCTGTTAGCAAAAAGAAAGCCCCAGAAACCCAGATAACCTACAATGGATGAATCATGTTAAATATGAACGCTCCAAGATGACAATCCTTGGGAAACTCAAGCATTTCAGACGCTGTTTGGGAAAATGCACGGTGAATCTTACTTTCTAATCAACATCAGCCTAAATGATAGCAATTCTTTGCTGAAGGCAATTTTCTGCTGAGTTTATATGTATATGTATGTCTGTTTAGCAAAACCACAAATTGCAAGATCTTATTTTTTGCAGGAAAAAAAGCCAGCTGTTGAGAAACCTGAATAGCTCCAGATTGAGGGTAGATAAAAGGAGCAATGTGGGCTTGAGGAGCTCCTGACTGGCAAACCCAGGGGCTCGGCTCTTGCTCTCCTCTTATTCAGGATATTGCTCATGTTATCCTCTCTCAACTTCTGTTCATTGGCTTTATCACCATGTGTGATTCTATGTGTCATTTAATCACAGTCTCTCCCAAATGGAGGTCAGAGATGTTTGTTCTGTTCAATGTTTAATCCCCAAACCTAGAAGGACTGTGACACACAGTAGGAGCTCAATAAATACTTACTGAATCAGAGAGAAGGAAGAAACTGCTGACTTTCCCTTCAAGAGATGTCTGGCCCCAAATACTCAAGCTGCTATGGTATCTACTGATCTTAGAAGTGGAAGTGTGAACATAGAGGCAGAGTTTTTATGGTTTCATCTGAAGCCACAGGAACGAGGGGGAAGTTGGTGGGCCTGCTAAGTCGGGAACAACCCATGATACAGAAGGTGTTTGAATTATGAAGTGAGAGGGGAAATATCGGGCCACCGTCTAGGAGTATTGAGAACTACCAATAGCTGATAGTGTGGAGCAGAAATCCTCTGAGTTTGATGACTTCCCCCTCCTCTCCTGAACCCTTGAGCCTTAACATAGGCAGGAGCTCTTCTCTGCTTACATTTCTGTCTCACGCTCTATACTCTTGATTCCTTTGCTTCTCTGATCCCTATGATAGGTAACATGCCACTAACGTATTCAAGTTCCACAACCTAAAACAGATTTGATTTTTTGTCTTTTTAGTTGTGATTTCAATATTCCTAGGGAAGAACTCTGGTCAGCTTAACTTGGACCAACTGGCTACCTGGGGAGGGGTAGACAGAGTCACACTGTATCATCGTTAGGATGATCAAATATCCTCCCAGACAGGGGCTAAAGTAACTATCTAGTTTTTGAAATACTGTTTACTGAGCCACCAATGGGTTTTATTATAATGACACCCTCTTAAAAATAATCTTACTCAGAACTATCCCAAGAAAATATTCATTACAAAAGAATAAGATGATTTAAACCCATCTATAATAAAGCAAAACAAAAAATAACTTCTTTATGTCAATTACCAGAACGTTCAAAAACAACAGAAGCTTTTAGTACCACATGAAGAGTAGGCACTCAGTAAATATTTGACAGATAAAGAGAGGAAGAAGACTTGAACTAAAAGTCAATGACCTTTTATTGCTCTGAGCTGCTAACAGGAGAAATTCAACAACTGTCCTTAAATCCTCTATTTGAATAAGTCTGGATTCCGACACCTGCTCAGCTATAATGTCTACCTGGAGATTCTGCGACCATTTCCGAGATCCTTGGAGGAGAGATGACGCCTGTTTGAAACATTCCCTATAACCAACGTGTGAGACAGCACTTCTGGTCACCATAGCTAGCCACACCTCTCTTGCCTGCAGCGTTTCCTCCAGGACTTCCATCCCGCAATCTACTGGTTTAAATAACCTTTCTCAAAGGTCAGTCACCACCACATTCCCCACTGCTGAACTGTTTGGTTCTACAGAGTACCACCCTGGACTCTAACTTCTCTACTCATGAGCTCCAATTCTTTCCTTCTAGATGTGTCTCTTTAGTTTGTACACTTGGGGATCTTGCATTTGTAAACTTCCACAGTATATGTTTAATAGGTTTTGTATCTTTCTTCCCCCCAAATGACCAGAAGTGTCCTTTCTACATATTCATGTACTTTAATAATTTCTTAGGTTAGATTAAGAAATAATCTTGGTTAAGATATCTGGCTCTGAAGTCTCTTTCTATAAAACTTATTTTGATATGTTCTCTTAAATTTTTTATGAGTTGCCTGCAATTTGTGTCAAAAGTGTATTTAGTGGTTAATAAATTTGAAATTGCTGGCAGCTTTAGTTGACTCTACCTTATAGAGCACAATATTTCTGATTGAGAAAATATTCACTCTATAGATCTTGAAGCAGAGAAAGAATATTCTGCTAAATCAGGGTTATCACTTTAGATATTCTTAGTTCAATTTTTTGTGTTGACAAATAATAATATTTCAGATAAAATACTTTCAGAGGTCCTATCTTTTTGCTTCCATTTCAAACTCTCTTACCCTGAGAAATGATTCGAAAACATAAAAT